>NC_136929.1:68178137-68780206 GCF_949752795.1 Hyperoodon ampullatus
TCTTAGCTGTGATTATTCTGTGAAGAGTACAGTTCAATTTTTCTAATCAAAATGGAATTTTAGCATATCTTTGGAATTCTTGAAACTTACAGTATTGAAAATTTTCCTAAGTGTTTCTCTGTTAATTTGTTATAAAATATACATTAGAGCAGAAATTTCATTTGACTATGCATTTGTTTATAACTTAAAGCAATAGGATGAGGGAGAATAATAGAAACCTAGAATCATGGAGTTAGAAGGGACCACAGGGGTTGCCAAACCTTATGTTTTACAGATAAGGGTATGAAATCAAAGCCCAAGTGCAGAGAATTAGATTTTACTATTCTCGTTCTATTAACATTGGGTTTAACTAAAAGTAACAATCTCTCTAATAGAAGCTGTAAATTCAGGACCTACTCAGTGCTTATGCAGTGGTGATTCATAATGATGATGAGGATGGGGATGACTTCATTATTAGCCCAGCTCTTTTTTTTTTTTTATTAGTTTCTGCTTTATAACAAAGTGAATCAGTCATACATATACATCTGTTAGCCCAGCTCTTCAACCCTCCTTAAATTCGTACCCTTTACCATGTGACCTTTAATCTTCTCCCAGGAAAAGGGTGGGCTGTATTTCCCTGCCCCTTGGCTTTGAGTTTAGCTGAGTGACGGGCTTTGTCCAATAGACTAAAGCGTAAGTGACAGTGTGAGAGCCAGATCTGATCCTGTACCTTAAGAGGCCTGTGGGTTTCTGCTCACTGTCTTGAGCCACACACATCATAATGAGAAGAACATTTCTTGTCTAAACCACTGGTTCAAGGAGGATGAGAACACATGGAGCAGAGCGGTCCCACCCCAGCCCGCAGATGCACAGGAAGAAGCAGAGCTGTCCAGCGGCCTCAGTCCCAAGCAGAACCAGCCAGCCAAGCCAGCCAAGCCAAGCCTGGATCAGCCACCTCCCTGCCAACCTACAGATGTGTAAGCGGCAATAAATGACCCTTGTTTTAAGCAACTGAATTTTTAAATGCCAAACGGCTTATTTTCACATTATCATATACATTCTAGGCTGAATTTTACCCCAAATCAGGTAAAGTATGCCATGTTGTGCAACTTCCTTGCTCAAAGGAAATGTTCCAGAAGCTCTGGATTGCCCGAAAATAAATTTAAGTTCTTACCCTTGCTATGATTCTTTGCAGATTAGACTCCCACGGTTTCCGACATGTTGCCTAGCTTCAGCTGGACTACTGTAATTTGTATGTGTGCCTAGAATATGGGCTTTGGAGTTATGAAGATGGATTCAAATCTTGGGTCTGCCCATTTATTTGTTATTTGACTTGGGGCAAGTTCCTTTACATTAATCCCTGAGTCTCAGTTTATTTATCCGTATAATGGAGCCAACTATACCTACATCACTGGGTTATTATGGAGAGTCAGTTATGTGGTACATGGAAAGAACCTGCCATAGTGTTTGGCTTTTGGCAGGCCTGAGCGGAGGGAGGGAATATCTGCTCTTTTTTTCTTTTGTTTCTACTCCCACCTGTTAAGGACAATAGCCAAAATCTCTGCTTTCCATCTAGGAGAATATTTAAGGTAAAACACAGCATCTCTGATGCCCATACACCTCACAAAAGAAAGGATGGTGGTGAATTTTGTTAGAAATTGGCATCCATCGAACTATCTTTCTTGGTGATCATGCTGGTGGTGCCAAAAGCCAGGGAAGATTCCACATTTCCTTTTTCAGTTTCTGCATTTTGTCAAACATAAACTACCTCTTCACTTGAGCTAACTACTCCACTTTATTTTCTGTCTCCAAATGGATGTTTACAGCAATCTTGAGGTTCTCATTCATCTAGTTGGTTGGGTATGGAGGTTTTGAGTCTGTATTTCAGGCCCAGTGGGATCTCTGTGGGTATTAGTGTCGAGATTCAGAGTAGAGGGTATGAAGCCTGTTTTCAGTCTTGACTCTGAGACCTGGTGTCCAGTCCAACCTCCCATGCCATCAGCAATCTCCTTTATGTATGTGCTCCATTGGTCGGTACCCAGAGGAGAAGAGGGGTTCCTTTCCCTCTTCTTTGCATCTCTCTACATTCAGCCTGCTCTTCAAAAGCTGGTTCTAACCTTGCTCTGTGATCCCCCACAGTGAAAGGAAACTCTACTGCCTCCAAACTGCAGTAAAGCTGATCTATCTATGCAGCTCGTGGGGCTTTTGTATAATTAGCTACTTTCTATGTGTTTACATAAAATTGTCCTCTTTCAGTTTATTCAGTCTTTATATTACTCTTCTGTTTATCTCCTTCAAGGCTAACCTGATGCCTTGCCCAGGTAGATGTTCCAAAAGCATTTACCTTATATATAAATGATTTACCTTATATATAAATGATTTACCTTATATATAAATGATCTATTCTTGTGTATTCATGCCTTCTGTCCCATCCCAAAGCAGGCTATGTTGACAAATGTATGCGACACTTGACTTTGGGGATTTTACACTTTGACCAATAACATTGGTTTGTTGTTTTAACATATATTAGAACTATAATTGCTCATCTATTGCACAACTTCCTATGTCTGCTGCTGCCTTTCCTCCTTGCATACTTCTCTTCTATTTCCCCTTCAAGTCCCCCTCCCCCGCCTCCTACCACCACCATACAGGCAATATATATTCAGAGCTTAGGCTAAAAATGGTTCCCTGATCTCACTTCTCTTTATCTTCCCTAAACTGCCTGGTCTTTAAAGCAATTTTCTTTCATTGTTGATTTATTTAATTCCTTTGAGCCTATAGATTGACTCTCCGGTTCTATTTACCTTATTTCTTCTACTGCACCTTCCTTAAGTTGAAAATAATTAGGCTTCTGGTTTTTGTTTGCTTGTGGACAAAACAACAGAAAAGTTGCCAGCTCCTAACATTTTACAAACAGAATTAATAGAAAAACAGCCACTGTAGGTTGGTAGCCTGGTGAATGTAATGCTAGGTGAATGTTGACTGGGTTGGATTTTGGATCAAATAGGGTTAAAATAGGCAGTGGTTCTTTTTCAGAAAAAAAAAAAAAAAAGACATGGAAATTGGAACACTAAACTTTAGCACTTGCCAAATAGAGGGTCTCAGAATTGGAAATGCCCTCTTCCTGACTCTGTCAGGAAGCTCATATTGATACAAGCACCAAAAAGTGAAAATCTCTGTCAAATGTGGTACTTGATCTTGTAGACTAGCTTCTGCTTGACCTGAAGTGGTCAGTGGAGCATGGTACTATAAATGGAGGACAGAGAGAGTGACTGTTTACCCAAAACCTGAAACAAAGGCTGTGTTTGGAAAATAAAGGATAAAAAAATATCACCATGGTAACAAATTACTTTTATACTCACATAAAACAAAAATAGATCTCTCTCTCTCTTCCTCTCTGAAAAGCACATATTTTAAATTACATGGAAGATTAAAGGTGATATGCAGAAACAGCTGCATGAATATATTTTCATTTTTCTTCATTTGGTTTACACTAATGTCAGTATAAATCTGAAAGGCAGAAATAATTTTGAATTGGAAGCATCTCAGTTCCAGAGAGCAGGAGCAACTTAGAAAAGCAATGTATGATTCAGTCAAAAACTCTATTTTGACTGTAATATAATGATGGCAGAATTGAACTTATCAAAACAAGATGTTCCTGGCATCAGTCACCAAGGAAAATATCATTTCTCCATGTATGTTTTTCCTTGTATTTGAAAAGTCCAAAAATGTTTTACTCTTCCCTTTGGCTTACAAAGTAGAATTCTTCAGTTTAACTTACATGAAAGATAAATGATATTTTCAGGAGTTCTCAGATCTTTCTTTAAAATTCCAAGAGATGCTGCTCCATGTAGGAAATGCTGTAGAACACTGGTGTGGGGACTGGAGAGAAAGGAGGAGGATACAATCCAGTTTCTCCAGCAGAGTTCTTGCAAGTAGAGTCCTAATAAGAACCCCCCATCACTACCACTCACCTCCCAGGTCAGTGCTCTCTACTGGCTTACCTGGGCATCATTGACCTGTCCTATGAGACATGAAACTTAAGTAATAAGAAGTAGATATTTTGGCTTGATAAATTTTCTGTCACCAGTTTTATTTCCCTTGGAAGATTGTTTTCAACACTTTACAATAATCTTTATTTTCTTAGTGAAATCTAAGGAAGATCCTTTATATGGTCTTTCCCAAAGCCAGAAAACTATTTGATGGACCATATGAAACTTCCATTTTACACAGATCAAAAACAGCCAAATATTAGCAATTTCATAGGGTTTAAACTAGAATATATTTTATCTGTTCTAATGGTCATAGGACTTCCCTCTAAAGCACTAAAACTGTTGATAATTTTCTTCAAATCAATCACAACTTTTTTTTTCTGTCTTTCATAGATAAGAGGTGAAAGGACTTCATACTTAGTGAGGGGTTGTATTTCTACATGTCTGACTCAATAAGCCCAAACCTGAACTTATCATCACCACCAACAACCCAGCCAGCCTACTTCTCTATTTCAACAGTTGGCTCTCTCACACACCTAATCAGAAGTCTGGGAGGAATCCTCAATGTCTCTCGCCTTCAGTTCTAAGTATCAATATTTATAGGCACTGAGTTTCATCAATTGAAATCTTTCATCCTCAAACTCAGTGATGCTTACTTATCACTACCGTAGTTCAGGATCTTAACACACCTGCATTTGTGCAATAGTCACATGAAGAGTATCCCTATTTGCATCTCCTCATTAAAAGTCAAGTTCCACTGCTGCCAGAGTAGTTTTTCCAATACTACAAATCTAAAATATCCTTCTCCTTGTCAAAAACCTCACAGCTCCCCATTGCCTAGGGATAAACTCAAAATTCCTAAATTGTAGCCACCTTGAACTACCAGGTCCTTTTATGCTTGTTTTCATTTGCTTATCTGGCTGCTGTTCCTTGAATAGCCAACCCTACCCCACCCCACTGTTGTCCAGCTTGGAAACCCCTAATCAGCATTTAGGGCCAAAACTCCTTCATCTACTCTCTTTAATGTCCTGACATCCAGGAAAAGAATCTCTCTCTTCTGCCTGAGTCCTCTGTCCATACCCAACATACATCATAGGTAGTATGGTTACTTGTATAAGTAACTCCACTCTGGTCCACAGATTGTGAGTTTCTTGAGTATACATAGTTTTAGTCAACTTTCTTTTCCGAAAATCCAGCCTAGGTCTTCACCTAGGCTCATTATTGAAATGCATCAAATGAATCACTGCATATACCTTCCAAACACTCTAATCACTTGGAAATAAGAATTTGATTTATTTACAAGTTCACTCATTACCTAAGAATATAGTATCTTTCATTTTTTTTTATTTTGGGGGATATTAGTTCTTCCTTTTAATATTGTTTTACATGTGGACTAGACTTCACTCTCAAACACCTGTTGTTATTGTTGTGTTTGGTTTTGGTTTTGGTTCCTTATTTTCAGTTCTGAGCAAGAATCCCTTGAAGCCATGTGCACCCAAACTGCCTCTGAAGATCTCATATGCCTACATCCATTTTCATGTTACTGCCGTAATCTTTCATTAATCCAGACTTCCTGGGTAAGGTAGCAGATGCTATTGATTTGATGCTCCCCTCCACATCGTATTGACCGACCTCTAAGTTCATTTTGTTGGGTTGGACAGTATCTCACCTGCTGACAACCAACTGCCCAGCTCACGCACCCACATCCTTCTGTTTCTCTGCCGGTGGGCTTTCCCAGCTCTATAGAAGTTTGAACGCAAACGAGGACAAGAGTGCTTGCAACATGCTATACATTTTATTCCCCTGGGGGAAATTTTCAGACAATGATAGACAGGACTGGGTGGATAAATTCCCCAGCTTCCCAATCCATGAGGGGGACAACTCTGAGGTGTATTCTACCCCATTCCTCAGGGTTCCCCAGTGGAATAGTGCCTCAGGTGCCCACAGAGGTAACACACTAAGTAACAACTTTCAGTGGTGCTCCTTCCTTCTCAATTTCTCTTTCCTTTCTGTTTTCCATTTCCTTTCCTGTGCTTTCTTTGACCACTTCCTAAATAAATGACTCACACCAAGTCCTTGTCTTAGAATTGCTTTGGGGGAAACTAAAATTAAGGTGGGGAATATTTGGGGGACGTAATGTCCAGGCAGTTCAGAACATCAATAAAACCAGGGTGTGTAATAACAAAGTCATAACATTTTAGAACAAATAGCACCATAAAGATCACGTTGTCTTGCTTACTCTCTCTTGCTCTATTCCCTCTGATCCCCCTGGCTATCCTGCTTTATGTCTGCACAATTCTTTGTTCCCTTATCACTTGGCTTAAGTGAAATGGTGAATTTTTCCAAAGTAACTAAATATACAGGCAAAAGAAAAATGCAAACCAAATATAAGACATCATAGAAGCACAAAACTTGACAAAGGTACCTTATGAGTTTGCTAGAGGTGCTGTAACAGTATCCCACACTGGGTGGCTTAAACAAGAGAAATGTCTCACAGTTCTGGAGGCTGGGAGTCTGAGGTTGAGATGTTGGCAGAGTTGGTTTCTTCTGAGGGCTATGAGGGAAAATCTGTTCCAGGCCTCTCTGTTTGGCTTGTAGATGGCCCTCTTCTCCCTATCTCTTTACACTGTCTTTCTTCTATGTGTGCCTGTCTGTATCCAAATTTCCCTTTTTATAAGGACTCCAGTCATATTGAATTAGAGCCTACCTTAGTGACCTCATTTTAAATTGATAACTCTGTAATGACCCTATCTCAAAATTAGGTCACCTTCTGAGGTACTGGGAGTTTGGACTACTGCATATCTTTTTTGAGGGGACACAATTCAGTCATAATGGTTGACAACACAGATCCCTTGTGAAACTGAAGTGGGAGCCTGCCTCTACTTTTCTTATACAAATACGGACATCCAGAGCCAAGTTCCCTTCTTCATTTCAGCCCAATCCAGTTTACTAAAGGGCTAATCTTACACCTGAGGTAAAGATCAAGCAGTTGGTTGCTGCTGTTAGATTTACAAGGGTTGTAAAGTTTAGTCTTTTTGCAGCAGGTTGAACATTCTTAGAAAATGTTCAAATCCTTATGATTTGAGCATTATTTTTCATGTAAATAAAATGTAGTTCTAATTAATGCATACTATGAAATACAATATCCTCCTTTGATAAACATGCTTGCATATCACTGTACAAATTGTACAAGGATTGAATGGACACCTTTACATATATAGTTTGTTTCTTGCACATTTGTAAGTGTTTTTTCTGAGATGCTCAGAATTAAAACCATTCGGTTAGAAGTGTATGTCATTCAGAAGGCCCAGATTTCTTTCCAAAAAAGCTGTACCAGTTTTTCTTCTAAGAGCAATGTGTGAGTGAATTGTTCTCCCACATTCTCATTAACAACAGATATTATCAGTTTCTTTGTCTAACTTTTGCAAATTTGATGAAAAATTGATATCTTACCTCTATTTTAATTTGCATCCTGCAATTAAAGGGAGTAGGATGAGCCTATTTTATTTATTTATTGTCTATTTCTTCTGTCTACTGCCTGATGATAACATTTGCTCATTTTATGATAAGTCTTTGGACATTTTCTTATGTATTTGTAAGAGCTTATTAGATATATATTTGTGAGTTAATTCTTAGCTTGTTTTTCATTTACATTAAGCTATTTATTGAATATATTTTTGTGTGTAGTATGAGTTAGGAATCAATTTTTCCCCCAAGTGGAGAGATAACTGTCCCCAAACTATCTTTTGTTTACTGACTTGATCAAAAACATATAATTTTAATGTCAAAATTCTCTATCTTTTCCATTGATTTTCTCTTCCTACACAAATCAAACTACTTATATCAATTATTAATGCTTTAAAATGTTCTTGCTATCTGGTAGAAAAAATTCTTACTATTTGTCCTTGTCTGTTTAGAACAAGCTTATCAAATTCCATTTGTGTTTTGACTAGAATTGCTTTCTATGTATAGATTAACTTGTTCAAAAGAATTCTTTCCCCCATTGAATTTTCTTCTCAAAATCCAACTGACCATAAAGTGTCGATTTATTTCTGTATCCTGTTATCATACTGTCTTGGTAACTGTAGCTTTATAATAGTTTGAAATCTGATAGCATAAGACTTCCAACTTTGTACTTCTTTTTCAGGAATGTTTTAATTCTTCTAGGTAATTTGCACTTCCATGTAAATTTTAGAACCAGCTTTTTAATTGCTTCAAAAAGCCTTAAAAGGATTTTGATTGAGAGTGCACTGAATCTATCAATCAGTATGGAGAGAATTGATATCTCAATAACATTGAGTCTTCCAATCCACAAATGTTTCCATTAATTTCAGTCTCATTCAATCACTCTCAGTAATGTTTTGTAATTTTCAGTGTAGAAATTTTGCAGTTGTTAAATTTATTGATGTTTTTCTCCTAACAACCCTAAATATTTTTATACTACTATACATGATGCTATTAAATTTTAGTCCCATTTTTTTGGTGAAGTTTATAGAAATCCAATTGATTTTTTTTTATATGATGGACCTTGTAAATCCTGTGATCTTGTGGAGTCACTTACTAGCCTTAATATCTCTTTTGCAAGTCCCTTAGGATTTTCTAGAAATATGACTATGTGATCTGTGAATAAAGACATGCAAATGTGTGTTTTACACATATATATATAGATATACTTTATTTATTTTTTGTTTATACTTTGTTTATTTATTTCCTTACTCCATTAGCAGTGACTTAATGACTTCCAGGGCAATGCTGAATAGAAATGGTGAAAATGGAACCCTTGTCTTGTTCCTGATTTTAGGATAAAATTGTTAAATGTTTCTCCTTTATATATAATATTAGCTGTAGGATTTTTGTATGCATACTTTATGAGACTGAGGACCTTTCCTTCTATTCTTAATTTTCAGAGAGTTTTTTTTTCTATCATAAATGGGTGTTAAATGTTTTCATGTTTTTCCCTATATCTTTCAAGACAATAATATAATTTTCTCTTTATGTGTTTTTCAGTGATTGGCTCTTGAATACTAAACAAATTTTGCATTCTTGGGTAAACTCCATCTAATGTGCTATATTTTGAGTTTTAAAAAGTATGTTACATGTTATATTTATTATTAAATATTTAAATATAAGATAAATTTTAATATTTAAAATACTTTAAGTATAATTTTATCTATTAAATGGTGTATTATAATTAAATTATCATCTTTAAAATTTATTAAATATATTGCTTATTTTTATTTAAAACATATATTATATATATTTATACTTTCCTGGATGCGATTTGCATTTATTGTTAAGTATTTTACATCTATATCCATGAGACATACTGGTCTTTAACTGTCTTTTATGAAATGTCCTTGGTGGCCTCATAAGATAAGTAAAAAAAATATTCCTACCTCTTCCATTATCTGGTAGAGTTTTCATAAGATTGGTATTATTTCTCCCTTGAATGTTCCTTAGAATTTATCAGTAAAGCACTCTGTTGGAGATTATTTTTAATTATAAATACAATCCCTTCAATAGATATGAGGGTATTCAGATTTTGTTTTTCTTTGTGTGTCCATTTTGTGTGAGTTGGTAAATTGTGTTTTCCAGTTTCATCTAAGTTGTTTAAATGTATTGCCAGAAAATAGTTCATAATATTTCCTTGTTATCATTTCAATGTCTGTAGGATCTCTGGTGAAGTCCACTATTTCACTCCTGATGTTGGTAATTTGTGTCTTCTCTCTCCTTTTTTCCTCTTAATTTTGCTAGGTGTTTATCATTGTTATTAATATTTATGAAAAACCTACTTTGGCTTTCTGATTTTCACTATTATTTGTTTGGTTTTTGCTACTTTAAATATATTAAATTTGGACCATTTCAATTATCTCCAGTTAGCTTCCTAACTGTCACCCTACTTCCACTTGACTCTCCCTTCTATTATCAACACAGAAGTCCTGGCGACTTTCATAACACAAAAGCCCTATCATTTTCCTCCCATTCTCTTTCCTTCTCTGCCATATCTTCTCCAGCTCCCTCTAGCTCTCCAACTTCTCTCTAATCACAATGGCTTCCTTTCTGTTCCTCAAACACTTCAGTTATGCTACCATTTCAGGGTCAAGCTTTTATTCAAAAATAACCTCCTCGAACAAATTAGGAGGAGAAGGTTACTTCCTTAATCAGAAAAGATATCTGCTCAAAACTTTCAGCAAATATCATACATAATGGTAAAATATTAAATGCTTTTCATTTCAGATTGGGTTTGAGATGAAGATGTCTGCTAACACCACTTTAATTCAATATTTTACTAGAAGTCCTAATAATGGCAGTAAGGCAAGAAAAATTATAAAATTTCTAAAGATTGAAAGGGAGGAGATAAAACTGTTATTACTCACAAATTACATATGCATATAGAAAATCCAACAGATAAAATATTAGAATTAAAAACTGAAGGTACCAAGGCACTATATCAATACACATAATTATTTACATTTCTAGAAATCATCAGAAACAAATTTGAATCTTAATAGCAAAACTGCTGCAAGAATAATCTTAATGATTGCAAAATCTCTACACTAAAAATCATAAAACATTGAGATAAATTAAAGAATATCAAAGCAGAGGTATATACTATGCTCATGGATTGAAAGAGTCAGGATTGTAGAGATGTCCCCAAGTTAACTAACAGATTCATTGCAACACTAATAAAAATCCCATGAGGATTTTAGAGTGGAAATTTCAAGATTATCCTAAAATTTACATGAAAATGTAAAGAATGGTCAAGATAATCATAAAGACCTATGTGGAAGCACTTTCACTACCAGATATCAAGCCTTATTATAAAGCTGTGGTTATTAACAGAGCATAGTAACTGTGCAAAGACAGACAATTAGAACAACAAGCCAGAAGACAGTGCCCAGGAATAGACCCACATATTCAGGCATTTGATTTATTGCAAGGATGTCTCTGCAGATTTGTAAGGAAAGAATGGTCTTTCCAATAAATGGTATTAGATAACCATAAAGAAAAATATATATATAATTATATATAATATATATGATATATAAGATATATCATAACTCCTACTTTACACCATCCCCCCAAATCAGTTCTTGGTGGATTTAAGTCTAATTATGAAAGATAAAACAATAAGGCTGATGCAAGATTACATAAGAGAATATCTCCATGAGCATGGAATATATGAAGATTTCTTAAACAAGACAAAAAACAGAAACCATTAAGGCAAAAATTGCCTTTAAGGCATTAAAATAAGGATGACTTTCATCAAAAGATACTATCAAAGACTGAAGAAATACTCATATCCACAATATATAAAGATCCCCTAATAATCAACAAAAATGGCAAAAGACTTGAACAAACATTCCATAAAAGAGAATATCCAATAGACTAACAATTAAAAACTTGATCAACCTCCTCAGTCATCAGAGAAATACAAATTAAAATCACAATGAAATACCTGTATACGACCATAAACATGACTAAAATGAAAAAAGATGAAAAATATCAAATGTTGATTAGAATGAAAAGCAACTGGAACTCTTATGGACTACTGATGGGAGTGCAATTTGCTACCACTAGTTTGAAAACTGTTTATTCCACTACAACTGAATGTAGGCATAGCCAATGACCTGGTAGTTCTGATCCTAGGTATTTAACCAACAGTTCTACATAGATGTATACACAAAATTTTGCATACAAGAAGTTTCATTGCAGTGTTATTCATGGTGCTCAAACAACAGAAACAACCCAAATGTTCATCAACAGTAGAATAGACAAATAAATTGTGATGTAGTCATACAATGAAAACGAACAAACTTCTACATGCAACATCTTAAGTGCACCTCACAAACATAATGTTGAGCAAAAGAAACTAGATATAAGAGTATAGATTATATATTCCTAGTTACATTGTTCAAATACAGGAAAACTTATTAATGGTATAGAAATCAGGATCATGGTTATTTTTAAGAAAAGGGACATAGTGATAAGTGGGCAAGAAGAAGATGCTGAAATATAATATTTCTTGATCCAGAATACTGGTAATGTCTTATTTCTTTATCTTCATTTAAAGATGTTTTCATTTTATGAAAATTAAGGGAGCTTATGGTTCATGTGATTTCCTGTATGAATATTGTATTTCCATAAAAATGTTAATATTTTAAAAGTTGACTTCTCCATGAGACTTTCCCTAACCACCCCACTGAAAGTTACATCCTCCTCCATACTCCATGTTTCCCTTCCCTACTTGATTTTTTCCTTAACCTATAACCTTCTGATTTATTTGGTTTCCCCTAGGAGACTTTAAGACAAAGATTCCAGTGTGAGCAGTTTGTTTGGAAGGTGATACAAAGAAACACAGGCAGGAAGGGGTAGGGGAGGTGAGATTGGAAGGGAAAGAAGGAAGTAAAGTTACCCTGTCAAGCGAGCTACTCTGTGGAACTGGGGCTCAATCTGCTAGGAAAACTCTTGGAAAACCTTGGAAGAACACATCCTTCAGAGTTATCCCACCTGAGAGACGAGATTGCTAAGATATTTTACAAGTAATTTTCTGTCAGTTGGTTGATGGCTGCTCCCAGAAATGCCTGGCCTCCCACCTGTCCAGACGGACCGGGCTCTGGGGCAAGCCCTCAGACCCAGAGCTTCAAGGGCTGGCAGTGGGGTGTTGGGATGTCTGCACTAAGGGGAGAAGGGCTGCTGGGATATGGACTGGACGTGTTTCATGTATTTCATCTTCCTTATTTCCTGAACCCCCTCCACCCTAATTAGAGTACGTGCTCCAAAAGGGCAGGGATTTAGGGTTTGGGGGTCTGTTTTTGTCTGGCATGTGGAATATACTCAATATACATTTGTTGAATAAACAAATGAAGAAGAAGAGTGCCATTTCAGTCTATTTCATGCTCATTTAAATTATCTTTCAAATGTACATTAAAAGAATTAGGGGCTTCCCTGATGGTGCAGCGGTTGAGACTCCGCCTGCAGATGCAGGGGACACGGGTTCGTGGCCCGGTCCGGGAAGATCCCACATGCCGCGGAGTGGCTGGGACTGTGAGCCATGGCCGCTGAGCCTGCACGTCCGGAGCCTGTGCTCCGCAGAGGGAGAGGCCACAACAGTGAGAGGCCCGCGTACCGCAAAAAAAAAAAAAAAAAAAGAATTAAAAGGGTTAACCTTTATTTTTTTGAATTCATTGACAATAGTGTCCTATGTGGCAAATATGAAAGCTTTTCTCTAAGCTGCAAAATTCATGGTCTTTTCTGTTTGTTGATGTGATTGACCTCTTTGTTAGAGGTGGAAAATCAGATGGCTGACACAAAATATTCTCTAAAGAAACAAAGTATTTGTTATTCCATATATATATATATGGCAGCTGCAATCCAGTACCATTAACTCTTCTAGGTCTTGATAAATTATTTGATGTGTATCTTTTAATGGATTTTTTTTCTGCTTGATAGACTATGGTGTTCAGGGTGGCTTTTAATTTTTTTCCAGTTGTATTGTAAAATAATTAACATACATACTATAACTTGAAGATATATATAGCATGATGGTTTGACATATACATTGTGAAATGATGACTACAATAGGTTTACTTAACATCCATTATCCCTATTTCATCTTTAATACAAGAAAAAAAAAGGAAAAAAAGTCTCCCTGTGATGAGAACTCTTAGGATCTACTCTCTTAACAACTTTCATATATATCATACAGCAGTGTTAACTATAGTTGTCATGTTGTACATTATATCCGTAGTACTTATTTGTCTTATAACTGGCCTTTCATTTTGAATAACACTAACATTAATAGTCATAATGACTATTATGACATTAAAGACTGTTGTCACAGTCTTTAAATTATTTGTTTGTAAATAAATTATTAAAAATTATGAATAACGACATGTATACAACCCTGATACCTTAACCAGTTCTAAGTGACACCTTCAACTCTTAAATTTTTCTTTAGCCAAGTCATTCCCTCTTACAGTCTCCTTCTCTCCTTGTCAATCATAAGCAGCACATACTCTGTTTGGAAAGGCCACAGGTGATCTTTTTACTAAATAAAGATCATTAAAATTAAAGGCTTCTGACTTTGAAAAAAAAAAACATCTTTTCTCCCAGATTTTGCCCTCTTTCCACCTTTCATTACTCCCAGACAGCTGCTGCTTGTTGGCCTGTTCTGAACCTGGGCCCTTTATCCTTGCACAGCTTTAATACAGAGGGCAAAATCACCCTTTTCCTTTGCCTCTACTTATACAATTTGATTAAAATTCTGGAAATTGGCTAAGAAATTATATTAATGACCACCCATAATATCAACCTCTCTATTGGTTGCAGTGTGAATTTATTTCTTTTTCCTTTCACTATTATTGGTTTGCTGAGTGAATAAAAACTCTTTAGTTGAAAATAATTCCCTATAGAAAAAGAAAATCAAGACTTGCTGAAGTAGCTAAGTAGAGGTGATAAAACGTATCACATGGGATATGTTTTTAAAGGAATAAGGTGCCCATTTGTGTCATCCAATTAGCAAAGATTTTTAAATGCTGACTATATATCAGGCACTGAGCTAAATAATTGGACTATAAAGTCAAATAAGATAACTTCCTGACCTCAAGTCTAATGAAGGTTGAAATAAGTGCATGGGTGATTATATTTTACCTTAGTAAAAGCTATGATAGAGGTATGCAGAAAATGCTACGGTATTATAGAGCAGGGATAAATAAATAATATGTGGATGGTTAAGAAAGCCTTGGTGAGGAAGAATGGAAGAACAGAGGAATCTCAGACAGAGAGAGAATGTCTCAAAAGCCCAGGGGGCTGGTGGAGTTTTGATAGATGCAGCATGTAGAAATGTGGTGATAATTGTATGTACTAAGATAGAAGCATGACTTTAAAACCTCCTACCGAAGGAGGTTAAGCATAAAATGATTTATATTTTTTAAAATTCCATTCAGGGCTTCCCTGGTGGCACAGTGGTTGAGAGTCCGCCTGCCAATGTGGGGGACGTGGGTTCGTGCCCCAGTCTGGGAAGATTCCACATGCCATGGAGCGGCTGGGCCCGTGAGCCATGGCCACTGAGCCTGCGCGTCCGGAGCCTGTGCTCCGCAGTGGGAGAGGCCACGGCAGTGAGAGGCCCGCGTACCGCAAAAAATAAATAAATAAATAAATAAATAAAATAAAATTCCATTCATATCAGAGAAAGACGGATTGACGGGAGACTAGACTGGAAACAGAGAGGCTAGTTAAAAGATCCAGGCAAGAATAGTAAGAGCTTATACGACAGCTCTGGTGACTTTAATGGGAAATAGAGAAGCAGGAACAGAAAAATAGATGTCATAGGAAGTTTACAGGATTAGGCTAATTAATTCT
Organism: Hyperoodon ampullatus; assembly: GCF_949752795.1. Classification (NCBI taxonomy): domain Eukaryota; kingdom Metazoa; phylum Chordata; class Mammalia; order Artiodactyla; family Ziphiidae; genus Hyperoodon; species Hyperoodon ampullatus. Next base: position 68,193,473 of record NC_136929.1, read on the forward strand.
AAAAAAGTAGAACTGCCATATGATGCAGCAATTCAACTCCTGGATGTATATCCGAAGAAAACAAAAACACTAATTCAAAGACATACATGCACCCCGATGCTCATAGCAGCATTATTTACAACAGCCAAGACATGGAAGCAACCTACATGTCCATCAACAGATGATGAATAAAGAAGATGTGGTATGTATATGCAATGGAATATTACTCAGCCATAAAAAGAATGAAATTCTGCCTTTTGCGACAACATGGATGGATCTTCAGAGTATTATGCTTAGTGAAATAAGTCAAAGACAAATACTGTGTGTTATCACTTATATGTGGAATCTAAAAATATAAAACGCATGTATGTAGCTAAACAGAATCAGACTCACAGATACAGAGAACAAATTAGTGGTTACCAGTGGGGAGAGGGGAGGGGGAGGGGCAAGACAAGGGTATGGGATTAAGAGATACAATACAAACTACTATGCTTTGTCTCTACTATAAAAAACAAGAATATACTGTACAGCACAGGGAAAGATAGGCATTATTTTGTAATAACTTTAAATGGAGTATAATCTATAAAAAATTGAATCACTATGTTGTACACCTGAAACTAATATAATATTGTAAATCAACTATACTTCAATTAAAAAATATCACATTGAGGGCTTCCCTGGTGGTGCAGTGGTTGAGAGTCCACCTGCCAATGCAGGGGACACGGGTTCGTGTCCCAGTCCGGGAAGATCCCACATGCCGCGGAGCGGCTGGGCCCGTGAGCCATGGCCGCTGAGCCTGCGCGTCCGGAGCCTGTGCTCCGCAGAGGGAGAGGCCACAACAGTGAGAGGCCCGCGTACTGCAAAAAAAAAAAAAAAAAAAAAAAAAAATCACATTGAATGCAAACAAAAAAATAAAAAATAAAATAAAATACTCCTAAGTTTCTGGTTTGGGCAACAGAGTTAATGATGGTTCCATTTGCTAAGGTGGGGAATATGATAATAGGTTGAGAATTGGGGTGGGAGTGATGTGTTCAGCTTTAGACATGGTGAGTTTGGAGTACCTATAAGACAGCTAAGTGAAAGAGTTCAGTTGACACTTGAATATAAGACTTGGAGTCCACTAGAGAAATCCTGACTGAAAATATAAGTTTCTGGAAGCATTCATACTATGCAATAGTTGAAGCCCCGAGGGTTAATTATGTCACCCAAAAGAGTGTGAAAAGTAGGAGGGTTAGAATATTAGGTGGCCCTAGCGAGTTTCTATTGTTAAGGCATGATCCAGAGAAAGGGTAGCCCCAAAGACATGAGAGAAATCTAAGAAATAGTTATGTCATGGAGATAGAGGGGGAAAGAGTAATTCTCAAAGATTACACAGTTCAAAAATCATATCTGACCTTCAAACAAAATGTGGACCCAGGGCACTACATGAATGCTACTTGAATGCTCAATTTACAGCATTCAATGTTGCTGAAAAGAGTAAAGGATAGTGAAGAGAAGCAATGGATGAAAAATTAGAAATTGGAAAAACAGAAACAACATGTTAAATGAGAATATATGAAACCAACACTGTTGTTTATCACTTGGAAAATCAGGCAAAAGCCTAAAACGTTTTTCATCCTAGAACTATGAGAGCTCTCTGAGGCTTTTTTGGTCCCTGCCCCTAGTCTTTCAGGGAGGTCAAGTGTTATCATATCTATCTAGAGATGTGCCAATTGAGGCTCACAGTGATTTGTATGACACTCAGATATGAAAAATAACCCCCAAAGACATTACACAGTGCTTTTTCCTATCCTTATCCCTTTCCTATCAGAAAAAAAAAAAATTTGTTTACTATCAGTTAGTTTGGGAGTCTATGCTATCTTGTTTGTTAAATTTCACACCTCTTTCTTTTGTGATACAAATGTTAATTCTGAATTTAAGAGAATTTTGAATGAAAATAGTAATTTGTGACAAGGGTCATAAATGGATTGCCTGGTATATCAATTCTAGGCTACCTTAGAAACTAAGTTTTGTTATAGTAAAATAGCTTTCAAGGTTCTTCAAAAGAAAAAATCAACAGAAACCTCTCTTAAAGTTAAATAACAAGTAGGATTCAACACAGTATAAAAAAAGAGTATCCCAATATTCTATACAGTGATATTTTATTAACAAATATGTATTTTGTAACATTTAATTTACAGGATGTATTTTTGCACTGTATTTTTTTTTAAAGTCACTTAATGAAGTTGTTTCAATAAACATAGCAATTCAAACTTGGGGTTGTGTTAGCAAGTTGAAGATGAGTCTGCACCTAATGTCTGTCATGGCTTTTGCTTATTCAGCTTGGAGAATGTCCACACTCACACAGATAAGAGGTAACAAATGGTACTTGTTCTTCTTCTTTTTTTTTAACCAAGTGGGGAAAGGGGGGTGGGGTAAATTGGGAGATTGGGATTGACATACATACACTACCATGTGTAAAATAGGTAACTCATGAGAACTACTACAGAGCACAAGGAACTCTACTCAATGCTCTGTGGCGACCTAAATGGGAAGGAAATCCAAAAAGGAGGGATATATGTATACATATAGCTGATTCACCCTGCTGTACAGCAGAAACTAACACACCACTGTAAAGCAACTGAACTCTAATAAAAATTAAAAGAAAAAAAGAACTTATAAAAAAAAAGGTACTTGTTCTTTTAAAACAACTTACCTTGCATTATCACAATACCCTAGTTATACAGAGATGGCCAGAGGTTTATCCTGAGGACTGCACAACAAAGAATGAACTTAGGATCACAGGATAGCAAACTGGTTGGTTCCAGTGTTAAAATTTTCTATATGATACATTTTTAAATGTATGTTGGTTTTATTCCTGATTAAAATATATTAAAAAATAAAATTTTTAGTAAATTTCTGTCAGATCCCTGAAGTGCATAATCTTTTGTGGAAAATATGTTGATATTTCAACGTCTAATAAACTTTGGTATAAAACAGTATTTTTCAAAGTAGAAATATTTATGAGACCCTTTCATTTTTTCATAAACTTTTTATCGTAGAATAGTTTTTAGATTTACACTCAAATTAGAAGGCTAATACACAGGGTTCTCACGTGCCCCACACCCAATTTCCCCTATTATTAACATCTTACATTAGTATGGTACATACACTGCAATCAATGAACCAAGATTGATACACTATTATTAAAGTCTGTACTTTATTCAGACTTCCTCAGTTTTTTCCTAATGCCTTTTTTCTGTTCCAAGATCCCACCCAGCACACTACATTACATTTTGTCATCATGTCTCCTTAGGCTTCTCTTGCTTGTGACAGTTTCTCAGACTTTCCTTGTTTCTGATGACCTAGACAGTTTTGAGTGGTATTGGTCGGGTATTTTGTAGAATGTAATTCAGTTGGGATTAGTGTAATGTTTTCCTCATTATTAGACTAGAATTTACAGGTTTGGGGAAGAAAGACCACAGAGGTAAAGTGCCATTCTTGTCACATCATACACTCAACATGATTTATCCCTGTTGAAGCTGACCTTGACCACCTGGCCGAGGTAGTGTTGGTCAGGTTTCCCCACTATAAAGTTACTCTGTTTCCTCCCTTTCCACACTGTTTTCTTTGGAAGGAAGCTGATGGGCAGCCCACACTTAAGGAATCAGGAATTATGTTCCATCTTGTTAAGGGCAAAATACCTATATAAATTATTTGGAATTATTCTGTGTAAGATAGTTGTCTCTTCTCCCTCATTTATTTTATTCAATTATTTATGTATACCAGTATGGATTTGTGGTATTTATTTTCTATTTTGTGTTATAATCCAATACTACTTTATTTTGTGGCTCAAATTGCTTTATAATTGACTATTGGGAGCTCTTTTAGTTGGTTCCGGTGTCCTTTGACATAGAGTTGACATTTTACTTTGGTCATATATTGGAATTATACATGTAGACTTTTCAGACCAGCATCTTTCACTGAGCAATTATTCATTTAAGATTCACCCATGGCTTTTCATAGCTTGGAAGCTCATTCTTTTGTACTGCTGAATAGTTTCTCTTGTATGGATGTTTATCCATTTGCCTTTGAAGGACATCTTGGTGACTTCCAGTTCTGAGTGATTATGAATAAAGCTGCTATAAACATTCATATGCAGGTATTTAAGTTTTTTAATCAGTTGAGTAAATACCTAAGAGCATGATTGCTATGTTGTATGGCAAGACTATGTTTAGCTTTGTAAGAAACTGCCAAAATGTGTTCCAAAGTGCCGGTACCATTTTGCATTCCCATCAGTAATGAATGAGAGCTCCTGTTGTTTTGCATCATTGACAACAATCAGTGTTGTCATATTTTTGGATCTTAGCCATTCTAACAGGTGTGTAGTGATATCTCATTGTTGTTTTAATTTGCAATATCCTAATAACAAATGCGTTTGAACATTTTTTCTTATGTTGATTTGGCACCTGTATATCTTCTTTGGTGTGATGTTCAGATCTTTTTTCCCATTTTTAATTGGTCTGTGCCCTTTTCATTTTAAAATCCATATTCTAATTCAAGTATTTGGTATAGTTTTCCACCAAATGACACTGCATAGCTTTTCTTCATTCTTAAAATTTGGGGAATTGTTCTCATGTCTATTTGGGTTGGCCATTACTTTTTGATTTTGTGAGTTTAGCAAATACTGTCAGCTAAGAATCATTTATTTGGGACAAAAATAATAATTCAGTGACTATCATTTCATCCTGAAGAAGGGATAGAGATCAGAGAAGAGAATAAAGTTGTTTTCAGCAGCAGGGGAACAGCCCCAAGCCCCCTTAGTTGTGACTGCTCATGGGAAGTGAGCCACAGGGAGCCCTGGGGCAGTGTCCACACACTACCTAAATAAGGTTGGAGAACAGCAAGTGGGAAACACTATTCTTTCTTATACAACTTTTTGCCTTAAGTAAATTAAAAAGGAAATCAAGAGTATTGTGTGCTCACTTATATTCTAGGCACTTTCATGGCTTCCCCTGAATCAAAAGTTTGAAGCTGGCTTTGCTGCCAGGGTAATTTCTGCAGCCAGGGTGCAAACTCAGCAGATCTTGAGCAAAGACTTCTCTCTGCACATGTTTTCAGCCTCTGCCCTCTTATTAGCCAGTACAGGTGGGACCCACTGCTGCTGGCAATCCTGTATCTCTGCCCACTAGAGCACACAGTGTGGGGGGCAGAACTCAATACAGATCTCAAATTCCAGGATTACTCTGCTGCACACACACCCAGAGTTCTTCCACTGGAATGCAGCCTAAAAAGAGAGAGGCAGCAATTGGCTTTTACAGTCACTGGGTGGTATGCCCTAGGAGATGCACAGATTAGGATCTCTCACTGAACTACCTAAATGCTTTTCCAAGCCTCACTCCTTGCTGGGTATACTTGATTATCCCCCTACACTCCTCCTCAGCTTTAGTTAGAAAAGTAGAGAAGACGAGGCAATATTCAGTGGCTTCAACGAAGGCAAACCTACATCATTCCCATGACACACTGTGCTGTTTTTATCTGCTGACCTTTATTCATGTACTGTTCCCTCTGCCAGGAATGTTCTCTCTAGTGAGCTATCCAAATGACACCCACTGTGGAAGCAACTGACCAAATCTCTCCTCCTTTAAGATGTCTTTCTTGGTTCCCAGTTCCACAGAGATCTCCAATTTTCTAAATTTTCGTATCACTTGCAGTCTAACCATTACTATGGTCTATGACATGCGTATGCACACACACACACACACATTCTGCAATGTTTCTTTTGTGTTATCCTTACTTTTTTTATAAGACAGCAAGGAACTCATGGCCTTTCAGGTCAAAAAGAAATAACTTGTGCTATTTTCTATATTATCTTTTGAAGTTGAGATGGATTTTACTCATAATAGGTGCTAAATGAATAATGTTAAGTTACTTGATTCCTAGTATCTAATATAGAAATAATCATTGCATTTCTTGTGCCCTTCTGCAATGTAGACCCCATAAACCCTCTGCAACATTTTTCTCTTTCATTATTCTTTTAGTATACCTTTATCAAGTACCTAATACTATATTGCTGAGTCATAGATGCTAGAGATAAAATTATATATAACATATGGCTCCTGCTCTCAAGAAGTTCACAATTTAGACTTACTAGGCCAAACTATGGCACTTGGTAGAACTAATACTGCCAGTTACATTCCCAGGGTACCAGTTTTATCATGTATCTTGCAGGTACAGAGTCTGGTGTCCATTTGGAGAAGCAATGCAGACAGATTATTTTTTGCAAACATCTGACCCAAGCAGAAATGGAAAGTTTTCCTCCCCATCCACAAAAGATGAAAACACTGAGTAAAATATAACAAAAAATATATAGCCAAACTTAGTAGTAATAAAGGGAAATCTTCAGGTGCTAAAAATGAAAAAGTTACTCTAATCTAGGAGAGCTAGAGTTGAAGCTAAATGTGTTTCTTAACTTTGAGGGCTGGATATGAATTTCAGATAGATTTCAATGCCTTCACGGGGCTGGAAGTAAAGACTATAGGCTCTGAGCTACATGTGGAGCTGTGACTGGACTCTGTCCATAAACATGGGCCCCAGAAGGGATGGTCCTATCAAGAAAAATATTGAAAAAATTTTCACACCATCTTGAGGCTTATAAATTATAAAACCCTCAAAGCATAATTCATGAAACAAATTGATGGTTAATTACTTTAAAACTTAAAATGTTTGTATGAGAGACTATATGACTTTCAACACCTAAAGTATTTATTATCTGGCCCTTTACAGAAAATGTTTGCTGATTCTTGCTATAGAACAATTGAAAATACTAAATGCTACAACGTGAATAGATTTCAAAGGTAATGTTGAATGAAAATTAATAGTTGCAGAATGATGTATACCATTTGTACCATTCCTATTAAATTGTAAAATAAGCAGAACAGTACTACAAGTTGGTTATGGGTACTTTTTGAATAATAATTTTATATAAATTCAAAGGTGAAATGTTTTCATCAACTTCATGATGGTGGCTCAAATTCTGAGGAATAAGATCACAAAGATGAGTTCAGCTGTACATGAGGATTTTTTCATATATATATATATATATATGTATATTAGTAAGTCCCCTACATACGGATGAGTTCTGTTCCGAGAGCACGTTCGTTAAGTCCAATTTTTTCCTAGGTCCAACAAAGTTAGCCTAGGTACCCAACTAACACAATCGGCTATATAGTACTGTACTGTAATAGGTTTATAATACTTTTCACACAAATAATACATTAAAAAAACCCACAAAAAATAAAGAAAACATTTTTAGTCTTACAGTACATTACCTTGAAAAGTACAATAGTACCAGCTACATCACCATTGGTTTTACACTTGCTTCTGGACATCCTGGGTTTGAAATAAAGATACTGTACTACTGTACTCCATACTGTACAGTGAAATACACAAAAGCAAAAGCACAGGTTTCCTTGGTGGCGCAGTGGTTGAGAGTCCACCTGCCGATACAGGGGACGCGGGTTCATGCCCCCGTCTGGGAAGATCCCACATGCCTTGGAGTGGCGAGGCCCGTGAGCCATGGCCACTGAGCCTGCGCGTCTGGAGCCTGTGCTCTGCAACGGGAGAGGCCACAACAGTGAGAGGCCCGCATACCGCAAAAAAACAAACAAACAAACACAAGCACTTATAGAGGATGCACACATGTGACAATGTATGCCAGACAAGTGAACTAACTTATGTGACTGGGCGTGCAAGTGCAAGTTCACATCTTTGAAAGTTCACAACTTGAAGGTTCGCATGTAGGGGACTTACTGTGTATATATATATGTCAATACTCAGCTCATATTCCTCTGGCCCTCTCTATTTAAGTGCACATTAGACTACTTTCAAATACTAGGACCAATATGTCTTTGCCTAAGGGCTTTCCTTGGCTTCCTCTGAAACCACTCAACTCATGCATGTGACAGGCTGAAGTGTCAAGAAATCTCCCATCCCCTAGGACAGCCTTCCTTAATGGCTGAATGGAGTTGGTCTGTATGCACCAACCCTCAGGTGAGACAACTCTGAGATGTGTGTCTTACACTGCTTCCTAGAGTCCCCAAGTGAGATTGTCAGTTGTGCACAATGATAATTTATTGGAAGCCAAGCCCACTACTGCCTCTTTCCCCTTTCCCCTACTGGTATTTCCTGGAATTATCTTCCAAATAAATTACTGCACCCCAAATTCTTGTCTCAGGATTTGGTTCTAAGAGAATTCAAACTAACAACCATTTATACTCACAAAGTGAGTTCACATATATTTTCTACAGTTGTTATATCTTTGTGAAGTAGGTTGGACAGGGCATTTTTTCCTACTTTACTGGGGGAAAAACTAAGACCCAGGGAAGTTTAATCTCTACCACTACCACCAATAACAAGCAGAGTCCCTAGCTAGTAACAGTAAGAATTTGGACTTAGAGATAAGTTTTCTGACTGCAAATTTGAACCTTTCTATGACGCTGTACCATTTGAGAACATCATTCTCAGACCTCCATTTCTACTGTGTAAATGGAAGTTATATTATGACAGCTCAAGTCTGTAAGAAACGGTGCACTGTGATTTTATTGTAACTCCCTGGAAATGGTCACCCAGGTGTTATGACAGGGCTTTGTCCTATGCACGTCAAAGAGGATGCTGGGATTTTCCTGAGTGCCAGTTGGTGGAAATGTTTATCTAGACTACTCTTCAGGAATCACTAGCAAGGGTGGAGAGCCTCCCAGTCTCTGTAGGAAAATGGCAGGTGAAACAGACCTTCTCACAGTACATTGTTTCTCACAGTTCCCAAGGTTCACCTTCAGAAAGGTGGCATGTCAAGCTTCATGAACTAATTGCTTCAGCTTTGAGGCACTGCAGCTTGTTAAAATTCTCACTCCTTATTGATTCCCCATGGCTTTCAAGTAGGAAAGACACTTTTATTATAACACATGAGGAATCTGGATATGATATCATCCGGAGTTGAAAGCAATCAAAGTCCAGATTTCAAATCCCATTGCTGCCAAATGTTTACTTGTCAGATCTTATTTGTTGACAGTGTTCAGATGCATGTAACTTCTTGCAAGGCAGACTTTTAGAATGTGAGGACATGGCAGTAATGAAGAAAATTTGTACAGTGGGTGAACTGCAAGCCTGAATGTTCAAGCTTGACTTGGTAAAGTTAACACAATGCCAGCATTAGTATTCAGATGAAATTTCAGCTCCTATGAACAAGCTGGTATGCAGCCCAATTTGTCAAGATAAAATTTCAGGGCCTTGCTCTGTGTCTCTTCTCTCTAATAACCAGAGCTTCCAAGACAACATGAGAGGTAATTTTAAGGATATTGATGACAATCCTCCTTGTGGAAAGGTGTGCACCAAATACAGTGGCAAAATGCTTAGAAATTGCTTTACAATTTACAAAGTGTCCTCTCTTAATTTTGCTGGTTTGGTCCTCACAATAGTTTTATGGATTTCAGGACATTTTTTGACAGTGTTGGATATTAATCCTTCTACTGATTATTAAGTAATTTATGCATAGAAAGCACTTAGAAAAACTTTGAATTATGACTAAAGACAAAGTAATTTAAGCTTTGGACAAACTGTGACTGTTCTTCATTTCTTTATTCTGTGAACTTACTCTGCGGTCAGATAGTTAAATTATCACCTGGTGCATAGGTCTTTGGCCACAATTGAAAATATTAAATATGTGACTTTAGAGGTAAAGTACTGACCCTACACATTGGTTAGGAGGCATAACCAACTCAGAATTACCCTTCAAGTGTGGTAACAATTCTTATACGTTTATCCTATAATTAAAAATTTTTATGCCCATCATTATTACACTACTATAGAATTTCTCAAAGCATGTTCCAAAGAATTTGATTTCCTCAGAATGCCAATAGGTATGACTTGTCAGAAAAATAAAAATAAAAAACTTTGTGGTCATATAAGTTTGAGAACTCCTTGTTGAAACAGTTTAGGAATCATTGGCTTAGACTAAGCTGATTTCTTAACATTAGGACACTGCAGAGCATTTAATATGCTAATGCATATTATACTTTTCAAAGGGGGTTATAAATAGTAGTGTTTCTGAAACTAATTTGCTCAGTAAGCTCTTTTTCATGGATCATCTCACGGGACTGGGACTCCACAGCATAAGGATTGGAAATTCTACAAATGTATTTGAAGGGAATGAAATTTTATTTGCTTCTCTTGAATTTATCTCACCACTGTGCCAATAAAATTGGTAACTTTAGCTCATTCTTAATGTCTTCTTCCTACAAAATTTTCCTGGAAAACAAATTTAATTGCATATTGGTTTATCAGAAAACTAAGGCCTTGTATCTTTGCTGTCACTGGAATTCATGTTAACACTGCAGGGTTACAGAATATCCAAAAGAAGGACTGAGAACTCAGAGTGGTCATTTCTGAATGTAATATTTTCCATTAAGTCCATTAAGTCCCTAAGCCTTTAATAAAAGCATAATAAATATGTCATATATTTTACTCCTGACAGACTAATGTGCATAGAAAAAATATCTTTGTTTGAAAAATAGCAGACCAAAGATAAAGAAGAGAAAGCAACAATATTATTTTTATTACATGGTGGCATAGGTAAGCATATCTATTTATTGAATACATGACAACTAAGGGCCAGAAGATGAGCTAGATGTAGGAATCCATGTGGGGATAAACTTTTCTGATCCCGATTCATGGAGTTTATTGTCTTCTGAGAAAGATACAAGTTAAACTGTGAGATGGGTGTTTTAAGGAGAAGAAGAGGGTTTTGTGGATATGATTAGGGGGTGGACTTAACCATTCAGGGAAGGATTTTCTCAGGAAATGATATTCAGACCAGCTCTGAAGCCTGAGCTACAGGAAGAGTAGAAGTCAGCACAGTCCAAGCAAAATGGAAAGTATCAATATATGCAACTTTCACATGCTAGAGAAAAGAGAGAAGTCAAGCCAATGACAGGCCACTCCGAGGAGGCCCTCAGAGTGTTTCACAGCTTCTTGATTCCTCCTTATGTGCCTGTGAGAGGCACTTATTATTCATCCAATTGTTTATCACAGACCTACTATGTACCAAAATCCATAGCAGATACAAAAGATACACTTCAATGTAATGTATACACTTCAATGTAATGTATAGTCTGTTATGAATGAATGGAGAAAATGAGGCCAAGAGAAATAAATATTCAACACCACAAAAGAGCATCCAGATGATAAGAAATCATCATGAAACGAGGTCACTCCACTCGGTGTGTCAAACTGAGGCCGTAGGCCAAGAGGAGCGCCTGCAAAGCTCTGTCCAGGGATCTTAAGTAAAACACAGACTCCAGGATATCTGAAAATGGGTTGAGTACAAGCTGAGCAAAGCTGACTTTTAAATGCTGAAGGTAGTTTCTGTCTGGTAAGAGGTGGTGACTCCAGTACATGTTTAGAGACACTCTTCCCTCCTACAGGCTGTTAAATTAGTTAAATTAGGAACCCATTAGACTGAGGAGGCTTTAATGCCATGACAGCCTTCGTAAGCAAACCAAAATCTAAGCCTGTAAATGCCTCAAGGTTATGAAATTGAAACGCAAAGGACAACACATCACAGCCAACTAGGCTTTAAGCTGTAGCCAATCATATAATTTCCTTTCTCTCCTTCCGTACCTTACCTATATAAGTCTTTCCCAGAACTCCCGTCAGAGGAATGCTCCTAGCCACTTCCTGTTTGGCACTACCAGACTGAAATCAATTTTTGATCAAATAAACTCAACATTTTTAATAGGCCTCAGTTTATCTTTTAACAATAGCAAACCCCCTTCATTGGCCTTTTAATTATATAGATGCAGTAATAATAATGTATAGACATTTTTCAATAGCCCTCTGAGGGATATACTAGTATTATCATCCCCACTTTACAGATGAGAATTGTAGAGAGGTTTATCAACTTGCCCAAGGTCATAGCAGGTCAAGGACTGGAACCCTGGTCTGCTAACTCTAGGGTCAGCTTGTTTTAGCTTCCTGTGGTTGCTGTGACAAATTACCACAAACTAGGTGGCTTAAAAGAACAAAATTTACTCTCTGAATTCTGAAGGCCAGAAATCCAAACTCTAGGTGTCAGCAGGGCTGTGCTCAACCCAGAGGCTCTAGGGGAGATTCTGTTCCTTGCCTCTTCCAGCTCTGGTGGCATTCTTTGGCTTGTGGTCGCATCACTTTTGTCTCTTTGTGGTCACACTGCCTCCTCTTTTGTCTGTCTCTCTTCTGTGTGTCTCTTACAAGAATACTTGTCATTGGGCTTAGGGCTCACTGGTATAATCCAGGATGATCTTATCTCAAGATCCCTAACTTAATCACATCTACAAAGGTCGTTTGTCCAAATAAGGTCACATTCACATGTTCTAGACAATAGGACATGAACATATCTTTTGGGGAGGCTACCATTCAACCCACTACAATCCTCCTCAACAAAACATCACACTCTCCAAATAGTGATGTGGCCAAAGCAGCTAAAACTGCTTTGGGGTGAAAATGTAAAAGATTGTCTATCTGGAGGCAACCAGTTCAGTTAACATTTGGGGAAAATGTTTTTTCTCAGGAGATGAGGAGGATGGGGAAGATGCTATGATGTTTATTTCCCTGGGAATTTCATCCATGGCCAGAAACTGGTGGGAATTTCTTCAAAATCCACACTGTGAAACTCTGAACAAAACCTGAATGGTTTAGAGGCTCAGGGCTCAAAATGAGGGGAGGGTTTGGGGAATGTGTCATTCCCCCACCTGAATGGAATCTGCATCTATCTGGCTCACAGAAGAACAACTCTTGCAAATCATATCTTTTTCATTATAATTTATAATTGATTATTGCTAAAAAAATGTTCTAGATTTTAGAACATTATTTTATATCTCTACTTCTCATGAGTTCTCTAAGCATACAGTCATCTCCTTCTGTGAAAACAATGATATACTGCCTCCTTCCTAATACACATTCCACTTGTTAATGTTTCCTTAATTATTACATTGTCTAAATTATAAACTGTAACTAAGGTAATGAACATATAACATAGTTGAACCTCAGAGGAAGAGCTGATTCGAACACAGAGAGGCCAGCAGCAGAACAAACAATTCTAGAGAGACTGCAGTGATTTTGTAAATGAATAGAGTATGATGATAAGACCAGCGTGATAGTTGAGGGCAGAAGACAGAAAGGAGAAGTCTTTTCATAGCTTGGAGGAAGGCACATGTCAGAAAATGCTTCAGAGTTTGTTTTTACTACTTGTGTAACTGATACGAATTAAGTAGTAATAACCTTTGTCACACTGGACAAACAAAATTGCCTTTGTTTAGGAGGGGTATTCCTGTTGATAAGGTTTAAGCTGCTTTAGCTGCTGTCAATTCCCTCCTCAATCTCAATGTTGTTTGTGATAACACGCTCGTTTTCTCATTATTAACCATCATTCCTCAGAGAGAAATGACTGCAGAAGAACAGATACAAGTCTGTTAAACCCAGAAGTCCATGATAGCAACAGAGGATGGAGGAAACATCAATAAGCAAACTGAAAATGTCCCTAAATGAATCAGGCTGTTCTATAAGGCTTTTCAAGGTTTTTAATCAGGCACGTAACTAGCGAAAGATTTATCCTGTCCTGTGTTACTAGGTATGGCTCCTACTCACACAGTCCTTCATCAAGCATAATTAATTTGGTGCCTTGCTGCAGAGCCTGATTCTCAGAAACCACACTGTCTCACTGTTAGGTAGTTTTAATTAAATTTTACAAGTATAACACAAACACATGCATAATGTCTACAGACTGGCTTTCTGAGCTAAGATTTTGCTTAATAGGCAAGAGCCATTTTGAACCTTCATATTCAGTATTGTGTTACACAGAATCCCTATTTGATCATGGCATATTTTTGACAATACCCCTGGAGTTTTTTGTCATGTCTCTAAAGATAAAAGAAAACAAAGACTGAAACAAAGCACTTTTTATTGCTGAAGAAATGCCTTAGGTTTTGCAAGCTTTATGTTAATTTATTTAATATAATAATTTAATTCTAGTATAAAAGAAATACATATTCACTATGGATAATTTTAAAAATGAAAATACAGGGAGAATAAATTGAAAAATGTGTAATATTATTACCTAGTGATAACATGTTAATGTTTTGGCACATATATATATATATATATATATAGAGAGAGAGAGAGAGAGAGAGAGAGAGAGTAACATTTTGGATTTTTATGTATTTTTATAAAAATATCATTTATTGAATTCCTGTGTGGTAGGACTATACCAGGCATTTGACAAATGATTTCTCATATAAATCCACAAAATAACTCTGTAAGACAGTTACTATTATCCTTATTTTACAATGACATCCTGAGGCCCAATAAATTCCCAGGATCTTAAGTAAAAAGTGGTAAGCCTAAATCTCTATGATTCCAAGCCTAATCATTCTAACTTCAATGCTTTATTGTTTCTCATTCACTCAAATCATTTATCATATATGTTATACTATATTTGTTATATGTATACATATATATACAAGTATATATGTAATATATATGTTACGTTATTTGGAACTTACAGTCTTTTATTCTGACATTGATGATAGCAATCACAACTATTTGGCATAAACTATTCTGGTATTAACTATTCTTAGAAAATATTATTTTAATGAATGGATAGTATTCCACTGCATGAATGTCTCAGATTTATCTATTATAATAATATAGTAATGAGCATCACTGAACATAAATCTGTATGTTCTTTAAGCCTTGATTATTTCCTTATGATAATTCCTAGAATAAGAGTGCTATGAGAGTTATGAACGTTTATCAGGCTCTTAATATTTATTCTGAAAGTGTAGGACAGTAGCTTATATATTATTAAAGATCTACTGAACCAGAAACCCTTCACTTGGGGAGTAGGGTTGAGGGATAGAGATACATTAATGAGAAGAAAAAGGAGAGAAAATGACAGAAAAACAGGGGAAAGCTTCTGATTGAGAAATGAATTAAACCAAGGGTGAGCTGGGATCCTAATACATTGATAGACATTGACAGCCTGTGTTCCTCTTTTCCTTTGGTGGCAGATCCACCAGGCCTCCACTTGCATAACTCTCCTCACAGCTCTGACTAATTCACAAAGGAAACCAGAAAGTTGCCACCTGCCAGCAAAAGTACTCGCCACTCCCACCAAACGAGACACTCCACTCCCCTTGTACACCCAGCAGGAGGGCTTGCCATGAGCTCCAAAGCCAACGTGCATGCCTGTTCTGTGGACCGTTGCCTATGAGAACAGTTTCAAGACAGTTGTGGTCAGATGATCCCATTCCCTCTTTTCTGCTAAAATTCTTAGAGAGGAAAAGGTTTCATGGGAAAGCCCATGTTCAATTATCAGCTAAGCAATCCATCTTTTCTTCACTGTCAAATTCTCATTATTCTAAGACTTATTCTGTGAGGACTGAGATGGAAGGTTTCCTGACTATGTTTTGTCCCCTGTCTCATCTCTATGTTCTAAACCTCTGCTAGCTGGCCATGATCTTTCTGACTGTGCCTTCTTGAACGGCCCTCTTGTTGTGTCTGTGGTCTGCATCCTCACTACTGTCCCCTGAAATGCCCTGTGAGTGTGACCATCTGGAAATGAGTTAGCACTTTTGACATCTGGCACCCTCTTCTCCTTCCACCTGGAAACCTAGACCTCTGGCCATGTGTTTCTCTCTATGTACTTTAGAAAGCTAGTAAAACGACACCATTAGGCTTGTCAAACAAATGTTGTTAAACAGTTATTATGTGTCAGCCACTCAGTTTCTGGAGATAAACAGAGTAGAACATGGATCCTGCCCTCAAGAAATGTCTAGTTTAGGATTTCTCTGATGGCACAGTGGTTAAGAATCTGCCTGCCAATGCGGAGGACACGGTTTCAAGCCCTGGTCCAGGAAGATAGCACATGCTGCAGAGCAACTAAGCCCATGCGCCACGGTTACTGAGCCTACGCTCTAGAGCCTGTGAGCCACAACTACTGCACCAGTGTGACACAACTACTGAAGCCCACGCGCCTAGAGCCCGTGCTCCACAACAAGGGGGACCACCACAATGAGAAGCCCGCTTACCACAATGAAGAGTAGCCCCCGCTCGCCGCAACTAGAGAAAGCCCCCATGCAGCAACGAAGACCCAATGCAGCCAAAAATAATAAATAAATAAAAAATTTTAAAACTAAAAAAAAAAGAAACATCTAGTTTAGTGAGTTACATAAATATACAAATAAGCAATTACCATAGATTTTTATAAGTACACTATTAGAAATAGGCCCAGGGTACCATAGAGAAGTATCTAAACTAAAATGAGAGGTGATGGAGGCTCTTCAGAGGAAATGAAAGGAGTCCTGAATGATGCGTGGATATGAGGCAGGAGGAGAAAGTGTTCAGAAGTGACAGCAGGGAGAAGGCAGGGGCCCTTGAGACCACATGGTATAATAGGTAGTGTTACCATATTTATCAAATGAAAATGCAAGATGCCCAGTTAAATTTGAATTTCAGGTAAACAAAAAACAATATTTTAATATAAGTATGTCCCATTCAATATTGGGAACATACTTGTACTAAAACATTTGTTATTTATCTGAAATTCAAATTTAAATTGTAGTCCCATATTTTATAGGGAACAGCTAGTGATTTTATGGACAGCAATAAGTGGCCAGAAGAAAGGGGCAGGGATCAAATCATGAAGAGCCACTCATCTAGTCATTTAAACATGATCTTAAAAGCTTATTGACAATTGGCAGAGTTAAGGCAGGGCAATAATGATCATATTTACATGTTAAAGGTCTCCTGGGCCTGGATGTGAGGCTTGAAGGCAGGTGGCCTGACTGTTAAGGTGCTTGAGTGAGGAGAAAGGTCGTGCGACTCAAGACAGTGTCACTCCCTGTCTGTGTACTGACTTCTTCTATGTAGTTCTGATGATTCTTTTACAGAAAGAGCTTCCTGGATCACCTTTGCTACAGACCCAAAGTGCCTTGAAAGCTTAGACTAAGGACCTTTTCCCTGGAGAGTGCACTTACAACAGAAGGAAAGGAGAATAAGTCTTCCTGAGCATGTCAGATGAGCCTGACAGCACAAATTTTAAAAATATGCCAATGGATTTTTATACACACTAGATTAGACAAGGGACTGCAGAGAAGCTGGCCTTGGGCTGGACTCTTCACTAATCCTTTGGAGAAACAAGCTTCTAACCTTGTACAGTTTGCCCAGGCCCCACAGCTATTCAGGTCTAGAGGCTGTCCTGAACACAGATCTTTTGATCCAGGGCTCTTTCAACAACATGACTTGTTTTCTCGGTCAGCCTAGGTTGATGAAAGAAACTGTAGCAAACTTGAGAGCGAGGTGTGAGGTCAGACACTACGGAGCCAGGAGAAGGCAGAGTGGGCTGTTAGAGCATGAGCACCATGTGCTTCCAGCAGAGCTTGCTGTCCAATGGAGGAGACTGAAATGGACACCGCTGGCCAACAATGCTACAGTGCCTGGGATAAACAGTCTAAATGTAAACAAATTGCCATGAGGGCTGGGACCAAGGAGGAGAGACTCATCTTGAGTGAGGAGACTGAGAATACCCTCATGGGAAGAACACAATTTGCAGTGAGCTCTGCAGGATTGGGGTTGATGACAAGGATGAGAGAGGAGTCATGACACTTTTGCTGTGTTCAAGGTTGTCTGTGTGTCTAGGCTGCACAAAGGCCTTGTGGGAAGGACTGAGAATGACAGGTGTTAGCAGGTGGGGAGGTTACAGTGTGCAAAGAGTCTTAGAAGATCTGATAAGGAGTTTGGTCTGTATGCTGCAGACATGAGAAGTTATCAAATTTGTAAGCAGGAAAATAACTTCATCATAGCTGTGTTTTAGAAAGGGAGCTAAGGCAGCAGGATGGAGATGGCTTACAGAGGGGAGGAATTTAAGACAAGAAGACAAGTAAGATCACTGAAACAGATCAGGAGTGTGGCCTGGAGTTAATTCTGTGGATCTCTGGGCCCATAAGCTGCTACTTGGGGGAAAAGAGGCTCCCAAGCATGTTTGGAGACACTGACTCTTATATCTCTCTCTTTATGTAAACTTATTTGAACACAGAATTTTTTCCTAGAATAGTTCTATAGAGCTAAGAGAAGTGACATTCAAAATCTTTAATAACCAGTCATGAATGAACACTAACTAACCAGAATGCATGCCAGAAAGGTCCTGGAAGGCCCTCTGAGTTGTTTCCAAAGTATGTTTAGGAAAACACCAATTGTCAAGGCTTATACTCATCCAGTTTTCTGCAGTATAACCATCTAGTTGTGAAAATACTGAAAAACATCCACACCAGCTTAAAAAGTTCTACTTTATCATGAGAGCAGAAACGAGTGCCAGTATTTCCAGAACTCTCCTTCCTCTTGCTGTCCTACTACTCATGGGCCTTTATCAAGCCAAAAGCTGCGCCTATATCCTGTAGCAGGATCCTTGCCATTACAGTCCAGTGGCCCACCCCTCTCTTGCCTCGGGGCCTCTGACATTTCTTTTACTTGCGGTATTCAACCACCACCACCGTCACCCTGTTGCATCAAAACCTCTCCACATCCTGACATTTAATCTGAGACCTGCCTTTATGTCTTTTTTTTTTTAACGTCTTTATTGGAGTATAATTGCTTTACAATGGTGTGTTAGTTTCTGCTGTATAACAAAGTGAATCAGCTATACGTATACATACGTCCCCATATCTCCTCTGTCTTGCATCTCCTTCCCACCCTCCCCATCCCACCCCTCTAGGTGGTCACAGAGCACTGAGCTGATCTCCCTGTGCTCTGCCTGCCCTTATGTCTTAATTTCAATCTTACCTCTTTAGAAAGACCCACCCTGATTGCTCTATCCAAGGTACCACCCCTTTCTATTTGTTCTCTCAGCTCCCTATTAGTTTTTCTTAACTTTTATAATAACTTATAGCATATAATCTTGTTAGTATGACTTAGTTTTCACCCTCACCTCTACTACAATGTGAGGTCTATGAAGATGGGACAGAATCTGCCCAGTTCACCATTACACCCCTAATACCTATAACAGTGTGTGGGGCAATCGGAGGTATTCAGAAGGAAGACAGGCAGGTAGGCCAGCCACTCCCCAGTCAGCCTGGAATATTGGTACCCACGAAGGGACTCCCTGGTTGAGGGGCTCCCCTCCTTCTTAGTGGGATGGGCACAGCCCCTACTCTCCACTGCATGGAGGAGAACTTCCCACTCAACTTCATAGAGTTCCAGATTGATAAACACAGTGGGCCTGGGCCAGCTGTGCTAAAGTCAAGGAGTCACAGTGTGACATGTTTGGCCAACTTAGTTCAGAGTTTCCCTGCCTTACATTTACATATTTGACTTTAGAGGAACTATTGTCCTTCAGAGCAGCAGAAGCAGGCTTTGTTCTCTCAGCTTATTTCTAATTAAATGCTGCCCGTTGCTGAGCACATTAGAAGTAGATTCAGTCATTGTAAGCAGTACCAGGCAGGATGAAATGCACCCAGCCGTGCTGCTCTGGAGTCTAAAGGGCTTCTTTCAATGTTTTGTTTTCTGTTGCCACAGCTTTACCTGTTCTATTATAAAATTGTTACATCATAAAATATAAGCCCTAAATGATCCAATTATGCTTTTCTCTTCAGTTTCATGATTTATAAGGAAGAAATGTAGGGGTGGTCATCCAATGGGGCTCTGGAAAAGTTGATGCAAATAAATTACTCTCTTCAGCTTTTCACCATAATTTTTCAAACAAAATCTTGGGAAGCTGCATAATATTAAAAGGAAGAATGAAATAATCTACCAACATCTTCCAACACTGGAAGAGAGTTACCAATACACTTGTTTGCATATAAAAGTATAACAATAAAGGAGAATTTTATAGAAAGAAAGAAAAGGAAGGAAGGAAGGGAGGGAGGGAGGGAGGGAGGGAGGGGAGATAGATATATAGATAAACAGACACATAGAAACAGAGATATATGATAAATCTGCATAGCTCTGCACAATTGATACATACACATAAAGAGAGGAAGAAAGAGGGAGCACAAGATCATATGATATTAGTTACCAACACAAGTATGGAACTTCACAATTTATTACCATGTTATGAATTTTCTGATTTGATTGTCAAGACATACAACTTGATTGTCAAGTTAGGGCAGGAGTTACTTTCCCATTTCACAAGCAAGGACACAGACTCAACAGCCATTTAGTGCTTTGCCCAAGGTCACACATTTAAGTGTGGAAGAGCCTCCTGGGATGCCAGTTCATTCTCTATGACTCCACACTTTCTTTTATATGTTCTTGATGCAGAAATTCTTCTAAGAAACAAAATCCCTTAACTTTATATAATCATTGATTTAAGGTATGAGCATCTGAAATAGTTTTTGGTATGACATAATATATTTTATTTGTAAGTTAGAAAATTTTCTGTGGAGTATCTAATATGCTGGTTCAGTAGAGTTTAAGGAAATGTATTAGTTTTGGCTTCAGCAGTCCTGAGACGGTGCACAAAATTCATAGACATTTTGTGAAATGATCATCACTCAGAGCTCTTCTATGTTTTTGAAATGACAAAAATTTGTATTTGCGAATTGTGATCTAATTCCTTTGTTACATTTATGAGATGCTTCCTAAAAATTATGGTTTCTACTGATTTCACATAAATATAGATAATCCCTATTATCACCCCCAAATTTGTCTACTAAAAAGTATCTTTTACTTGAGAAATAAAGAAAATGAAAGGTCATTTTTTTCTCATTCCTCTATAGGGTTTCTATCAATTTTTAAGACAGAATTAGTCAATTAGATTGGGAACCAAGGAGAATTAAGGATGTCAAACCAATCTCGTAGTACCATATTTTATATTCTTCTAAATGAATTGTTTTTAGAATATTCCTGAGGTCTTTCTGTCATCCCAGGTTTTCAGGGAGTCATGCAACAGATATCTTTTAAATGTAAAGGGGAATCAGTATGAGTCTTCAATTGGTAAACTCTGTTCAACACTATATATATTACCTCACACTCATAATTCTCAAACTATGTTTTTAATTTTACCCTTCTTTAAAATTTATCCCTAAACGTTATGTCGAAATCCCATCCAGTTTTTAAGTAAAAAATGAAGAGAGGAGCATGAATAGAAGAAAAAATAAAGAGGATCATGAAATATCAGGGAACTGGGCAAGCCAGAAATGTCTGGAAATAGAATGGTTGTACTGTGAGTGTTTGGAGGTGGCAGTGCATCTTGGATCCTGTGGATTCCACCTTACTTCAGGAACTACGTCATCATGTAAGTTACAACTTCATAGTGCTAAAATGGCAATCGTTCTTGTTTCTCAGGATATAAGCAAAGAAAATAAGATGCTCCTTTCCCAACAGTTTCCTGAGGACTATGTTACGACATGTCTAAAATCATCGAGGATTTTCTAGTCACTACTGAGAAGAGGGTTTTAGCTTATCTCATTGTCTGGGAACAATGGTTTCAGTCATATTATTGCCACTGAATCACTATTGATATTCTTCAAGGAGAAATGACTGAGTTTTCCTTTTATTCATCAAGTCTACTTTGAAAAGAAAGGCCACACTTCTAAGGGCAATTTATTCTTTTATTTTTCTCAAAATCTGACCTCAGGATCTACATAGTTAGTTAGGGATCCTGATAATTCAGAACTAGGAAATGTTCACAGACCATCCCTCCAGTTCAAAAGAGAACATTTAACCATTCTAAAGTGGATACCTTCCAAACAATCATATAGGAAGTGTAAACCTTGAGCTTAAATTGAGAATAAATTTCTCCAAATGAATTATATCTCTAATTTCTTCCAATTTTTTTCTAATTTTCAATTTGAAATAAAGATGTCAAAACAACTGTATGCATGTTTATTCTACATAGTTGAAGCGCAGTTTAATTAAATTTTTATTTTATTTTTAAATAAAAAATATTAAAAAGCACTCCTTTTTATTACAGGAGCCAATTGGTGGCTTTAAATATTTGAATGTCTCCCATAGATAAGAGGAATAAGAGTTTTTATACGTAACATCTGAGAACAGGACCAAGGGCTGGGAACTTACAAAGATATCCTGATAGAAATCCCATTCTACTAGAAAAAAAGAATTGTTTAAGAATTTGAAGAGGAAGATGCCTTGGGGAACAGTGAAATCCCATCCCTAGTGATTTTCAAGGAGTGCTTAATCAAGGATGCTCCGCAGGTTGTTCTTGCATTTTTTTAGAAGGTTGGAGAAAAGAACCATAATCTCTCTTTCAACCATAACCATGACACTCATTTCTTGAATACCTGGCTGCTAAGAAGGGTGATTTGAATACATAACCGGGGAAGGGAGTGGAACATCTACTTAACACCAACACCGTGTGTAGACAATGTGCTCTTTTCCTTATTTAATAAGACCAGAATTCCCATGAGACAAGTATTGCACCATTTGTTGATAAACTCCTAGGGTTCAGGCCTAAGACCTGGCAGAATAAAGTGAACTCTAATCCTTCAGATTCCAAAATTCATGTTTCTTCCACAAGTAATACGGCTTCTTTATCCTTTCTCTGTAATTACTTCTATAATCAATTGTCTTCGAGACCAATTTTAGAAAGAGATTTAAAGAGAACTGCTTCCAACTGATTTTTCAACACAAGATGCCTCCTCAAGGCTTATGCCATTCGCTTCTGCTCCTTGGGATTTCACATATATATATTTTAACGAGGATTGTGCATTATGTGTGTTCAAGTCTAACTGCTTGCTGGGCAAACTGCTCTCCACACATAAACAACGAACACCACAAGGCTAAACCAGGGGCTCCTTTCTCATTTTGCAATCTCCTGCTGCACCAAGCATAGTGCTTTGTATTAAAGGCACTCAACAAATAAATGTTTGATTGAATCTAATATTATTCTTGGAAATGTTTACAGCATATGTTAGTGGAACAATTATATGACTTAAAGTCAATGACTTTGTGAATCTTGGCTACATTGATAGGCTGTGCTACTTGGAAAATTTATTCAATCTCTCTGAATCTAATTCCTCACATGTAAGATATTAATCATAATATCTACTTTTCTGGGTTATTGTGAGGATCAAAGATAATTTATGTAAAATACCGAGGCTATTGCTTATCACATAGAAGGCATGTAGTAAACAGTAACTATTATTATCCTCTATTTGTCAGCTTCTTATGATAATCAACACCTGCATGAGTTTGAAACTATAAAGAGATTTTGCCAGTAGTTCTACTGTTAGATGGTTCACTATATACCTGTTTTTATTCCAGAAGACTGACTGCAGATAGCTTTCTGAAGGAAATTGCTCCAGTTAGTTGACTACAAATGACATTTTTCTAAGAAACATAAAAAAAATTCCCTGGATTTAAAAAAAGCATTATTTACAGTATACCCAGTGATACTCATACAAGAATCAGAGAGCAATTTATTACCAAAAAATATGCTACTGATAGTAGCTTGATAGATTTCAGAAAAGGGTGCCATCAGCAGAAGTCTTCAAGAACATTGGTAGCCCTAGGATTGGAATGGCATGGATGAGAGGTATCCTGAAGAGTAAGCACAGGAGTATGAGGTGAAGGCAAGAAGAAACTTGTGGGTGGGGACCTTGGATGAGCTTGTGGTGAATATTAAATTATTGGAGGAATTGGCTGGATAAGACAGGGCCAACTTATGGTGACCTTTCGCCTAAAAGGAAACGAACTCCAACTCAAACTTGCTTAGGCAAAAAAGAGAATATACTGGCTCTGTTAGTCAGGAAGTTCAGATTTTCCGGCAAGGCTAAATCCCGGACTACGAAAGATACTGTCAGAGGTCTCTTCTCTGAGCTCAGCTTGCCTTGTAACGGCCTCATTCTTTCCGAACTCTAGAATACTTCTTCCATGTTGCCAGGGAACATGGCCAGGGGCAAGCCCAAAATATCTGGCTCCAAGCTTAGCAATTTCAGTGAAAAGAGCATTTCTTTATACCAGTGGTTTTTAAAGTGTGGTTTACAGATTCCCAGGGAGCCCCCCCATGGCATTTTCAGGGATCAACAAGGTCAAAACTACTTCCATAATAATACTAAGGCATTATTTTCCTGTTTCAATGTGTTGGTATTTGCACTAATGATGCAAAGCAACGTTGGCTAAAACTGCTGGTGCCTTAGCCAGAGGCCCCAAATCATACTAACAAGTCATTTATTTACTACCACATGGTTGCAGTTAGAAAAAAATTTTTAAAGCCACTTTTACTCAAGAATGCCATTGATGAAACAGTAAACTTATTACTTTTATTAAATCTCAACTCTTGAGTATATAAGCTTTTAATATTCTGTGTAACAAAATAGGAAGTGTATGTAAAACACTTTTGCTTCACACTGAAGCATAGTCAAGTGGTAAGGAAAAGCACCCTGGCAAATATTTGAGTTGTGAGCTGAACTAGTCACATTTACATGGAATACCATTTTAACTTGACAACTGATAGATAAACTGTGGTTATTTGGATTTGGGTATTTAGTATACATATTCTGGAGAGTGTTTACAGCAAATGATAAAATTTGAACTTTCTCATTTTGAATTTTATTTATTTATTTATTTTTGGCCATGCTGCACAGCTTGTGGGATCTTAGTTCTCAACCAGGGACTGAACCCGGGCCCTCAGCAGTGAAAGTGCAGAGTCCTAACCCCTGGACCACCAGGGAATTCCCTCATTTTGAATTTTAGAACACGTGTGTGTACCACTGTGAGCGTGACAGTGTCCGAATACATAAAGCCTTTCCTGATGAGGTCACTGGTGATGTTGGCTGGAATGTGGTTTTTTGGCATCTTATAATGAAATGTGTCAATATTTGCATATCTCAGTGAACTCATATTTTCCAAATGATCAACACATGATATTTCAAAGTCATGCATGGGTAAAAGATCCATTCAAAGGGCATAATAGATCAGTGCATTTTAGTGTAGCTGAGTACAAAAAGGTCATCTATATGGTTTAAGATTCCACACTGCAACTAACCTTTAAGAAACTACCACTTGTCAAGTTTTAGTATAGTATCAAAGAAAAATATTCATAATGTTTATAAGGGTTATTATAATAATCATCCCTTTTCCAACTACCTATCTGTCTGAGGCCATATTTTCTTCATATAACAACATATACATTTAATTGTAACGACATACTATACAGATTGAATGCAGAAGCAAGTTTGCCTATTAAGCCAAATATTAAAGAGATTTGTAAAAATGTAAAGCAATATTATTCTCAAATTTTTTGTTTTAGAACATATTTATGCATTTTAAAATATATTATTTATGTGCCTTGACAATGGCTGGGGTAGTTTGGATCATGGGAACACCTCTTTTGTAGCATATGGGAGGAGAAGGCAGCCTCCCTTTTAAATGCAGAGTGTTATTGAGAGAATAAGGGGATAGTGAAGCTGAACAGGCACACACAGCATGTGTACCATACAGACAGTGATATTTATACTGTTCATTTCTGAAATATTCCCCATGAAGCATCATGCAGATTATTTCAGTGGAGAGAACCAGAGTCAGAGGCACTTCCTACATGGCTGGAGCAGCACTCCAGACGTGGAATACTAAATATCTGGACTTAAATTATGATAATAAAATTAGAAAGCAAAATATATATATCAAAAAATGAAAGAAGAATAATACTCTCTGTCAGATGGGTATGAGATACAGGAAAAGAGGCAAAGATGACTCCAAGATTCCTAGCCTTAGAAAGGGATACAAATGTGTATTTATAGGTGGTAGGAAGAAGATGTGTTTAAGGCTGGAAGCCAAGAACATACCATTTCATCAGGAGACTATGCCCTTTTTAAATGCATGTCAGATTCAGCTGAGCATGACCATGAGTTGAAATCACATGGGTATTTTAAGGTACCATAGATGCCTAAAGGGATATAGTCTTAACATTCTTCAGTCTCTGCTTCCAAGAGATCAGATGGGGGTCTGTGGATCTATTTTTTCAATATCTCTCGAGAAAGAAAACATTATAATGATTCAGCTTTATGGTGAAGAGTTACATGATAACTCTCAAGGCAAAGTGAAGGACGGCAGACATTTTCAGTTGACTGGAGCTTCCTGAGGCTGTGTACTCAAGCCAGGGACCCCACTTTCTGCTCCCAGCAGTTACTTCTACCCTATCAGGTGGTTTTTTCCCCTCTAATTCTCTTTCTTAGTTTGTAAACTGTATCTAAGAGTTTCCTTATAGGGACATTTTGAAGTCTCATTAGTTAACATTTATGAAGTGCTAAGTATTATATGAATACGGAAAGTGAGTGGTAAGGATGATTACTCTATGGCTCTATTTTTATACCATACCTTTCTTGCCAATTGCCTCTATCACATTGTAGGATTAGAAGAGAACAGTTAAAATGAAAGTTGGAGGGCTTCTCTGGTGGCGCAGTGGCTGAGAGTCTGCCTGCCGGTGCAGGGGACACGGGTTTGTGCTCCGGTCCGGGAAGATCCCACATGCCGCGGAGCGGCTGGGCCCGTGAGCCATGGCCGCTGAGCCTGCGCGTCCGGAGCCTGTGCTCCGCAACGGGAGAGGCCACAACAGTGAGAGGCCCGCGTACCGCAAAAAAAAAAAAAAAAAAAAAAAAAAAAGAGAGTTGGAGTATAGAAGAGAAGACTAGGAGGCAAAGGGCATGGAGGTGAGAAGTACTTTCAGATAGCATTTGAAAGCAGAATGTTAATCAACAAGACAGAGAAATACTAGGAATTTAATCATGGCAGCAACCAACAAAGCTAACTGTGTGAGTTAAGCTAGTATGAGGAGAAAAGATGCCTCAGAAATGTAAGGTGACAGGACGGAAGAATAACAAGACCAAAATATATATGTTACACCCAGGGAATCTTATAGCTTACTGACAGTGCCTTGATCTTTCTGAGGTGCTGAGTTAAGTGCTGTGGTAGTTTCTGAGTTGTTTTGTAGCAGTCATGGACTTTTGGTCTGGTGACATTTGTCCCCACTGTTTCCAGAAGATCCAGGGAAATATCATCTCATCTTCTGGCAACAAGAAGGGATGGGTGGGAATTTAAGGGCATGTGTGTGTGTGTGTGTGTGTGTGTGTGTGAGTGTGTGTGTGTGTGTGTAAGCTGGGCAAAAGCAAACAGCAGGCAATGCAATTCCATTCTCAAGTGCTATTGTTAGGTACATAAATGAAGATTCCTGCACCCTGAACTTGAACAAACTCTGTGTTTAAATTGACTGATATGGGCATTTTGCACAGGTCAGTTTGAGTGAGTTATTTCCCAGGATTCTTGCACATAAAGATTTCCATCTCATCTCTAAAATAAGCAAAATATAGGTCTGTGATGATAAATGAACCATATACAATCAACAGTTTCTAGGGCTTAAACATAGTGTGACTAAACATTTTCACTCATCCTCCCATTATTTCCTTCACCTAAAATTAGATGCCATTGTAGCATTATCAACAGCATGTCCACCATTATCACTCACTGATCAAAGATTTAAATTTTACACATGTAATCAACAGCCTAGGAATTGCTACTTAAATTGTATACCTGCCCCCTCTGTTCCACTATTATAAATTTAGGGGTTTCCAAAAGATGTGTTATTGATTAAATTTAGCACTTCTAGTTCCATAAGAAAAAGAATGCCACTTGTCACAGGAAGTAGAGGAGTAGTTTATTATATAAAGAAAGCTTGTAACAACCAAGTGAACAGAGAACACAAACATGCAAAACGTATGCTTTAGAATGCCTACAACCAATTCATATCAGTTCCTTCTCAGTCTGTAGTGCATGAGAATGGATGGTCTTCAGACAGCAAGGGGCAAAGCACTTATGCTCTAGAGCCAAACACCTTGGATTCAAACCCTGCCTCCACCACTGACTAAACATGGGCAGTTTAACTAACTTCTTTAGGCTTTGTGGAAGACATACCCTAGAGTGATCCTCAATGAGTCTCACCCTTGTATAATCCTCTCCCCTTGAGTGCTTGCTCTTAACCTGTAGAATGTGTGGATTTGCTTCTAACCAATAGAATATGGCAACAGTCAAGAAATGTCATAAATGTAATTAAAGTTCCTAGTCAGTTCACTCTAGGTTAATCAAATACAGCCTTGTAAAACCCTGAGAATATGACTCAAGTAAGCCAGGTCCAGATTCCTGACCATGTAAATGTGAGACAGTAAATGCATATGATATTTTAAGCCAATCAGAATGTGGAAATTTGTTATGCAGCAATAGAAAACTAATACAGGCTTCAGTTTCCTCATATGTAAAATAGGAATAAAAGTACTACATATGCCACAGTATTGTTATGAAGTTAAAGGAAATTAAATATATAAAATGCTTAACATAGTCCCAGAAATATAGATAGCTATACAATAGATATATTAGCTCTTATATCCACTTCAAAAAGGAGATCAGAAGAAAAAATTTGTCATGGCACCTGTTTTCAGGTGAACTTGATAATTCATGTAACAATTAGGCCCATTGATAGTATCATATTTAGAGACCCCAGTGTGAGATGCCTCAGAAACTTGCAGAATTAAGGCAGTGCTTATCCTTGTCTTTCAATGAAAAATAAAAGTTTAATTAAACTAAGATGCCAGTACTAAATATAAATAGTTTGCACAGTATTTTTTCTTAAAGATTTTTGCTAAAATCAATGAAATCACCATAGTATTGAGACTGATAATCAAAATCATGAAATCCTCCACTGGTTATTGGTGGAAGAAGCTCTGAGGATATGGCTCATTCCACTCATCAAGGCAAGGGTGGGTAGCACAGAAACAGCTCTGCCTTACTTTACCTTAGCACTCAAGGCTTCAAATAATTGGACCAGGTCAACTTCTAGAGGTGGTCATCAAATTTCCCAAAATTTTCTACAGGGTATTTGGAACCACTGTCATTCCAATTTAGTCTAGTCACTACACCAATTAACTACAAGTACACAGTTCATGCGAAGAAGAAAATTGGAAATGTTAATTAAGCTACCATTCAGAAAAATGGGGAAGAGGGTCCTTGAAACAGGAGCATGTACCCTAAAAACAAGAATAAGAGTGCTTCTAAATTCTGCTCCTAAATTTGTTACTAAATTCCAAATTCTGGTCCTGTATCATTTATAACCTCATTATAGAAAAAATAGAAGCCCAGTAAATAATTTTTGACAAACAAAAGTTTATGGAAATTCCATGTAATAATATCTACTAATGTATAGAAGCTTAGTTAGATTTTAAATATAGGCATACCTTGGAGATACTGTGGGATCAGTTCCAGACAACTGCAATAAAGTGAATATTGCAATAAAGCAAGTCACACAATTTTTTGGTTTCCTGGTGCATATGAAAGTTATGTTTACACTATACTGTAGTCTAGTAAGTGTGCGCAATATCATTATGTACATAAAAAACATACACACCAGGGCTTCCCTGGTGGCGCAGCGGTTGAGAGTCCACCTGCCGATGCAGGGGACACGGGTTCGTGCCCTGGTCCGGGAAGATCCCACATACCGCGGAGCGGCTGGGCCCGTGAGCCATGGCCGCTGAGCCTGCGGGTCCGGAGCCTGTGCTCCGCAACGGGAGAGGCCACAACAATGAGAGGCCCGCGTAACGCAAAAACAAAAAATAAAAAACAAAAAACATACACACCTTAATTTAAAAATACTTTATTGCTAAAAAATGCTAACCATCATCTGAGCCTTCAGGAGTCATAATAGTAACATCAAAGACCACTGATCACAGATTGCTATAACAAATATAATAATGAAAAGTTTGAAATGTGAGATTTACCAAAATGTGACACAGACATGAAGTGAGCAAATGCTATTGGAAATACGGTGACAACAGACTTGCCCCTTGCAGGATTGCCACAAACCTTCAATTTGTAAAAAATGCAATATCTGTGAAGCGTAATAAAAGTGCAATAAAATGAGGTATGTCTGTATGTTATAAAATAAGTTACATAAACAGTATCACACATTAAATTTATTTGCTATATCGTTCATATAATAATAATGCCAGCAAACAAACTGAAGTTAGAAAAGCACAAAATGCTACCAGATACCATCAATATGATTAACATCATAAAAAGACTTTAGAACATAACTTCTGGCTATGCAAACACTAAATTGCAGCAGATCAACACTCCTTCAAATACAACTAGGAAGACTGTATAAAATTTTTAAAGTCCAGTCGGAAGCATCAGACCAAGAAGCCAGAACCTGAAGACTAAAAATTCCAGAGAGAAGGAAAGGGTAGAGAAGTAAATCCAAAAATGTGTTCTGCTTTTCCCTTTGAAGTACTTGCTGATTTATGAGCAGTGCAAGACTACAGGCTAAGAAGCCCAGAATAATGTGTCAGCTAAAAGACTGAGAAGCTTAGCAGAGTGATAAGCAATCTCATTGTGTTCTGGAGACAAAAACTTTCAGGGCTCGTCAAGGAGATGAATACCCTGACTTTCAGATGCAACCTCTGAAGGGCAACATCCTGAGAGTAAACTGAACATACTCAAGCCCTTTAAAAATACTGCAGTCCAGACTGGAAGCAGCTCATTCTATCCCTGAATGAATTAAAGAGATCTACCTCTACTCTTACTACCTATCATAATCTAAAATTAATTCCCTCTATGAAGATATTACTATGATCATACACAATGCCTAGCATTCAATTAAAAATTACTGGGTATACCAAGAAACATTATCAAGACAAAAAAATGGAATATAGAAATAAACCAACAGGTGATCTAGACATGAGAATTATTAGACAC
Organism: Hyperoodon ampullatus; assembly: GCF_949752795.1. Taxonomy (NCBI): domain Eukaryota; kingdom Metazoa; phylum Chordata; class Mammalia; order Artiodactyla; family Ziphiidae; genus Hyperoodon; species Hyperoodon ampullatus. The sequence continues at coordinate 68,224,214 of NC_136929.1, forward strand.
AGCCTTTAAATAGCTGTGATTAATATGTACAAAAAATGATGATAAGAGAATTTTGGGAGAAAAGTGGAATATATTTTTAAAATTCAAACAGAAATTCTAAATATAACTGACAAATACAACTGAAATCAACAATTCAAGAGATGAGTTCATCAGTAGATTGGGCTCAGTTGAAAAGATGATTTTACTGAACAGAAAGATAGAAAATATGCAGATTAAAGCATGAAAAAGTTATAGAAAATTCAGAAAACAATATAAGAAATATATAGGAGAGATTAAAATTTTGATTCAGGGTAATCAGGGTTCTAAAACAGTAACACAGAGAATGAGGCAGAAGCAATATTAAAGCAATATTAAATTAAATATTAAAGGCCTAGAATCTTCAAAAACTAATAAGGAACATCAGCCTGTATGGCAGGGGAGTCTGGGGGAGAATGGATATATGTATATGTATGGCTGAGTCACTTTTCTGCACACCTGAAATGATCACAACATTTTTTTTTTTTTTTTTTTTGCGGTACGCGGGCCTCTCACTGCTGTGGCCTCTCCCGTTACGGAGCACAGGCTCCAGACGCGCAGGCTCAGCGGCCATGGCTCACGGGCCCAGCCGCTCCACGGCATGTGGGATCTTCCCGGACTGGGGCATGAACCCGTGTCCCCTGCATCGGCAGGCAGACTCTCAACCACTGCACCACCAGGGAAGCCCTATCACAACATTTTTAATTGGCTATCCTCCAACACAAAATAAAAAGGTAAAAAAAAAAAACTAATAAACAACATCAGCACACATATTCAAGACGTTATAAATATCAAGAAGATAAAAAAAATAATAAATTCACACTTAGGTATGCCATAGTAAAACTGCTAAATGCTAAAGAAATAGAAAAATCTTAAAGATAGCCAGATAAAACAGCCCCATTATTTTCAAAATAGTAAAAATAAGACTGGGCTGAATTTTTAACAGAAAAGATGGCAGCCAGAAGATAATAAAAGGATATCTTTATAGTGCCAAAAACAAAGCGCCAAACTAGAATTATATAGTTCATGAAAATATTCTTCAGAAATGAAGGTAAAATTGAGATGTTTTCAGACAAACAAAAACTGAAAAATTCATCACCAGTAGACTTTCCTGAAACAATTACTAAAGGAAATTCCTCAGGCAAAAAGAAAACAATCCTAAACAGAAACATAAAATTCAAGAAGAAATAAAGGGTGGCAGAAAGTGGTAAATAAGGGGATAAATATGAATGAAGGTTGACTATACAAAACAATAATAGTAATGGGCTGAATTTAAAATATACCAAAAATATACGATAACAATAATGTGAAAGGCAAAACAGGAATAAATGGAGTTAAGGTATTCTAAGGTTCTAGCATAATCAGAGAATTGGAAAAAGTAATATATTTTATAAGGCTGCAATAAATCAAGGGTAAGCATTAAATAATAATAAAAGAAGGTATAATAGGCAAGGTGACTGAAATTAAAATGAAAATAGAAGTATTTTAATACTCAAAAAGACAATATAGTAAAATAATTATGAGAACAACATGACTAACAAACTTGACACATGTCACGTAAAATACTGCCCACATCAACTGTAGGATATGCACGCTTTTCACATGCACATGCAATATTTAACCAAACTGTCAATATATTGGGCTATAAAGAATTTCTCAACAAATTTTCCAAGGATTAAAACCATATGGAGAATATTCTCTGGCTGAGATAATTCCCTTGTGTTTGGAAGTTAAGTAATATAATTCTAAATTAATTCATGGATCAAGAAGAAATCACAATGAAAAATTTAAAAATATTTTGAACTTAACGATAGTATGTATAAGACATAATAAAACTTGTGGAATGCAGTTAAAGTCATCCTTAGAAAGAAATATATAACCTGTGATTAATATATCGGAAAAGAAAGAAATGTTGAAAATCAGTGATCTAAGGATTCAACTCAAGAACTTACATAAAAACTTTATTCTATTAGAAATAGAATAAAACACAATTAATTCAATAGATAAAATCAACAAAACTGAAAGATATTGCTAAATATAAATAAAATGGATAAACCTGTAGGAAGATTGATAAGAAGTCTAATTAGGGTCAGTATGGATCATAAAGACCAAGGCTGTGAGGAGTAAGCAGCTGGGGGTCGAGTGGCACCAGCTATAGAGAGGCTCAGAGGCTGGGCTGGCTGTCAGGGGATCTGGTGGTTATTGATTCTGATGTCCAAGAAAACAATTGAGGGATCCAGGCCAAAACGCACGGTCATCTCAGAACTCAGTGACTGTACCCTCTTCATTGTCCCTTTTCACCTGCTGTTGCTTCCTTCTCCCTCTTCCTGCCTCCTCATCATGTTTCCTTCTCACTTTCTCCCTATCCATTTTTTTCTTACATGTTCTTTTCTTTGTGTCTCTGCTCTGTTTTTAAATATTTGATTTCTCTGTCCTGTTTCTCTTCCTATTATTTCTCTTCTCCCCCATCTGCCTTCCCTTCAATCTCGGTCTGCCTGCCTTTTTCATTGTCTCCTGCACAGTTCTTCTCCTTCCTCTGTTATGTATCTTTCCTTTCCTGCGTTTCCTCCATTCTAGAGTCTCCTGTTACCCATCATATTAAATGACATACTTTTCCTAATTTAATGTAGCTATTCAATGAAGCTTTAATACCCTAAATGTTAACTCTTACAAAAGACATTTAGAATTTTATATTCTCTCTTACAAAAAGATAAAAGCAAACAAATTATTTCCCTTTTCATGCATCTAACTCTTGGAAGATTTTTTCCCCAAGAGGGTCAGTGATTCTTAACAAGAAAAAAAAAATTTCTCCCTACTTGTTTTCAAATTCCCTAAGTCATCATTTAAAAAAGCATCACCAACAATGAAATTCTTCATACATTATTAAATTTTACCATCGCATTGATTTACTGTCTCTTTATTACACCACAGGTAGAGAAGATGAGAATCTGACCTGGCCCACTGTTATAAATGGTAACAATTATATTCAACGTGGCTAGGTTTCTTTGAACATCACATTTAAAGGAGATGAGCATCTAGCCCAATAATAGCAGTAGCCATAGAAGCCATGGTAATAAAAAGCAATCACTAAACCAATTGTAAGTTCTCAGAATACACTGTTTCCCTGGCACTGACCGGCAGTTCATTTTAACACAATAAGACATCATTTCCAAACAACGTAGGACAGGTTTAATGCGATTATTGTACATTCTTCTTTTGTTCACCTAGATCTCCATGTATTTTCCAATCTCTAATACTGAAATTGCTATCGAGGTTTATACTCTCTACTATCAACTTGGCATTAGCAGACTGGAAAAGAAAAAAGAAAAACAACCCTAGATTTGAAGAATTTATTGTCTGCCATAGCACTTGCATCAATGAGGCTGAGCAGCTGGCTCAAAGCTCTTACAATATCACCACCTGTAACTCAAAGAGGGAAACGAATATCTCTGATTTTTCAAAGGGTAAAGAGAGTACAATCGTATTTATTTGATGTTCAAAGCTTTGACAGGAGAGGCCTGTCAGACATTATCAGCATGTGCCAGTTGGCACGCAGATTGTGGATACATTGTCCTTTAAAGTTGTCAGTCTACAAGTCTCAACTAATGTTTGCAAATCTGCGCAGCAAAAGCCAGTTGTGTTGTCATGATCCTAGTAATATTGCTCAGGGACCGGTGTCCCCACTGTTTAAAAATTATATTGCAATGTACTTTGCAGGAGAAATAAACAAGCATTTATAGATAGATAGACAGATAGATAAATAGATATTTATATATGGAGATATATATGAATATTGGGAAATTATCTATATTTATATCTAGAAGTATAGATATAGGTAGATATTTTATACTTGTTTAGACATCATGGATCACACACTATTTTACATGATTATTTTGATGATATAAGAATGTGCTGACTGTTCTTGCTCTAGGGCAATCCTTTCTCTGTACTTCCTTCTCCATTTGACAAGCTCCATCCTCATCCCTTCCTGGGGACCCAGTTCTTAAGCTTCTTAGAATCTCTTGCATCACTGATAAGATACATTTTATAAAATAGGCCTAACTAACATATTTTATTACTTGCACATTATAACACAGGAAATATGAAAGAAGATCCTAATAAGTGGGAGAGAACAATACCATTTTTGGAGGCAAAGACTATATTATAAAAGATATCAGTTTTTCCCAAATCAATATATACTGTAAGACAATTCCAGAGTCACAAAGGTTTCTTCCCTTTTTTGAAACTTTACAAAATGATTCTAAGATATATTTAGAAGTATAGACAGGCAAGGATCACTAAGGTTTTTTTAATAATGGTAATGAGGAGGCACTTTCTCTACCACAAATTCTGCATCTACAACAATTAAAACCAGTGTGGTACCTGTGCAAGAATAGATAGATGAACAACAGAACTGACTACTGAGATGGTAAATTGCATGTGGGCAGAGCCCACATGTGGTTTGTTCATGACTATTTTATTCATCCTCATGTCTCCATAGTGCCTGGAACATAGTAAACATTCATAGAATAAATGAGTTAACACAGTCAAGGCAATATAAATAGTATTGGAATATAAATACACATACAGCATATGAGAAAGACAGAATCATATATCAGTGAAAAACAAATGTTTTATTCAAAACGTGTTGAGAAAATTGCCATTTAGGGAAATAATATACTGTTTTCACCTTCACCTCACAGAATACACGAACAGATCTTGACTTTGTCTATAATTAAAGTGTAAAAAAGAGAATTCATTAAAAAAAAACTGAAAAAAAACCCATAGGTTGACTATAAATTTGACCTTTGGATTGGGGATGGGGGGCTCTTGGAGAAGAGGAAGAGTTTCAGTGTTTAAAAGCAATGTCACATATCATAAAGGAGAAATTATTTCCACTGTCAGTATTCAGAGTCTAAGTGCGGCCACATACGTATGCCCCACGTAAATGCAGAAGCTGTCATCTTCATAGGAATGGCATCCCCTGGAAATAAGCTACGTGGTATCCCTGCTGGGCCACCACACACCCCCAGTAGTTTTGGCCTCCTGGAGGATACCAGTTTAGTTGGCAAAGAATTAGGAGAACTAACAGATCTCTTTTATGGATCAGCACCATAGAAAGGTCCGCTCTCAGCTTAGGTCAGGGGTTCTTCAAGTGTGGTTCCTAGCCAGCAACATCAGCATCACCTGACTCACACAGGACCTACTGAATTGGGAACTCTGGGGTGGGACCCAGCACCTGCACTGGATGATGCTGATGCATGCTAAAGTCTGGAAACCACTGGCTTAGATGAAACAAACCACCATCCACATTACAATTGAATCCACAAGATCTCAGTTCAACTCTACTTTCATTACCATTATGAACAGCAAGTATCATTTTCCTACCCAGTGATCATATTCTCCTGTCCCAGGCCATTCAGCCAATCAACTCTTGAAAAATCTGTTTTTATCAGGACAGTCTCATCACGTTGGTGCCCAGGAAATTTTCACAGTACAATATGTTCACGATCCAGAATTCACAAACCAAAGATGTGGAGAACATCGACGGTGTCTAAATCCTACATATCAACTAAGGATAGGCTGAAGTAGTCCAACTCTAAATTCACCCCGGTTATAAATGACCACTAAAGGACACTCGAAGATTAAAAAAAATAAGAGGGAAGGCAAGATATCACTTGGTAGCATTAGAAATGCATGAAAAAATGACAGATGATGCCAAATAATAGTGATCATTTTCCAGAAGAAATAAAGGAGGTAAGGAAGGCAGGGATCATGCTGGAAGACAGCTTTGAGATATCCATGTGTACTCTTTCCCCAAAGATGTTCATTTTATCTCCACTAAGACTCCATGAAAATATTTACGATTCCTAAGAAAATTCTCAAATCCTCAAGAGGAAAGTGACTAAAGATCATGAACTGACAAGTCATAGAGAGAAAATTAAAAGATGTCATTCATGAATGTGAAAGTAGCCTCTTTAGTAATGAAAGACAGAAAAATAAAACAATAAAATTCAGTTTTTATTTATTACACTGTCAAATATTAGAAGAAAACTCTCAATGTTAATAGAAATATTAAATTATCACAAATATTTTAGAAGGCAATTTGGCAAGCTACATTAAGAATCTTAAAATGCTGACTCTTTCTGACTCAGAAGTTCCTTCCAGTCCTCAGTTCTAAAGAAATGAACAGGAATGTGGACAAAGATTTCTATCAAAAGATGTTTACTTTAATGTTATTGATAACACAAACTGAAAATAATCCAATTGTTAAATTACAATAACATAAGAAAAAGTTTTACAATTTCTTTATGAAAAAGTAGGATAGAGAATTGAATACATAGTATGAGTTCAAATATATAAAATATAGTAAGCATATGCACAAACCAAAATGTTAACAGTATTCATGGATGGATGGAGATTGAGTAATTTTTTTTTCTTACTTTGCCACATTTCTCAAATTTTCTATAATGAATGACATTTACCAGGAGGAGGAAAAAATTAAGGGTATCACACGAAAATCACATTTGGGAGATTTGGGAAATATTTGGGGCTATGTAATCTTTCTTAAAAACTACAAATCACAATAACATTTAATGAGCTTTAATGACACAATTATTCCATTAAATTTAGTGTTAATTAAATATTTGTAAAGTCAGTAAATAGTGTCCTGCAACATAAAATCAGAGATTTGTTTACATGGCAAAACTCTTCCTCTATATATAATTAAATATTTTCTGGAAAAAAAAAAAAAAGCCCCGAAGTTTACTGGCTGTGTTTCGAGAAGAGGGGTATGTCAGCACTCCAGCAGTATCTTCCTATCCATCATAGTACCCTCTGCTTTTCTCACCACCTACCCAACCCTCTAGAATGATTTCTCCCAGACTGGGAATATTCCTCAGACTTCTCTCTTCTACTGCTTTCCTTGGTGAATTTACAATGTCAAACAGAATAAATGCAATACCATATTTTATTAACAAGTAGGTAGCCCTCCTTTAAAGCCTTTTAGTTCAAGGTTTAGATTCTGAAAAAAACTATAAACCTTATTCATCCATTTCAGAATAATCAAGGGCAAACAGAGTTTGAAAACTTTCCTGCAAAATACTCTAGAAAAAAATTTTATTTTAGTTGTAATCCTAAATCAGGGCCAAAGGTAGGCATGTTCTTCTACAAAGAACAACAACTCTGTTTCTTAGGGTAACCAGTCCATTGTAGATAGAGTTCTGTTTCCTCCCAGACATTGGGGTCTCATTCAAACGTGAAACAGACATGTTCCTGCCTAGTTGAGTGGATGGCATACAGCTAATCTATCCTGTACAGGTTTAAGCATAGGTAAGTGGCTGGGGGACTTAGCATTAAGGATGTGGGTACAGACGTAAGATAGCAGGTAAAGGATAATCAGTAGTCCAGGGAGCCCTGGTACATCATCCTACAAAGCCTACAAGACAAGAGAAGCTGCCTAGCTCCAGACCCCTCTCCTGGGCAAAGCTGGGGTGAAGTACAGGTGAGCTGATCAACACAATAGGACAGAGTGAACACTTTAAATTTAACAAGCAGCATATTTAACACACCTTAACGTGCCCAACTTACTTATACCTGTGGATGTCGAGTTCAGGGCATGGGCATATCCTCCAAGCAAACTCTCACTAAGCCCCTGACTGTTGGTTCATGAAAGACGACCAATCCTGTCATCACCAAACAACTTGGAAGGAAAATTCGGGACTAACTTTTGTAGCAGTTATTAATATTCACAGTCATGAATTCAAGTGGTAAATACATACATTTATCTCCCATTTTTGAGTACTGCTTGCTTCTCAAGTGGCCATTTCTGCTACTGAGACAAGTGCATGATTTTCTCAGTCTTTCTTGGGAAATACTCAGTCTCGTTTCCTCCCTCATAACTAAACAACAAAATCAGATTACAGTGCAATAGTTCTCTCTCAATGCCATGAAGAATGTGCATTATCTTTATTTAGTTCTTGGATGACTGTCATTTCCCGATCAGAGGGGGAGACTTTGATTCCCTACTGAAGATAAAAGAAACCTCTTCCCATATTTATAATTTTCCTAATAGGAAGTCACCCCTGTATTCTTAAACTTAATAAAATGGTTTCCTTTATCAATACCCTAGTAGTCTACAACTCAATAAAATTCCAGTGGCCATTTACTGAAGTCTTACTATATGCCAGGCACCATACTAATTGCTACATATATGATAGCTTAATTCCCACAACCCTATTATCATCTCTATTTTATAAGCAAGGAGGCTATGGCCCAGAGAGTTAAGGAACTTGGTTTAACATCCCACAGCTACTAACTAGTAGAACTGAGTTTGAACCAGAGTCTGGCTACATAGAGCCCTCATGCCTAATCCCATAGCATACCACCTTTCTACAAGTGTCTGCCTTTTTTCAGAGTTTCTAGTAACACTTTCAAGATGATTTCAATGACCATATTTTCATAATAAAACTTAAAAAAGAAACCACATTTTTTCCAAGAGGTTTCATGACAATTTGTTATTTTTCTAACTTGTTTATTTGAATAAGTACCACCCAGTGATGATGGAATGTTCTTTGTACAAAATACTAAAAACTATTTCAATATTTCTTAATAATATCAACAAATATTATATGTTATGTCCCCTTATTATCTGAAGAGTCTTTGGAAGGAAGTTATCAGAGGATGTATCCTTTAAAATAATGATTACTAAAAAATAGCAAAATACTTAGCCACATAAGTAAAACACAAATGGTTAGTCTGAATTATAGGAAGAGTATGTAGCCAAATGAGTTATCAAAGGTTGTAACATACTTAAAGAATTAACATTACAAGTGATAATTATCATAATGTTGCAAAATGACAACCTGTGGTTATTTAGTAAATATAATGATTATCCTGGATCCTTAAATAGAACATTTCCTGAACACAATTAAGAATTCATAGCACAAAAGAAATCCAAAAATATTTTTGCTGAGGTGATGGAAATGTCCTAAAACTCGACTGTGGTGCTAATTGTGCAATTCTGAATATACTAAAATTCACTGAGTTGTACAGTTAAAATGGATAAATGTTATAGTATATAAATTATATTCCAATAAAGCTATTTTTTGAAAAAAAAGAAAATACAGGAGAAAAGAAGAGAAAATGTTGCTGAGGCTTTAAAATATTACTCTCATCATTAATTATCATTTGCTGACGAAACCAGGCATCATAAAGGTCATCTCACTTAATCCTCACAGCAGTCTTCTGGGTAGGTATTCCTAACTCTGCCTGACAGATGAAAGGAAGAACATGCCAGAGGTTTCCTAGAGCTGAAGAGCAGGAGCCAGGAGGCAAATCCAGATTTCTCTGACTGGACTCCAACAGTGTGCCATGTTTTACAATTTCCTTAATTCTGGGCACCCCTGTAACACCTTATTTAAAATATTGGATAATTAGTTCAAATCCTTGCCTAACTAGCATATGAGTGAGCAGCCTCATGAGAAACTAAAATGTGTTTGAAGTCTAGAGTAACAGATGAGCAAGTTGAAATCCCAAAGAAACCCTGGCTTTTTGCCTTTGTTCTTCACCCAAGGGCTCCATTCCGGGGTACGCTGGGAGAGTGGCACGTTGCTTCAAAGTCCTCTTGAAAGGCTGCACAATCAGGGCCTATCAGACGTATAACCTCAGCCTAAGACACAGATGTACAGAGTTGATCCTGCAGTTTATTTAAAAACAAAATATCCTAATAAAAACAGCAGATCAATGTCACCAGCATGGGGTTTGTACAAGCTTGAGACTCTTCCCTAGTATCTTGCAGGCACAGGAATTCAAGAAACTTTTGAATTCAAGAAACAGAGGTCTTTTGGCCTCTGACCTTTAACTGTCTACAAACTGCATTTCCTTCTGTTTGGAACATTCTCTCTAACTTTTTCATGCAAGCTGCACATCTTCAGTTCTCTGCTTCAAAGTCATCGCCTTGGGGAAGTCTGCTTTGATTCTGTGAGTACACCATTCCCATGTGGGTTAGGAAGCCACCATGTGCTCCAAGAGCCCGCATTCAACTGCTCAGGGCACTTAGCGTCCACTCTTGTAGATGCATCCATAATGCCCAAGGAGGAAAGACACGTGTCTGCCACGCTCACTACTGAATCTCCCACAGCTAACACAGTGCAGGGGAAAATATTAGATACTCAGTAAATCATCACTGAATGAATGAATAGCCTAACTTTACTTGGTGCGGGAGATATCATGTTTTTGTTTCATTTTGTTTTCTTTTGTTTTATAGACTGCTGTCCCTACCTGTAAATTGTTCAATCTGTGAGGATAAAGATACTTAAACAATGGTAATGTCATATGGTAAGTATCTGCATATGCTATTAATTGAGGCACAAATAAGATACAGTGGGAAACTTGATTTACTCCCTATGTTCACTTTTATTAAAATAAATAATTAAGATTCATAATATGAACCAAATATGTGATAGGGAAGATTTAGTAAGATAAAGACTTATAAGACTGTTTATTTCCTTTTAGATATCATAAGCTACCAACATGGTGACTATACTTCATCATCCCAAGAATGAAGGTTTTGCATAGGTGTGGAGAGCTGAGGGAATAGCTATGTCACCATGTTAACATTTTTCAGTTGTGCATTTACTAAAACTCACACATGCAAAGGGCAAACAACTGTTCCTAATGAGTTCTCTCCCCACCCCACCCCTGCGTGATTAGATGTTGAGTTGGGAGGGGTTACACTTCTTGAGGGTTACTTGGACGTTATCACTATGTAATTTACCAAATCTTTGTGAAACCTTCTCTTTCCAGGTCAGGTTTGTCATGGTACATTGCTTGTCTCCCATAACATGGGATGGCATGAGGACACTAAAAATTCTCTGAGGTTCTGCCAGCCAAACATTCTCTCCTTTTGATTCAAATACATCACTCCAGGATCCTAGTGGTGTGTTTCTATGAGGGGGTGAAGGAGGGGAGGTTGATTAGGGAGACTTAGACTGGAACAGGAGTGACATTTCTTGAGCATCTGTTATCTCCCTGGCACTGAACCAGGAGCATGACATGTATTGTTATGCTTCAACTTTCCAACAACCCAATGAAGTTATGACTTTCATTTTACACACGAGGATACTGAAACCCAGGTAGAGTACCCACAATTAACAGATGGTGGGTCTAATATTTTTCCTAAGACCATTAAACTCCAGAGACTTCTCTCCAGACATATACTCCATGAATATTTATCTGTTCTCCCTGAAATCTGCCCATGGGATGAATATGAAGCAGATAGAACTCTTTAATATAATTTTTCTATTTTCTGGAAAAAGTTACTGCAAAATGGTATTTTTAAAGCATACGTATAGAAATAAAATGATACAAGCATTTTAAAGCAAGTAGATTTTTTTTTTCAGAATCATCTAGGTGTTACATCAATACTTTTGGCAAAGAAACAAAAACCCAGCCAACTGGTTTTACTAATTTTTCCAGGTATTCAGTTTAGGTTTGAAGCAAATTGATTCTCATAACCACAGTACAGGTATAATTGGTATCACAGATTTATCGAGGATTTTTAACATACAGCAAGTGTCTTGTGAGTATATGTATAATAGCTTTCTACAGGGGGAACTTCAATGTCAGCCAAAGAAATAATCTCTCACAAAGGAAAAAAAATAGATTGGACAATTCAGCCTAAGTACCTTTAGGGTTTCCATGACAACGACAATTAGCACCATTTAACAAGAAAACAATGGATTTGTCAGTTCAGAATAGTAGTCAAATAAATGTCTTCTAATTTATTACTACCATTAGTAATACAAAGAGATAATTGAATATGGTACTGCGACTGCTCCCGCACATGCTTTGCAGGATTTCTGATGTGGTGGGGCGATCACATCATTAGCATAAACAATATTGATCGTGTGGGCTGTGGGGGACTAAGACAGATGCCCTCCAGAAATCCCATCTGAACACTTACCACCATCCCAAATCAATTACCCTTTACAATGTAAATAAGAACTGACACGTTCTTCGTTCCAAAATGCCCAAAAGACAGAAGGGATTCCCCTTCTCTACCTCCAATTTTGGCTGGGCAGCTCACTCCAAATTACAGAGGTGAATGAAAGGCAAATCAGCAAGCCAGAGCTGTCACTATTTCATGATTAGAGCCATAAAAACTTTCTGATCACCTTTTTTTCTTGACTTTGCTTTTGAGATGTGAAAATATGACCATATCAATTCTCCAGCATATAAACCTGTCTGTGATTACTGCCTGCCTTTGACTGAGTCAGCACGGAGTTAGGCTATGAAGTAATGGGGCATGACAGCCTCTGCCTTTCCCATCCACCAGTGAATGCTTTGTTGCAATGCCCTCAGCCGCTGGCAAATTTTGTACATCAGCCTTATTTATTTGTTACTGTTATTTGAGGTTCATAGCAAGTCACAAGTTAATTTGTTCCAAAAATATTCCTCTGGAAAAAAAATTTTTTTTCTTCCCCATATACACAGGGCAGGGAAGACAAAAGTACTTAAAAGTTTTGGTAATAACAATAGTTACCTGGTAATAATTACCCAAGAGCACTTTGCAAGCATTTTCTCATCTAATTGTCATAACAACCTTATGAAGAAAGTATTATTATTTTCCTCATTTTATAGCTCAAGAAACCTAACCCCAGGAAAGTAACAGCCACAAATCACCCAGCCCAGCCAGTGGCTAAATCCCAAATAAATGTGAGGGTTTAAATCCTAACAGCATGGCCCAGGACTGGTTCAGTAATAATTATGCTACTCCAGTTGCTGAGGTCTAAAACTGCTAGGATTCTCCAGACCAAATAGATACTGTTAATGGAATGTATTCATACAAACTAATGTGTCTGCAGCATGTCTACCTGGCATTTCTTTTTGGAAGAGTTATTTGCCCTGAGAGGCAGAACAATGCAATGGAAAGAATGGAACCCAGGGACCCAGGTTTAAATCCCAGCCCTGCAACACATCTGCTGGATAAACTTGAACAAGCTTCTGGGCCTTTCCGAATTCAAGTGTCCCTAACTGTAATATGCACGCTGCAGAGCTATGGGGAATACAAGAAGTGGTATACGTTAAATGCTTTACAGGTAAGGGGCACTCTGAGAGTGGAGTCCATAATTATTTTGAGCTTCTTAAAATCAGAGCTCCTTCAGATCCATCTTTGACCCCAGTTCCACCAGTTGCTCCAACAACAAAAGGTTTTCTAGCAAAATCCAAGTGGATTGTCTGCATGCTCTGAATCCTCCTAGTGGAGCCGATCAAGGGCGTTCCTTTCACTTTTAAATGAGGAAAATCTTATCCAGACACTTTTAGACACAGTGTTATCAGGTAAGTTTTCTAATCCCAGAGAGCCTGTCATTTTCTAATGAGGAAATTTGAGAGTCATGAAAAAGTCAACTTATATGAAACAGGATGATTTGAAGAGGAAATTAAATAATGTCTGAGTCATGACTGCTGGATTGTGCTTGGCCTGGAGTGCAGAGGATGTAGAAAGGGCCATATACAGTGCACAGAGCATAACTAAATGAGCTAAAGCAGGGCCACTGGCAGCGCTTGCTTAACTCTAAGGAAACAGGAGGGTTCTTTTTTTTTTTTTGCGGTTCGCGGGCCTCTCACTATTGTGACCTCTCCCGTTGCGGAGCACAGGCTCCAGACGCGCAGGCCCAGCAGCCATGGTTCACGGGCCCAGCCGCTCCGCGGCATGTGGGATCTTCCCGGACCAGGGCACGAACCCGTGTCCCCTGCATCGGCAGGCGGACTCCCAACCACTGCGCCACCAGGGAAGCCCCAGGAGGGCTCTTTTGATCCTAATATACTCAAATAGATCCTGAAGAGGCCCTGGAAACAGCAGAGTGTTCTGAAATATTTAAAGGACGCTACTGAGATTCACAGTCCTCAAATTAGACCTGCGGCTGTTTCCTGCACTTCAGTCTAACCTTCCTTTCCATGCCTGTGATGATTCTTCTGGAAATTAAGGTTCTGGTTCATTTAAAAATCTATTTACAATAAAGAGGTCCACAGGGAAAAGCAACAAATAACATACAAGGGAATCCCCATAAGGTTAACAGCTGATCTTTCAGCAGAAACTCTGCAAGCCAGAAGGGAGTGGCAGGATATATTTAAAGTTATGAAAGGGAAAAATCTACAACCAAGATTAATCTACCCAGCAAGGATCTCATTCAGATTCGACAGAGAAATTAAACCTTTACAGACAAGCAAAAGCTAAGAGAATTCAGCACCACCAAGCCAGCTTTACAACAAATGCTAAAGGAACTTCTCTAGGCAGGAAACACAAGAGAAGGAAAAGGACCTACAAAAACAAACCCAAAACAATTAAGAAAATGGTAATAGGAACATACATATCAATAATTAGCTTAAAAGTAAAGGGATTAAATGCTCCAACCAAAAGACACAGACTGGCTGAATGGATACAAAAACAAGACCTGTATATATGCTGTCTACAAGAGACCTACTTCAGACCTAGGGACACATACAGACTGAAAGTGAGGGGATGGAAAAAGATATTCCATGCAAATGGAAATCAAAAGAAAGCTGGGGTAGCAATTCTCATATCAGACAAAATAGACTTTAAAATAAAGAATGTTAGAAGAGACAAGGAAGGACACTACATAATGATCAAGGGATCAATCCAATAAGAAGATATAACAACTGTAAATATTTATGCACCCAATATAGGAGCACCTCAATACATAAGACAAATGCTAATAGCCATAAAAGGGGAAATTGACAGTAACACAATAATAGTAGGGGACTTTAACACCCCACTTTCACCAATGGACAGATCATCCAAAATGAAAGTAAATAAGGAAACACAAGCTTTAAATGACAAATTAAACAAGATGGACTTAATTGATATTTATAGGACATTCCATCCAAAAACAACAGAATACACTTTCTTCTTAAGTGCTCATGGAACATTCTTCAGGATAGATCATATCTTGGGTCACAAATCAAGCCTTGGTAAATTTAAGAAAATTGAAATTGTATCAGGTATCGTTTCCAAACACAACACTATGAGACTACATATCAATTACAGGAAAAAAACTGTAAAAAATACAAACACATGGAGGTTAAACAATACACTGCTAAATAACCAAGAGATCACTGAAGATATAAAAGAGGAAATAAAAAAATACCTAGAAACAAAAGACAATGAAAACACGATGGCCCAAAACCAATGGGATGTAGCAAAAGCAGTTCTAAGAGGGAAGTTTATAGCAATACAATCCAACGTTAAGAAACAAGAAAAATCTCAAATAAACAACCTAACTGTATACCTAAAGCAATTAGAGAAAAAAGAACAAAAAACCCTCAAAGTTCACAGAAGGAAAGAAATCATAGAGATCAGATCAGAAGTAAATGAAAAAGAAATGAAGGGCACAATAGCAAAGATCAATAAAACTAAAAGCTGGTTCTTTGAGAATATAAACAAAATTGATAAACCACTAGCCAGACTCATCAAGAAAAAAAGAGAAAGGACTCAAATCAACAGAATTAGAAATGAAAAAGAAGTAACAACTGACACTGCAGAAATACAAAGGATCATGAGAGATTACTACAAGCAACTATATGCAATAAAATGGACAACCTGGAAGAAATGGACAAATTCTTAGAAAAGCACAACCTTCTAAGACTGAACCAGGAAGAAACAGAAAATATGAACAGACCAATCAATCACAAGCACTGAAATTGAAACTGTGATTAGAAATCTTCCAACAAACAAAAGACCAGGACCAGATGGCGTCACAGGTGAATTCTATCAAACATTTAGAGAAGAACTAACACCCATTCTTCTCAAACTCTTCCAAAATATAGCAGAGGGAGGAAGACTCCCAAACTCATTCTACGAGGCCACCATCACCCTGATACCAAAACCAGACAAAGATACCACAAAGAAAGAAAACTACAGGCCAATATCCCTGATGAACATAGATGCAAAAATCCTCAACAAAATACTAGCAAACAGAATCCAACAGCACATTAAAAGGATCATACACCATGATCAAGTGGGGTTTATCCCAGGAATGCAAGGATTCTTCAATATACGCAAATCAATCAATGTGATAATCCTTATTAACAAACTGAAGAATAAAAACCATAAGATCAGGCTTCCCTGGTGGCGCAGTGATTGAGAGCCCACCTGCTGATGCAGGGGACACGGGTACGTGCCCCAGTCCAGGAAGATCCCAAATGCCGTGGAGCGGCTGGGCCCATGAGCCATGGCCGCTGAGCCTGTGCGTCCAGAGCCTGTGCTCCGCAACAGAAGAGGCCACAACAGTGAGAGGTCTGCATATTGCAAAAACAAACAAACAAACAAACAAACAAAACCATATGATCATCTCAGTAGGTGCAGAAAAAGCTTTTGACAAAATTCAGCACCCATTTATGATAAAAACCATCCAGAAAGTAGGCATAGATAGTAGGCATTACCTCAACATAATAAAGGCCATATATGACAAACATACAGCCAACATCATTCTCAATGGTGAAAAACAGAAACCATTTCCTCTAAAATCAGGAAAAAGACAAGGTTGCCCACTCTCAGTAAAACTGTCACTGTTTGCAGATGACATGGTACTATACATAGAGGATCCTAAGGATGCTACCAGAAAACTACTAGAGCTAATCAATGAATTTGGTAAAGTAGCAGGACACAAAATTAATGCACAGAAATCTCTTGCATTCCTATACACTAGTGATGAAAAATCTGAAAGAGAAATGAAGGAAACACTCCCATTTACCATTGCAACAAAAAGAATAAAATACCTAGGAATAAACCTACCTAAGGAGACAAAAGACCTGTATGCAGAAAACTATAAGACACTGATGAAAGAAATTAAAGAGGGTACAAACAGGTGGAGAGATAGACCATGCTCTTGCACTGGAGGAATCAACATTGTGAAAATGACTATACTACCCAAAGCAATCTACAAATTCATTGCAATTCCTGTCAAACTATCAATGGCATTTTTCACAGAACTACAACAAAGAATTTCACACTTTGTATGGAAACACAAGACTCTGAATAGCCAAAGCAATCTTGAGAAAGAAAAATGGAGCTGGAAGAATCAGGCTCCCTGACTTCAGACTATACTACAAACCTACAGTAATCAAGACAGTATGGTACTGGCACAAAAACAGAAATATACATCAGTGGAACAGGATAGAAAGTCCAGAGATAAACACACGCACATATGATCACCTTATCTTTGATAAAGGAGGCAAGAATATACAATGGAGAAAAGACAGCCTCTTCAATAAGTGGTGCTGGGAAAACTGGACAGCTACATGTAAAAGAATGAAATTAGAACACTCCCTAACACCATACACAAAAATAAACTCAAAATGGATTAAAGACCTAAATGTAAGGCCAGACACTATAAAGCTCTTAGAGGAAAACATAGGCACAACACCCTATGACATAAATCACAGCAAAATCCCTTTTGACCCACCTCCTAGAGAAATGGAAATAAAAACAAAAATAAACAAATGGGACTAATGAAACTTAAAAGCTTTTGCACAGCAAAGGAAACCATAAACAAGACGAAAAGAAAACCCTTAGAATGGGAGAAAATATTTGCAAATGAAGCAACTGACCAAGGATTAATGTCCAAAATATACAAGTAGCTCATGCAGGTCAATATTAGAAAAACATACCACCAGTCCAAAAATGGGCAGAAGACTTAAATAGACATTACTCCAAAGAAGATATACAGATTGCCAACAAACACATGAAAGGATGCTCAACGTCACTAATCATTAGAGAAATGCAAATCAAAACTACAATGAAGTATTACCTCACACCTCAGAATGGCCATCATCAAAAAATCTACAAACAATAAATGCTGGAGAGGGTGTGGAGAAAAGGGAACCCTCTTGCACTGCTGGTGGGAATGTAAAGTGATACAGCCACTATGGAGAACAGTATGGAGGTTCCTTAAAAGCCTAAAAATAGAATTACCATATGACCCAGCAATCACACTACTGGACATATTCCCTGAGAAACCATAATTCAAAAAGTCACGTACCACAAGGTTCATTGCAGCACTATTTACAATAGCCAGGACATGGAAGCAATCTAAGTGTCCATCGACAGATGAATGGATAAAGAAGATGTGGCACATATATACAATGGAATATTACTCAGCCATAAAACGAAACAAAATTGAGTTATTTCTAGTGAGGTGGATGGACCTAGAGTCTGTCCTACAGAGTGAAGCAGGTCAGAAAGAGAAAAACAAATACTGTATGCTAACACATATATATGGACTCTAAAAAAAAAAAATGGTTCTGAAGAACCTAGGGGCAGGACAGGAATAAAGATGCAGACATAGAAAATGGACTTGAGGACTTGAGGGGGATGGGTAAGCTGGGATGAAGTGAGAGAGTGGCATGGACATATATATACTACCAAATGTAAAATAGATAGCTAGTGGGAAGCAGCCACATAGCACAGGGAGATCAGCTGGGTTCTCTGTGACCACCTAGCAGGGTGGGATAGGGAGGGTAGGAGGTAGATGCAAGAGGGAGGAGATATGAGGATATATGTATACATATAGCTGATTCACTTTGTTATACAGCAGAAACTAACACAACATTGTAAAGCAATTATACTACAATAAAGATGTTAAAAAAAAGAGGCCCACAGAAGCCTGGCCTCTCCTGCCTTGTACATAGAGTTACCTGCATAGGACCACACCTGTGTTCTGTGAAATGAGGCATCTGACAGGGAAACTGCTTTGGCCTGTGATCATGTTTTATGACTCAAGGACTGTACAGGGGAAATGTGGACCTCTACGTGTCTTGCAAATCGATTCACATTGCCAGCACCTCAAAATGGGAGCATGTGTCCACAATCTTTCCCTTCTTTTCAGAGTTTTAAACTTTTAGGACCTTGAAATTTTACAGATTAATGTCTCAAAGTCCCCTGTACTCACTTGGGAATTATATCTTTAATTTTGCAAAAATTTCAATTTAACAACTTTGACTGTTGGTGTTAAATTATGTCAGTAACCTTGTAGGTGAGGAAAGTAATATAAGCAAAAAATGCATTGGGCAAGTGGTATTAAAAACTTTTGCATGCACGCACACACACACACATGCATACACACATGCATGCCACATACATATATACATATATACACATACACATACATATACATATAAATGCAGTTGCTCCCTGTAAATGGCCTTGCTGAAATCATCGTTGGTATTATCAGCCAAACCTCCATAGATACTATGAGGCAATATTCTGCATTATCACATTTCATCTAGTCAAAATCCAGATGGTTGTCAATGAAGAATGCTTTCCCCACTAGGCAAAGTCTGACTTTGTGTGATCCAGGCCTTTTTGAAACATCTGCTTCTGTCACCAAAGGACGAGAATGATTTTTGTCTAGTGAGTTTTGAGTTGAATAATATACAAGCAGGAAGACCAATGATTGCTGTATTTTCTTCCTATTTTTAAGCATATTTTAAAATATTATTCTTTCAATTCTGCATCTTAAGGAAAAAAGTTTTGGAATTATGCCTTTAAATTTGTAGCAGGTGGCTGGGAAGGAGCTCCAGAGGGTCACATGTGCCCTCAGCAGGATGGAAATAGGAGACACCTGCAACTCAGCATCTTTGGCAAGCGAGCATTTTTCTTACAATTTTTTAGCCTAAATTAAGCTCTCTCATTTAGAGATAGTTATTCTCTCTAAATTTTAAAATCAATCATTATAATTTTAGTCATTGTTTTCTTTATTTAATCATACTAAATAATAGTGATATAATATTTGTGAAAGTAGACAATAAAACTTGAGTCTCTCCTCCCAACAATGATTGGGAAACTAACCTGAGTGATTGAAAATTAGAGTCTAGGAAGCTGAAAGAAAAAGAAAACAAAACCTTGGCATGGACATGAGGAAAGCTATGGAAATCTACTCCCATGGAAGCCAGCATTTCCATTTTCTCTCTTCAGTGCTAGCTGATATACTAATTAGTGAATATATTTATTTTATTGTATAATAATAAATATAGCATAGAGAGCATGTTTTCAGATTAAGTAAACTTTATGGTCTCTGCCCTGAACAAGGTTAGCATTTAACTGGAATTTATATATATATATGTATATATATTCATATAGAATTAATATTATATAGAATTAATATTATATATAATATATAGAATAGAATTAATGTAGGATTGCCATTCTTTATATATATATATGTATACACAGACACACACACACATGTATATACACACATATATATGTATATAAAGTATCCAGAAAAGGGGGGAAGTATGTATTGGCATTTTAAAAACCTCTTCATTTTAGTTCTTGAATTCTCTGTTGGCAACATCATAATTCCTGCAGTAGCAACTATGACAGCCAAACAAAGGATTAAAGCTGTTTGTGGAAAAGCAGCAGCAGTTGAATTCATAAGCAAGAGAAATTCAATATACTTGTAAATGTCCCTCACAATAGAAAATGAGATAAAACATCGAGAAACAGAACTATTTATTTCTCTCATATTAGTTGAATTCTAAAAGTAGTGAAGCCTTTTTATCTGGCACTTTCAAGATGGTATCTTGGATTTCGACCACGTACAAAACAATTCTTTGTAGTATTTATTTTTGGTATCTTATAAAAAAATATTAAAATAAATTTAAAATAAAATTTTACCATTGGAAAAAAATTATTCCACTCTCTTAACATACTATTTTCATTTTTGTTTGCTCTTGCCAACAAATTGCCAATGTGTCAATTTACCTTGCCAACAGACACATGTGTGTGTAAGGTGCCCATTTCTAAATTAGTTTGGAGTATATGGGGGGCCAAGTGGAGGAAGGACGTACAGAGTAGGAGGTACATAAAAGAATAATAGGGGGTGTTCGTTAAATGTTGGTTGAATGAATGAATAGATAATTGGACTTTTTCAATACTGAACTCCTTCCTTGGAAGGAAAAGTAGCCTAGAATAAAGCATTTGTCTAGCACAATTAGTGGTTCCATTTTCTTCCAAAGCTTGGCTCAATAACAGAGCAAGTATTGGCTCCTTTTTAGCTTGAAAGCAGAAATAAGATGCTCTTTTCAATATGATTTTTTATTATAATTGACCATGAACTGCCTATATACCACTATCATAAGAAAAATACACTTAATCATCATTTCCAATCTTTAACTAAATCCATTTCTAAGGCAATTACCTGTCTACTATTAATTGGCCATCTGTTTCCCCAGTAATTACATGAGCATATCACTTAGCAACAGGATGCACTTCTTTTTCATATTTCCATAGAACAACATGGTTATGGCTTTCAAGCAAGAAAACAATGAAGTCTTCTGTTATTACAAATAAATACATAGTCACATTCTCTGTGCACATCTGTGTGAATGGGTGTGGCTGTGTGCTCCTTTCACTCCTGGTTGCTGTAGTAAACAGGGGGAAAAGGATACTTGCCTTCCCTGGATGTCTCATAACAACAGCAGTGGCTATAGTAACTACCAGAGACTTACTGTTTGCCAGACACTGCAACTTGCTAAAACTTTACATACATTATTTCACTCAAGCCTTACAACAATCTGATGAGCTTGGTATTTTTATACTTAACTGGGTAGTTTTATCCCATTTATAGATAAATAAATTGAGGCTTAAAAAGATTAATTTCCCTAAGGTCATAGAGTAAGTGACAGAACTGGAATTCTAAACCAGAATTATCCACTCAAAAGCCCATGTTCTTAACCACTGTGTCCTTCAAGCTGATCACAAAATTAGTTCATTTACTACTTGAGCAGCTTGGTGCGTTCAGAACAGCTTCATATGGATTAATAATGAAGAAGAGATTTAATAGTGTCTCTGGCTTCCTCCTTTAGACTCCTTCAGATGCTCCTTATTCTCCCACCAGTACATGGCTCAGTGCTTTGGGCTCAGTTTAAGCTCTGTGGGTACTGTTCTGGAAACCCCCAGATTCTAGTATAGATAGCAAAGGTCCTTGTCCAGGGAGTTTTATCCCCTTTCCAGAGAGTGTCTTGGGAAAATAATTAGTCATTAAGTTTCTGTACATTAATTTGACATTTTCACTTGCCTGCTTTATGCTAGACAGCTTCACTTGAGTGACCCACAAACACTTCAGACTCAAAATCCAAAACTAAACTCAATTCTATTTCTTTCTGACCCTTTCTACAACCCCAAACTGTCCTTAGTCCAGTGTCCCCTGCTTCTGTGAATGGCACTGTCAGATGAGGGTTTGCTCAACAGAACCTAATGAGTGCAATTCATCTACGACTCCTCTACCTCGTCCGCTCACATGTCCAATCAATTACCAAGCCAGTTACCACTCCTGTCTTTCCACTTATTTCCATCCCCAGGCCACTAATAAGTCTTGCTTTAGTTATTACAAAATTCCCCTACTGATATTCCTGCACCTAGTCTTGGCCTAGGCTATCTGGTCAGTCACTATCTGTAGTGCAGATCCACTGCACTACAACTGGATCTTTATAAAATTACAAGTCTGATATTTTTAGTCTCCTAATAAATAGTATATAATTCCACATTGTCCTTAGAATGAACTTCCAACTCCTTTCTCATGTTCACATAGCCCTTCATACCCGGTTTCTGCATCACTCTCCATGCTCTCCTCTGGAGATGAATGAGTTCCCACCATTCCAGCCACACTGATTCACTTCTGCATCCTGAATATATCCTCCTCCTTCCAGGCCATTGCACTGGCTGTTCCTCAAGCCTAACCTGAGGAACACCAACTACTAATCCTTTCTAGCTCACTAACTCTGACCCATTGCAAAACTCAGTGCTGAAATTACTTCCTCCAGAAAGCCCTCCTTAATACCCAAGGTCAGAACAGATGTCCTTCCCAGGAGCCCTCATAACAGCTTTGACTTTCCCCATCATTGAGTTAGTTACACTGTTTTGCAGTCATTCATTCTCTTGTCACATTCCCACTATCACTGCAGTATCTCTAGGACCTAGGACACATCCTAGGTCCTACACTCCTACACAATGGAGTAGATGGAAACTCCATTTCTTGAGTAACTAATCGGCTAAATAAATACTAATGATAAGAAATTGGGGACTGAAAACCAGTATAGTTGGACTTGGACATTTTTTTCTCGGTTTCATATCATTAACTCTTTTGTTCCCTTTCTTCATCTTGACTAGATCATATGAGCAAGAATTTTCAAGTAGCTCTTTGATCTGGCAATGAGGAGAGGTAGTAATAGAAAGTGTTAGGTGGGTTCTAGGAAAGAAAAACATTAATCAATTCTAGCAATGTATACCCCAAAATACCTGCTTATCAGCTGTCAATATCTAGGTAGTTAAGAAAAAGATTGTAAGTGATAGATATAGAAAGCTGCTGATGCAAATTTCTATACAGAAACTCTTGACTTCTATGTGTAAACTACCAGCAGGATGTTCTCCCATGTCAGCTTTGCATTGGCAAGGGGGACTGTGGGGTGAAAGAGCTCTCTCACTCATCAGTTGTCTGACCTTAGGTAATTCATTTCAACCAAGGCATTTAGGCCTCAACCTCCTCATCTATAAAATGGGTGATTGAACTATCCTACCTCAAATTGGACTCTACGAGGTCTGCTTCTGTCAGTTTCTTTAAAACCCTTCTCTGTAAGTGCCTTGAGCTTTCACGGCCTATTGTTTTTATAACTGCTATTCTCCTTTACCTGGAACACCCTTTTTTAGACTCCTTCTTGTAAGGTAGCTCCTAGTCTGCCCAAGGACTCAACTCAAGTGCAAGTCCTCCAGGAAGTCTTCTTTGATCCTTCTATCAGGGATCAAGTCCAAGTTTCCTCAGCTCCATTTGTCATGGAGCACTGACAACATCATCACACTCTTCTATACTATTGATTTACCTTCATGAGTCTCTGAGTTGGCTTCAAGGCTAATGTGAATAATAAAAATAATGATGAGCATTGATGAATGCTTACTATGTTCCAAGTACTCTGCCAAACTCTTTCCATGCATTTAATCATCACTATAGCCCTATTAATCCCTACTTTATACATAAGCAAGCCAAGGTTCAGAGAGAGTAACTTCTAAATAAGCGACAAAAACTAAGCTTAAAACATCATCCATCCTATTTCAGAGTCCAAATTCTTAACTGTTATGCTGTATTAACTCTTGAGAGCAAAATCTGTCCTATTGATCCGTGTACCTCCCATACATGCCCAACACACAGTAGGAGTTAAGTGTTAGGGAGTTGAGTAGGCAGATGAATAAATAAACAAGTGAATTAATGAAAATGGCAAAGAATCAATAATAAAATATTAATAATAATAGCAATAATAAATAATAAGATAATATCAAACATGTTGATAACAAAATTTGAGAAATCTTATATAGGTATCATTGCCATGGTTTCTGGTCTATAATTCTTATCTACTTGTTGAAAGGTGACTAAATGTTTACTACATTTTTATGATGAAAACTCTAAGACCTCTCTCCTTCTCCTAAGTGAGCTAAAGTGCTCAGCATAGGACCCAACATACAGTATGTGCCAATCAAATCTTACTTTTACTGAGCAAATGCCCTAAATGGTCTTTCCGGTGAGATGCCAAGTCTCAACCAAAGGGGTACCACGCATGCAATTTCCAAGTCCTCAAGGATACTCTTGCTTTAGGTACATTTCCAAGATCCTGGCTCAAAAGAGGAGCCATCACAGGGAGATAACCATCACAGCATTTGCCTTCAGGCTGAAGACAGATAAACCTAAGTTAAGGAAGCATGCTTTGTTTTGTATTTTTTCCAATCCCTAAGTTTTTCAACTCCAGGAAAAAAGGAGACAGAGCAGGAAGAGGAGAAAGAGGAATAAGGGGAGGAATAGAAAGGAGAGGAAGAGAAGGAGGTGGATAAAGAGGAAAAGGAGATAAAGAGGAGGAATAGGAAGAGGAGGAGAAAGAGCAAGATAACAGGAGGAAGAAGACTTGGAGGAAGATAAGAAAGAGGAGAGGAGAAAAAGGAGCAGATGCAGGTGAAAGAGAAGGCAAGCTTCTCCCCACATTACAGCTTTCTTGACTTTAGAAGTGCTATGGACTGTGGGAGAAGCCCTAGCCTGAGAGCAGGAGGACAGGGACCAGCTTGGCCTCTTATTGCCTCAGGGACCCCACGAGTGGTGTCTTTGTAAAGATAAAATCAGAGACTTAGACTAAAACTTTCTAAAATTTCTTCCAGGTCTACAATATTAATGATTCTACAGAAAACCCTGCTTTCAGTTATTTTAAATCATGCCCGAAGAATGGACATTATACTTTCGATGTCTTTCAGGTAATATGAGAAAAAGCTATGAGTATTATCAGGTTACAATGGTGTTTCTTGATAATATTATCATTGGTATCAGTAGACTCAATAAAGCAGACTGCTCTCCCTAATGCAGGTGGTCCTCAACAGTCAGTTGAAGGCCTGAATAGAAAAAAAGGGGCAGATCTTCCCCAGTGAAAGGGAACTCCTCCTGACTGACTCTTGAGCTGAGACATTAGTCTTTTCCTGCCTTTGGACTCAAACAGAAACATAGGCTTTTCTTGGGTTTCAAGCACACTGGCTTTTGGACTGGATCTTATGTTATCAGCTCTCCTGCTTCTCAACCCTTTGGACTTGGATTGGAACTATATCATTGGCTCTCCTGGGCCCCCAGCTTGCTTACTGCAGATTTTGGGACTTCTCAGCCTCCATAACCGCCTGAATCAATTCCTTATAAAATTTCTCTCTCTCTCTCTCTCTCTCTCTCTTTCGATAGATAGATAGACAGATAAAGTTCTATTAGTTCTGTTTCTGGAGAACCCTGACTAAACACAGATCATTACAGAAGAGAGATCAGCAAGGCCTGATAATTTCCCTCTTTCACTGGAACCATAAGACTTTTCTCAGCTAATTTTGTGGAGCTAACAATCTCCACAAGAACTAAGATTCAAGTCACAACAAGCTTTCTAGATCATGGAACACCCAGTGAGCCACCTCAGAAGTCACAATCATAGCTCTTCTGGGTCTCAAGTGAGCATTTCCTGAAACTCCAGGTCTCCAAGCCACGAAAGCCTTCTCTGGCTCCTTAATGCCGTGAAGCAGTTTCCAGAACTCTTCCCTCCTAGTTTGCAGTGTGTCTCTCATTTTTAATAAACTTTTCAGCAGACTCTCATCTTTCTTATAAAACAAATGCTGAACTGGTCAATTTAACATTGTTTTTTTCAGATAAATGCAGTGCAAATCATTAATCTTAATGGAAATATTTTGGAGAGTTCTTCAAGTAGGTTAATACTTGATAATTTTACCCTTTCTGACTTTCAGCATGTCCAGCCAGAGAATGAATTTTATTATCTAGAATTTTTTATTCCAAGTACATTGAAGACTTTCTCTTATAGAGCCTGTCAGGGAGAAAGTGACATAGAACACACTGAACATGTACATGCTATGAGAAAGAAAAAGAATTTCTTAAAAAATTACGATGGCTTGATTCCCAAATACTTTTCAAAAGTATGTAAAAGGCTTTGACCTTAATATAAGGTTTGGCAGAAGAATTATTTCTGATTACATGCTTTTCTTGCTTTTTAACAAGATTTAAATTGGATCACTGATTTAAAATATTCATATTGAAAATTATTTCACAAAAAAATAAGATTAAATAGTTGATGCTTTTAACTGTGGTCTTTAGAGACAGCCAAATTCTATTAAAGCTTGTTCTGCATTGTGTTTTTGTTCTAAATAATCTCTACTGGGATGATTATTGCTAATATTTAAATTAACCAAAGAAGCAATTAATTCTATTCTTATTAAATTAGAATGAATTAAATCTATAAGAACTTTATCATTCTAAAATTTTGCCTAACAATTAAATGATGTCTCCTTCACTAAGAAAAGTATTTTTGGCTGCAGATTTAAGTGTAATTTTTGAAATGAGCTGTATTCACAATTAATTTTTCATCAATTTTATTTGTCTTGGGGAGATTTAATTTTTGATATGTAATAACTTGGGACAGTGAAATACGTCCCAGGATTTATCATTTCTTAATAACAAATAGCAAATGTAACAATCTCAAGATTTCTGGTCCAGATTTAGGGATAATAAATATATTAGAACTAAGTAGAACACAGAGTTTCCATTTCTAAATAATCTTCTACTTTCATTATGTCAAAAAGTTTAGGGATAGAATATACTACCCAAAGTCTTTACCTCACAAATAATTAAGATAAGAATTCAATAAGTAGTTAATAAGAGCTTCGTACTGTAATACGTTGGTACTGTGAACAACAGAAAAATAGAGATCACAAGTGAACTAAGGAGTAGCCCTTTCAGAAAAGGAAAAGTATACAAATAAAAATGACTGTCAACAGTAAGAAAGACTGACTATATAATTTAAGACTTACACTTCCACAGAAAGTGATGATCAGGACATGTAGTGTCTACATGAATCTGAGAAGTTCAAGTTGGGTCATATGTAGAATCTGGGTGTCTCCTGGGCTTTTAGTTCCAATGTATGTCTGCTATTGGATCTACTACTAGTCAAACAAACACTTGAAGGTCAGTAAACACAGAAAATGGAGATTTCCCTGTAAATTGGTTTATCCACCTTTCAATCTCTCTTGATTTACTGACCATGAGCCAAATAAATAAGACTCACATATCACAGAATGGTTTCCAACTTAGAGTCATGGGTAGAATTTTAAGGTCCTGTGGCAATATAAAGAGAGCTGATTCATAACCAAAACACTATATTTTGAGGATGTGATCAATGTGTTGTTTTAGAAACAGAACCATTAATCAAACAACAGATTAAGTAACACTATGTACATATCATTATATATGATAACAAAACATAAGCCACAGTCCCTTAAGGACATCATGGTTTTGATATTGAGAACAGAAGTAATTAGCATCATACACAACTAAGCAAAGCAGCAGTTAGGAGAAGGGCAAGACCAACTTGAGTTTAAAATTCCTAGTAGCTTTTTCCCATTGGCACATAAATGCAGATTGTCTTATCAGGCCAGGTATTAGTCAAAGTGAGCTTTCCAATCATTGTTCCTATTTTTTTTTGAAAAGGTCAGATTTGCTGAAAATGTTAGTGGGTCATTTGAGTTGAATATTAACAGTCACTGGAAATCCAATCAACAATATTTACTGTGCACCTACTAGGTGTGAGACACTTAGCTTGCTATTTTAACAGCCATCTTTACCATCTACTTTTACCATAATGAGGGAACAAGTCAAGGGAATCTACTTCAGCCACAAAGATCCCTGAGTTACCTTTAAACTTGAATGTAAATATTGTTACAAACTTATGGATAATTTTTTCTTGCCATTTAGAAATTTATTTTGTACTTAATAAAAGAGGTCTTTCACACTTAGATTTTTGTTAATTGTCACTCTTATGCATACAAAAAAAAGGAGGACATAAGTTAAAGAAATTGGTTAAGATATTTCTAAGGTAAAGACAACTACATCACAATTGTCACTTGACTCTCAGCAATTGTAAGACCATCTTGATTTCAGAGATGTTAAGATGTGAAAAAATATATACAAACAACAACAAATAACAGGCACTCGTGTACATACTACCTTGCTTAAGATATAGAACAATGCTCAGCACCATTAAAGTCCCTCATATATACCTCCCTCCTTTCCACACAAGATAACTACTACCCTGAATTTTGTATTCATCATTCCCTTGTTTTTCTCTAGTTTTACCAAATATATATCCCAAATATATATATTGTTGGATCATATTTTTCAACACAGTTTTGCTCTGAGAAGTTCTACCAACCTCTGCTTAGGCCAGCATTGCCATCCCCACTTATTTGGCCATGGGGAATGTGTTCAATGCAGCATCTATTAATTTCTGAAGAAGTAGTGTTCTGAGGAATTCACCTGGGAAACATCGGCATGTCAAACGTAGAAGGATTTGCTGAGAGGAAATGGTGGGTAGGCAGATTGAGGCCAGATTGTGGAAGGGCCTGAATGGCACATGAGGGAATTTGGATTTTATCCTGATGATGTCAGAGCCATCTGGTCTGTTTTAAAGGACATGGCATGATCTGACCTGTGCTTCAGGAGGGTTCCTCTGGCAGCAGGAAGATGGATAATGTGGTGAGAGACTGGAGGTAGGAAAACTAATTTGAAGACAATTAACAGTCCCTAATGAGAGGTGATAAGGGTATGAGCTAGGTCATAGACAGCAGTTAGAAAAGATATAAACGGGTAGAGGAAGGACACTTCAGCGACATTTACCAATACTGGTGAAGAGCAGAGGTGAGGAGATGGATGCTTAACAGACAACTCAGAGGATTTGAGCACAGGTGACAAAAATATAAGTGGTGACTTTAGAAAAAAAAAGTCAGAAAGAATTAACTTTTTAGAAAAAATATTGTTTAGTTTGGCCATAGAACAAGATACAGTCATCCAATCATTCAATAATTTTCAAGTGTTAATAATCATGGCTGACTAAGATGTCCCTTGTTCGTATCCACCTCAACAACAATTTGGTATTCACTCACAGACAGAGTCCCTTTGTGGGAGCTGTGGGATCCAGCACCATATGCCAAGAGACGCAGGAGGAGCCTGACCCATCCAGGCATCAGATAACAAGCACACAGACTTGGTCCTGGCTGTGGACCCTGCAATGACCCATGAACCAGCTCCAGCCTCCTCTAAGCTATGGTCCAGAGGCTACAGAAAACACTGCCTTAGACAATCACTCATTGGCAAAAAACCTCTGAGGAAGTGCAGGTTTCCAGTGGAGAAGTTCCAGCACACTGTTGGGGCAAAAATACATGAGTTTGGACACATTGGAGAGGGCAGTATGTAATTGGAGGAAGTGACAGCTATTTCAAATGCAAAGATAGCAATGAAAAAACATTTTCAGGAAAACATGGCGCCACTAGAGGATCACAATCATCATCCAGTAACCATTAACAAAGACACGAAGATCTATGATTTACTAGATAAAGAATACAAAATAGCTGTTTTAAGGGAACCCAATGGGCCACAAGAAAGACAATTCAATGAAATCAGCAACACAATATATGAACAAAATGAGAAGTTTAACAGAGAGATAAAAATTATAAAAAGAATCAAACAGAAATTCTGGGGCTAAAGGATACAAAGAATTAAATTAAAAAAAATGCAATACAGAGCCTCAACATCAGAATGGATCAAACAGAAGAAGAGCCTGTGAGTTTGAAGACAGGAACTTTGAAATAGTCTAGTCAGGGAGAACAAAGAAAAAGGATTGGAAAAGAGTAAAGAAAGTCTGCATCATCTACTGGGATACCAATCAAAGAGCCAATTGTGAATTACTGGAGTTCCAGAAAGAGAAGGCGAAGGGGGCAGAAAGCTTATTTAATGAAATAATGGCTGAGAAGATCCCAAATCTGGGGAGAGATTTGGATATCCAAGTTCATGAAGCTCATAGCTCACCAGACCCTAAGATACATCATAATAAAACTGTAAAAAATCAAAAACAGAGAGAATCTTTAAAAGTTCCAAGAGAAAAGAAGCTTGCAACTTACAAGGGAACCCTTATAAGGCTATCAGTGGATTTCCCAGTAGAAATCTTACAGACCAGGAGAGAACAGGATAATATAGCCAAAGTGCTGATAGAAAAAAAATGCTACCCAAGAATACTCTATCCAGCAAATTTATCCTTCAGAAATGAAGGAGAGACAAAGACTTTCCCCAACAAAAAAAAAGTTGTGAAAAAACATCACCATAACACAGAGGATTTTCTTGGTTTTGTATAAATATTCAAATCTAGGCAGGAGTGTTTAAGAACTTCTGGGGTACATACAGTGATGTCCTGGAGTCACCATGCACCCCCTCATGAGGACCTATTGTTAAATTTTCAGAAATTCTGCAAGCCAGTTTTTAAAAATACACATTTCAAAAAATAAATTATATAACCTTACACTTAAATTTTATTGAAAACAAAGGTAATAAATACTTAAAATTTATTACTGCCTTATTATAAATTTCACCATTATCTGTGCTCTTGCAGTTTTTACACCTCCTGTTATCTGTACAGTGGAAACACTTCAAAGGGGGACAACTGTGCATCTCTGCCCAGCTCCATGTCCAGTGACATTGTATTCATAGCTTGGAATTGGTCAAGGTAGGAGTGTTTACACTAGAGAAATTGGCAAATGCTACATGTCAGGCTTGGTTCCCTGCTTTGTTCACTATCTAGATGTAATAAAGAGATGGAGAAAGTGTACTTAGCTAGTGTGAGAGAGGCAGAGAGTAACCTGGAATCTGGTCAGGAGCTGGGCAGGGGTTGGATTGTGTGGCGGCTTTCAGATCATAGAAAGGAGTTTGGATTTTATTTGTAGTGGAAAAGGGAAGATATAAAGGTTCAAATCAGGGGAAAGACATCACCTGATTTACATTTTGTTAAGTTCCCTCTGGTGGTCTTTGGACTGGACCTAGAGAAGCTACTGTACTTGTTCAGGTGGCATAATGGTGACTTGGACTGGGGAGATGATCAGTAGTAATGAAGAAAGGTGGATGGATATGGGGTAAATTCTGGAAGTGGAGCTGACAATCTTGGCATTATACACAGGTCAACTATCTGACAAAGGATGAACACTGAGTATAAAATTAAATTGCAATCTTTAAATGCTATTAGATAAAACTTTAAGGTACAATTTTCAATAGGCTTTACTGCCAGGTGCAAATATTTTTACTACTGATTTCTGTTTCATTAATAAGAAGTGAAATGTAGAGACTGCCTATTCACATGTTCCTTTAGAGCTAATTCTGATGGGAACTGAGAGTCCTATCCTGATCTATCAGTCTCTAAATAGATCCCCACGTTTCCACACCTACATTCACTCTGCCTTTTCAAATTGCTGGTTCCTTCTCAACCTTCAGTTCTCAGTTTAAATGTTATTACCTGAGAGGGGCTTTTCCTGACCAATCTAAGAATGACTAGTATATTTTCCTCCATTATTTTTCTATTTTAGCACCATGTTTGTTTCCTTCATAGCAATACTCAAAGTTTATAATTATTTACTTGGTTATTTGATATATCTATTTATATTGCCTTTCTCCCCACTACAACAATAATGGTTCCTGTCTTATTCAACATTTCATGCAAATATCAAGAACAGTGTTTGGTATATCACAGGCTTTTAGTAGTTATTCGGTAAATAAGAAAAAAATGACTAAGCTCATTTTCTTCAGGTGGACTCTTAGCATTGTGGTAGTGGTAGTAACAGTCATAAGCATAAGTAATAATTAGCTATTATCTATTGAGCACTCCTCATCTGCCACGTACTATTCTAAGCACTTTACATGAATGTACTTAACCCTTACTTAACTAACCCTCAGGGAGTCACTGTTAACATCCTTCCCATTTTACAGCTGAGGAAACTGAGGCACAGAGGTCAAGTAGCTTGTCCAAAGTTACACCAAGAGTAAGGGCTAAGGTTTGCTCCTAAGCAGTCTTACTACACACTCATGGAATTTAACTACCACATATTATTCTGATAGAATCACACAGGCTTGAGATAGGGTCAGCCTTATGTTTGAGCATGCAAGGAGGCTAATTCTTATAGGACCTGAGAATCTCATCATGTTCTATCAGCCTCCAAATATATCCCTGTTTTTCTACCCATATTCACCCTGTCTCCTGCCTATATGTTCACCACTCTTTGCCTGGCCTGATATTCCCACCATGAGTGTTATTCCGTATAACTGTGTTGTCTTACATTTGGAAAGTCAGAATTGTCATTTTTTTAAATGTACCCATAGCAGGGCAGGGGCCAGGGTCTGGGGTGTGGGTGAACACCTCTCTGCTAGGGAAGTATTTTCCTCAGGACTTTTCCCACTAAATGGATTCAAATGAATGAGTTTATCACTTACATTTTAGAAGCTGCAAAGAGTCTGACGCTGAGCTTTTAAACTGGAGGGAAATTTGCTCATGAGGGCAAGTGCAGTGGCAGGAAATCTTGGTGGTCTTTGCTGGCAGTGCGGGAGGATGCATGAAAGCACCACTCGGGGTCAGAGGTCTTAGATTGTTGGACGAGGCGAGGCAGGTGCCATAGGAAGAGTCACTGATAGAATCACCAAAGAAAGACGGGAGATGGAATAAAGTCAGGAAACAGAAATGTGGCACCAACACCCAGCTTTGCAAACCTTATGGTTTTAATTGGGGCAGAAAGAATATAAGGTGCTTTCCAGGCTGAGGCATCCTTTCTTTAAGTCTTAAAGGCCCTCTGGTTTCAGGTAGATGGAACTTTCTACTAACAAGCAGAGGGGCCATATACCTTCTTCTGGCTTCTGGAGCTCTGGCTTTTATGTTCAGTCTTTGACCGTTTCTTTAACCTTCCCCTAATTTTGTCTTTGATTTGCTTAAGCTATCTACCCATCCCCAAGGCAATAGTCCACAAGGGCCAGCAAATTCCTATATTTTAGATGCGATAGCCATTAGTAAAAGTTCAAGCAATACATGTATAGGCTATCAATTACAATTTTGATGGCATCATTGGATTTAAAAAAAACTTATTTGACTTGCTTGGGTAGTCATCTGACCACATTTTTTGGTTGTTTTGGTACCAGGTAGACATAGTCAAATAATGCTATTAAATTATCCCTTATCTACATTGTTTACAGATTGAATTATCCTGATATCATTAACATCTATGCCTAGAAAGTATTTTCTGATGCCTCACGAATTTTCCTTGCATCCCTGTTAACTTTCTCACAATTCATACCCTTTGATATGAATAGGACTTTAAGCAAGTTTATATTGATGCAAAACTTCGAATATAATACAAAGGCTAAAAATTCAGATATTTCCAAGTACATACATTCTGTGTGTGTCTGTGTACACACATGTGTGTATATGTTGTGTTTATACATACAGATTTGACATTGTAGAAATAGAGCATCTGGTATTTTCATCCAGATGTTTGACATTATGTAGTGACTATAATCCAGTCAGCTATGTGCTTTAGGTCACATTTTTTTTTTCTTTTTTGTTTATTGATAGGTGTAACATGCAGATAATCGGAAGATTTGCTGCAATCAAGACACAGTACATCTATCATTTCTCCTTAATCAACCATATTAGATTAGCTTAAAAGGATTTGGTTTTAAGTAGGACACATTAGTTATTATCCACTAAGTACCTTCTTGTCTTCAAGTTATTTGCAAATTGATTGTATCAGGGTTTCTGCCAGTATTTTTTTAAGTATCCAAGTAAAGGTTACTTGTCTGTTCTGCTTGCTATATGACTCGTGACTTCATTTAATTCTCTACTGGTGACAGATTTCCCTGTTAACACTTCAAGATAAAACCTTTAGGGAACCAGGCATATGAATAAAAAGAACACATTAAAACCAAGGTTGGTGGAATTGCTTCTATTGTTAGAGTTCCTACATATGAAATTCTGCCAGTACTTCAAATGCATACAGAATGCTTAAAAATACCATTTCCATTCTTAGTTGTATATTTAATATCAGGCTTAGCAAGCAAGATTATGAAAGATGTTTAGTTTATTAATTTTTACAACCACTGAACATGAGAGACTCTTCAGTTTTGTTAGGTGATCATGACCTAGAAGGACCAAAAAGTTGAAAATTATAATAATTTTTAGGTTTTTCACTTTATAGATGGATTAAACTATATGTAATACAAAGTCAATGTTATTTCATGAACTGTATGCTTGATATGCAATAATATGTTGCTCCTACGGATAAGTGTCAGCATTTAAAAATTAAGTTGGGGACTTTCAAGATGGTGGAGGAGTAAGACGTGGAGATCACCTTCCTCCCCACAAATACATCAAAAATACATCTACTTGTGGAACATCTCCTACAGAACACCTACTGAACGCTGGCAGAAAACCTCAGACTTCCCAAAAGGCAAAAAAATCCCCACGTACCTGTGTAGGGCAAAAGAAAAAAGAAAAAACGGAGACAAAAGAATAGGGATGGGACATGCACCTCTGGGATGGAGCTGTGAAGGAGGAAAAGCTTCCACACACTAGGAAGACCCTTCACTGGCGGAGATGGAGGGGTGGGTGGGAGGGAAGCTTCAGAGCCATGGAGGAGAGCGCAGCAACAGGGGTGCAGAGGGCAAACTGGAGAGATTCCCGCACAGAGGATCAGTGCCGACCAGCACTCACCAGCCCAAGAGGCTTGTCTGCTCACCCGCGGCGGTGGGTGGGGGCTGGGAGCTGAGGCTCGGGCTTCGGAGGTCAGATCCCAGGGAGAGAACTGGGGTTGGCTGTGTGAACACAGCCTGAAGGGGGCTACTGCGCCACAGCTAGCCGGGAGGGAGTCCAGGAAAAAGTCTGGACCTGCCTAAGAGGTAAGAGACCATTGTTTTGGGGTGCACGAGGAGAGGGGATTCAGAGCACCACCTAAACGAGCTCCAGAGATGGGCGCGAGCCGTGGATATCAGCACGGACACCAGAGACGGTCATGAAACGCTAAGGCTGCTACTGCAGCCACAAAGAAGCCTGTGTGCAAGCACAGGTCACTATCCACATCCCTCCGGGAGCCTGTGCAACACACCACTGCCAGGGTTCCGTGATCCAGGGACAAGTTCCTCGGGAGAACACACAGCGTGCCTCAGGCTGTTGCAACATCACGCCAGCCTCTGCCGCCGCAGGCTCACCCCACATTCCAATTATAGCTACCATACTCCTCCCTCTTTTGGCATGAGTGAGCCAGAGCCCCCTAATCAGCCACTGCTTTAACTCCGCCCTGTCTGGGCGGGAACAGATGCCTGAGGGCTACCTACACGCAGAGTAGGGGCCAAAACCAAAGCTGAACCCCAGGGGCTATGTGAACAAAGAAGAGAAAGGGAAATCTTTCCCAGCAGCCTCAGGAGCAGTGGATTAAATCCCCACAATCAACTTGAGGTACCCTAAATCTGTGGAATACAGAAATAGACAACGATTCATCCCAAAATTGAGGCAGAGGAATTTGGGAGCAACTGTAGACTTGGGGTTTGCTGACTGCGACCCACATGCTTCTGATTTTTATGTTTATCTTACTATAGGTTTTAGTGCTTGGTTTCATTGATGGATTTGTTTATTGCTTTGGTTGCTCTCTTCTTTATTATTATTATATATATATTTTTTATTTTAATAAGTTTTATTGTTCTTTCCTTTTTTCTTCCTTTTCTCTTGAGCCATGTGGCTCACAGGGTCTTGGTGCTCTGGCCTGGTGTCAGGCCTGAGCCTCTGAGGTGAGAGAGCTGAGTTCAGGACATTAGATTACCAGAGACCTCCCAGTCCACATAATATCAATCAGCAACAGCTCTCCCAAAGATTTCCATCTCAACACTAAGACCCAGCTACACCCAACAGTCAGCAAGCTCCAGTGGTGGACGCCCCATGCCAATCAACTAGCAAGACAGGAACACAACCCCATCCATTAGCACAGAGTCTGCCTAAGATCATACTAAGTTAACAGACACCCCAATACACACCACCAGATGCGGCCCCGCCCACCAGACAGACAAGACCCAGCCCCACCCACCGGAACACAGACACCAGTCCCCTCCACCAGGAAGCCTACACAACCCACTGAACCAACCTCACCCACTAGGGGCAGACACCAAAAACAATGGGAACTATGAACCTGCAGTCTGTGAAAAGGAGACCCCAAACACAGTAAGTTAAGCAAAACGAGAAGACAGAGAAATATGCAGCAGATGAAGGAGTAAGGAAAAAACCCACCAGACCAAATAAATAAAGAGGAAACAGGTAGTCTACCTGAAAAAGAATTCAGAGTAATGATAGTAAAGATGATCCAAGATCTTGGAAACAGAAAGCAGAAAATACAAGAAAAGTTTAACTTTTAAGTTTGACTCAAATCAACAGAATTAGAAATGAAAAATAACAACTGACACTGCAGAAATACAAAGGATCATGAGAGATTACTACAAGCAACTATATGCAATAAAATGGACAACCTGGAAGAAATGGACAAATTCTTAGAAAAGCATAACCTTCCGAGACTGAACCAGGAAGAAATAGAAAATTTAAATAGACCATTCACAAGCACTGAAATTGAAACTGTGATGAAAAACCTTCCAACGAACAAAAGCCCCAGACCAGATGGCTTTACAGGCAAATTCTATCAAACATTTAGAGAAAAGGTAACACCTATACTTCTCAAACTGTTCAAAAAATTGCAGAGGAAGGAACACTCCCAAACTCATTCTACAAGGCCACCATCACCCTGATACCAAAACCAGACAAAGATGTCCCCCAAAAAGAAAACTACAGGCCAATATCACTGATGAATATAGACGTGAAAATCCTCAACAAAATAGTAGCAAACAGGATCCAACAGCACATTAAAAGGATCATACACCATGATCAAGTGGGGTTTACCCCAGGAATGCAAGTGTTCTTCAATATACACAAATCAATC
The DNA here is from genome assembly GCF_949752795.1 of Hyperoodon ampullatus. Classification (NCBI taxonomy): domain Eukaryota; kingdom Metazoa; phylum Chordata; class Mammalia; order Artiodactyla; family Ziphiidae; genus Hyperoodon; species Hyperoodon ampullatus. Next base: position 68,261,652 of record NC_136929.1, read on the forward strand.
AAAGTGATAAACCATATTAACAAATTGAAGGAGAAAAACCATATGATAATCTCAATAGATGCAGAAAAAGCCTATGATAAAATTCAACACCCATTTATGATAAAAACTCTCCAGAAAGGAGGCATAGAGGGAACCTACCTCAACATAATAAAGGCCATATATGACAAAGCCACAGCCAACATCATTCTGAATTGTGAAAAACTGAAACCATTTCTTCTAAGATCAGGAACAAGACAAGGTTGCCCACTCTCACCACCATTATTCAACATAGTTTTGGAAGTTTTAGCCACAGCAATCAGAGAAGGAAAAAAAAAATAAAAGGAATCCAAATCAGAAAAGAAGAAGTTAAACTGTCACTGTTTGCAGATGACATGATACTATACATAGAGAATCCTAAAGATGCTACCAGAAAACTACTAGAGCTAATCAATAAATTTGGTAAAGTAGCAGGATACAAAATTAATGCACAGAAATCTCATGCATTCCTATACACTAGTGATGAAAAATCTGAAAGAGAACTGAAGGAAACACTCCCATTTCCCACTGTCACAAAAAGAATAAAACACTTAGGAATAAACCTACCTAAGGAGACAGAAGACCTGTATGCAGAAAACTATAAGACACTGATGAAAGAAATTAAAGAGGGTACAAACAGATGGAGAGATATACCATGTTCTTGCACTGGAAAAATCAACATTGTGAAAATGACTATACTACCCAAAAAATCTACAAATTCAATGCAATCCCTATCAAACTACCAATGGCATTTTCCACAGAACTAGAACAAAAAATTTCACAGTTTGTATGGAAACACAAAAGACCCCAAATAGCCAAAGCAATCTTGACAAAGAAAAATGGAGCTGGAGGAACCAGGCTCCCTAACTTCAGACTATACTACAAAGCTACAGTAATCAATACAGTATGGTACTGGCACAAAAATAGAAATATAGATCAATGGAACTGGATAGAAAGCCCAGAGATAAACCCACACACATATGGTCACCTTATCTTTGATAAAGGAGGCAAGAAAATACAATGGAGAAAAGACAGCCTCTTCAATAAGTGGTGCTGGGAAAACTGGACAGCTACATGTAAAAGAATGAAATTAGAACACTCCCTAACACCATACACAAAAATAAACTCAAAATGGATTAAATGTAAGGCCAGAAACTATCAAACTCTTAGAGGAAAACATAGGCAGAACACTCTGTGACATAAATCACAGCAAGAGTCCTTTGACCCATCTCCTAGAGAAATGGAAAAAAAACCAAAAATAAACAAATGGGACCTAATGAAACTTAAAAGCTTTTGCACAGCAAAGGAAACCATAAACAAGATGAAAAGACAACCCTCAGAATGGGAGAAAATATTTGCAAATGAAGCAACTGACAAAGGATTAATCTCCAAAATATACAAGTAGCTCATGCAGCTCAATATCAAAAAAACAAACAACCCTATCCAAAAACGGGCAGAAGACAGAAATAGACATTTCTCCAAAGAAGATATACAGATTGCAAACAAACACATGGAAGGATGCTCAACATGACTAATCATTAGAGAAATGCAAATCAAAACCACAATGAGGTATTACCTCACACCAGTCAGAATGGCCATCATCAAAAAACCTACAGACAATAAATGCTGGAGAGGGTGTGGAGAAAAGGGAACCCTCTTGCACTGCTGGTGGGAATGTAAATTGATACAGCCGCTATGGAAAACAGTATGGAGGTTCCTTGAAAAACTAAAAATAGAATTACCATATGACCCAGCAATCACACTACTGGACATATTCCCTGAGAAAACCATAATTCAAAAACAGTCATGTAGCACAATGTTCATTGCAGCTCTATTTACAATACCCAGGACATGGAAGCAATCTAAGTGTCCACTGACAGATGAATGGATAAAGAAGATGTGGCACATATATACAATGGAATATTACTCAGCCATAAAATGAAACAAAATTGAGTTATTTGTAGCGAGGTGGATGGACCTAGAGTCCGTCATACAGAGTGAAGTAAGTCATAAAGAGAAAAACAAATACCATAAGCTAACACAGATATATTGAATCTAAAAAAAACATGGTTTTGAAGAACCTAGGTGCAGGACAGGAATAAACAGGCAGACATAGAAAATGGACTTGAGGACATGAGGAGGGGGGAAGTGTAGGCTGGAATGAAGTGAGAGAGTGGCATGGACATATATACACTACCAAATGTAAAACAGATAGCTAGTGGGAAGCAGCTCCATAGCACTGGGATATCAGCTCGGTGTTTTGTGACCACCTAGAGGGTGGGATAGGGAGGGTGGGAGGAAGATGCAAGAGGGAGGGGATATGGGGATATATGTATACACAGAGCTGATTCACTTTGTTATACAGCAGAAACTAACACAACATTGTAAATCAATTACACTCCAATAAAGATGTTAAAAAAATTAAGTTAATTTTACATATTGATATATCTAGAAGAAAGCATGATATAAAACAAATAGGAATGGACTTAGGAGTCTCATAGACCTGGTTTATGTCTCAGCTGGTCCACCTACAAACTGTGTGACCTTGGACAAGGAACCTAAGCTCTTGAAGCCTCAGTTTCATCATCAGTAAGTCAGGGGGGTATTTCCTATATCATCGATTTGTAATGGGCTCAAAGGATATGACATAGTTAAGCTCAGCACAACAACTGACACATAGTAACTGATAACTGAACACTAGGGTTCCAAAAATTCATAGGCTTTCTGGAGAGATGGGAACTACAATGGAAAATCTGCTGAACCATTTGGGGCAATTGCTTTGCTCATTTCATCAGCACTGGGGCAATGCAATGGCATCTGAATCACTGCTGTGTGGTTTCTGGGATAGAGTCAGGTCTAGTTTGAAGCCAGGTTAACATTGTATTTTATTGGTTTTCAGTTTAGGCAGAACTACCCATATAGAGTAGCTATACCACATAAATGAGCTTTGAGATTACTTTTAGGCATGTATTGAATAGTATTCAGATCATAGAGACAAATAGAAAATTGGTATAGGCTCTAACCAAATTCATAATCAATAAATTAACATCATTAGGTACATGCCTGTTGTATATAGAGTGACACATTGCTAAGAATTACACCAGCAATGACTCAAATCAAAGTTAGGACCCTATTCACCCAGCCCAGCTTAAAAAGTGAGCTAAAGACTCTCTGGGATCTTTTTGTCAGGATGTTGAAGAGTTGCTCCTGACCCTAAACATGGCCATTATCACCATTATCAACATGTGAACAAATATTTAAAGTCCATGAAGTCAGGGCCCTTGAATATATTGACCACCAATATAACCTTTGATCTCATTTAAAAAATCTAATTTATAGTAGGCTATCAAACAGTATTTGTTGAATGAATAAATTAATTAATTTTAAATTAGGCAAATTTTTGGATAATAATTAGCCTGCAGAGTGACTGAGCTGAAGTTTTGCTGGTTGAGGGTAAAAGAGTAGCCCAGGCCTCTGTTGGTTCAAGTCTTATGGTTTCTAACGTTTCTCCAAATGTCTATAATTTCTTGCCTTACTAAGCACAGTCTACTGAACATAATTGCATCTTTAAATGATGTGATGGATCATTACAGCCTCAGGATTATCATGCTAAATCCAGTCTCATCTTTCAGTTGCAGGTATAGATGTAGGATGGGTAAGAGTTGGGATGAAGGAAGTGTGGCCCTGAAATATAAATTTAAGATTTTCATTAAAATAAATACCTATTACCCAAAAATGTTTTGTCATATATCTTGTTCTAAAATCCATATGGAGAAAAATATCAATATTTTCTCAGCTTGTCTGGGTAACTTCTACTACAATGAAAATCCTATTATCACTCAATAGGTGAATGAAGTTTGTTTTATTCCAGAAACTGTGAGCACATATTGTATACTAGGAAGATGCTGTGCTAGACACTAGGAATACATAAAATGATAGGACATGGCCTCTGCACTTGAGAAGTAGACTCCTTGACATTTAATCACAATTCAGTATATTATAAAAAATTGCTATCTCTATAACAATATATAATTACAAGATACTGTGTTTGACTAGAAGTGATTATTCTGTGTATGAGAACTTTCCAGAAGAGGCGATATTTGAGATGAGTCTTAAAGGATGAGTAAGAGTCCACCAAGACCAAGGTCATCATGTTATACAACTCCAAGGAGCACCATCACATTGTATATAAATGGTGACCTCTGAGTTTGTGCTCCTGGGGAAGAAACTTCTTTTTATATGGATTAGGATGACTTCAGATACAAATAAACAGAATATTACAGAAAGTGGCTTAAATAGTAAGGGTTTATTTCTCAAAATCCAAAGGAATGTGGTCCTAGGGAGGTTCAGGTGCATGGCTGTGTCAGCCAGGATCTTCCATCATTTCACTTCGTTGTCCTCAGCATGTTGGCTTCTGTCCTTGGGTTTATCACCCATGGTCATAAGATGGTTTCTAAAGCTCTTGGAAATCATTCAAATACAGGAAAAAAATAGAGCAGGTGAGAAAACTCTCCATGAGGTTCTCATTTATTTTTTTTAAGGGAGGAAAATACTTCACAGACATCACCCAGAAGATTTAGCCCTGTGTCTCAGTGGCTAGAACTTATGACCATTACTAGCTACAAGAGAGATTGAGAAAGCAAGGAAATAACATTTTTAACCTCTATTGTGTGAAGCACTCTCCACTAGGAGAAAAAAATAAGGGAAAGAAAAGCTCTTGGGGACTTCCCTGGTGGCACAGTGGTTAAGAATCCGCCTGCCAATGCAGGGGACACAGCTTCAAGCCCTGGTCCTGGAAGATCCTACATGCTGTGGAGCAACTAAGCCTGTGTGCCACAATTACTGAGCCTGTGTGCCACAACTACTGAAGCCTGTGCACCTAGAACCCATGCTCCACAACAATGACAAGCCACTACACCACAACGAAGAGTAGCCTCCGCTCACCGCAACTAGAGAAAGCCCACGTGCAACAACGAAGATGCAGCCAAACAATGCAGCCAAAAATAAATAAACAAATAATTTTAAAAAGAAAGAAAGAAAAGCTCTTGGGTAGGAACTCACACTATCTTAAAACTATTCTAAAGTTAAAAAAAAAAATTAGACTTTTGGTCTCCAGAACTATACCTTTGACAAATATTATGATTTTTCTTATGTCTGCTAAAACTATACTTATTTTTTCTAATATTAATTTTTTCCTTCCTCAAAAGTAGTGTGCTTCAGCTTAACGTCTTTTATTATTCTCTCAAGATACCTATGAAATACATATTATTATAGTTAATTTATATCTGCAGAGTAGAAAATTGGAACAAGAAAGGCTTAAACAACACAGCTAGCAAATAATTAAATAATGAAGACCAGAACTGTCCCTGGTCTCCCAACTCTTAGATCAACTTTTTTCCTATGATGTCTCAAATGTTTATATTTTCATAGTCTGAGATTACATGGTAATATAATGATATAGTACTTTAATTACATATAGTATAATACAGTTTGGTACTATAATGTAGTGTAATAGTTCATCTCTGCCATATTTCAAACTGAGCAGTTTTGCCCAAGATAGATAAATCAGCCTGTAGGAATTATGCATTACAGGTTTAAAGGTAGTTCTGTTTAATGGGGCACTCTCTATTGCAGGAGCCCACTATCTTCTCAACACAGCCTGAGAGAATAAAAGAATTGGCTTTCACTTTAAGATTAGAGGAGTTCAGGAAATGACCTGGGTGTGAGGGCAACAGAGCATAAGAAAGGTGACTTGAAATGCAAGAACTCTATATTCCTTGGACTACCTTCTTCCTCTGTCCTCTGGCTTGCATCTGCACCTGGCGAGTAACAAAATCACCAGCAAATCAAAAGAACACATTATGCCAAGAGATAAGACGAGCCTTTAGAAACCCAAGAGAAGCTAAAATATACTTCATCCCTGGGGGAAGAGACTGCACGGGCCATTTGAAAACTCTGAGATGTATTCTATGCTCAAGATCAATAGATTTAATATTCGATAGCAGCAGTCATGGTCGCCATGGTGAGCAAGACTCTGACTATAATTACAAGGTTCGGCTGGATGGATTGCAGGGAGAAATTTTTTATGAACAAAACAGACTTGGCACCCTTACAAGGCTTATCTCCAGCATACTTCTGACAGTCAGGGACAATTCAAAAGATGGTGCCTTTGAAGATATAGTAGAAACCACAGTAACTGGGTCATTTCATTCTGGGGCTTTCAAACACTGCTCTTCTAAATCAGGCTAGGGTCTAAACAGCTCCCAGTGTCTATAGCTATAATTTAGGACTGTGCCCAAGTGTTTACTTGACCTCATTTTTCCAACATGAAGAATTAGCTAGTAAACAAGTCAAAACAGAATTTCCCCCAAACAAGCACACTTTGGTCAAGGCAGATCCACTCAAGCTGAACCCTGTAGCATGCATCTAAAGAATAGGAGAGGTCAGTGACAGGATTTCTCTAAGATGGCATCATGTATTTTCACAAGAGTGAACCAGAAGACCTGGTGGAATGTCATGTTTCTGAGTTGTAAGTTGTTTGGTATGCTTTAATCAGGCAGATTATTATGTAGTTGCTTTAAAAAAGTGTCTCAGAAGCTTTTGCACAGCAAAGGAAACCATCAACAAAATGAAAAGACAACCTTGTAAATGATATAACTGATAAGGGGTTAATATCCAAGATATATAAACAGCTCATACAACTCCACATCAAAAGACAAACAACCTGATTAAAAATGGGCAGAAGAATTGAATAGACATTTTTCCAAAGAGGAAATGCAGATGGCCAACAGGCACATGAAAAGATGTTCAAATCACTAGCGATCAGGGAAATGCAAATCAAAAGCACATTGAGATATCACCTCATACCTGTCAGAATGACTATCATCAAAAAGAACACAAATAACAAATGGTGGTGAGGATGTGGAGAAAGGGAACACTCATACACCACTGGTGGGAAAGTAAATTGGTGAAGCGACTGTGGAAAACAGTATGGAGCTTTCTCAAAAAACTAAAAACAGAACTACCAAATGGCCCAGCAATTCTACTGCTGGGTATACAACTGGAAAAACAAAAACAAAAACAAAAACCACTAATTCAAAAAGATATATGCACCCCAGTGTGCACAGAAGCATCATTCACAATAGCCTAGATATGGAAGCAACCTAAGTGTCCACCAACAGATGAATGGATAAAGAAAATGTGGTACATATGTGCAACTGAATACTACTCAGCCATAAAAACATGAAATTTTGCCATTTGCAGCAACTTGGATGTACTTGGAGGGCATTATGCTAAGTCAGGCAGAGAAAGACAAATACGGTATAATACCACTTATATGTGGCATTATAATGGAACACCACTGTGGAATCTAAAAAATTCAATAAACTAGTGAATATAACTAAAAAGAAGCAGACTCACAGATATAGAAAACAAACTAGTAGCTATCAGTAGGGAGAGGGAAAGGGAGAGAAGTAATATAGAGGTAGGGGAGTAAGAAGTACAAACTATTAGGTATAAAATAGGCTACAAGGATATACTGTACAACACAGGGAACATAGCCAATATTTTATAATAACTATAAATGGAGTATAACTTTAAAAAAAAGAAAAGAAAACTTTGATTACAATCTAAAATTAAGTTTTCATGCATTGGTGGCAAATGACAAAAACAAAGACAAAATTGGGCCTTTTTATAGAGCTAAAAATATTTGATCATTTTAATTCTAAAAAAAATGAGATATATATTTAGTTGTTAATCAGTTATTTCCACTATAAGACATATGACCCATCAATTATGTGCCTGGCTATTTATGCTAGAGAAATGAAAATTTATGTCCTCCCAAAAACCTCTATCTGATTATTCACAGCAGCTTCCTTTGTAAGAACCAAAAGCTAGAAACAACCCAAATGTCCTTCAGTGGGTGAACTGTGGTACATCCATGCAAAGAAGTACTACTCAGCAATAAAAAGGAATGAACATTGATACACACAACAACTTGAATGGATCTCAAGGGCAAACTGAGTGAAAAAAAGCAGATCAAAAACATATCCTGCATGATCCCATTTATAAAACAGTCTCAAAATAACAAAATTATAGTGATAGAAAATAGATCAGTGTTACCAGAAGTTAGGATTGGGAAGGAAGTATGATTATAAAGGAGTAGCACAATGGAGTTTCTTCATGGTGATGGTACACTTATGTATCCTGATTGCGGTGAAGTTAAACAAATCTACACATGTGATAAAAATTTTATAAAATTATACATCCCCCCCCCCAAAAAAAAGTCTGCATGTAAAAAAACAGATGAAATCTGACTTAGGTATGTAGTTTAGTTAACAGAATTATACTCATGTCAATGATCTGCTTCTAATAATGTCCTATGGTTACGTAAGATGTTATCATTGGGGGAAGGATACACAACTCTCTGCACTGATTTTAGAACTTCTTGTGAGTCAAATTATTTCAAAATTAAAAAAAAAAATGAAAACAAAACATTAGGTTCCCTCATTTACAGAGAAGTAAACTAAGATTCAAACAGGCTAAATAACTTGCCCTCATTAAAAAAAAAAAAAAAGCCCTTGAGATAGTAAAAAGCCAAGTTGAGATTTGAACACCAGGGTTTCTGACTTTAAATTCAGGGTCCTTTATACCACAGTGCTCCTATTAGCCATGTGTTTATTGGGAAGGTAAAGATCCAGCTGATATGTGAAGGTTGTCCAGGTAGATGGACCAACATGTTCAAAGCCAGGAAATAAACAAGAGCAAGGGAAAGAAGTACAAACAACCAAAGGCTGGGGAACAGGGGAAAGCAGAGAGATAAGAGCACTGAACCTTCACGGGGGCCAAGAACAGGGATAGAGGGAACAGGCTGACAGGCCAGGAGGTTGTGGACTGTGGACCAGACACCTAATTAAGAGAATAATTCCTGACAATGACAGACTCTAGAAATGGAAAGGAGGTGAGTGGCCATATGCTACTCTAAGTAAAGGTCAGTGAGTCTAAGCTGATCAAGGAACTGCGAGACTAGGGAGTCAAATCAGTGGTCTTTTCAGGACATTCGAGGGAGCCAGAACGATGATACGGAGAGGAAGATAGAGCTTTATCTCTCCTACTAGTATAAGCTTCCTAGAAGTAAGGACTATGCTTTATCTTTCTTTGCTTTTCCCACAGAGCCTACAATAACACCTTGGACTTGGAGCTCCATTGATATTTGCTGAATTAATGAACAAATGTTCTTATGCCTTGAGAACCTGAAACGGTCAATGAACCTTATTTAGCACCTATTTTCCCAAGAGGAAGTTGTATTGGTTGATCAACATGACAGCAAAATGACTATTAAATTCCATTTTAAAAATACATCAATTTCTCATTTGACATAATGAAGATAAAGTATTTTGTTGAGTTTCATTTGTATCATATATTATGAAGGAAATATTGCTCCATAGATTTCTGATTCTCACTATTATCTTCTCGTACACTCAAACCTATGTGCACATACCCACACACATAGGTGTCCCTCTATTCAGAGAATTAAAACTATAAGGAGGTACTCAGAGTTGGTCTGCCATGGTCTTGATTCTAGAGTTGTGCTGTCCAATATGGTAACCACTAGCCTCACATGATTACTGATACTTAAATTTAATTTAAATAAAATTTAAAATTCAGTTCCCAGTTGCTCTAGCCACATTTCAGGGGCTCAGTAGCTAAGTGTGGCTAATGGTTACTGTATTAGACAGCGCAAATAGAGGGCATTTCCATCAACTCAGAAAGTTCTAATGTACAGTGTTGCCCAAAGCAACACACAATGACTCACTACTTTGTCTTCTCTCTCTTACACAATAAATCATGTCATCTTAAGAGGTTCAGCATTCCATGTCTCAGATGGGCCCCTGCCATCAAAATGAAGAGAGCAGCATCAATTAGGTTATTTTCAGCACAATCATGTGGAATTCAACTATATTAGAACCCTGATGTCTTTGATATAAACATATCAAATTTTATGATTATACTATTAATATACCATGGTACATGTTTAATATGGTTAAGAAGTACAGTACAGTAAATCCTCTACATTTGAACAAGTTCCATTCCAAGAGCATATTCATAAGTCCAATTTGTTCATAAGTCCAACAAAGTTAGCCTAGGTACTAACTAACACAATCGGCTATATAGTACTGTACTTTAATAGGTTTATAATACTTTTCACAAATAATACATAAAAGACAAACACAAAAAATAAATATTTTTAATCTTACAGTACAGTACCTTGAAAAGTACAGTAGTAGAGTACAACAGCTGGCATCCAGGGGCTGGCATTGAGTGAACAGGCAAGAAGAGTTACTGACTAGAGGAGGGAGAGGAGGTGGGAGATGGTAGAGCTGAAGGATTGTCAGCAATAGGAGATGGAGGGCAAGCTTCAATTTCCCTCATGCCTGAAATTGTTGGCACAGGTTCTGGTTCCTTGCTGGATCCAATTCTATCTACCCTCTTGAAAAAACGATCCAATGATGTCTGGGTAGTTCTTTTTTTCTCGTCATAAATGACACAGTAGCACTGGATTGCATTCTGAATGGCTGCTGCAACCTTTGTGTACTGTTCTATGTTCGGGTCCTGTGCCTCAAAGACTAACAGTACCTCCTCAAATAAAGAAAATCCCCTTGCCATTTCCTGCATCATGAATCTCTTCAGTTCTTCAGTTACCAAACGAGTGACGTCTACCATCTTTTCGCCTCGCTCCACCATCTCAATTATTTTCACTTTTGTTTCCATGGTTATCACTTGGCACTTCTTAGCAGTACCAGCTACAGCACCGCTGCTTTTATACTTGCTTCGGACATCCTGGGCTTGAAATAAAGATACTGTACTACTGTACTCTATACAGTACCGTACAGTAAAGTACACAAAAGCACAACCACTTGTAGAGGATGCACGCATGTGACAATGTACACCAGACATGTGAACTAACTTATGATTGGACATTCGAACGCACGTTCACATCTTTGAAAGTTCGCAACTTGAAAGTTCATATGTAGGGGACTTACTGTAGGCAGAATAACAGCGACTCCCCTAAAATGCCCACACATTAATCTCCAGAATCTGTGAATATTATGTTACATGAAAAAGGGGAATTAAAGAAGCAGACAGAGTTAAAGTTCGCTAATTAGCTGACCTTGAGATGAACAGATTATTCTGGATTATCCAGGTCCTTACCAGAATCCTTAGAAATAGAAGAAGGAGAGATAAAAAGAGTCAGTGTCAGAGCTATGCAGAGGGAGAAAGATTTGATTGGCTATTGCTGGCCCTGAAGATGGAAGCAGGCCATAAGCCAAGGAATCCAGGCAACCTCCAGAAGTTGGAAAAGGCAAGCAAACAAATACCCCCATAGACCCTCTGAAAAGAAATGCAGCCCTGCCAACACTTTGATTTTAACCTGCTCAGAGTTACTTTGCACTTTTAACTTCTAGAACTATAGGATGATAAATTTGTGTTGTTTTTAGCCACTAAGTTTGCTGTAATTTGTTACAGCGACATTAGGAGCCTCATATAGAAGTTTCCTAAAACTCAATATAATTGATATAACTTTTAGTTAATTATTTAATTTTATTGCTATTTCTGTTTTGGTAGTGTGGGAAAGCAAATTTTAAAAGAATCAGTGGTTCTTCAGCTCTCAGAAGTTTTTTTTCCTAAGACACTGAGGCTTCCTAATTGGCCACTTGACCCAGAACTCTGTAGGAGGGAGTGCAAGTGTGGGCAGAGGAAGAGAGCAGACTTTGACCTAAGCCCCCTCACAGAAAGTTGCTAATGCAGAGTGGTTGTCTGCCTGAAAATGACACTGAAGTTCTCAACACAGAGGATAAAATTAGGTAATCTATTTTGCTTCATGAAAAGGGCAAGGAAATGATATAATCTTTAAGAACATTAGAAAAATATGCACGATTCTATTTATAATAGCAATAAGATAATTGTTCTATTGTGTTAAATTACTGGGATTAAATGTTATCAGGTGAGGTCTTATTTTCCATTTTGTCATTTTTAAAAGATTCAATGTGCTTCTCAAGACAAAAGGCCAATAAAACATTGCATGTTGGTATCAAAATAGAAAAGTAGGTCTAGTGCATTTGAGGTGGGAGGAAATTTGTTGGGATTTATGCTAAAATACAGCCTAGAGTTCTCATACAACCCATCAAAAAACTATGATTTAATGAGGCCTAAGAAACTACTTCAATACTTTCCATTCCTAATGTACTTGCCAAGAGCTCTGAACTTCCTGTGTTCACTCTCAGAGGCTCTGAGACCCTCTACATGCCATCCATTTAGGCTCATGTATCTAGATACCTACACACACCTCAAACTTAACATGTCTCAAACTAAACTATTTAAATCCTTCTCCACCCTAAGCTTGCTTCTCACATTTTTCCTAACCCATTCAAGCCTGAAAGCTCAGTTATCCAGAGACTGCCTACCTTCCATCCCCATCATTCCTAGCTCCTGACCAAATTCTTACAATTCCTCTTCTTCTGTATCTCTCTGGTGAACATGTTCCTTCCATATCCATTTCTAGAGCCTCCATTAATCTTGTTGGTTCTCATCTAAGCTCAAATCTGTTTCTCCTAACCAATCCAGTCAATGAAAAGGACTTATAACTGCAGAGCATCACCTTAATTCTTTTATTTAAAAATATTTTTGCATACTTGTAATCTGAAAATCACCATGGAAAGACATTGCCCTTGGTATCAAGGAGTTTAAAACTGAGTGGGAAAGGAAATAATAGTATGTAATATAACAATATAATTATATGTAATATAATGATATATAACAATAATAAAAATAATTGCAGTTATCATTTATTGAGCATCTTCTATATTCTAGACATTATTCCAGATTATTGCATATATTGTCCCTAATAATTATAACAGCTCTACAAGGTAGGAGTTATGCTTATTTTATAGATGAAAAAACTGAGGCTGAGATATTACCAACTTGCCAAGATCTTGCAGTCCTAAGTGGAGTATAAACCTAAGATTCTTGAGAGCAGAATCTTGAGAGCAGAATTCAACTTTTTATTTTCTATTAATTCCAAAATAAAAGAATTTCAGACCAAATAGTAGCTAGTTTTATAGGTAGTGATAAACAGTCTAAGTCAGAGAAAAACATTAGACTTTAAAATGGTATTTATATTCCTTAAACATCTTCTATATCAAGGCCTCAGGTTCTTCCTATTTATGTTTGTGGCCTTTCTTTCTCCTTAATATGCCTTTGTCCTATAATTTCTAGTACCTCTTACAAAGAAAATATACAAAGTTAATAAGAATTACTCCACAGAAGTGTTGTGAGCATTTAATGAAGGAATACCTGTTTATTGCCCACCACAGTGCCTCAGAAATAGTAGATCCTCTATAAGAAGCAGTCAGTGGCTTCTTACAGCAAAATGGCTAAGAGAATTGGCTCTGGAATCAGCCCATCACTACTACTTACTAGACATGTGACTTTGGCTAAATTACTCAACCTCTCTGAACCTCACCCCCTTGCATGTAAAATGTGTCTAATAATATAATACTCACTTGGAGTTACAATGGAATCTAATTGGACAATGCATGTAGAGTACTTAGCATAATTTAGCTGGGACTCAATAAATATTAACTCTTGGCATTTAGCTTTTCTCCAGAAAAGGAGAGTTGCAGTAAAAGTTTTATAGTAAAAAAAGAAATCAACCTGCTTTTAATCCACACCAGTCTATTTTGCCAGAAGCTCAATTGGTTTATCATCTGAATAGAAAGATATCAAATCATAGGATTTGGGAATGCAGAGAGAACCTTAGCTGAAATCCAGCTCAATCTGGACATGTTTAGAGATGAAACAGAGGTTCATAAAAGGAAAATTGACTTCCCAAGTTTGCAAAGCTTGTTTAAGGCAGGTCCAAGAGTAGAATTTAGATCTCTATAATCTGATGCTCTTTCAACTACCAAGAAATGTACACCTTTTTAGAAGTCAGTTAAGCACCATTTCATATGTTAGAAATTCTAAAATAAATCACTAGTCATATTATTCCCAAGTGTTTAACTGACTATAGTAAGTAGACTATCTATAGCTAAGTTTAAAATTCAAATAAAATCAAATTTATATGCTATTGAATATATGTCTATATTGCTTAAAAAGAGTTGACTACTCTTTACATGAGTACTCTTGTTGAATTAAAGTTTTTAAGGTTAAATGAGTTTTATAGTAATGGTCATTATCCGCCTGGAGGGGTGGGATAGGGAGGGTGGGAGGGAGGGAGACGCAAGAGGGAAGGGATATGGGAACAGATATATATATAACTGATTCACTTTGTTATAAAGCAGAAACTAACACACCATTATGAAGCAATTATACTCCAATAAAGTTGTTTAAAAAAAAAGGTCATTAAATTCAGAAAGCAATGGACATTGATTAAAGGAAGGATTGTCAACAAAACTTGGAAAAATAAAATAAGGATTTTAAAACCCTGAATCAGGCATGTTTTCTGCCCTCAGGGAAATGCCATTTCCTAATGGAACAGATCACAGAGGAGCTCACTACACATACTCTTCAACTGTATCACCTTGGAGTTAATAGTTTTAACTGTGACACAGGCTTATCTTGAATAACACAATGACTATTCTCATTCTTTGGATAACTACTGATTGAGCACTTCCTTTTCCAGGAATGGTGGTAGTAGCTAGAGCTGTAACAGTGAAATAAGATATGGTTCTTGTCCATAAGAATCTTAGGAGATAAAAGAAGAAGCAGACAAGTGATTAAGAAACTACAGTCCAGGATAATGGACATCAACAGCTAATGTTTAGGATAATTAATGTCAATAATTTATTATAATTTATTTATAGCTAATATTTATTCAACACATATTATGTGCCAGGCAATCTGCCAAGCACTTCCAGATTGTTTCACAAAACCCTATGTAATGGCTGCTATTATTGGCCTCATTTTCTGAATGAGAAATCTGAGGCCAGGAGCTTACTAGAAAGCAGGGGAGGTAGGACTCAAATGCCAGGCAGCTAACTCCGAGCCCCATCTGTTAACAATGACACCACTGCATAAGTGATGGATGGAAAGCACATAATGTGCAACATGGCCCACAGGTGAGGATCCTAACCCAGTCTTGGTGGGTCAAGGACCATTTCCTAGAGAACACAACATGTACACTTAGCCAGGGATTGTGTCAGAGAAGGGTAAGAAAGACCTTGCAGGTGGATAAATCAGTATAAGAGGACCTGCTTCCCCATTGCCCTAAAAATTGTACATGGCCAAGTCCCTTCATGATATGATCCAGCCCCATCTCTCACCACTCTCCACTCCAATGCTTCAACTATAATTTGACGTTTTTCAATTGTCAAAGAACCATGTTCACTTTCCCTGCTAGGTCTCTGGGCACACCATTCTTCTACTTAGCTTAGAACTTTGCTTCTAGGTAATGCTTAGTCATTCTGCAGGTTTCAGCTTAGACACTGTTTTCTCCAGGGAGCTTCCAAAGAGCACCATCCAGATCTTCTCAAATTGTATTTAGGGTCCCTACCATGCATGCCTACGGCTCTCTGCATTTCTGCCACCACAGCACTAAGTGGACTGTGAAATTCACATTCCAACATTTACTCTCAGGAGACTGTAAACTCCATTGAGCAAGGTCTGTTTTTATTCATCACAGTAATCCCAGAGCCTGGCACAATGCCAAGCACTTAGTAGGTACTCAATAATTATTTGCAGAATGAATGAAAAGATCTAAGTTTGTGGAGTAACATCCCCATCTTGTGGCCTTTTAGAAGACTCCCGTAAAGTCATAATACCCTGCTGTGTTTTCAATACCAAAAGGACAGGTGAGCACTCATAATCCTTGTTCCAGCACTGGAAGAAATGAAAGTAAAAGTGAGATCCCACCTGCCAGGTCAATGTTTACTATCTTTAGTTGACACAAAGCAGAAGAAATAATTGGGAAGGGAATAATCCTGAGAGTACAGTTGTAAATAAAAGTGAAAGAACACTCAAACCAAACAAACCAGTTGCCTTGTCTACTTTCATTTCTGAAGCAAAGGATTTTATTCAGGTTTACCATCTGGAAGGACATTTTCCAAGCACATATTTTCTCATAGACCGAGTCATTCTCAGTTAGATTCACAACCTTCTTAGAACAATTGCACCTTAGATGGAAGGAGAGAGCAGACATTTCAGAGGAAAAGCACCCAGCTAGCAGGTGGCACTGCCAGGCTAGAACTCAAACCAGCTGGCTGCTGGTCCAGGGTCACACTGCCTTTGCTAAACCTCAGTTGTATTTGTTAATAAGTAAACAATGATTAGTTAGTGTACTGTGGGATGAGTGATGATATCTTTTTATTTTATTATCAATTCATCATAATTAGCATACAACTTTTCCATGAATGGTCCAGGAGAGGGTGGAGGCACATAAATTAAAGCAATACCCCAAATGGGATCCTTTGAAAGTGTTGCAGAAAAAGAGTAATAACATTAAAGTTCTATAGAGAAATTAGAATTAAAGTGGAAAATTTTATATACAAAAGCATTACATTTTGACAGACAAGGGTATTCATCCTGAAAATAGTAATCTAAAACTTCAGAATCTTGCACCAAAGAGGAATGAGTCTTAAAGGAAGACTAGAGCCTATTAAAATGAATAAAAAATTGAACATGTCTTTGACTTCCCGCAAATAATTAGCGTTAGCACTGTTGAAGCGCCTCCAGGGCACCATAAACTGGATATGCAAGAACTCTTCTATTTACCCTGACAACCACTGTCACCCTGTAAGTAGGTGTTGTCCCTCACTTCAACTTACAGATGAGGTGACGGAGCAAAGGATGGCTAAGGGTCTTGTTCAGAGTCCCACGGTAAGCAAATGGATGGACGTGAGATTCAAAATGCCCTAGTCTAGAGCTACTGCTTTTGCAGCCCTTTGCAAAACCAAAAGTTCAAACCTTGCTTTCTGTCATTTGTCACCCTTCAACCTCCTTTTGAAGATGTGTTAGATTTATGACCTCACTTCTTTGAAGGCATTCTATCAATGTTTCCTCAGTCTTTTCCCTAATAGAAATTTCTGATAGAATAAGCCAGAGTGAAGTCAAAACAGCACTGGAGTTGGAGTTGAAACAAAAGGGCTTTGGAATACTTGGATCTTCCATCCTATCAGGTCACTTAACCTCTTTCAAGGTTTTTCTAATCTGTAAAATGGGAGCAACACCTACTGCACAGAGTTGTTGAGTTTAATGGAACAATATATTTCAATGTGGGTGCTCACACATTTGTTGGCCCTGACTCCACAACTGTCCTTGGGGTCCACAGTACCCTCTGAAATTGTCGATGGCCCCTCCCATGTAAGAAACCTGTATGTAAGGAGTGACACTGAGACAATGGGTGGATAGAAGGAACTTCTTTGCGATTATTTTTGAACACTGTTGAATGTCCAGCAAAATAGTTTCCCTCAATTTTGTCTCCTAAGCAAACCAAATCTGGCACTTTTCTGACCACAGGCCTATGTTTGTTTAGCCCAAATTTAAAAGTCAAAGGACTCTTTAAGTCATCACTGAATGTAGAGGAAGCAACAAGCCCAAATGAAAACAGCCTTCATTTATTTTTCAAGCAAATGCAATCACCCAATGATAAGATTCACTCATTCAACACACCACAAACATTTACTGAGCGCCTACTATATTTGTCTTAATAAAACATAGTATCAAGTGTTCAGACTATTTGGAGATTGTGTGGTTCATATAAATTGTAAATATTTTTACTCTCTTTCCTATCATTCCCCAGGAAAGAAATTCAGAGTGACAACCTTAATCCATCTGCAAATAGCGCAGAAATGACTGAACTCTCCAAGGTGACGACTTTCCCTCCCTAATGAGACCTCATCCTCTTCCACGTCTCCCTCACTCCGTTGCTTTTGGTAATGGGCACCTCTCTGTTCGGATTCAGCCATTTATATATATTTAGGATTATGAATATGTGTTGTTGTTTTTTTTTTGCGGTACATGGGCCTCTCACTGTTGTGGCCTCTCCCGTTGCGGAGCACAGGCTCCGGACGCGCAGGCTCAGCAGCCATGGCTCAGGGGCCTAGCCGCTCCGCGGCGTGTGGGATCTTCCCAGACCGGGGCACGAACCCATGTCCATAGCATCGGCAGGCGGACTCTCAACCACTGTGCCACCAGGGAAGCCCCTGAATATGTGTTCTTTACCACACACTCTGCCCAAGGACATGAAGTCACACAGATATTAAGCAAATGTTCTCTTATCTCTTGCCATATTGATAAAAAGAAAAAAAAAAGCATGACTAAAGGAACAAATGAAGCCACCTGCTTTGAGTGTTAACAAAAAATTAGAAACCTAAGAACTCTGATACTGTTGTAAGCACTGAGTGCTGTTAAATATTATTTGGTACAAGCAAGTATGCCTTAAGAACCAATCTCTAATTTAAAAATGCTCTTAACTGTCCCCTCTTTTTCCAATGTGCAAAATAGTGATATTGCCCTTTCCACTCATCCAGGGGTCAGGGAAACTGACACGGAGGCAAAAGTGCTGTGTCAAGTGAACAGAACCACCCCCAGTGCTCCATGAGCTTTACCACACAGTTTTGGTCCTGGAAATCTCTTCTGCCTTCTATGTTGTTTGGTTTCAGAGGACTGGAGAGCAGATAACCAAAGGTAGAGTGGAGTGGTAGGCAAAATAATGCTCCCCAAAGATGTCCACAGCCTAATCTCTCAAACCTGTGAACATGGTACCTTATATGATAAAATGGATTTTGCAGATGTGATTAAGTATCTGGAGATGAGAGATTATCCTGGATTATCTGGCTGGGATTGATGTAATCACAAGTGTCCTTACAGGAGGGGGCAAGAAAATCAGAGTCAGCAATAGATGATGGGCTAATAAAAGCAAAAAGTTGGAGTGATGTGAGGAAGGGGCCACAAGTCAAGGAATGCAGGAGGTCTCTAGAAGCTAAAAAGGCACAGAAATCGATTTTCCCTCAGAGCCTCCAGAAGCACTTTGCTGACACCTTGACTTTAGCCCGGTGAGACTGATTTTGGACTTCTGACCTTCATATCAGCAAGATAATAAATGTATGTTGTTTTAAGCCATTAAGTTTGTAGTAATTTGTTACAGCAACCATGTGAAACTAATACAACGGAAAGCTATGTTCTCTACTGAAGAGAGCAAAGGACTGAGGGTCAGAAGACTTTGGTTGTGGTTTTAAGTTTGCCACTTGTAGCTGTGGGACCTTAAACAAGTCACACTATTTCTCAGGACTTTAATTTACCCTGCACCACAGGACTTCACTCTGGTTAACTCTTCAGAACTATCTAGCTCTGAGAGTGTATGAAGGACACGATGCTAAGCAGGCAGAGGCACTTAAATTAACATCCTCCTCGTCCTCAGATGACATCTAAAATCCAGTTTACATGCTCCCTGCCATAACACACCTCAGGTGACTGTATAGCCAGATCATAAAGCCCAGACATTGGTAGTGAAGACACAGCAGCATATAAATTGTATATCTAAATCGTGGAATGTATTTGCCTGGTACCCAAGATTTTTTTTAAAAAGATGGTGCCTGCCTTAGGTAGGTTTATTTTGGAGAAGGACACTTTTAGTTCTGGCCAAACATATGGTCTGGCGGTTCTACTACACCCACTGAGTGTTTGTCATCTCTGCTCCTGTGCAGTAATTTTAATAAAAGCCCTGTACCAGCCCTCACCCCAGGTAGTGAGCCAGCTCCACCTGACTCTTCCTGACAGACTGTTGAACATGGATGCCTTCCAGCAACTAAAAGTCATTATTTGACCTTCAAAACCTTTCTGCTTTTGCTCCAGGTAGCTGTTGCACAACATTTTAAATTTAGAAACATGATGTCTTTCTTATTTTGCCATCTTTGAGATGTGTGACTTGGATTTTCCAACAAAAGAGATCACTCTTTGCACCACTCCCCGTTCTCAATACACAAAAGATCAAATGGATTAAGTGAATCTCACTGTTTTTATATGTGTTTCATTTTCTTCAGAATACATAAGCCCACCCAGGCACCTGGTGCTTGAAGTGGACTGAGGAGAACAGCCAGGCAATGCTTTAACCTTCACTAGTCCTGGGCAAAGGAATTTTTGTCTGAAATTGAGCTGTTAATTGCTTTCAGCCTGCCAGATTCTGTGAGGACATTTTCACCAAAATCAAAATAGAAGCCAGGGAGCCGGAGGAAGATGGCGGAAGAGTAAGACGCGGAAATCACCTTCCTCCCCACAGATACATCAGAAATTCATCTACACGTGGAACAACTCCAACAGAACACCTACTGAACGCTGACAGAAGACCTCAGACCCCCCAAAAGGCAAGAAACTCCCCACATACCTGGGTAGGTCAAAAGAAAAAAAGAATAAACAGAGACAATAGGATATGGACGGGACCTGCACCAGTGGGAGGGAGCCGTGAAGGAGGGAAGGTTTCTACACACTACAAGCCCCTTCGCGGGCGGAGACTGCAGGTGGCGGAGGGGGAAAGCTTCGGAGTAGCGGAGGAGAGCACAGCAACAGGGGTGCGGAGGGCAAAGCGGAGAGATTTTGGCGCAGAGGATCGGTGCCCTCAGGCACACACCAGCCCGAGAGACTTGTCTGCTCGGCCGCCAGGGCGGGCGGGGCTGGGAGCTGAGGCTCGGGTATCGGCTTTCAGTCGGAGCGCAGGGAGAGGACTGGGGCTGGCGGCAGGAAGAGAGCCTGAAGGGGTTAGTGCTAGCCCGGAGGGAGTCCGGGGAAAGGGTCTGGAGCTACCGGAGAGGCAAGAGACTTTTTTCCCTTTTGTTGCCTGGTGCGCGAGGAGAGGGCATTCCCCTCCCTCCCCTCTGCCTGAGTGAGCCAGAGCCCCCGAATCAGCGGCTCCTTTAAACCCGTCCTGTCTGAGCGAAGAACGGACGCCCTCCGGCGACCTACGCGCAGAGGCGGGGCCAGGTCCAAGGCTGAGACCCGGGAGTTGTGAGAGCAGAGACAGGGAAATCTCTCTGTGCAGCCTCGGAGGCAGAGGATTAAAGCTCCACGGTCCACTTGATGTGCCCTGCGTCTGTGGAGTGCATGAATGGACAGCGAATCATCCCAAATTGAGGAAGTGGACTTTGAGGACAAGATTTAAGACTTTCCCCCCTTTTTCCTCTTTTTACAACGAATTATCCCAAATTAAGGAGGTGGACTTAGCAAGATTTCAGACTTCTCGCCCTTTTCCTCTTTTTACAACGAATTATCCCAAATCGAGGAGGTGGACTTGGAGAGCAAGATTTTTGATTTTTCCCCCTGCTCTCTTTTTGTGAATGTGTATGTGTAATCTTCTGTGTAAGATTCTCTCTGTATAGCTTTGCTTCCACCATATGTCCCAGGGTTCTATCGGTCCGTGTTTTTTTTCAATAATTACTTTTTAATTTTAATAACGCTACTATATTTCATACTTTATTCTATTTTACTTTACCTGCTCTTTCTTTTTTCCTCCCTTCCCTTCCTCCCTCCCTCCCTCCACTCCTCCTTTCCTTCTTTCTTTTTCTTTCCTCCCTCCCTCCCTCCCACCCTTCTTCTTTCCACTTTTTCTTTCCTACCTCCCTCCCTCCCTCCCTCCTGTCTTTCTTTCTTTCCTTCCTCCCTCCCTCCCTCCCTTCTTCCATTCACTCTTCCTTTTGCTTTCATTCCTCCCACCCTCCCTCCTTTCTTTCCTTCTTTCCATCCTTCCTCCCTCCCTCCCTCCTTTCTTTCTTTCTTCCTTCCTTCCTTTCTTCCCTTCTTCCTTTCTTTCCCTCTCTCTTTCTTTCTTCTACTAATTATTTCTTTCTACTTTTTCTCACTGTTATTCTGAGCTGGGTGGATAAAAGGCTCTTTGTGCTGCAGCCAGGAGTCAGTGCTGTGCCTCTGAAGTGGGAGAGCCAACTTCAGGACACGGGTCCACAAGAGACCTCCCAGCTCCACATAATATCAAGCAGCGAAAATCTCCCAGGGATCTCCATCTCAACACCAGCACCCAGCTTCAGTCAACGACCAACAAGCTACAGTGCTGGTCACCCAATCCCAAGCAACTAGCAAGGCAGGAACACAACCCCACCCATTAGCAGAGAGGCTACCTAAAAACATAAGGCCACAGGCACCCCAAAACACACCACCAGACGTGGACCTGTCCACCAGAAAGACAAGATCGAGCCTCAACCACCAGAACACAGGCATTAGTCCCCCCCACCAGGAAGCCTACACAACCTACTGAAACAACCTTAGCCACAGGGGACAGACACCAAAAACAACGGGAACTACGAATCTGCAGCCTGCAAAAAGGAGACCCCAAACACAGTAACATAAGCAAAATGAGAAAGCAGAAAAACACACAGCAGGTGAAGGAGCAACATAAAAAGCTACCAGACCTAACAAATGAAGAGGTAATAGGCAGTCTACCTGAAAAAGAATTCAGAATAATGATAGTAAAGCTGATCCAAGATTCTATTTCCCAGATCCAAAATCTTGGAAATAGAATAGACAATATGCAAGAAACAGTTAACAAGGACCTAGAAGAACTAAAGATGAATCAAGCATCGATTAAAAACACAATAAATGAAATGAAAAATACTCTAGATGGGATCAATAGCAGAATAACTGAGGCAGAAGAACGGATAAGTGAGGTGGAAGATAAAATAGTGGAAATAACTGATGCAGAGAAAAATAAAGAAAAAAGAATGAAAAGAACAGAGGACAGTCTCAGAGACCTCTGGGACAACATTAAACGCACCAACATTCGAATTATAGGGGTTCCAGAAGAAGAAGAGAAAAAGAAAGGGACTGAGAAAATATTTGAAGAGATTATAGTTGAAAACTTCCCTAATATGGGAAAGGAAATAGTTAATCAAGTCCAGGAGGCACAGAGAGTCCCATACAGAATAAATCCAAGAAGAAATACACCAAGACACATATTAATCAAACTGTCAAAAATTAAACACAAAGAAATCATATTAAAAGCAGCAAGGGAAAAACAACAAATAACACACAAGGGAATCCCCATCAGGTTAACAGCTGATCTCTCAGCAGAAACTCTACAAGCCAGAAGGGAGTGGCAGGACATAATTAAAGTGATGAAGGAGAGAAACCTGCAACCAAGATGACTCTACCCAGCAAGGATCTCATTCAGATTTGATGGAGAAATTAAAACGTTTACAGACAAGCAAAAGCTGAGAGAGTTCAGCACCACCAAACCAGCTTTACAACAAATGCTAAAGGAACTTCTCTAGGCAAGAAACACAACAGAAGGACTATACCTACAATAACGAACCCAAAGCAATTAAGGAAATGGGAATAGGAACATACATATCAATAATTACCTTAAATGTAAATGGACTAAATGCTCCCACCAAAAGACACAGAGTGGCTGAATGGATACAAAAACAAGACCCATATATATGCTGTCTACAAGAGACCCACTTAAGACCTAGAGACACATACAGATTGAAAGTAAGGGGATGGAAAAAGATATTCCATGCAAATGGAAATCAAAAGAAAGCTGGAGTAGCAATTCTTATATCAGACAAAATAGACTTTAAAGTAAAGACTATTAGAAGAGACAAAGAAGGACACTACATAACGATAAAGGGATCGATCCAAGAAGAAGATATAACAATTGTAAATATTTATGCACCCAACATAGGAGCACCTCAATACATAAGGCAAATACTAACAGCCATAAAAGGGGAAATTGACAGTAACACAATCATAGTAGGGGACTTTAACACCCCACTTTCACCAATGGACAGATCATCCAAAATGAAAATAAATAAGGAAACACAAGCTTTAAATGATACATTAAACAAGATGGACTTAGTTGATATTTATAGGACATTCCATCCAAAAACAACAGAATACACATTTTTCTCAAGTGCTCATGGAACATTCTCCAGGATAGATCATATCTTGGGTCACAAATCAAGCCTTGGTAAATTTAAGAAAATTGAAATTGTATCAAGTATCTTTTCCGACCACAATGCTATGAGACTAGACATCAATTACAGGAAAAGATCTGTAAAAAATGCAAACACATGGAGGCTAAACAATACACTACTCAATAACGAAGTGATCACTGAAGAAATCAAAGAGGAAATTAAAAAATACCTAGAAACAAATGACAATGGAGACACGACGACCCAAAACCTATGGGACGCAGCAAAAGCAGTTCTAAGGGGGAAGTTTATAGCAATACAATCCCACCTTAAGAAACAGGAAACATTTCGAGTAAACAACCTGACCCTGCACCTAAAGCAATTAGAGAAAGAAGAACAAAAAACCCCCAAAGTTAGCAGAAGGAAAGAAATCATAAAGATCAGATCAGAAATAAATGAAAAAGAAATGAAGGAAACGATAGCAAAGATCAACCAAACTAAAAGCTGGTTCTTTGAGAAGATAAACAAAATTGACAAACCATTAGCCAGACTCATCAAGAAAAGAAGGGAGAAGACTCAAATCAATAGAATTAGAAATGAAAAAGGAGAAGTAACAACTGACACTGCAGAAATACAAAAGATCATGAGAGATTACTATAAGCAACTCTATGCCAATAAAATGGACAACCTGGAAGAAATGGACAAATTCTTAGAAATGCACAACCTGCCAAGACTGAATCAGGAAGAAATAGAAAATATGAATAGACCAATCACAAGCACTGAAATTGAAACTGTGATTAAAAATCTTCCATCAAACAAAAGCCCAGGACCAGATGGCTTCACAGGCGAATTCTATCAAACATTTAGAGAAGAGCTAACACCCATCCTTCTCAAACTCTTCCAAACAATATCAGAGGAAGGAACACTCCCAAACTCATTCTATGAGGCCACCATCACCTTGATACCAAAACCAGGCAAGGATCTCACAAAGAAAGAAAACTACAGGCCAATATCACTGATGAACATAGATGCAAAAATCCTCAACAAAATACTAGCAAACAGGGCCTCCCTGGTGGCGCAGTGGTTGGGAGTCCGCCTGCCGATGCAGGGGATACGGGTTCGTGCCCCGGTCTGGGAGGATCCCATATGCCGCGGAGCGGCTGGGCCCGTGAGCCATGGCTGCTGGGCCTGCGCGTCCGGAGCCTGTGCTCCGCAACGGGAGAGGCCGCAGCAGTGAGAGGCCCGCATACCACAAAAAAAAAAAAAAAAAAAAAAAAAAAAAAAAAAAAAAAAAAAAAAAAAATACTA
Organism: Hyperoodon ampullatus; assembly: GCF_949752795.1. Taxonomy (NCBI): domain Eukaryota; kingdom Metazoa; phylum Chordata; class Mammalia; order Artiodactyla; family Ziphiidae; genus Hyperoodon; species Hyperoodon ampullatus. The sequence goes on from NC_136929.1 coordinate 68,286,887, forward strand.
GCAAACAGAATCCAACAGCACATTAAAAGGATCATACACCATGATCAAGTGGGGTTTATTCCAGGAATGCAAGGATTCTTCAATATACGCAAATCAATCAATGTGATACACCATATTAACAAGTTGAAGGAGAAAAACCATATGATCATCTCAATAGATGCAGAGAAAGCTTTCGACAAAATTCAACACCCATTTATGATAAAAACCCTGCAGAAAGTAGGCATAGAGGGAACTTTCCTCAACATAATAAAGGCCATATATGACAAACCCACAGCCAACATTGTCCTCAATGGTGAAAAACTGAAACCATTTCCACTAAGATCAGGAACAAGACAAGGCTGCCCACTCTCACCACTCTTATTCAACCTAGTTTTGGAAGTTTTAGCCACAGCAATCAGAGAAGAAAAGGAAATAAAAGGAATCCAAATTGGAAAAGAAGAAGTAAAGCTGTCACTGTTTGCAGATGACATGATACTATACATAGAGAATCCTAAAGATGCTACCGAAAAACTACTAGAGCTAATCAATGAATTTGGTAAAGTAGCAGGATACAAAATTAATGTACAGAAATCTCTGGCATTCCTGTACACTAATGATGAAAAATCTGAAAATGAAATCAAGAAAACACTCCCATTTACCATTGCAACAAAAAGAATAAAATATCTAGGAATAAACCTACCTAAGGAGACAAAAGACCTGTATGCAGAAAATTATAAGACACTGATGAAAGAAATTAAAGATGATACAAATAGATGGAGAGATATACCATGCTCCTGGATTGGAAGAATCAATATTGTGAAAATGACTCTACTACCCAAAGCAATCTACAGATTCAATGCAATCCCTATCAAACTACCACTGGCATTTTTCACAGAACTAGAACAAAAAATTTCAAAATTTGTTTGGAAAAACAAAAGACCCCGAATAGCCAAAGCAATCTTGAGAACGAAAAATGGAGCTGGAGGAATCAGGCTCCCTGACTTCAGACTATACTACAAAGCTACAGTAATTAAGACAGTGTGGTACTGGCATAAAAACAGAAAGATAGATCAGTGGACCAGGATAGAAAGCCCAGAGATAAACCCACGCACATATGGCCAACTTATCTTTGATAAAGGAGGCAGGAATGTACAGTGGAGAAAGGACAGCCTCTTCAATAAGTGGTGCTGGGAAAACTGGACAGGGACATGTAAAAGTATGAGATTAGATCATTCCCTAACACCATACACAACAATAAGCTCAAAATGGATTAAAGACCTAAATGTAAGGCCAGAAACTATCAAACTCTTAGAGGAAAACATAGGTAGAACACTCTATGACATAAAGCACAGCAAGATCCTTTTGGACCCACCTCCTAGAGAAATGGAACTAAAAACAAAGATAAACAAATGGGACCTAATGAAACTTCAAAGCTTTTGCACAGCAAAGGAAACCATAAACAAGACCAAAAGACAACCCTCAGAATGGGAGAAAATATTTGCAAATGAAGCAACTGACAAAGGATTAATCTCCAAAATTTATAAACAGCTCATGCAGCTCAATAGCAAAAAAACAAACAACCCAATCCAAAAATGGGCAGAAGACTTAAATAGGCATTTCTCCAAAGAAGATATACAGACTGCCAACAAACACATGAAAGAATGCTCAACATCATTAATCATTAGAGAAATGCAAATCAAAACTACAATGAGATATCATCTCACACCAGTCAGAATGGCCATCATCAAGAAATCTAGAAACAATAAATGCTGGAGAGGGTGTGGAGAAAAGGGAACACTCTTGCACTGCTGGTGGGAATGTGAATTGGTACAGCCACTATGGAGAACAGTATGGAGGTTCCTTAAAAAACTAAAAATAGAACTACCATATGACCCAGCAATCCCACTACTAGGCATATACCCTGAGAAAACCATAATTCAAAAAGAGACATGTACCAAAATGTTCATTGCAGCTCTATTCACAATAGCCCGGAGCTGGAAACAACCTAAGTGTCCATCATCGGATGAATGGATAAAGAAGATGTGGCACATATATACAATGGAATATTACTCAGCCATAAAAAGAAACGAAACTGAGCTATTTGTAATGAGGTGGATAGACCTAGAGTCTGTCATACAGAGTGAAGTAAGTCAGAAAGAGAAAGACAAATACCGTATGCTAACACATATATATGGAATTAAAAAAAAAAATGTCATGAAGAACCTAGGGGTAAAACGGGAATAAAGACACAGACCTACTTGAGAATGGACTTAAGGATATGGGGAGGGGGAAGGGTAAGCTGTGACAAAGCGAAAGAGAGGCATGGACATATATACAGTACCAAACGTAAGGTAGATAGATAGTGGGAAGCAGCCACAGAGCACAGGGAGATCAGCTCGGTGCTCTGTGACCGCCTGGAGGGGTGGGATGGGGAGGGTGGGAGGGAGGGAGATGCATGAGGGAAGGGATGTGGGAACAGATGTATATGTATGACTAATTCACTTTGTTATAAAGCAGAAACTAATAATAAAAAAAAAAAAAAGAAAAAAAGAAAAGTGAAGCAGTTTGCCCTAAATTCTATAAATGGTAAATAACAGAGTTAGGTCTGTGTACTTTTCAACCCTAAATATGATTGACTATATCCCACAACCTCTCTGCTTCAGTGGCACACATAACATTTAGTTATTCATTCAACTCCTAAAGCAGGACATATCCTTGCATAGGACCCTGGTGTGTGCTGGGGGCTGTGAAAAATATTAAGATGGTTAAGACATGGTCCCAATGCTCAAGAAACTCCTAATGTAATAAGACAGAAATACTTGACAAATATACATTTTGTTTGTAAAGAATGGAAGTGGTAATTTTGAAGAAAACTTATTTTTCTTTAAGATAAGAGACACCCAATAATGTAAAGGGAAGAAAATTAATAGCAAGAGCATACACCGTCTAGTTTGATCAGGCAGAATCCAGAAAACTCCTAGTCCAGCTTATTTTTGACACTAACATCCTCATTACCTTGGCAAAATCTTTGACTCTCTTGACCCAGATTCCTCATCTTTGTAGAGGGGGCTAGATTACTAGATCAAATTTTAAAATAAAATCTCTCCACCACCACTTAGAAAAAGAAGAGAGCACTATTCACTTGTAAGATGATATTTTCTCTACTTTCAGCTATGTAACTCACTTCATCTCTGTCTTCCACTGTACAGCACAAGAATTACTCTTAAAAAACTGCAACACTGATTTGCTTTGTGTTGCTTTTTGATGAAGAGTATCTTTCTGGAGGAAAGATCTAATTTTTTTCCTCTTTTTCTTTTTTTCTTTTCACGCTGATTTTCCTTAGGTGGAGAGGGTCTGATCAGTGATATTACCCAGAACCCAGGGCAGAAGAATAAAAAACAAATAACATAAAAAAAAAAAAATAGAAGCCAAAATATTCTGAGTATACATTTAAGAACCAGATTCCAGGTACTTAGCAATTCTGACACGAGAGTGTTCACTGTATTTCATCAACTTGACAAAGGATTACTCCCTTCCTTTGTGAAGCTAGGGAACATAAGAATAAGAAAGAGGTATACTCTTTTCTCTCAGACTTATAAAGGGTGGGATTTTTATAATGACCATTTTGAGAAATCTGGAGACTCTGAAAGTGTGAATAATAAAATGGAAGCCTTCTAAAAGGCGACATTAAAAAGGTGACAGCAATTATTTTAGCATATTAAGATATAAGAGATATGCTAGGAGACGATGAACCTTCACATTGTGGAAAGGTCTGATCTGTGCAATACTCCTGAAGGCCAGACAATAAGGAAGTCTCTTTCTCTCTCCCCACTTTACCTGCAGGATCGAAGCACTCACTTCACCTTCTCCTGCACCTGCAGGTCAGCTCCATCCAGCAGTGGAACTAGATGAAGAAAAGGGCAACTAACCCACACTGGAGGCACAAAGGCAGAATTGTGCTGGCCCTAAACACAAGTGAAATTCAACAATATTCTTCTTTATAGATGAATTTATCTCCCTGAAAAGGATTTAATTTTCCATTAGTGGAAGTAATTCTACACTTTTTCTACATTTTACTTTGTTATGTGAAAAAGTAGGTGAGTAAAGAAAACAACAATCATATTAAAAAATTTAAGATTTGCAGTGTTTTTGATGTAACCCTTAATATTTTGTGCTCACTGTCCCTAGATAGAAATCAAATGTTATGCATGAATCAGTCTTGTAAAGGTCAAGGCTTTTGGTTGCAAGCAAGAGACACCAAATATCACTAACTTCATGAAGCAGAAAGGCATTTATTGAAGGGATATTGTGTTGCTAACTCAATCAACAGGAAGGCTAGAGAGGCCAGGCTGAGAAAATGGACAGGATCAGTGTAGAATGAACTGCACGGCGCCAGGAGGCCACCACTGCTTACCACCACCTATAACAACTCAGTGTTGCCACCACCAAACACTTCATGTCATTGCCCCTAGAATTCTGACACTAACCACTGCCCTTGCTGAGCTCCCCGTCATTACCAAACTAGCACCAAGGAGCGTTTTTCTTTTTTTTTTTTTTTTTTTTTTGCGGTATGAGGGCCTCTCACTGTTGTGGCCTCTCCCGCTGCGGAGCACAGGCTCCGGACGCGCAGGCTCAGCGGCCATGGCTCACGGGCCCAGCCGCTCCGCGGCATGTGGGATCCTCCCGGACCGGGGCACGAACCCGTGTCCCCCGCATTGGCAGGCAGACTCTCAACCACTGCGCCACCAGGGAAGCCCCCAAGGAGCGTTTTTCATTGGCTCTGTAATTTTTGTCATTCTCCCAGGAACACTGGAATGCTCGAGCCCAGGTGAAGTCATATCCCAGCACCAGGGGCCAGGGAGCAATGCCTGGCCATTTCAGATTCTATAACAGGTGAGGCCTTTCTTCCACCAAGGTTCACACTCTGGAGGATTTCCCACAAACGGAAGCGTGTTTGGACACTGGGTAGCCAAACAACAGCAGATGTCTAGCACAACCCAGTACTCTTCCTATCTGATATCTGCATATACTCTTCACTGGAAAATACTCCTACCTCATATACTAATGCAGTGTTCCTCAAATAATCAAGACATCTTCAGCCCCTCCCAACAAAGGAAGGCAACCCTCACCCTTGCCAATTACTGCCTTTAGTTCCAAATCTAAGATCTCTGAGTCATGTTCTTTTTTTCCTCCATTTCTGTTAAATGCCTGCTTAATGTTCTGCATTCATATGATCTGAAATGTAAAATTAAGCAACAAAACTTATTTAAATATGGTTTGGTAAAAAGGTAAGAAAGAAAAAGAAAATTCGTTAGAATATACAAATTTATATATGGCGTGGCAAGGAAGGAAATACCAGTCATGGGATGTAGGTGATAGTTACTTGTTCTCCCCTCTGTTGCACAGTTTGTTTTCCCTTCTTCTTCAGCCAGCATTGGAACCAGTATGGGGTCCTTAGCCGCATGGACAACACAAACCTTCTTTCCCACCTGGGGGATCTCAGCCCTTGTGAGTTAGCCCAGAAGGGTCTGCTGCACTTTTATATTAACTTACTGCTCAATGCAGTGATAATAGGTGCTGCCCAAGGAATTATCAAAACTCATCTCTTTCTCTTTTGAGTAAATGAAACCTCATTTCTTCTGGAGTCAGAATCCATCATCCCAGTTACCACCATAAACCTCCTTTTCTCCTGTTCTCCCAGAAGTATGAGTCGTCTAAAATGGTCAAGCTTAGCTTCCAATTCAACTATTGTATGCCCTCTGGAAGAAGCATTTGTCCCTGGGGCACTAACATAACTAAACAAACAGAATCCAGAGTCACAGGGACAGAAAGCAAGTTTTATAAGTGGGTTATTAGCTATACCAGGTACAGGATCCACCCCACCTCTAGTTCATTATCCCTCAACATGCACATTCTGGCTGTAAGAGAAAGAACACCGTATTTCAGTTAACAGTTCAGAGTGCATTCTGAATTTTGTAAGACAGTATCCAACTTCACAAGGTATTGGCAGTAAAATTGAGTATTGCATGGTCCACTGTACCATTCCATAAAGCTAACCATTTCTAAAGATATAAATCCAGTTTATTCCATAGGTACCAACCATTGTTTTGTTTCTTTTACTGTAGCTTAACTTCCAGTTGGCCTTTCCTGCCATAATCGTCCTTACTTCAGTTCACGAGTCAGGAAACTAATGAAGATTAGTCATCCTGCCAGTTACTCAGGATACCTATTCTAGCTGTATATAATACATGTATTTATCTTTACATACATTTATATACATATATATATATACATCTAAACTTACAGGAACTAGGTAAATAACCATGTTCAGAAACCTACTGTACCTACTGTGAGGTAGACCTGGGTCAAAACTCTAAATATTATCTGGCTTTTAAAAATCCCCATTATTCCTGGTACACCTCAGTAGAACTTGGGTCACCTGAGTTAGAACCATTGTGAAGTCTTCCCTGGAATATCTGGGCCCATTTACCATGGTAAATAGCTATAAACCCTTAAAGGACAACTAGTATGTAAAGTACTGGTTGCAAAGAGCACACACTTGTAACTCTTTGATATGTTCTTTCTGAGGGGCCCCGGACCTGCCTTCATGCAAGGGGCTCCATCCAGGTCTGTGATGTGGCTCAGGGCTGGGAATTGGGTGAGGAGCTACAGCTCTCTATGGTAAAAGCTCAAGTCAGGCCCCCTTCACCACACCTAGAGATACTTTTGTTTTTTATTTAAATACATCAAGAAGGACCACAGAGAGCTTCCAATTAGGAATCCCATGATCAATTATTCATCCCCCAAATCTGTATGGGTCACACTCTTCCAACTGACTATTATCCCAGCTGCCCATGAAGGTAACGACATCACTTTGCTTCTGCTGGTTAAATGCCATTACTTGGCTTGGGCATCTAGGTGCTTCCCATCCCCACTGAGTTTATGAGACCATAACCCCTGTAGAACCTCCCATTGTCATCTCAGCCTACAGAAAAGAACCCCTGAACCATTTCTCAAAGGTACTCACCTTGTCGATGTATTTATTACTCAAGACCTTGGTGAAGACAGTTTCTTCTGAGACCTCTTGGAGGGCAGCGTTACGGGAGTCACACTTATTTAATCCACTCAAACACTTCTGTCTTTCGTAGATGTAGGCTACATTAGATACGGTATTTTCTCATAGATCAAGTTTATCTACTCTAGACCTCTGTGAAACCATTTTCATTCAACCAGCCAAGTTAACATTTAGAACTATTTCCAGCCATTTGGTCCAGCACACAGGATACAGAATCTCTGAAGTGTGGGCTTGCATTGATAAATTCAGTCTGATCTGTAATTATGCTCTCCCATCCTTGATAGAGCTTCCTCAGAATTTATTTCCCTGCAGATTTTGCTGATATGAACTAGCAAAGACTTGTAATTCTTTTCTTACATCAACTTCTCCTCCTAGGTTTGCCTTTGTAATTTCCCAAGTCCCCTCTCCTCCACCATCCACACTCACAGCACACACTCTGGTTCTAGGCCTAGAGACATCCCAAGAGTGGGTGAGTGCAAAGGGAAGAACTGCTTCCTAAAGGCAACTCCCTCGAGGAAAGGTACTATGAAATAAGCTTCCATTACTTCCTGAAGTTAGCGATGCCTATAGAAATAGTTTTGCATATTTTTACAGAATTTTCAGGTGTTCTGAATTGAGAGGATTACTCTGGACAGTAAAACCACCATATTCCTAGAAAATTCTCCTGTAACATTTGATGCCATTAATCACTCTCTTTTTTGGAAATCCTCCTCCTTCTATGTTTCTATGTCATTTCATTCTAATTTTGCTTCTTTTCCTCAGTTTCTGACCATTTTTTACCATTCCAAGATGACCTTTTATCTTCTCTATCTCTTTCTCTCTTCTCTTTCCACAGTTTCAACTCTAACCAATTTCTGATGTTTTTGTTTCCATCTATAGCCACATGTCTAGGTTTTTATCTCTCTTCTGAACTCCAATCCCACATTTCCAACTACATGCCAGACATCTCAAAGTTGCCACCGAAAAAGAATAGCTCAAAGACTGAACTCCCATTTCTTCCTACAAAAAAAGGTAACATCACCTAGGCTGGGTTCTTGGAATCATATCTGAGTTGTTCTCCCACATTCACATATCCCGTCTATGCCAGTTCCTTCCACATGTCTCTATAAATTCTCTAGAATCTATCCCATTTCTTTGATTAAATCATTTTCTGCTTCTCAAAGGCTTCCCATTGCCTTGAGGAAAAAAATGAAGTTTTAAACTTCAGGCTATCAGTGATCCACTGTCTTTTCACAGCTCCATCACTCTCTAAGCAGATCTCTAGTTGACCCCTTGACCCCTACCCACACTCTCAAGGGTAATCTCAAGTGCCTGCTATTTCTGATATTCACCCTTCTCGAATTCACTTCATCATCTCTGGTGATGTTATTCCCTCCACCTTGTAACTACCAATCCTCCCCTTTCAGCTGGACTAAGTAAAGAACCCAAGAACTAAAGGATATATTAACGAAAAAAAAAAAAAAAAAAAAAAAACCCAGAGGGAGAGAACTCAACAATTAGATGTTTACGAGGTCCTGGAGAGGGTAACCAGGGCTTAGACAGCTACAGGGATGAGGAGGGGAGAAAACTATAAAAACCTTGACATATACGTCTGGAAAACATAGAGCAAAGAAATCTGTACCCTGTGCCCAGTAGAGACCTGAAAATTGGCAAGATCCCAGTGTTCCCAACCTCAGCCTACATGGGAGAACACAGAAAACATAGCAGTAGAGTGGGAAATCTAAAACAAGAGACTTAGCTGGTCTCACAGAGGGCCTGGGTGCACATTCAGTGTCAAACAAAAGAATTATTTCATTGCACCAAAGCAGCAAACAGCATGGAAGAGGGGACTCAGCACTGACAGCTCCTCCGTGGCTGAGAAAGCTCTCATGGTTGGTACAAGGAAGACACAGCAACTGCCTGGGTGCAATGACCCAAGACCAACAGGAATGAGAGTGTCTCAGCTGATGCCAGAGTGGTTCACACAGCATACAGCCCTTCTCAGTGCCTGAATATCACAAAGCCTCTCTGCCTTCTTCCAACTCCCTCTCTCTTCCCACAAATACAGCCTGGGTTGGGGAGGAAACGGGTGCTAAATTGATGGAAGATATTAACACCTACTACCTAGCAGAGTAGGAACTCTGAACAGAAACTAAACTCAGTTACAAAAAAATACAGTTACTTTTAACCACCTGATTTTTTGTTTGAGATTCAGATCTGCATATGTGTGTTATGTGTATATGTATACATAAAATTTTTTCAGTCATAGAACATCAATGTATGTCTTAGTCCTTTTGGATAGTATAACAAAATACCATAGCTTATGTGGCTTGTGAAAAACAGAGATTTATTTCTCACATTCTGTAGGCTGGGAAGTCCCAAATCAAGGCACCAACAGACTCAATATCTGGTGATGTACTCGCTTCCTCGTTCATAGATGACAGTCTTCTCACTGTGTCTTCACATTCAAGAAGGGGCAAGGGAGCTCCCTGAGGTCTCTTTTAAAAGGACACTAGTCCCATTCCTCAGTGCTCTACCCTCATGATCTAATCGCCTTCCAAAGGACCCACCTCCAAAATACTATCACACGGGGGATTAGATTTCAACATATGAATTTGGGTGGGGGGGGACACGAACATTCAGCCCATAGCAACGTGGTTATAAATACTATGAAAAAAAATAATCTCTCAGTAAAAAGGAGTTTGTGATTGGAAGGAACATCATTCTAAATATTCCTAGATACAAAATCAAAACCAGCTAACTGACAAAACAAACCAAAGTTCTCTGTGGGAAACACTATCCTTAAGGACCTCTAGGAAGTCATTTTTGCAAGCTTTCCTGAAAAATTCATATAAGAATTTATTATAAATAGTAGAATCCGACAGCATTGGGAAGCAATTTGTAAATTCCATTCTATGATGAAATTGTACAGCTGTGAACCTGAGGAATGAACTAAATAAAATGACCTTAGAGGTGACTTCAAAACAGCAACCCTCATTATATTTTTAGATGCTGATTTTCCTACTCCCTATCTAATTTCAGGACATTAAATTGCCAGTTGCAAGAAGAGATCTGATCAAACTACTCACAAACTTAAGACACAACTATAGAAGATATGTATCAAAATATGTACATCAAGATAGATATATATCTGGTGGAGCTTCAAGATGGCAGAAGAGTAGGACATGGAGATCACCTTCCTCCCCACAAATACATCAGAAATACATCTACACGTGGAACAACTCCTACAGAACACCCACTGAATGCTGGCAGAAGACCTCAGACCTCCCAAAAGGCAAGAAACTCCCCACGTACCTGGGTAGGGCAAAAGAAAAAAAAAAAAAAACAGAGACAAACGAATAGGGATGGGACCTGCACCAGTGGGAGAGAGCTGTGAAGGAGGAAAGGTTTCCACACACTAGGAAGCCCCTTCAGGGGCGGAGACTGCGGGTGACGATGGGGGGAAGCTTCGGAGCCGCGGAGGAGAGCGCAGCAACAGGGGTGCGAAGGGCAAAATGGAGAGATTTCCGCACAGAGGATGGGTGTCAACCAGCACTCACCAGCCTGAGAGGCTTCTATGCTCACCCACCGGGGTGGGCAGGGGCTGGGAGCTGAGGCTTGGGCTTCAGAGGTCAGATCCCAGGAAGAGGACTGGGGTTGGCTGCGTGGACACAGCCTGAAAGGGGCTAGTGCTCCCCAGCTAGCCAGAAAGGAGTCCAGGAAAAAGTCTGGAGCTGCCAAAGAGGCAAGAGACTTTTTTCTACCTCTTTATTTCCTGGTGCGCAAGGAGAGGGTATTCAGAGTGCCACTTAAAGGAGCTCCAGAGACGGGCGCGAGCCGCGGCTATCAGCGTGGACCCCAGAGAGGGGCATGAGACGCTAAGGCTGCTGCTGCAGCCACCAAGAAGCCTGTGTACAAGCACAGGTCACTATCCACACCTCCCCTCCCAGGAGCCTGTGCAGCCCGCCACTGCCAGGGTCCCGTGACCCAGGGATAACTTCCCTGGGAGAACGCATGGCACGTCTCAAGCTGCTGCAATGTCATGCTGGCTTCTGCTGCCGCAGGTTCGCCCCGCACCAATACCTGTCCCCCCTCCCAGCCTGAGTGAGCCAGAGCCCCAGAATCAGCTGCTCCTTTAACCCCGTCCTGCCTGAGCAAAGAACAGACGTCCTCAGGTGACCTACATGCAGAGGCGGGGCCAAATCGAAAGCTGAATCCCGGGAGCTGTGCAAATAAAGAAGAGAAAGGAAATCTCTCCCAGCAGCCTCAAGAGCAGCGGATTAAATCTCCACAATCAGATTGATGTACCCTGCAACTGTGGAATACCTGAATAGACAAAGAATCATACCAAATTGAGGAGGTGGACTTTGGGAGCAATGATATATATTTTTTTCCCCCTTTTTCTCTTTTTCTGAGTGGGTATGTGTATGCTTCTCTGTGTGATTTTGTCTGTATAGCTTTGCTTTTACCTTTTGTCCTAAGGTCCTGTCTGTCCGTTTTTGCTGTTTTTTTTTATTAGTATAGTTTTTAGCACTTGTTATCATTGGTGGATTTGTTTTTTGGTTGGGTTGCTCTCTTCTTTTTTTCTTTCTTTCTTTTTTTTTCTATAACTTAAAAATTTTTTAAAAATTATTTTTTATTTAAACTATTTTATTTTATTTTACTTTATTTTATCTTCTTCCTTCTTCCTTTTTTTTTTCTCCCTTTTTATTCTGAGCCGTGTGGATGACAGGCTCTTGGTGCTCCAGCCAGGTATCAGGGCTGTGCCTCTGAGGCGGGAGAGCCAAGTTCAGGACACTGGTTCACAGCAGACCTCCCAGCTCCATGGACTATCAAACAGTGAAAATCTCCCAGAGATCACCATGTCAACGCCGAGACCCAGCTCCACTCAACGACCAGCAAGCTATAGTGCTGGACACCCTATGCCAAACAACTAGCAACACAGGAACACAACCCCATCCATTAGCCAAGAGGCTGCCTAAAATCATAAGGAGGCCACAGAAACCTCAAAACACACCACCAGATGTGGACCTGCCCACCAGAAAGACAAGATCTAGCCTCATCCACAGGACAGAAGCAGTAGTCCCCTCCACCAGGAAGCCTACACAACCCACTGAACCAACCTTAGCCACTGGGGACAGACACCAAAAACAACGGGAACTACGAACCTGCAGCCTGCAAAAAGGAGACCCCAAATACAGTAAGTTAAGCAAAATGAGAACACAGAGAAACACACAGCAGATGAAGGAGCAGGCAAAAACCCACCAGACCTAACAAATGAAGAGGAAATAGGCAGTCTACCTGGAAAAGAATTCAGAATAATGATAGTAAAGATGATCCAAAATCTTGGAAACAGAATGGAGAAAATACAAGAAAAGTTTAACAAGGACCTAGAAGAACTAAAGAGCAAACAAACAGTGATGAACAACACAATAAATGAAGTTAAAAATTCTCTAAAAGGAATCAATAGCAGAATAACTGAGGCAGAAGAAAGGATAAGTGACCTGGAAGATAAAATAGTGGAAATAACTACCGCAGAGCAGAATAAAGAAAAAAGAATGAAAAGAATTGAGGACAGTCTCAGAGACCCTGGGACAACATTAAACGCACCCACATTCGAATTATAGGGGTCCCAGAAGGAGAAGAGGAAAAGAAAGGGACTGAGAAAATATTTGAAGAGATTAAGTTGAAAACTTCCCTAATATGGGAAAGGAAATAGTTAATCAAGTCCAGGAAGCACAGAGAGTCCCACACAGGATAAATCCAAGGAGAAACACACCAAGACACATATTAATCAAACTATCAAAAATTAAATACAAAGAAAACATATTAAAAGCAACAAGGGAAAAACAACAAATAACACACAAGGGAATCCCCATAAGGTTAACAGCTGATCTTTCAGCAGAAACTCTGCAAGCCAGAAGGGAGTGGCAGGACATATTTAAAGTGATGAAGGAGAAAAACCTACAACCAAGTTTACTCTACCCAGCAAGGATCTCATTCAGATTTGATGGAGAAATTAAAACCTTTACAGACAAGCAAAAGCTAAGAGAATTCAGCACCACCAAACCAGCTTTACAAATAATCCTAAAGGAACTTCTCTAGGCAGGAAACACAAGAGAAGGTAAAGACCTACAATAACAAACCCAAAACAATTAGGAAAATGACAATAGGAACATACAAATCGATAATTACTTTAAATGTAAATGGATTAAATGCTCCAATAAAAGACACAGATTGGCTGAATGGATACAAAAACAAGACCCATATATATGCTATCTACAAGAGACCCCACCTCAGACCTAGGGACACATACAGACTGAAAGTGAGGGGATGGAAAAAGATATTCCATGCAAATGGAAACCAAAAGAAAGCTGGAGTAGCAATTCTCATATCAAACAAAATAGAGTTTAAAATAAAAAGTATTACAAGAGACAAAGAAGGACACTACATAATGATCAAGGGACCAATCAAAGAAGAAGATATAACAATTGTAAATATTTATGCATCCAACATAGGAGCACCTCAATACATAAGGCAAATACTAACAGCCATAAAAGGGGAAATTGACAGTAACACAATCATAGTAGGAGACTTTAACACTCCACTTCCACCAATGGACAGATCATCCAAAATGAAAATAAATAAGGAAACACAAGTTTTAAATGATATATTAAACAAGATGGACTTAATTGATATTTATAGGACATTCCATCCAAAAACAACAGAGTACACAGTCTTCTCAAGTGCTCATGGAACATTCTCCAGGATAGATCATATCTTGGGTCACATAGCAAGCCTTGGTAAATTTAAGAAAACTGAAATCGTATCAAGTATCTTTTCTGACCACAACACTATGAGACTAGATATCAATTACAGGAAAAGATCTGTAAAAAATACAAACACATGGAGGCTAAAGAATACACTACTTAATAACCAGGAGATCACTGAAGAAATAAAAGAGGAAATCAAAAAATACCTAGAAACAAATGACAGTGAAAACAAACAACCCAAAATCTATGGGATGCAGCAAAAGCAGTTCTAAAAGGGAAGTTTACAGCAATACAATCCTACCTTAAGAAAGAAGAAACATTCCAAATAAACAACCTAACCTTACACTTAAAGCAATTAGAGAAAGAAGAACAAAAAAAACCCCAAGGTTGGCAGAAGGAAAGAAATCGTAATGATCCGATCAGAAATAAATGAAAAAGAAATGAAGGAAATGATAGCAAAGATCAATAAAACTAAAAGCTGGTTTTTGAGAAGATAAACAAAATTGATAAACCATTAGCCAGACTCATCAAGAAAAAAAGGGAGAAGACTCAAATCAATAGAATTAGAAATGAAAAACGAGAAGTAACAACTGACACTGCAGAAATACAAAGGATTGTGAGAGATTACTACAAGCAACTCTATGCCAATAAAATGGACAACCTGGAAAAAATGGACAAATTCTTAGGATGCACAACCTTCTGAGACTGAAGCAGGAAGAAACAGAAAATATGAACAGACCAGTCACAAGCACTGAAATTGAAACTGTGATTAAAAATCTTCCAACAAACAAAAGCCCAGGACCAGATGGCTTCACGTGAATTCTATCAAACATTTAGAGAAGAGATAACACCTATCCTTCTGAAGCTATTCCAAAATACAGCAGAAGGAGGAACACTCTCAAACTCATTCTATGAGGCCACCATCACCCGGATACCAAAACCAGACAAAGATGCCACAAAGAAAGAAAACTACAGGCCAATACCACTGATGAACATAGATGCAAAAATCCTCAACAAAATACTAGCAAACAGAATCCAACACCACATTAAAATAATCATATACCATGATCAAGTGGGATTTATCCCAGGAATGCAAGGATTCTTCAATATATGCAAATTAGTCAATGTGATACACCATATTAACAAACTGAAGGATAAAAACCATATGATAATCTCAATAGATGCAGAAAAAGCTTATGACAAAATTCAACACCCATTTATGATAAAAACTCTCCAGAAAGTAGGCACAGAGGAAACTTTCCTCAACATAATAAAGGCCATATATGACAAACCCACAACCAACATCATCCTCAATGGTGAAAATCTGACACCATTTCCTCTAAGATCAGGAACAAGACAAGATTGCCCACTCTCACCACTTTTATTCAACAGTTTTGGAAGTTTTAGCCACAGCAATCAGAGAAGAAAAAGAAATAAAAGGAATCCAAATTGGAAAAGAAGAAGGAAAGGTGTCACTGTTTGCAGATGACATGATACTATACATAGAGAATCCTAAAGATGGTACCAGAAAACTAGTAGAGCTAATCAATGAATTTGGTAAAGTAGCAGGATACAAAATTAATGCACAGAAATCTCTGGCATTCCTATACACTAATGCGAAAGCGAAATGAAGAAAACAATCCCATTTACCATTGCAACAAAAAGAATAAAATATCTAGGAATAAACCTACCTAAGGAGACAAAAGACCTGTATGCAGAAAATTATAAGACACTGATGAAAGAAATTAAAGCCGATACAAATAGATGGACAGATATACCATGTTCTTGGATTGGAAGAATCAACATTGTGAAAATGACTCTACTACCCAAAGCAATCTACAGATTCAATGCAATCCCTGTCAAACTACCACTGGCATTTTTCACAGAACTAGAACAAAAAATTTCACAATTTGTATGGAAACACAAAAGACCCAGAATAACCAAAGCAATCTTGAGAAAGAAAACCAGAACTGGAGGAATCAGGCTCCCTGACTTCAGACTATACTACAAAGCTATAGTAATCAAGACAATAAGGTACTGGCACAAACACAGAAATGTAGACCACTGGAACCGGATAGAAAGCCCAGAAATAAACCCATGCACATATGGTCACCTTATCATTGATAAAGGAGGCAAGAATATACAGTGGAGAAAAGACAGCCTCTTCAATAGGTGATGCTGGGAAAACTGGACAGCTAAATGTAAAAGAATGAAATTAGAACACTCCCTAACACCATACACAAAAATAAACTCAAAATGGATTAAAAACCTAAATGTAAGGGCAGACACTATCAAAGTCTTAGAGGAAAACAAAGGCAGAACACTCTATGACATAAATCACAGCAAGATCCTTTCTGACCCACCTCCTAGAGAAATGGAAATAAAAACAAAAATAAACAACCGGGACCTAATGAAACTTAAAAGCTTTTGCACAGCAAAGGAAACCATAAACAAGATGAAAAGACAACCCTCAGAATGGGAGTAAATATTTGCAAATGAAGCAACTAACATAGGATTAACCTCCAAAATTTACAAGCAGCTCATGCAGCTCTATATCAAACAAACAAACAACCCAATCCAAAAATGGGCAGAAGACCTAAATACACATTTCTCCAAAGATATACAGATTGCCAACAAACACATGAAAGAATGCTCAACATCATTAATCATTAGAGAAATGCAAATGAAAACCACAATGAGATATCATCTCACACCAGTCAGAATGGCCATCAGCAAAAAATCTACAAACAATAAATGCTGGAGAGGGTGTGGAGAAAAGGGAACACTCTTGCACTGCTGGTGGGAATGTAAATTGATACAGCCACTATGGAAAACAGTATGCAGGTTCCTTAAAAAACTAAAAATAGAACCACCATATGACCCAGCAATCCCACTACTGGACATATACCCTGAGAAAACCATAATTCAAAAAGAGTCATGTACCACAATGTTCATTGCAGCTCTGTTTACAATAGCCAGGACATGGAAGCAACCTAAGTGTCCATCAACAGATGAACTGATTAAAAAGATGTGGCACATATATATATAATGCAATATTACTCAACCATAAAAACAAACGAAATTGAGTTATTTGTAGTGAGGTAGATGGACCTAGAGTCTGTCATACAGAGTGAAGTAAGTCAGAAAGAGAAAGACAAATACTGTATGCTAACACATATATATGGAATTTAAGAAAAAAAAATGTCAAGAAGAACCTAGGGGTAAGACAGGAATAAAGACACAGACCTACTAGAGAATGGACTTGAGGATATGGGGAGGAGGAAGGGTAAGCTGTGACAAAGTGAGAGAGTGGCATGGACATATATACACTACCAAACGTAAAATAGATAGCTAGTGGGATGCAGCCGCATAGCACAGGGATATCAGCTTGGTGCTTTGTGACCACCTAGAGGGGTGGGAGAGGGAGGGTGGGAGGGAGGGATACACAAGAGGGAAGAGATATGGGAACATATGTATGTGCATAACTGATTCACTTTGTTATAAAGCAGAAACTAACACACCATTGTAATGCAATTATACTCCAATAAAGATGTTAAAAAGCTTGCAAAAAACAAAAACAAAATAGATATGTATCAAGATATAGAATGTTAAAAATATATAAATATATAATGCATAGCTAGAAGTATTATATATTATAAATTTATATGTTCATTTTTAACCTTTTTGTACTTTTTTGTGTGTGTGTGGTATGTGGGCCTCTCACTGTTGTGGCTTCTCCCTTTGCGGAGCACAGGCTCTGAACACGTAGGCTCAGCCACCATGGCTCATGGGTCCAGCCACTCCACGGCATGTGGGATCTTCCCGAACCGGGGCACGAACCCATGTCACCTGCATCGGCAGGCGGACTCTCAACCACTGCGCCACCAGGGAAGCCCCAACCTTTTTATACTTGTGTCTCATTTTTAAAATATTTTGATATATGTGTATGTGTATATATGAATCAGTGGGAAACATAGTGATTTATACAAAATCATTGACAAAAGCAGCTTATTGATATAGAAAGCCAGCAGAAAACATATGAACACATCTAATCATAAAGGATGGGAGCTACAAATGAAAAACTTTGCATAAAGACATTGCAGCTACAAAAATAACTGTTCAATATATTTCACTGCAATTATACTTCACAACGTATTAATTCTCTGTCCCTAAGGGATTCCATTTTGCATAGAACCTAAATAAACTGCCTGAAAAAATTTTGCTGAGATTGAGATTGGATTTAATTACCAGACCTAATTCTTCAGTAATGGAAATCAGCCAAAGAACTGTGGGAAAATGCTGACTGAATAGAGACCCCAATGACCTAGCTAACTGGAAGGGAACAACATTCTTGATTAATTGAAAGGACAAGCACTTCATCTTAAAATGTCCAAAGGTTAGATGTGTAGAACTAAATAAATCAATAACACTGTTTGATAGCACTTTTCCAGTAACCCTGTGGAGTACCTTTTCATATTATAACATATAAAATAGCAAGAGGCATATTCTTGCAGGCACTTTTGTACACCTAAAGTAAAAGTTAGTGTTTTACAGAGCCTCCAGAATCGGCATCTCTACTACTCATAAAAACAATTTCTTACCTTTTCAGGGTCACTTTTACTGTAAAGGTCACCAACTGTAACTGGTTGCAGTACTTTTGTGTGGCACAGTTGGAGCTGGCAAGAGACTGTTAAGTGAAAAATCATTCTTGGATCTTCGAAGGGGAGTTGTGTTTGTCCTTGCAAAATGAACTGCCTCCACAGCAAAGAACTGCAGTGATTCCACATGTTATTTCAAACATGAAATGTCATAATTCTTCCCTTTGTAAAGCCATCCTGCAATCAGCAACAATTAGTATGCTGGTTAAAAAAGAGACCACTTGGGCCTCCCTGGTGGCGCAGTGGTTGAGAGTCCGCCTGCTGATGCAGGGGATACGGGTTCGTGCCCCGGTCTGGGAGGATCCCATATGCCGCGGAGCGGCTGGGCCCGTGAGCCATGGCCGCTGAGCCTGCGCATCCAGAGCCTGTGCTCCGCAACGGGAGAGGCCACAGCAGTGAGAGGCCCGCGTACCGCCAAAAAAAAAAAAAAAAAAAAAAAAAAAAAAAAAAAAAAAGAGACCACTTTACTGATATTATTAATTCAATGCCACATTTAAATTAAGCTTATTATCACTATTCAAACAAATCTTGAAATTAACAGACAGCCATTAACTGCTATATTTCACTTATGGGGCAACATGTTATTTTTTCTAAATTTTTATTTATTTTTTATACAGCAGGTTCTTATTAGTAATCTATTTTATACATATTAGTGTATATATGTCAATCCCAATCTCCCAATTCATCCCACCACCACCCCCTCCAAACCCCCCCTTCCCCCCCACCGGTATTCATACGTTTGTTCTCTACATCTGTGTCTCTATTTTTGCCTTGCATACTGGTTCATCTGTACCATTTTTCTAGATTCCACATATATGCATTAATATACGATATTTGTTTTCCTCTTTCTGACTTACTTCACTTTGTATGACAGTCGCTAGGTCCATCCACATCTCTACAAATGACCCAATTTTGTTCCTTTGTATGGCTGAGCAATATTCCATTGTATGTATGTACCACATCTTCTTTATCCATTCATCTGTCAATGGGCATTTAGGTTGCTTCCATGACCTGGTTATTGCAAATAGTGCTGCAGTGAAGATTGGGGGTGCATGTGTCTTTTTTGAATTATGGTTTTCTCTGGGTATATGCCCAGTAGTGGGATTGCTGGGTCATATGGTAATTCTACTTTTAGTTTTTTAAGGAACCTGCATACTGTTTTCCATAGTGGCTGTATCAATTTACATTCCCACCAACAGTGCAAGAGGGTTCCCTTTTCTCCACACCCTCCCCAGCATTTAGTATTTGTAGATTTTTTGATGATGCCCATTCTAACCTGTGTGAGATGATACCTCATTGTACTTTTCATTTGCATTTCTCTAATAATTAGTGATGTTGAGCAGCTTTTCATGTGCCTCATGGCCATCTGTATGTCTTCTTTGGAGAAATGTCTATTTAGGTCTTCTGCCCATTTTGGGATTGGGTTGTTTGTTTTTTTGATATTGAGCTACATGAGCTGTTTATATATTTTGGAGATTAATCCTTTGTGAGTTGATTCGTTTGCAAATATTTTCTCCCATTCTGAGGGTTGTCTTTTCATCTTGTTTATGGTTTCCTTTGATGTGCAAAAGCTTTGAAGTTTCATTAGGTCCCGGTTGTTTATTTTTATTTCCATTCTCTAGGAGGTGGGTCAAAAAAGGTCTTGCTGTGATTTATGTCAAAGAGTGTTCTTCTTATGTTTTCCTCTAAGTTTTATAGTGTCCGATCTTACATTTAGGTCTTTAATCAAATTGGAGTTTATTTTTGTGTATGGTGTTAGGGAGTGCTCTAATTTCATTCTTTTACATGCAGCTGTCCAGTTTTCCCAGCACCACTTATTGAAGAGACTGTCTTTTCTCCATTGTATATCCTTGCCTCCTTTGTCATAGATTAGTTGACCATAGGTGTGTGGGTTTATCTCTGGGCTTTCTATCCTGTTCCATTGATCTATATTTCTGTTTTTGTGCCAGTACCTTATTGTCTTGATTACTATAGCTTTGTAGTATAGTCTGAAGTCAGGGAGTCTGATTCCTCCAGCTCTATTTTTTCCCCTCAAGATTGCTTTGGCTATTCGGGATCTTTTGTGTCTCCATACAAATTTTAAGATTTTTTGTTCTAGCTCTATAAAAAATGCCATTGGTAATTTGATAGGGATTGCACTGAATCTGTAGATTGCTTTGGTTAGTATAGTCATTTTCACAATGTTGATTCTTCCAATCCCAGAACATGGTATATCTCTCCATCTGTTTGTGTCATCTTTGATTTCTTTCACCAGTGTCTTATAGTTTTCTGAGTACAGGTCTTTTACCTCCTTAGGTAGGTTTATTCTTAGATATTTTATTCTTTTTGTTGCAGTGGTGAATGGGATTGTTTCCTTAATTTCTCTTTCTGATCTCTCATTGTTAGTGTATAGGAATGCAAGAGATTTCTGTGTATTAATTCTGTATCCTGCAACTTTACCGAATTCACTGATTAGATCTAGCAGTTTTCTGGTGGCATCTTTAGGATTCTCTATATATAGTGTCATGTCATCTGCAAACAGTGACAGTTTTACTTCTTCTTTTCCAATTAGTATTCCTTGTATTTCTTTTTCTTCTCTGATTGCTGTGGTTAGGACTTCCAAAGCTATGTTGAATAATAGTGGCGAGAGTGGACATCCTTGTCTTGCTCCTGATCTTAAGAGGAAATGCTTTCAGTTTTTTACCATTGAGAATAATGTTTGCTGTGTGTTTTCATATATGGCCTTTATTATGTTGAGGTATGTTCCCTCTGTGCCCACTTTCTGGAGAGTTTTTATCATAAATGGGTGTTGAATTTTGTCAAAAGCTTTCCCTGCAACTACTGAGATGATCATATGGTTTTTATTCTTCAGTTTGTTAATATGGTGTATCACATTGATTGATTTGCATGTACTGAAGAATCCTTGCATCCCTGGGATATGTCCCACTTGATCATGGTGTATGATCCTTTTAATGTGTTGTTGGATTCTGTTTGCTAGTATTTTGTTGAGGATTTTTGCACCTATATTCATCAGTGATACTGATCTGTAATTTTCTTTTTTTTGTAGTACCTCTGTCTGGTTTTGGTATCAGGGTGATGGTGGCCTCGTAGAATGAGTTTGGGTGTTCCTTCCTCTGTAACTTTTTGGAGGAGGTTGAGGAGTTTTTTTTGTTTCTTGAGGTAGGATTGTATTGCTATAAACTTCCCTCTTAGAACTGCTTTTGCCGTATTCCATAGGTTTCAGATAGTCGTGTTTTCATTGTCATTTGTCTCTAGGTATTTTTTCTTTCCTCTTTTATTTCTTCAGTGATCTCTTGGTTATTTAGTATTGTTTAGCCTCCATGTGTTTGTATTTTTTACGTTTTTTCCCTGTAATTAATTTTAATGTCATAGCATTGTGATCAGAAAAGATACTTGATATGACTTCAGTTTTCTTAAATTTACTGAGGCTTGATTTGTGACCCAAGATGTGATCTATCCTGGAGAATGTTCTGTGTGCACTTGAGAAGAAAATGTAATCTGCTGTTTTCAGATGGAATGTCCTATAAATATCAATTAAAATATTATACATAAATATTAATATCTATCTGGTCTGTTGTGTCATTTAAAACTTGTTTCCTTATTAATTTTCTGTCTGGATGATCTGTCCACTCGTGTAAGTTAGGTGTTAAAGTCCCCCACTGTTATTGTGTTACTGTTGATTTCCTCTTTTAAAACTGTTAGCATTTGCCTTAGTATACAGGTGCTCCTATGGTGGGTGCATATATATTTATAATTGTTATATCTTTTTCTTGGATTTACCCCTTGACCCCTAATCATTATGTAGTGTCCTTCCTTGTCTCTTCTAACATTCTTTATTTTAAAGTCTATTTTATCTGATATGAGTATTTCTACTACAGGTTTCTTTTGATTTCCATTTGCATGGAATATATATTTCTATCTCCTCACTTTCAGTCTGTATGTGTCCCTAGGTCTGAAATGGGTCTTTTGTAGACAACATATATATGGGCTGGCTGAACATATATTCAGCCAGCCTGTGTCTTTTGATTGCAGCATTTAATCCATTCACATTTAAGGTAATTATCGATATGTATGCTCATTTATCTTATGATTAAGATAAATACCATTATCTTAATCATTTTGGGTTTCTTTCTGTAGGTCCTTTTCTTCTCCTGTGTTTTCGACTTAATGATGTTCCTTTAACATTTGTTGTAGAGCTGGCTTTGTGCAGCTTCCTTCTTTTAGCTTTTGCTTGTCTGTAATTCTTTTGATTTCTCTGGCAAATCTGAATGAGATACTTGCCAGGTAGAGTAATTTTGGTTGTAGGTTCTTCCCTTTCATCACTTTAAATATATGGTGCCACTCCCTTCTGGCTTGTAGAGTTTCTGCTGAGAAATCAGCTGTTAACCATATGGGAGTTCCCTTATATATTGTCTTTTTTCCCTTGTTGCTTTTAATAATTTTTCTTTGTCTTTAATTTTTGTCAATTTGATTACTATGTATCTCAGAGTGTTCCTCCTTGGGTTTATCCTTCCTGGGACTCTCTGTGCTTCCTGGACTTCGGTGGCTATTTCCTTTCCCACGTTAGGGAAGTTTTCGACTATAATCTCTTCAAATATTTTCTCAGGTCCTTTCTCTCTCTTTTCCTTCTGGGACTCCTATAATGTGAATATTGGTGCATTTAATGTTGTCCCAGAGGTCTCTTAGGCTGTCCTCTTTTCTTTTCATTCTTTTTTCTTTATTCTGTTCTGCAACAGTGATTTCCACCATTCTGTCTTCCAGGTCACTTATCTGTTCTTCTGCCTCAGTTATTCTGTTATTGATTCCTTCTAGTGTATTTTTCATTTCAGTTATTGTAATGTTCATCTCTGTTTGTTTGTTCTTTAATTCTTCTAGGTCTTTGTTAAACACTTCTTGCATCTTCTCATCTTTGCCTCCATTCTCTGAGGTCCTGGATCATCTTCTGAATTCTTTTTCTGGAAGACTGCCTATCTACACTTCATTTAGTTGTTTTTCTGGGGTTTTATCTTGTTCCTTCCTCTGGTACACAATCCTCTGCCTTTTCATTTTGTCTTTCTGTGAATGTGGTTTTCATTCCACAGGCTGCAAAATTGTAGTTCTTCTTGCTTCTGAAGTCTGCCTCTGGTAGATGAGGCTATCTAAGGGGCTTGTGTAAGCTTCCTGATGGGTGGGACTGGTGGTGGGTAGAGCTGGCTGTGCTCTGGTGGGCAGAGCTCAGTAAAACTAATCTGCTTGTCTCCTGATGGATGGGGCTCAGTTCCCTTGTGTTGGTTGTTTGGCCTGAGGTGATCCAGCACTGGAGCCTACAGGCTCTTTGGTGGGGCTAATGGCGGACTCTGGGAGGGCTCACGCCAAGGAGTACTGCCCAGAACTCCTGCTGTCAGTGTCCCTGTCCCCGTGGTGAGCCACAGCCACCCCCTGCCTCAGCAGGAGACCCTCCAACACTAGCAGGTAGGTCTCGTTCAGTCTCCTATGGGGTCACTGCTCCTTCCCCCTGAGTCCTGATGTGCACACTATTTTTTGTGTGCCCTCCAAGATTGGAGTCTCTGTTTCCCCCAGTCCTGTCGAAGTCCTGCAATCAAATCCTGCTAGCTTTCAAAGTCTGATTCTCTGGGAATTCCTCCTCCCTTTGCTGGACCCCCAGGTTGGGAAGCCTGATGTGGGGCTCAGAACCTTCACTCCAGTGGGTGGACTTCTGTCGTATAATTGTTCTCCAGTTTGTGAGTCACCCACCCAACTGTTATGGGATTTGATTTTATTGTGATTGCGCACCTCCTACAATCTCATTGCAGCTTCTCCTTTGTCTTTGGATGTGGGTTTTCTTTTTTGGTGAGTTCTAGTGTCTCCCTTTCAATGACTGTTCAGCAGTTAGTTGTGACTCCAGTGCTCTCGCAAGAAGAAGTGAGCACACGTCCTTCTACTCCGCCATCTTGAACCAATCTCGGCAACGTTTTTAAATATTATATGATTTGTTTGAATATGTTTCTTAAATAATGAGAGAGAAAAGAAGAGTTTTGGCTACTTTAAGAAGTCACTGCAGGGCTTGCTTATTTTATGAAAATGAAATATCACTAAGCAGGAGGAGGTTTTTTATTTTATTTTTATTTTTAAAATTTATTTATTTCTGGCTGCATTGGGTCTTCGTTGCTGCCCGCAGGCTTTCCCTAGTTATGGCGAGTGGGTGCTACTCCTCATTGTGGTGGCTTCTCTTCTTGCGGAGCACGGGCTCTAGGCACATGGGCTCAGTAGTTGTGGCTCGTGGGCTCTAGTGTGCAGGCTCAGTATTTTTGGTGTACAGGCTTAGTTGCTCTGCGGCACATGGGATCTTCCCAGACCAGGGCTCGAACCTGTGTTCCCTGCATTGGCAGGCAGATTCTTAACCACTGCACCACCAGGGATCTCCCAGGAGGAGGTTATTTAAAGGCCCATAAAATTGTTGTTGCCAAAGTAACCTCCCCCTGATTTTAGGAAAATCTTCACGGGGAATCATGCCACAGACAGAAACATAACACATCTCATTTTTCTTTCTTTTTTCCTTGCTTTAGCCTAGAGGGAAAGAACAAGGAGTTTTTGTATCCTCAGAGCTGCCTGGACCACATATGGAATCAAGTGTCACTTTAAGAAGCTGAGGGATAAGGAGATGCACATCTAGAGACAAGCAACCAGCAGAACAAGGACTCTGAAGACCAAGTCACAGGATGAAAATGTGCAGCACCTGGAAATGTCTAGTTTGGAGAGGGGGACAGTTAAGGAGAAATACAATAGCTAATTCAAATATTTAGAGGTCTATGATGTAGAATACATATTAAAATGTGTTTGTGTGGTAGCAGACAACAAAATCTGTCTGCATCTGAGCAAGTGTCTGATGGCAGTCCCCACCCCAACTGCAAGCAGTCATGCACTTCCGTCCTCCTCCTCCACATTGTTGTTCCCTTGATTTTCTTGTGGGGAAACTGGCTACTTCAGCTTTCCCCCCTGGCTCTTTTCCCTCATCCAAAAAATATATGTACAGATAGAGTACAAAACTGTATCTAAAGATAGATATAGTCTTATTCAGCCATCATTATATAAGGGATGCTGTTTGCCTGGCCTGTCTATAGGAAATTTTATTATTTATGTCAAACTGTAAATACATACATGTATATGCATATATATATATATATATATATATATATATATATATATATATATAATGTTGTGATTATAAACATAATTCACATTCCTTAGAGGGAAATATTAGAAAGTGTAAAAAACAGGAATTATGCATAGTCCTACTACCCAAAATTATGCTAAAATTATGCTTCTTTTCCTCATGACTATGCTCTCCGAGTATGTTTATAATGTTGTGATCTCTGTACACACTTTTATATACCCATCTCTTCACTCATTAACACATAAAGATTTTTGTGTTATTAAAAATACTTCTAAATATTCAATGATTTTATAGTCTTCCATTATAACATTATTTTACTATTCTATTATTTTGGAGCATTAGAGTGATTATCAATTGTCCTTATTATATATTGGGTTAATTTGTTATTAACCCATCTATTTTTTTTCCTCAAAATTCTTATTTTGCTCCTTGACCCTCTCTTTTAGGCGTGTAGGCTTTGTCTCAGGGAAAGGATGAGAGGGCAGATGAAAATAGTTCATCCTCAGCTTCCGAGTTTTAAAGCAGACTTTTGAAACTTGCAGCAAAGACAAAGCAAAAAGTTATTTTATTTAAAGTTATTTTTGAGTCTCAAAAGTCTGACTTCTGAGTATCAAAATCATGATGTATTTGCAGCATTTCATTTATGTCATGAACAATAAACTTGAAAACATGTCAAATTAGCCAAAGTAGTTTAGGAGGGATTACAATTTATAAGGAAGAGAGAAGTGTAAGAAGATATGAGAGGAAAGCCATAGAGTTAGATGGTGTAGGTCTCTGAAAAGAGAGTCTACCCTCTAACCATCATCACCAGGGCCAAAACTCTTGGGAGGGGGTGAGGGGCAAAGAATCCCAGATAGATGTGGGGATCTGAGCATAGAGGAGACCAGTGCCCCACTTCCACTAGAGACTATGCAAGAGGTAAGCCTTAAAGGGGTCCCTGTATCACCATGGCAAGGTGACAATGGGTAGAGATGGTGGCATGAGGAGTCTATACCAAGGCACCTGAGAAAGCTCGACAGAGCACAATTTTGCCTGTGCCTCCCTGAGAGACAAGGGGGGGGTGTGTCACTAAAAGAGAGCTTGCACACTCATCACATTCCAGTGGCTGAAGAGAGCACAGTAACTGGAGACCAATGGGAACCCCAATGCCTCAGCAGACACCACACTGGGACAGTCACAGACCCCAGGAAACAGGGAGAATGATACATTTGCCAGGTGCCAGCCTAGGCAGAGAACGTCCCAAGTGTAGTCTCTTCTCCATGCCTTGAGGTAATGGAACTTCCCCACAATTGAGAGGCAGTCTCAGAGGAGGAATCCTGAACTGACTGGGGGGAAAAATAAGCCTCTGAATTGACTAAGAAAGCCATAATTTGACTGAGTCTACCATGAATTGGCTGAGATTAAATCTCCAAGGGGAATGAGGAACTCAACGTCAATGTTAATTTGAGTTGGACAAAAATGATTACATTTTTGCACACCCAAATTTGTCACCACTGCATAATTAATACCATACTAAATAGTTTCATAGCAATGGTAACTTTCAATGATAATACCCTTTCAACTGGGTTCAGTCATTTAATTTTTGCCCATTTATCCCTTCAACAAATATATTGAGCACCTATATTTTCTAGGCATGGTACTAGAGAGCTAGAGCAGAGAACAAAACAGATGTAGCTGCTGTCTTCACTGACTTCCAACTAGGAAGACTGACAATGAAGAAGTTATTACAACAAATTACTATGGCCACTATGACAAGGGAGGAGTCCTAACCTACCCTTCTAGGGAAAACAACAGTGACACAGAACCCCCACAGAATTAGCAGATGTAAGGAAGGGAAAAGTATCCCAGAGAAAGAAAACAGCCTACCCAAAATGCCAGGAGTCACACAGAGAGGGATGACATGGCCACCCATTGCTGAGCATGCATTCACCACTTGAGGATACATATCGTGTGTGTTATAAATGGAGTTTCAAATTCAGGGGATTATGATGCCATAGTTTAAAGAAAAATGTAGGACTAAGAACTAGAATCAGAAAAATAAATTCTGTGAACAATACTTTCTCAGTATTTGATAGCTTACCATTTCTATTTCCACTTAAATAGGTAAAGAGATACCTCATTTTTCTATGACTGGAACAGAGACAGCTAATTGCTTACCCCAATATTCAGTTTCCACTTTTCTCTGATTTAAAAAAAAAAAAGGATTTTACTCAGTGCCATCATATGCCTAGCTTTTCTCCAACTTCAGAGGTGACCAACAGAAATAAATCCCAGACATTGAGAAGTAAAAGTGTAGGAGGTACCTCTAGGAAATCTTCTTTAAAGTTTCCTTTGTCCTGCTGCCATCCTTGAATATGACCGTGATGTCTGCATCTCCAGCTGCCATCTTGAAATATAAAGACAAAGTTCGTACTCTAGGGCTTGTAGAACGAAGAGTGGGAAGTATATCCTGATTACCAATAATTTTGTAAAGCCACAAGACTAGCCCACCAAATTGCTTTTACATGAGAGAAATAAACTGTCATGTTTAACCCACTGTTATTTTCTTTTCTGTTTTATGCAGCCAAACCTAATCCTAATACAATGTTGTAAGGAGTTGATTTAGGATAGCTGAGAAGTAAATGTTCTAAATCTACAGCAAGGCCCAGGACACAAATCAGATAACTGTAAAGCTAAAAAGAAATCTAGAAGTCATTTGGTCTGTTTTGTAAACTTGACCATATCACTCTCTGGGGTTCGGCTGTTCAAACGCTCCTCCTCAATGACAAGATAATGTCGAAGTTTAAGCTTATTGAATGGTCATGATCCGGTCCTTTCTACCTCTCCATCAAAGAAATTATGTTCAGGAATTATCAACTATTTTTAGTATCCTGATACAACATGTACTTCATAAGCCCATGTGTTTATTATGTCCTGTTCTTGCTGTTAAAAACATACTTCCCCTGCTTGGCCATTTTGCTCAAAAATGTACTTCTCCATGAAAGATGCCTACCTCCAAACCACCAGACAGACTGATTGCTTCTTCTTTTGTGTGATCTTTACGATATATTTTTTCTAATATTATACTTAGGCATGTAAATAAGTAGTCACCATCTAATGTGATAGTTTATTTCTGTATTCCTAGTGCCCAGCACAGTAATATATAGTAGGTGCTGAATACTTGTTGAATTGACTTGCATTTCAGATTAGGAAATTAAGGACTCTGAAAGAGTAATCAACCTAGGTATTAACAGAGCACCAAAGTTTACCTCAGGAGTCAAAAGAGAAAAGATGAAGCCAAAATATCATTTTTATATCTGATAGAGGTCAAGTTGGAAGACCTGGCTTATATTGATATCTTGGGACTCACTAATCATGAAGTCCAGAATTGGGCAGACTTACCCAACTAGGCACAGAAGCACTGGACCAGGGCAGGACTCCCCATGTGGAATAATGGAGGAGAATTCATGGTCACTTCCAAGAGGAGAAAGACGGGAGCTGAGCTGAGCTGAGCATGCCCTGTTATTCCTCCAAAATGGACTCATAGGCTAAGAATCTCCTCAGAGGCAGGGTGATCGATGGGGCAGAGGGAAGCCCAGACCTACAACTAACTGAGCTCCTTTCACATGACCACAGCATCAGAAGTGGGAAGGAGGACCATTCCCTAGATTTTGATTCTCTTAACTCATTGGGCTTAAGTATGAAGCTGTGGATGCAAATAATCAATTAAAAAATCTATAATAAGAATAGAAGAGAGCTTTAGTCAAGCCAAACTGAGGACTATAGCCCAGGAACACCTCTCAAGGGACTGCTCTGAAGAGGTAGGGGAAGGACCAGTATATATATGAATTTTTTGGCTGGGAAATACATGTAGTCTAGCATATATCTTGGTAAAAATTTACTGCTAATCACAAAAAAACAGATAACTCAAGTTAATGATTTTGGTGTTTTTCTATGTATAGGAAGATGCAAGAATCTGGGGTCACTGAATTCTTCCTTAGATATGAACCTTAACTATCTAGGACCCCCGATGTATCTGAAGGACAGAATGCTTCATCCTGTCTTGGTTTTTTTGCATCCTGAATTCCCCTTAGGGCACACTGTCAGTGGGGCAACTGCAGTGGGTTGTGATTTAACTCTTTGTATAACTGGATGATGAGTGACACTCTTTTCTTTAATGGTTAAAGCAGATGTACAATGTATGTTTGACAGGCCATAAGAAAGTTCAAGCCAAATCACGTTATAAGCCCAGAATGACTTCCCCATACCTCAGCATGTGAAAATTTCTTCCATCAAAGCCTATCGTCAGCAAGAGTTGTAGCTGTCTGCCTTGGGAGACCTTTCATGAGGCCACCTTCATAAGATCACAAGCTACACGACTCTGCTCTTTTGAGTTTCCTCCTGGGTCTAGTGGCAGGCAGCTTAAAAGTCGTCCCCACAAGAATCTGCAATGCGTCAGATGAATACATTCAATATATCAACTTTGAATCCACTCCATACCAAAAGCTGAAAATGTATCCCCTATTCTATTTTCTGCCCCGAATTATGTCCACATATGCTGTCCAATACAGCATGACAAAGGTTCTGCAGAGATTAAACGCTATCTTGAAGATACTTCGATAATAAAACGCCTATAAAGAGATGCTTCAACTTTGAACACGATTTCCTTTCTATTATTAAATTCCAAGAAATAAATTAAAGTCCAAAGACTAAATTCTTTTACAAGTTGAAATTCAAAAGCATTGAAATGCAAGGGAACTAAAGTCTGAAATCAAATTCTTGTGTGCTAAAGTTCAAAGTGCAAAGTTCAATTACAAAACAAAAACCATTCACTGATTTGTTATTCCACAGAGGCTCGGCAAGAGGGATTTTTCTGCCTCGGTAGCGTGGGGTCTCTTCAGCAACTACAACAGTTCCTCTCTGGAATGGATTTGGAGTTTCCAAAGCCCCAGAAGTCATAGTAATTCAATACTTAGTCCCTCAGGAGCCTCACTTCTAAAGAACCCTAAGAGTTAACAGGACACAGAGAATTATCACAGGGTTTTTCCAGATCCATCTAGTTTAGAAAGCCATTCTCCTGCCCTTAGATCAATTACAAAATTACATTCCCAGAACCAGGGCTACCAAGACCCTAAGAGAAATCTGATGATGTCTGGGAAAAAAAGGAAAATATTCTTGGATTCAACCTAGTAGGAAGTCTGTCATTCAAGACCAATTGTCTGGATTGCTTACTTAAGCCAAACGAGGAAAATTCTGCGAACGAGAAGTTATTTTGAGACTACACTTGCATTTAGCACTTTCATTTACATTTCTTTACATTTACATTTTTGTGAGAAAAAAAAAATATCTATGCTTCCTGCATTCTCACAGAGTGTCATTTGAGGCATTTCTGCCTCCTTGCACATTTAGATAACTGTAATGGGGTCAACTCCAATCACAGGAACTCAAGTACCTTTCTTCCCCATCCAGCATATCCAGGACCTCTTAATTCCATTTTCCTATTAAACCTTGGGCCCCTAATGCCGTGTAGTGACATAAGTGCACCACCTCTCAGAAACAGGCTTTTTTGGTCCTGTGCCACAGTGCCTGCTTCACTGCCTCTGGCTCCAGGATTGCTTGGGTAGTGAAACTCACCCCCTAGAGAAGAGTTTCCCTTCATTCCCAATTTGTTTTGGCTGAAGACCCACCCTGAACAGATTCCTACACTATGATTTTGATGCTTCTGAAGCTTGTGTCCCTGGGGAAAAGTTTTAAATGTCCCAGCGTCTGAGTAGCTTTTTTGTTCAACTACATCTTTTTTCTGAAGTACTGAAACATACCACTGGTACTGAATTTCCCTGTTATTTCCCCACTCCTTTCAGGAAGGCTATTTGAGCTTAACAATTTAATCTACTTCTTAAAGTGGCCACTTTCCTTCTCTAATCCATGTGGGAGCTAATGTTACTTGTTGAAACTTAGCGCCTCCCTTCCATTTATTTCATCTTTGCTTTCTGGTTGTTATTTTTATAACTTATCTGGATTCTTCATCATCATCATAGAGAATAAATCAACAAGTTCTGGATTCACTGTTCAAATTTTGTCTACCTTACTCTTGATGAGATGAATAATCCCCACCTAGAGATATTCTTCCATCAGACATTTAATCAAAGCCTGGACTTGTTCTCTGATTCTCTCATCTAGATTTCATTACATCTTCTCTCAACTTTCTTTTAGGATCCTCACTTCATAAATGTATTGACCAAGGTCAGTAAGTTCCCTCAGGGCAAAGGTAATGCCTGTTTCAACTGCAATGATGTGTCACATGGAAACTCAGCTGAAAAATGCTTTGAATATTTCACATGGATTTCCTTCCTCAATTCTGCCCCAATTTTTTTTATAACCACTTGGTACAGCTGTCCCACTCTTTAAGGAGTGGTTCTCCAACTGCTCTGAGTGGAGACCTATGGCTTTCAGAAGTCATCATCCCTCGTTGACTTGGCCTTTCTTGAAGGAATCAGATCTGCTATCTGCTAGATTTGTTTGGATCCCAGTCATCATTTCTGATCTAATAACAAAAATGTCTTTCCTTCTTTTAGAGCAGTTGGAATCTCTTTTTCCCCCTTTTATATTGGTCTAACGTCATCTTTAAGATGCCCTTTTCTTCTTTACTCTTCCTTAACATAAATGAATAAATTTTTAAAATCTCTTCCTCCAGCTTAATTGGCCTGTGTTCCTTTATTTTTTTAATCTTTCACTGCTTCTGAGTTTGACAGTAAAACTGAAGTACACCTTTCAAACCACTACAGTTTCTTCTTGTTTTCCTAAGCAAATGAATTTATTACTAGAGGCAAACAGTTCCAGGCACGGAGCATTTTTGTTTCCTTCTACCTTTGGGTTTGTAATAATGTCATTTAGCGGAATTTCTATCTTCAGGGGATGGCATTATTTACTAAGGGCTCACATCTCTTATTTGTTCATTAAGTCTAACACAAGAACAAGGGTGAAGCCACAATTTGGGTGTCAGATATCAAGCCAGAGTTATAACTTACGATATTAACATAGAGCCAATCTGAGATTCTATGATAGGACCGTGAGTCTTGAAAGTCAGAGGAAATGCCACGTGAAGTCAAGGTTAGTCAGTCCCTCCAGAGTGCCCTCCTTGACCCTGAAAGAGGAATAGAACCTAGGATTTCCAATCTAGATGACCTGGGCTTGGTACCAACCATATAAAGCTAGAGCATCGCTAGCGCTCTGTTCACATGCAGCAGTCAGCTGCCTTGCAGTTCAAAAGTGGCAAGTATTCTTCTGACAACCAATGTGTAAAACAGTGGTAAAACTCTTCTCTGCAATGGCATCTTTGTCTCAACAAGGAAAAGCAAGGCCTGTGCAGTAAACTAAAGCAATCTACCTGAAGCCCCCAACACAGCCAGAGGGTTGTGTCTTATTTTCTCACATAAATTGCATAAGTCATAAGTTACAGTCACCTGCTAAGTGCAAAATACCTCATGACAGCTAAAATTTCTTTCTCAGGCGACAGAAATTCAAAGTCAAGTACAAAAGTGTAAAAACACATTTGGCCTAAAATAAGCCTCTATAAACCAGCAAGGTTTCTCCCCCAAACTAAAGTCCAAGACACACGGTGTGGGCCCCGGATGCACAAAATGCTTCTGCCCAAATTGTCCCCCTCGAATTTTTCGTTTATTTTTCTTTCTCAATGTTGCTGGTGAATAAACAAAACTTGGGAATCTCTGAGAGCCTCTCCCCAATAAATAGCACCTTTAATATACACTCGGCTTATAAACAAGTTGAGAAGTACAACAAAACAGAAAAGTAGGAGGTCAAAATAATGCCTGTTACTGATAGAGGGCAGGCTGCAGGATATGGTTTGTTGGGGGGCAGGGGTGGGGGTGCAGTGCTAGAGGTGGGTAGGCCTCCCTGTAGGTAGGAAGTCTGTTAAGATTTATAACTTAGAACACACAGGCTCATTCCAAACAGGAAGAAAGTTGAAGCTAAGTCAAGCAGGTTCATTTATTCTTCCCAAAGTTGACAATCAAAAGACTCGATCTCTCTAGGAGCTGGATGAATAAAGGATGGAGAGAGACCTACAATGACATTAAGAGATCTCACTTTATAGGAAGGAAACATCAGAAATGGGAATTATTCCCAGCTAACAATGCTTGCAAACAAGGTTAAATTCTTTGCTTACTGGTTTTTATACTGAGAACAACTTTTCTCAATATATTTGTGCAACTCTGATAGGATAATATTCTCATATTTAGTTTTCAGTACCACATTGCGCTGCAGTTTAATAAATCCCATTCGTGGAATACCAATGTTTCACAGTATCGATATTAATTCATTTTCATAAAATTTGATATCAGAAAGTCAATTTTAGAAAGTCTTCAACTACACAATTTGGGGAATGTATTCATAGTTATGTCTGTTATTTAATGTCTGGAAATTGATTTCCCATAAGATTATAGGCCAGATGATTCACTGACAACTGATTTCCCAAAGACTTCAGTAGGAGCATATGTGTAATGGCTTAAGAATGACCTTACACAAAAATATTCACCGTTTAGATGCACTGTATTATCAACTAAAGAATCCAATCTTTGCAAAACAGGAGATAGGGGTGGGGAAAAATTAAGAATAGATTTTCCCTTAGATGACATGAGCAAAGTTGACTTCTTTCAACAATTCAAAAATCATTCTCATCTAACCTTTGTGTGAAACTTTAATAAAGATGACATTAGGAAAATAAAAACCAAAGCAACAATCCAATTTTGAGAGAGGGACTGAGGATGAAAGAGACAAGGACAAAGGACATCATAGGCTTTGAGAGACAGGCTAAATGGGTGAAATCCAAGGCACAGGATTAAAAACAGATGAGCAGCTTCTCTGTCTCATCAAGAGAAAATATGAATGCACACAGAGTAAATCGGATACATACAAATGAACATATAGTAATATAGGATGCATACATATTTGGTTTTGGTAGCTGGCTGGTAAGGAGATAAGGTTATCTGCTCTAAATGAAGTTCTGGAAAAGGCATTGTGGAGACTGCATCTGAGAAATGTGAGTCTGCTAGGTAGTATTGAGGGCCTATTTCTTGGTTGGTGGCTATGAATGTAGTTGAGGGCAGTCTGTGCTCAACTGCCTGGATCCAGTTTTTTCACCTGTAAAACAGGATAATAATGGCAAACTTCAAGATCATTAAGAGAATTAAGTGAGAGAATGACTGTAAAGAATCTAACACAGTGTCCCACATAAAGATCAAGAAGTTTTTTCCATGCCTACTGCTAGTGATTATTTTGTACAGCCGCACTTCAGGAAGTTGCTAAAGTTTCTCATGCTGCTATCTACAGAGAAGGTAATTTCAGTAGGCAATCAGCTCATCAAAAGAGCTGAAACAGGAACAGAAAGTACCAAGCCACAAAGGTACCATGCAGTGTTTGTAATCAGCATTAGGTTGTAACTTAAATGAGAGTTAAGGTTTGTAGGGACCACTTTCCTTTACTGAGAGGAAAGTAATTTATTATGTCTTGCATACCACAATCAAACTGATAAAGAGCATCTCATGATAACATTCCAAATTTCCACTGGAATTGTAAACAGGAAAGAAACCAAGGGGCAAATAGCTAATAAAATTTAGTTCATCAATTTGAAAAATATGAAATGATTATGTCTTTCTTGAGAACTAGGTAGAAAGAAAATGGCTGCTAAGGGTTGATTCTGTAATTTTTAAGAAATGTGTTTCATGATTTGGAGGGCTGTAATTTGGAAATAACATTTGAATTCCTATTACTCAGTTCTGTAACTCAAAGTATAACACAGTACTTAAGGAAAAACCACAGCAAGAGGTTTTTTTTGTGTGTGACGCATATTACACAACTTCAAACCTTAGGAACAAAATTTATATTATAAAAACATAAAATCAAAGGGGAGTGACGTCAGTATCATGGCAGCTTAAGATGTACCTCACCTTTGTCTCCCCACCAACAATAAAATTTGGCATCCACCCATGGACAGAAATCCCCTTCAGGAAGCTGTGGAATCCAGCACCATAAGCCAAGGGACCCGGGAGGAGTCTGGTCCAGCCATCCATCAGGTAATAGGGAGACAGACCTCAGTCCCAGATGTGAACTCTGTCGTGGCCTATAAACTGGCCCCAGCCTCTTTCAACCACCATCTAGGAGCCCCTAAGAACACCAACTTAGACATTCACTCAAGGACAAGAGAGACTTTGCAAAAGTTCAGGTTTCCAGAGAAGTCCCAGAATTCCATTTGAGGAAAAAAAAAAGTTTGGATGTATTGGAGGAGGTAAGAAGGACAGTTTGACTTTACCCACATCACCCCTCCACCCAGGGATGGCACAGCTTAGGACCAAGAGAGATCTTCCTCACAGTGATTTGTCCCACAGAAGAAAGGGAGAGCATGTGAGTGAACACCCAGCTGCCCCAGCTGTACACGACACTGCCAAAGGGACTCCTTTCTCTCTTGCTCCATCCAGAGTACAGAATCATGAGCTACATGACTGGGGGCAGGAAGAAGTGGGGAGAGTGGCAGATACAACTACTGAAGGACAGTAAGAGGCACAGATCTTAACTGTGTCGTGAATTCCACCAAGAACCTGCCCAACAGCTGCTGGGAATGCATTACCAGTGGATCACAACTGGCTCACGGGAACCTCAAGCACTCTGTGTGCCTCACCTACAAACTCCCCATCTTGTGGTCAGCTCCCTGTGTGTGCTCCCGATGGTGACAGCAAGAATAAGCTTTGGAAGATAGTTAGTGAGCATGCACATAAGCTGGCCAAATCTGCAGGCCAGGGAGAGATCACAAACTTGACCCTAAGCACCACCTGTGGGAAACAAAAGAGAGGCTGTCAGCACTCACTCAGCCTGGTGCATTGAGGGATCCAGAGAAGGCATAAAGCCTAAGAATTCTGCCACAAGAGGGAGCAAGAAGCATGGAGGAGGTATACTCCAAAAAGGGTCTAAGATAGTCTCAGAATCTCTAATAAGGCTGATGGGAGGTATCTCTCTCCCAGAAGCAGTTAGTGAAACCTGGAGGGTGTGACTGCTACTTCAGAAGTAAAGAAATAATGCAAAAGTTCAAAGAACATGAAAAATCAAGATAACATGACACCACCAAAGGATCACAGTAATCTTCTGGTAACCAAACCCAAAGACATGGAGATCTGTGATTTACCCAATAAAGAATTCAATTTAAGGAAGCTTGATGAGGTACAAGAAAACACAGAAAGACAACTGAACCAAATCAAGAAAACAATAAATGAACAAAATAAGAAGTTTAGCAAATGCTCATAGCAGCACTATTTACAATAGCCAAGACACGGAAACAACCCAAATACCCATCAACAGATGACTGGCTTAAGAAGATGTGGCATATATATATATATATTATATAATATATATGATGGAATATTACTCAGCCATAAAAAAAATGAAAAAAATGAAATATTGACATTTGCAGCAACATGGATAGACCTAGAGAATATCATACTAAGTGAAGTAAGTCAGACAAAGACAAATATATGATTTCACTTGTATGTAGTATCTAAAAAGTAGTACAGACGAATCTATATACAAAACAGACTCACAGACACAGAAAACACACTTATGGTTACCAAAGGGGAAAGGGAGGGGAGAGGGATAAATTAGGAGTTTGGGATTAACAAATACAAACTACTACATATAAAATAGATAAGGAACAAGGATTTACTGTATAACACAGGGAACTATATTCAATAACTTGTAATAACCTATATTGGAAAGTAATCTAAAAAAATACATATGTAACTGAATTACTTTGCTGTACACTTAAAACTAACACAATACTGTAAATCAACTATGCTTCAATTAAAAAAAAAAAAGAAGAAAAGTTTAGCAGAGAGACAGAAGTCATAAAAAGGAACCAAATGGAAATTCTGGGGCTGAAGGATACAATGAATGAAATGAAAAATGAAATAGAGAACATCAGTGGCAGAATGAATCAAGCAGAAGAAAAAAATCTGTGAGACTGAAGAACTCAGAAATTATGCAATCAGAGAAGAACGAAGAAAAAAGATGTAAAAGAGTAAAGAAAGTTACATAATCTATGACATATCATCTAAAGGACCAGTTTGTAAATTACTGAAGTTCCAGATTTAGAAAACAGGGAGAAGGGGGCAGATAGCTTATTTAAAGAAATAATTACTAAGAACTTCCCAAGTCCATGGAGAGGTTTCGAAATCCAAGTTCGTGAAGCTCATAGGTCACCAAACGAAGAGATTCTCTCCAAGGCACATTATAATAAAAACTGTCAAATATCAAAGACAAAGAAAGAATCTTAAAAGCATTAACAGAAAAAAGCTTGTATTTACAAGGCAACCCCCATAATGCTATCAGCAATTTTCTAAGAAACCTTAGACGTCAAGACAGAGTGGGATAATATATTCAAAACACCGAAGGAAAAAAACTGCCAACCAAAAATATTTTATGTGGCAAAGCTGTCTTTCAGAAATGAAGGTGAGATAGACTATTCCAGACAAAGCTGAGGGAATTCATCACCACTAACCTGATTATAAGAAATGCTGAAAGGAGTTCTTCAAGTTGAAATGAAGAGACACTAATTAGTAAAATGAAAATATATGAAAATGTACTAAACACTGGTAAAAGTAAATACACAGTCAAATTCAGAATACCCTAATACTGTAATACGGTTAAGTGTTAACCACTTAACTTTTGTACAAAGGTTAAAGGACAAGAGTATAAGAATTACTATAGCTACAATGATTTGTTAATGAATAAACAGTATAAAAACAGGTAAATTGTGACATCAAAAACGTAAGAGGAAGGGGGAGTAAAAGGATACTTATCGTGTGCAACTGAAGTTAAGCTGTTAATAAAATAGACTGTTATATCTATGTTTTATGTAAGTCTCATGGTAATCACAAAGCAAAAATCTATAGTAGATTCACAAAAGATAAAGAAAAGGGAATCAAAACATACCCCTACAGAAAACCATCAATTCACAAAGAAGCAGCAGCAGAAAAAAAAGCAAGGGACTTACAAAACAGCCAAAAAACCATTAATAAGATATCATTAATGAGTCCTTACCTGTCAATAATTACTCTAAATGTAAATGGAGATTCTTCAAATAATTAAAAATAGAATTACTATATGATCCAGTAACACCACTTCTGGGTATTTATCCAAAGTAAATGAAAACAAATATGAAGGCTGTATCTGTACTTTCATGTTCATTGCAGCATTATTCACAACAGTCAAGATATGGAAACAGCCTAAGTGTTCATCTATGGACAAATAAAGATGTGATATACATATATACACACACAAAATTGTTATTCAGCCATGAAAAAGATGAAAACAGTGCCATCTGTGACAACATGGATGGACCTTGAGGGCATTATGCTAAGTGAAATAATTAACACAGAGAAAGAAACATACTGCATGATATCACCTATATGTGGAATCTAAAAAAGCCGAACTCATAGAAACAGATAACAGAATGGTGGTTAACAAGGGCTGGTCAATGGGGAAATGGTGATACACTGGTCAAAGAGTACAAGCTACCAATTTTAGGATAAGTTCTGGGGATCTAATGTACAGCATGTTGATTATAATTAATAATACTGTATTACATACCAGAAAGTAGTTACGAGAGTAGATCTTAAGTGCTCTCACTACAAAAATAAAATTGTAATGATGTGATGTGATGGGAGGTACTGCTAATGCTATGGTGGTAATCATTTTGCAATATGTAAGTGTATCTATCAACACATTGTACACCTTAAACTTACACAATGTTATATATCAATTATATCTCAATAAAGCTGGGGGGGAAATGTAAATTATACATTTTAAATAACTACGTAAGAAAGTGATTCACACCCAGGAGTCAGGGCCTTCAGTTAAAATCCTGACATCAAGACTTTTACTACCAGTTAAAAAAGAGTAACTGATACTGGACTTGACCTTCATTGTAAACAACTAGAAAACTAGACAAAACATAAAAGGAATGCTACACCAGACACTGGAGCAGGCAGTGCAATGCTATGGTATGTTAAAGAAAAGAAACCAAGGAAGTAAACTCTAAAAATCACCCGATTTCTGCCTAGAGGCACTTTCCAGCCTACAGGGTAGGAAGGGCAAACGCAGGGAGACAACTGTGACAACAATGAGTTGAGGAGAAAAGAGCAAAATTCAGAGACTGGGGTGGCTGAACATGCATGCAGAGATCTGGAAAGAGGGGAATTATACAGAAAAAGTGCAACAGAAATCTGCATAAGGGTTGCCTTGCATCCTTATCCTTGGCTGATTACTAAGCTGCATATACATTGAGTATGACTCCACAAAGCCAGACAGAGAGAAAAAAAACAAGCAAACAACAACAAAAAACTACTGGGGAAAGACCTGCTAGAAACTAAGCTGAATAGTTACCAGAGCTCACACAGGGCTGGAAGACAGTGAGTTCTGGTGACCCAGGATGTAGCTCCTCAATGATCTCTGGGGCATTCGATCAACACTAGAAAGATCAAACCACAGCTGTAAAGCTCAACTAGGGATAAAGACTACTCTAGGCACACCCTAAAAAAGGTTAAAAACAAGCATGAAAAGGATCAAGCTGCTAATCAAATAACTGCCTGTGAAAACAAAGCTCAACACTGTTTAAAGAAAGAGGGTTTCACTGGATGGTCTTTAAAGCAAGTTAGACTGTACAAAAGATTAGTGAACTTAAAGGTAACAGAAACTACTCAAACTGAAGGACAGTGAGAAAAAGTCTGGAAAAAAGATAGAAACCCTGTGATTTACGGGCACTATCATGAAGTCAGAGATGTAACTAGAGTCTCAGAGGAGAGGGCAGAAAAATAATTGAAGAAAATGGCTAAATTTTCCTAAATTTGATAAAAAACACAAATCCAAAACTGAAACAAATGTAAGGCCAGTATAAAGCAGTATGAACACAAAGAAAAATCACGCCAAGACACATCTTAAACTGCGGGAATTGGTCATAAAGAGAAGTTGTAAATCTTACAAGGAGCCATAGGAAGTAAAATAAAACAAAAAACGCATAGGAAAAAAATTAGAATGCAGATGTCTCCTCAGAAACAATGCAAACTGAAACACAAAACTGTATTTTTAAGATACAGAAAGAAAAACAACTGTCAAACTACAATTTTATACCCATTAAAAATGCTTTTCAAAAAAGAATGCAAAATAAAGACATTTTCGGCAAACCCCCCCCCAAAAAAACAAAAACAAAAACCTGGGAGAATTCACCAGCAGATCTGCCCCACAAGAAAAGCTAAACCTGTTTCAGAGTAAAGGAAAATTACATCAGATTGAAATTTGCATATACAAAAAAAGTAATGAAGAAATAAGTCAGTGGAGGGCTACTTCTACTAATTGAAACAGGAGGAGATTGAGTAATTTCCCTCCACAGAAAAGTATAAAAACAGACAAAACTGTCAAAAAATAACCAATCATGACACCGAAAATTGATCAAAATCAGACAACAAATTTGAAAAATGTTTATTGTTGAAAAACTAGATTTGGACAAAAATGGTAGCAACACCATGACTTTCTATATTTGGTATTATTACCTTGTACCTACCACTTCTTCAGGAAAAACTGTATCTTTATAAGTTTAAGGCTAGTTGCAGCCAGAGTATTAGACTGAATTAACAGTTGGGAACAAGGAAAACCCACAGCTTTGCTAAACCAAGGTTGCAAGTCCAGTTCATGGCCACTGAGAAATCAATCAGATAGCGAACTGAGAGATCCTGGAAGTGAAGGAGCCACACAGTGGCTAAGACAAGCTCTTTATTCACACATACCTGACCGACTGCTTAAGTGGAAAAATGAAAACCAAGGGATACTGAGAACTGGTTGCAATCTTGAATGTGTTCCTCAACCCACATACAGCCCAGCAGACTTAAAGTCTCAACTTTAAGATGTCTGAGTTCACACTCCACCCAAATCATTGGGTTGACCACTAAGCTATGCAGACAGAAAGATGAAGCCAGGCTAAAATAAAAACAACTGAGCAGAAACATCAGTGGCAGCACAATGCAAGGAAGATAAATTACAGAGTTTAAGCATAGGTAAGCTAGGAAACAAACAAAAAACATTAAAAAAATCAGAAAACCAAAAGAGAATCCAAAGTTACTAAAATATATTATCTAAAAGTAAAGTTTTCAGCCACAAAATTACCAGACATTGGTGTAGGGGGAGGGGGAAGAAGTATAATGATACACAAGGGAAAAAGCAGTCAATAGAAACTGACTGAGTGGGACCAGATGCTGCGTTCAGGAAAGACTTCAAAGCAACTATTACAAACATGTTCAAAGAATTAAAGGAAAACATGCTAACAAGGAGACAGAAAATAGGAAATCGTAATGGAAACATTGAAACTATATAGAACAAAATGGAAATTCTAAAATGTATGAACACTAAAGTGAAAAATAAATTAGATGAGATACCAGATATGAAATGGCAGGATTCAGCGAGTTTGAAGATTTATCAATAAAATTATCCAAGCCAAAGAACTCAGAGAAAAAAGACTAAAGAAAAATGAACAGAGAATCAGCCACCTGTGGGCCAATGTCAAGTATTCCAGGATATAAGTAAAAGGAGTCTCAAAGTAGATGAGAAAAAAAGGTCAGAAAAAAGGTTTGAATAAATAATGGCAAAAAAACTCCCTAAATTGATACTATAATACTAATACTACTCATAATAATCTGATCCAAGAAACTAAACAAAGCCCAAGTAAGATAAACACAAAGAACTACAACTAGTTACATCATAGTCACCTTGCTAAAAGCCAAAGAAAAAAAATACTGAAAACATCAAGAAGAAAGTAATGTATCATGTAAAAGGGAACAATCATGTTACTGGCTAACTTCTCATCAGAAATAATAGAGATCAGAAGGTAGCAGAATGAAATATTTGAAGTGCTAGGGGAAAAATAATAA
Source organism: Hyperoodon ampullatus (assembly GCF_949752795.1). Classification (NCBI taxonomy): domain Eukaryota; kingdom Metazoa; phylum Chordata; class Mammalia; order Artiodactyla; family Ziphiidae; genus Hyperoodon; species Hyperoodon ampullatus. Next base: position 68,329,465 of record NC_136929.1, read on the forward strand.
AAATTTTAAATGAACCTAGAATTCTGTAAGTGAAGACAAAATAGGTACATTCCAGATAATCGAAACTGAGAGAATGCTAGCAGACCTTAGCTATAAGAAATATGTCTACCATACAAACTCTAATCAAAAGAAAGCTGGAGTGGTAATATTAATATAAGATAAAATAGATTCAGAGTAAGGAATATTACCAGAAATCAGGAAGAGCATTCATAAAGGGGTCAATTCATCAGAAAGACATAACAATCCTAAAATTTTATGCACCTAATGAGCTTCTAAATGCAGGAAAACCCAAAAGAACTAAATTAGACAAATCTATAAATACGGTTAGCGATTTCAATATTCCTCTTAGTAAATGACAGAAAATTAACAAGGGTAGACAAGCCTTTAAAATATATCTGAAATTTTTCAATCATTTGGAAATTAAACAACACACTTCCAAGTAATCATTTGATCAAAGAAAAACATCTCAAGTGAAACTGAAAAATAGTTTGAACTAAATGGAAATGAAAACACAAGACATCAAAATCTGTAAGAGGAAGTTAGATCAGTATTCAGGGTAAAATGTGTAATTTTAAATGATAGAAGAGAATGGTCTAAAATCAATTACCTAAATTTCCATTTTAAGACTCTGGAAAAATAAGAGCAAACTACATCAAAAGAAGAAGGATGGGATTAATAAAGATAGAAAAGGTAATCAATGAAATATAAAACAGACAATATAGAAAATCAATTAAACCAACTTTATAGAGACAACTAGAATGCCCATACAATGCTGGTAGGAATATAAAATGGTACAATCACTTTGAGAATCTGGTGACTTCTTAAAAGTTAAACTGACACCTATCTTAGGTCTAATTATTCCATTCCTATGTATTTACTCAGGAGAAGTGAAAACATATGTCCACAAAATGACTTCCAGAAATATTCAGAACTTTATTCATACTAAACAAATCCTGGAAACCCAAAGATCCATAAACAAGTCAATGGGTTGTAAAAGTGTATACATACACTGATCAATGAAAATTAAAGAAATTAATGAAATATACAACAATATAGATGAATCTGTATAATTCTGAGAGAATGAAGCCTTAACCAAAGACCATACAGTATTTGACTCTAAATTCTTGAACAGGCAAAACTAATCTATAATGACAGGAAGCAGATCAATGGTCACTTGAGTTGGGGTAGGGGTGGGCTGACTGCAAAAGGGATATGGAAGAAACTTTTCAGGGTGATGGAATCTGTATCTTGACTGGGATGATGGTTACACTGAATACCTTCGTCAAAAATCAAACTGCAGACTTAAAATGGGTATGTTTTATTGTATGAATTATACTTCGTTTCTCTACATCTCAAGTTTCTTCTTCATAGCTCAGAGATAATACTTCACAGAGTGGTAAGGTTATAATGAAATAGTACACATACCCAATGCAATGCCTACCATGTAGTAAACAGTTCGTTATTCATCAGTTCTCCACCTGAACACCTGCTGTTTCTAAGGAGCTTTCAAGATTCCCATACCATTATTAAGATAGCTGCAGTTAAAAAATTCTTCTTCATAGGGAATTAAAATGCCTCTCTCTAACCTACAGCCATTGATCCTAAGTCTACCCTCCCTATAGCAGTGGTTCTCAAACTGAGGCGTGCATCAGAATCACTTGGAGGGGTGGTACAACACAAAGACTGCTGAGGCTTATCCCGATCGTTTGATTCAGTAGACCTGGAATGAGACCTGAGAGTTTGCATTTCTGAGTTCCCAGGTGATGCGGGTGATGCGGGTGATGCCAGGGATTCCACTCTGAGAAGCACTGTTTTAGAGAAACATAAATTGTAAGACCACTCATACTTCCAAGTGCATCATTTTAAACACTGGAAGAGTTAACATATTTTTTAACTTCCCTTTTTTCCCAATTAAAGCAGTCTTAACTCTTCCAAACCTCACTTTCCTAGTTCTGTTAGAATGTCAATATCGCTCCTAACATGTAGCCCCCAGGACTGAGACTTCCAGCTGGGACCCGACTAGTACCACCCCCCCGCCACACCATAAAAAAGTCAACAATCATTTATCTTAACCTGAACAGTTTCCCAGGTTTAGGTTTTTCAGTGTGTGCGTAGTTGTGTCTTTGTCAATCAAACACTTCCTGATTGTTTATCACCTGCTATAAGAGCAGGTCTTCCTAATATTCTTATACAGAGCCTGTCATAAACTTCTGTGAAGCAAACCCTTTGTTTCATGAACCAAATTTCTCAATTAAAAAATGCTCCAAAGGACAGGACCAATAATACTTGTTCAAAGAGTAATTTCAACAGTAATATACCTTTGCTTCAGAACTACACGATGCATATTCTTCAGGAGTCTTCAAGTACTTAATGAAAACATGCTTATCTGAATCACTGAAAATAAAAGCTGGAATTCTACAGTTTCAATAGAAATGGTATGTGCAATTTTCTCCACACCCATGCTACTACGTTTCAAAATTAATTCCTCTATTTCCTGCAAAAATATAATTCTTGGTTGAGGGAAAAAATGATTAAACGTAATGACTTGCCAAGCAAAAATTTATGTACCTGTGGCCAAAAATGGTCATCTGAAGGACAGAAAACAATCCCTGCTTTCTTATGTGGAAATTTCCTCCAGCAGGTGAGAGAGTATATAGAAATGAGAGGATCAATATTGCATACTTGGAAAACAAATTTTTAAAGTAAATTAAAATCATGTTCCTAGACTCTAAAGTTTCCAGTTGTATCCTTTCAATACACTTCAATAGTACAGGAGCAATTATTTAACCTAGAGAATAATGATGAATGATTCAGAGGAATTATTACAAAAACCACAAATAAGACATAATTAAGTAAAGTTAGTTTATTTTACCTGTAGCTCTTCCAATATAAATTTAATGTACATGCTGATACTGAGAAATATTAGGAAGAATCACTGACAGACGTCAGAATATCATGCCTTCCAATCCATCCTCCATGAACTTCTTATAAAGGGCCATAAATTTGGCCACAAATGCTTCCAAGTGATAAATGGCTTTGCTACCCAGCTGTAGACGATGTTCATAATAAGCTGCCATCTGGGCCACTTCCCCTTTCAGTTGTCCATCACAATTATGTAAAAGTTCTGAGAGAAGGCCCTAAAGAAAGATAACTAGTAATTAAAAAAGTAATCATTTAAAAAAATATTAGCTGAAAATGCTTTATTTCTCTCATTCAAAAAGGAAGTAAAACTTAAATATGTTCTTTTTTTATTCCTGATGGACCAGCAGACTTCATCCAAAAGTACATACCATTCTATAATGTAAAAATGTGATAGTTATCTTTCATAGTCCAACTCTAAATATTTAAATGTACAGGGTGCAAAGATATAAGTATAAAGATGCTTACCGCAGCATTATTAATTATAATAATCTGTAGACAACCTAAAGTTCCACCAACAGGGGTCATATCCAAAAAACTGTGGTATAGTCATACAATGAAATCCCACCCATCCACTAAAAAGAATAAGGTAAATCTGTACTGTCATGAAACAGCAACCATACTACACTGCTGAATTTTAAAAAAAGAAGGGGAAAAAAAACCAAAACAGTGCAGGACAACTGAAGTTTTATGAAACACACACATATATGGGCTTATTTCTACATGACTAGAAAAGAGGTCTTATGGAAACAGAGTGTGGAGCTTCACTTTTTTCTTTGTACCAAATGGTATTTGGTATCATTTGAATTTTTTCATGTAAGGATTACCATGTAATTTTAATAAATACAAACAAACAAAAAAACAGTGTGTTCCCTAAAATCTAACAGTCAGCTTATCTATCCAGCTGGGGAGTTGATTAGGTTTAGACCAGCCCTAAAACTGTGTCTTACAATATCCCTCTGCCTCCTTCTTTAACCTCATTCCTCAAGTGCACTGGGCCTTGTCTGCAATACTTGTTCCCCAGCTACTTATATGGTTCCCTTCTTTTAATCCTTCAAGTCTCAGTTTAAACATACCTTTTTCACAGAAGCCATCACTGACCTTCCATAACCCTGCCCTCCATTGTTACCATTTCACTTGGTTACTTCCTTTGTGGCACTTGGAACATTCTGAAATCCTCTTGCTTCGTTTCCCATTTCACCCCACAAAAATGTAACTTCTCTGAAGGCAGGCCCACCCGTCCCCTTCAACACACCCCTAAAGGGTCCTGACACACCAGAAGCTCAATAAATATCTGTTGAACTAATGAGCTGGACAGAAAGAGGTGACAATGTATCTTAGTGCAGCAAAAGCCCTGAGATCACACAAAATCCAAGTTTTATGCTTATAAACAGTTCAAGATTTGAAATCAGGATACCTTCATTATTATTTCAGGAGGAATACAATGAGTTAGAAGCTCATAGAGTCTCCCACGAACTTCAAGGAGCCTATACAAAACAAAACAATATTTTGTGATAAAAATAGGAAGCAATTTTTCCTCTGTACTGTCTTACTTTATGAATTAAACATCCCAAATACAGACATTTTCTTAAATGGCTTATCATACTTAAGATACACCTATGGAAGCTTATCTTAATTTCAGTTCATTTTTCTAAAATGATGTAATAATTGCTCACTAAATATTAGCTGCTATTCAAATTAGAAAATTATGAATTTCTCAGATATGTCAAATAAGAATCAAGACTAAGGGGTCAAAAATCAGAAGGAGTCATTTGGTACTGTGTGGACCAACGTTCAGAATGACACCAGCCATCCCAGTATTTCTGCACAGCTCCAAGGTTTTCTGAAATTAAGAGAAATTTCTTTTTATACAGCATAATGGCATCAACTCCCAAAACTGTTAGTCTAAATAGGCAACAGCAGCACTCGAACAAGTTCATTTATGAGCTGTCAAAACCTGTTTGGAAATTGGAGGAAAGGGCCGCAGCAGCTACAATAATTAAGTAAAGTAATAATCAACTAAAGTCTTAAAAATACATCTAATAATAGTCAAATAGTCAAATACTGCAACATCTGTACCTAAATCTCTTAAGAGCAGGAAAGTTCAACTACTACCACCAATTTTTCTTCATTAAAATCAGAACAAAAACAAGAAAGTCACCATTAGTGTGGAAATATTTTATGGAAGTAAAAGGCTCCCAAGACATGCTTTTTTTTTTTTTTTTTTGTGGTACGCGGGCCTCTCACTGTTGTGGCCTCTCCCGTTGCGGAGCACAGGCTCCGGATGCGCAAGGCTCAGCGGCCATGGCTCACGGACCCAGCCACTCCGCGGCATGTGGGATCTTCCCAGACCGGGACACGAACCCGTGTCCCCTGCATCGGCAGGCGGACTCTCAACCACTGCGCCACCAGGGAAGCCCGACATGCTTTGTTTGAATTTTATTTCTTTAAAGCCTGAAACTTCTTCACTGCTTGACAATATTTTACAGAACGGAATGCACGTTTTTCCCTAAAGTCAAGGTTTCTTTTCTGAAGAACCTACCTAAACGTTTGCACTTTTCGAAAACTATTAATTTCTTCAACTAAAATAAATGAATTAATAGGAATTCTACGCAAATACCACGTACCCATTATCTATGACTATTCACCTCCTCTAATCTATATGGTAGCCCAAGAGTACATATTATCATTTCCTTTGAAGAATTTCTTATAAAAATAAGAATTCATCAGATATACCATACAAGAAGAGAAACATGGTATAATCCTCTCATGGTTATTTTCACGTAAACCAGTGAGGCTTACATTTCAGTGGTTACATTCAGCCTAGTCTGTTTCCTAAAAGAATCAACCCTCTCTAAAGTCCAAAGATGGTTTCTCAGTTCTGACAGGCAAAAAAAAGTAACAAACTGTGTCTCAGTGAGCCTAAGGGACCTTCACTAGACATTCCGAAGGTAGTGAGTGGGCCTTAAGACTGTCACTCTTGATTTGGAGAAGAACAGACTGCCCTTCTCAATCAAAGCTGTCATGATAAATCAAACAAGCAGTGGCTGAAGTACTTTCAGTATGGTCTACTACTGAATAAGAGACCTAGGAAGTAAACAGAAACAACTGTACAGCAAATATGCACAGAACACTTCCTAAATACTGATGGCATATACACAACATTATTCTTAACAAAGCCTATCATCACACATGAGCACCGGGTCTTCTAGTTCTCAACCCATTATCACACAATCTCTTCTGCTCTTATAACAAAGGTACAAGTATCCTTGGCAGAGTAAAAATAATAGCATCTTCATTATACAAATGAAAAAGCTGAAGCTCTAAGATGAAGTTACCTGCTCGACACTTAGCTAAAAATCAGCAGAAGAACTAGAAGTCTGACCCACAGTCTAGGCTCTTTCTATGACACATCAATACAAAGTTATATACTGTGATTTTCAATATTAGAAAGCTAGATACATCATGCTATGTATTAATATTAAATCATCCAAGATTCTGGGAAAAAACCTAAAACTTCCAAAATTTGTTTTAATTTATGTAGAAGTTCCACATTTACATGCCAATTGCCATGATATCATACGCTAACTATTCTGAACCATTAAATTTCTAAAATTAAATCCTACCTTTTCTTTATAAATGTAGTATTATAGATTTAATTATAATTCTAAATGGCATGGTATTAGCATAAAACAGCTAACCTTAAACTTAGAATATCTGTACTATCTCAATGACCAAACTTTCATGGTGATCTTTTACAGCAGTTACCTCTGTGGAGTCTGCTGACTGACAATAGCATTGGCAGTCTCCCTCAGATACACCTCCCAATCTGTTTCAGGGATTTCTTGATCTGCAGTAAAAGGATATCTACATGACAAAAAGAGAACACAATAAATTAAATGAAAGTGGGCTTATGTCCCAAAATGTTTCCCACGGTAACTTCCCCTTTTCACTCACTGTTGCACTCTGCAGGCTTCACACATAAGCAGGGCTTTTCTGAGATTTCTGCAGGACTTCTCTGCAAGTCTATGAGCCAGTTGTGAAGGAAGATTTAGACCTTCCTTCTTGCACACAGTAGATAACACATGGCAAATCTACAAACAAATTAACAAAAACGGGCAGTATGTCAAACAGCATACTGAGACAATTTCTGTTAATATCTTTATAGACCCTCCCCAACCTTTTTTTTGGTCACTACCCTACCCTAACCCACTGCTCCTTCAGCAGGAAGCTAGGGGTCTAGCCTAGTTGTCAGGAAGAGGCAGCAGCTAGATGGGCAACTGGAGGGAGCTCTGGTCCCAGCTTCAAGCCTGACAGCCTCCTCAAGGCAGCAGGGAGTTGGAGACAAAGGGTCTCATGTTGGAGGCAAAGATACTGCTCACAAGTCTGCCAAGTAGAGCCATACAAGCTGAAGTGCACACGACTCAGGCACTAAGACCTGAATGGTGCCCATGGGAGTGGTGTAACCTGGCAGTGCTGCTGCTTTATAGACACTTTTAACTCTATCACCCCCAAAATTTTTACAAGTGAAACTTATAATAAAGTTACTTTAACTACTTTGAAACTAATACAATGTCACATATTATCCCCACTTTGCATAAAATTGTCCCAAATCTATTAAACAGCAGAAAACTGCCTCTGAGAAACTGTTATTTATACTGTCGGCTGTTAAGAATGATAAAGAAAACAAAAAAATGTATTATGTTTCAGACTAACTTTGGTCCCCTAACAGGGGACTAGGTATTCCCAAATCATCTTCTTGCAAAATCTATTTCCTGAATACTCACGCCTCCTCCATAAGCCAGTTAAATTAGGTTAAGGTAGAAGCCATTAAATTAACTAGCCCTTACCTACTTTAGTAAAATCCACAATAATTACTTGTTTAAAGTAAAAGATGATTTAATGGAAAGAACATTTTCTATATATTGGTATCTGGTATTTACTACATATATATACAGGTTTATACGTATACTAATAGTTAGCATCCAGGCCATAGCTATTCCTAAATTACTGATATAGCTCACTACGTTTTCACAAAAACAAACATGACAGGGATGTACACACAGTACACATGGAACCTAAAGTGAAATTTTTTTCTGAAAAGTTTAACTTGACTTACATCTTCAATGCTGGGAGCAGGCACACGAACTGCAAGGCACCTACTACGAATAGGTGGTATCACTTTTGATGTAGAATTGCAACACAAGATCAACCTGCAGGTGGACATATACTTTTCCATGGTTCTGCGCAAGGCATGCTGAGCATCTTTAGTGAGTTTGTCAACTTCTGTCAATAACACGACTGAGTCAAGGAAAAACAAAACAAACTTTAACTTAAGTATTTCTCTTCCTCTTCCTCCTCATTATTCAGAGTGAAATCCTAAACAATAAGCCTAATATACTACTTTCCCCTTTGGAGAAGACATGCAAAACTTATAGGTATGGAGAGAATAATTTCTTTTATTTTTATTTTAAAACATTCTAAGATCAAACAAGCCTAAGAAACACTAAGCTAAACAAAGTTAAAGAGGTTATTTTGTTGTAGAATTTACTGCAGCCTTTATTATATTTATACACAGTAGAAATCACCATGACAAGGATACACTGTGCTGCATTTACCCAAAATAATTTATCTCAGGAGCACATTTCTGTAGAACATCTTAGCATTAAGGAATACATTTTAGAAAACACTGGCACAAGAGATATAGCAAATAAGGCATAAAGATATCTGGTTACTTGTATAATAAGATTCCATCTGGTCATAATCAAGGATTGGCCTTAAAGTGCTTCAGGAATAGTATGTAGGGACTGAATCCAACTGTTGTATTTTTCATTGTATTATTTCTAGAAGATGACAGTGGTAGCATTTGTAGCATTTGAATCTCTCCCATAAAAACAGACAGAACAAGTAAAGATTCCAAGACCCAAGACAACATTTATATCAAAACTAGGTGACAAGTTGTCCCTAAGAACCCTAAATATGAGCAAGTGAGAACAAGAAACTATGTGTGGGAGGAAGTGGCAGGGATCCACCAGGTTTTTGACAGCCTTTAGGACAGGAGAACCCCAAATCACCCACAAAAGCACACTGGAAATATCATGGGCCAATTTAAGAACAGCACTCATAGGGCTCAATTCATGGCTAAGAGCTAAGGAACCTTGATGCAATAAGGTTTGAGAGAACATGGGACTGAAAATAATAAAATGAATATTCCTTCCAAGACAACACTTCACAATTTGGAGACGTTCTAGAAATAGAACCAAAATTGAACAGAACAGGAAAAATAAAGACAAGGAGATTGATCCCAGTATCTGACAAGGATAGCACCAAATAAAATGATAAAAAAATAAATCACTGCTAGGTGAGAAAACAGCAGCATATTTTAAAAATTAACACAGCCCAACCAAGTGACATTTACTCCAGAAATGCAAAGCAGTTTCATTAAAAGATCCAGTTTAATACTAAACACTAAGAAGAAAAATCATAAAACTACATTAATGGGTACAGGAGAGCATTTGAAAAATATTTTTTTAATTTATTTTGAAGTACAGACTGAGGAGGAAAGATAAGAAATACACTGGAATATGCACAGGTTATTTACAAAACAGTAAAATAAGCAATGAACAAAAGATAAAATCATCACATTCACTAAAAAAAAACCCAAAGTACAAACAATTTATTTTCTCCACTCAAACTGACAAGGATTAAAAATAATTATCCAGTGTTGATAAATGTTAGAGAGAAATGGGCATTCCTAAACACTGCTGGTGGTAGCACAGAGCTATACCCTCTTTCAGATAAAGAATTTGGCAAAATATATCAAAAGCATTAAATTTGGCATATTTATCAAAAAATCTCCTGTAAAAATATATGCATATATATGCAAATAAATAATACTGCAAATGTTAACAGTAACTGTTACAGGGATTACAGCTGGTATGAATTTTCTTTTGTTTAGGTAAATATTTGATAATGAACATGTCACTTTGGTTCTAAGAACCATTATTTTTAAATCATGCAATTTCTTATTTTAAATTCAGTATTTTTTCATTACTTATCTAGTTCTAAAGTAACAAATGGGTGGCACAAATAGTTCTCTTTCTGCCAAAATTCAATTCCATTAGACTATAAACTCCCAGGAGCAGAGATCATGCCTCTCTTGTTCACTTTTACATACTTAAAGGGAAAAAAAAAAAAAGGTAGCATAGTGCTTGGCACAGAACAAGAGGTTAATAAATATTTGCTAAATGGATGGAATTTACATTCTCCACTACATTTCTCTTATACCCACTGCTTGTAATTTAAGTGTCTGCCTCATAAAAAGAAATCTTTTTATCACATACCTTTAAAATCTTTTTGAGAGTTTGTTTCAAGTTGCTGTGATTGTGCCACTGTTTTCAACATCTCCTGAATTACTACCCGGTCACTATTTCCAGCATCACTATACAAAACAAAAATAGTGGTAAATACGTGTGTAAATATTTAGAAAGTATTATGCCCTTATTCTTAATCTGTCATTGTAAGAAAAATGTTGAAGATCTTAAGTGATCAAAATTTTAATCAAACTGAGTAACACCTATTACATTCACAAAACTTTAAAAGTGAAGTGTTTTAGGGTCATTAAATACTAAAAATATTCCAATACTCAACTACAATTTGGTTAATATCACTGAAAACACCAAGCATGTTCTTATATTAAGTTTACTGAGAAGATAAACAAAATTGATAAAGCATTAGCCAGACTAATCAAGAAAATAAGGGAAAAGACTCAAAAAAAAAAAAAAAAAAAGTGAGCCATGGCCGCTGAGCCTGCGCGTCCGGAGCCTGTGCTCCGCAACCGGAGAGGCCACAACAGTGAGAGGCCCGCGTACCGCGAAAAAAAAAAAAAAAAAAAAGAGCAATAGCTATTAACAGCTTATCAAATACTTTGACACTTCTGTACCCACTATAATTCATACCTAGTCAGAGCTAATTTAAAATATAAAAATAACTCCTTGGAACAGAAATTTAATCTCTGTTCCTCTTCCCCACCCCCAAAATAGTAAAGGTCTGAGAGAGAACAAGCCTAGACAAGTCCCTCTCAGCAGCAGCAGAGTTGATTCAGGGTCTTAGCAAGGGGATGGGATAAGCAAATTAAGTTTAGCACACAAATCAGTACTCTGTAAGCTGCTGACTTACAGGCATTACCTGTCACTTATACCAATATCATTGCTTTAGCACTTAAGTCCTGCACCTCACAAACCAACGTAAGTCACCTGGTTAATTCAGGCTGAATGTCAATTTAAAACACCTGAAAAACAAACAGCTTAACCTCCAACTGACTATTCTTGCTACAGAGGAACTCTCAAAGAGAAAAAGAGGGCAAAGAAGTCAGCTTTAGTTTATTTTCCCAACAGCCATTGTCTGTCTCAATTCAATATTATTAGATCAATATACGTACAGTGTTTCTTTTATAATCATTTCCTTGTCCAGAATCTGAAATATTTCGCTTTTGTCTATGGAATTACCACTCTCTACTTTTATGATCAGACCCTTTCCCACCAACCTTAATTTTTTCTTTGACATACCTAGGAAAAATAATAATATCAGTCTGTTAGGGTTGTTCTGAGGATTAAATAATCCACGTAAAGCTTCCCACACAGTGCCTGATACTGAATGCACATTAACTTAAAACTCTCTTCTTATTCCATTCAGTCTAGAAAGGGATGCTCGATCTCATTGCTGTGCCACTGCCCATAAAGTTGCCTTTGCCTGAAGATGTCCTTGATTCTGTTCTCCTTCAAGAACATATCAGATCCCGTAGAACCCTGAAGGCTTAGCCAACTTTACACTCAATACAATCATTTCTACATCATTTACTTAAGCAGGACGTAACTGCTGTGGCATGAGTTTTCAATGTGCCTCCCAACAAGATCCTAGTCATTATCTCATGATAGAGAATACAGACAGTGGCTGATGGACTATAATACCCTCTAATCAAAAAACTGAAACAAAGAAAATGGAACCCAAATTCACTTTCTGAAATATTTTTTCAGGCATTTACAAACTTTTTAGACACACTTTGCTCACCAGTTCTGAATGAGTCAATATAATTCAACAAAAACTTACTGACTATGCAAAATACTTTGTGTAAAGCACAGAGCTCTGTAGAGCAAGAAAACTTAATTAAAATTATTTGACTTGGGGGGTATCAAAGAGAAGGGAAAGTAGGAAGGTTCTAGGCTCCCCGTCTCACACAGGGCCGCTTCACTTTTATCTGTTTTATATATTGTTTCCATACATAATTTTATTTCAAAAAAAACATTCTACCTTTAAAAAAAGTCTGAACATCGCTATTCTAAAATTGCTTATTTCTATATAGTAGCAACTTACCTGGGATTAACTTCAAGGTGGTAATTGCTTGCAATAGTGCTAATTTCAATTTTCTTCTTAGATGGAGTCTGTGGACAAAGAAAATAGTTTTTTTTAATGTTTATTCATGACTATTTCTCTTTTCTGTTTTTCATTCTTTTTAATTATGTAAACAATTTATGTTTACTAAAGAAAGAAAACTTTAGATGACCACCACTAATGCTTCAACTTCATTAACCCCATTCCTTTCTTAAGGTGCATGTAAACATACATGTTTTTATGTACATTGGGTCATATCACACCTTCTGTTTTTAGTGAGATCACTTTTCTCCTTTACCTCCAGAAATCTCCAAACCATTCCCAGTTATCAGATCATCGTTGTAAACAATCTGCCTATGCCCTTTCACAGCCTTTTCCACGATAACACACAAAAATAAACACATACTAATACATTACTACAGAGAGTGTGTCAGCATACTTGCAAAAATTGTTTTAAAAAGAGGCAATCATATATATTTCTCTGTGTTTTGCTTTTCCTTAACAACACATTTAGACAACCTTCTCAGACAAGTGGTATAAGCTGTTATAGTTGCATATCAACCATAACATGGATGTCCCAAAGCCAGTCATACAGATGGGCATCTTGTTTCTTGCTTTTTACAATCTCAAACAGTTCCATAATTAACATACTTGTGCATATGTCTCATGCACTGCTTTCACGTCTGTGTAACAGATTCCCAATAAAAGATCTGCTGGATTGAAGATGATGTGTTTTCTAAACTTTTATACGTATGTATGTGTTTATGTATAACCAGCCACTTTCCAAAAAAATCTAACAATTCACTTTTCCACTGGCAACAAATACTCCTTCTCGTTATTCCTCATCTGCAGTAGGTTTCATCATGCCTTCAATTTTTGCCTATTTGATGACTGTGTAATAGACTCTCACTGCTTTTCCTCAACTACCACAAAGGTCAAACATCTTCACATAGGTTTATTGACTGTTTATCTTTCTCTCCTGTGACCATTTTTGATTCAGTTTTCTACCAGGTTGTTTTTCCATTGTCACTTTGTAAAATCTTTTATCTAATACATTCCTTTCAAATATTTTTTATAATCCTTCATTTTTCTATTGATCTTATGTATATTATCTTGTCATACAAACTTTTAAAATTCATATATACCCAAGTATATATTTTCTTCTACAGCTCCCATGTTTTTTATTAAAAGGTGTTCCTGACTCATACACTGTTCATACAGTCTAAGAAATTCTATTCTAAGAAATTTAGTTTCATTTTACCATTTCAGTCTTTAATTGATCTGGATTTATAAATTATGTGTCATAGGGATTCAACTTTATTTTCTTCTGGGTTGGTAGCTAGTTATGCTAGCACATTTTGCTGACCAATCCTTTTCCTACTGATGTGAAATAGATCTTGGGCTATCATATTTCTGGGCTCTCTATTCAGTTCCACTGATGTAATTCTCTATCCCCATGCCATAGCAATATTGTTTTGATTATAGTAGCCCTACAGTATGGTTTAATAAACACATGTCCCACTTCACAAATCTTCTTTTTCATAATTATTTTAGCTAGTCTCAGAAATGTACTTTAAGATCACTTCATATAATTAAAAAAATAAATTGCATTTTAATTGGAATTTCACTAAAATTTATACTGAACATGGGGAGAACAGATACTTTTAAATACTACTGAGAAGATGATGCATCTTTCCATTTGATCAGCTCTTGTTTTTTGTCCTTTTATAAGATTATGTACAAGGTTTTCTTACTACCTTTCTTATTAAATTTGTCCCTGCATAAAGAATTTCCACAAGGATGTACTACCAACATCTCAAATTCAATGTGTCTAAACACAAGATAATCCACATTAGCCTACAGTCCATTTATCCTCCTAAAGATTCTATTAATAGCACAACCTACTGTCCAGTCACTCAGTTTACATTTTTTCAGTGCCTAATATGTGCAAGACACTATACCAGAGGCTACAAAGAATATGAAAACGATGGCAACTGGACTTATTGTGGTGATTATTTCATAATGCATAAAAATATCAAATCACTATGCAGTATACCTGAAACTAATATAATACCACATGTCAAGTATAACTTACAAAAATATAAAATTTACCCTATATAACTTCAAAACAAATACAATCTTGTCAGAGTCAAGATGTATAAATAACTTTGATCAAGGCAAAACAAAGTAATGCTCTAAAAAGTATAAACTATGGGTTGCAGGAGGAAACATTAATTATAACGGGGTTGGGGTGGGGCACTTCCAGGAGGATACATTTCGGCTAGATCTTAAACACTGTCAGTAAGGAAAGAGTATGAAAATGCATTGCATAGCATGAGGCTACAAAACACAGCCAGGGCAAGATCATGGGAACTCTGAACATCCCAGAGCCTCATGCCTCCTCTCCCAGTCAGTCAGCTGCCCAATCTTTACTGAGTCACCGGATTCCACGTTTAAAATTTTTCTCCAAATCATTCCCTTTCCATACCCACTACTGCTCTCAGAACAATGAACTTTAGAAACTTGAGTTCTAATTCCAGCTGACACTAATTCGAATCTGAAATGAATCCCACCACCTACGTCTTACCCAAAGTCTCCTGTTGCTCATATTTCTTCTCTAACGTAATGTAACTTTTGTCTGGTTATAATAGTTAAGTCTATAAATCATCAACTCTCAATCCTGTACACCAGGATTACCTGTGAAATTCTTACTTAAATCACACATTGGGCAGCAAAGAGTCCTATATGATGAGGACTGAAAATCCCTGCTCTAAATATTTGGAGGGCCTCAAAGTGAAATGCTTACTGTGATGGTCTGATGTTCAATTCTCAATTTTTCCACTCCCACACCATAAAGTTCACGTAGAATACACATAATTCTTGTCTTTTTTCCAGCACCTGATGGTCCATAGACTAACAGATGAGGAAAGTCACCACACTGCACCTGGAAAAAAAAGAACAAGGCATTTTCCCCAAACTACTGCCCAACGTGTGGAAGTAAACTACTTTTCAAGTATCAAATATTTTGTGTCTCTACCTATGAACCTTCAAAAATGTGTGTGTGTGTGTGTGTGTGTGTGTGAGTGTATATATAGAGAGACAGATCTTTAACTCTGAAATGTTGATTATCCCCCTGGGATTAATGTTATATAACTTATATATCTAGCACAGTACATGTAAGATACAACACTATATGCTAGAAAGCAAGAAATCCCAAACCTGGCTGACTGTCAGAATCTTCCAGAGAACTTTTAATAAAAAGACTAATTACTGGACCCCATCCACAAGATTATGATTCAGTAACTGAGACTGATGCCTGTCGTAGTTTGGGCTTCTACAAATAGTCCCTTTGATAAGAAACGAGTGCATTTGGTTTTATTTGGAAGGTAAAGGAAAACTTTGTAGGGGAGCAGGAAAGCAAGGAAGGAAGGCAGCCAACAACAGTGCTGTTAACTTAAATACTCTGGGCATCTGGGGCGTGATCCTGCTGTGGATATCTTGAAGCCACTGAAAAATACACCACACTATTAAACCACCCAAGGGTGGAGAAGCTGGAGTATGATACACTACCTCTCATCAATCCTTTGCTGGCTTGAGAAAGTGAATGGAGAGGAAGAGAGGGCATTAATTCCCTGACATTTCAAGTCTGCTTAGAGGTGTCAGCAAGAGAAAGCCTTCAGGAAATGCAGATGCAGGGAGCTGGAAGTCGGTCTGTGTAATTTTATACATTAAGAGCAAGGGAATGGAGTAGGACGCTGACAGTGCTGCGTTTCAAAACAAGATGGTTTGTTTTTTAAAAACGTTCCCAGGTGATTGTGATGCTCAGTCAGGTCTGGGGATCAGTGTTATGAAGGCTATAAAGATGACAAGAACACAGACCTTAGCTTCAGGTGCATAAAATCTTGTGGAGCAAAAGTTTTATAAATAACCGTTTTAGAAAAAATGAAAATAAGTATCTTAACAGAAGTGCTTGTTACAGTGAATTTTAATACTCTGTAAACTCATCTATCTCTGGCACTGAAAGAAAAAAGTGTCAAGGAAAGGAACTACTTACCTAAGACAACGCATGGAAAATAGTAGGTACTCCACAAATACAGCCTTCATTTTTTTAAACTTCTATCTCACCAAAAATAAGTTATGCTGCAAATGTTTCACACTTTTATTAGGTTGTAGATTCAAAGGTAAACAGATGAATACTTTTGAAAAGCCAAATCTATTAACACAAGACTAATCCACTAAATTTTTGTGCAAATATTTATTCCAAATTCTATATAATAGAAAACTGGCAATAGAATATAAAATATACCCCATGGTTAAGAAAATCAAAGTCGAAGCTATTGTAAGAAAATGCAATTTGTCTATAAATGAAGCTGTATTCATTTATAAATTGCATTTTCTTAGAACAGCTTTGACTCTGATTTTCTTAACCATGGGATATATTTATTTAGATTTATTTAAACAGTATTTTAAATACTAAAAATAAATAAAATAGTAAATTAATAGATTTACTTAAAATTAGTATAGTATTAGTATTGGAGTACCAATAACTTTAAAAGAGAGTTAAAAAAAACACTTCACTCTCACAACACCACCAACTTTTCTAATGCCTTTCATATATAAGGATGGAGTTATTTTATTATAATTTCTCATTAAAAAAACCTTTACAAATAGTACCTGTAATTCTGAAAAAGATGGGTACTGGAAGACCAGAGGGCAGAGCAAAAACACTTCCATCAGGAAGTGGTACTTCAGGCCCTTAAAAAGAGTAGATAAGTGGCTTTTCTACTCAAGACCCTTCTTCCATCTCCACTCTCTACAAACTTCAGTTTCCTTTTCAGAAAACACTGCCATTAGATACTTTTATCAACTACAACATAAAAATAGGCATCGCGACAGGAAAAGAAAAATCTTCCATTAAGGAATTATACTCAAGGACAACCTAATACCACATAGCTTAGAATTAAAAATGACCTTAGGAATTAATAAACCCAATATCTTGCTTTTTGTAAATGCGGGCAATGACACCAAGACATTTTAAGTAAGCCTATTAAAAAGTCAGATGATGTCACTTCTCTGTTCAAAACGTTCCAAAGGCTTCCCATCTCACTCTATTAAAATTTACTGTATCTGCACTTCCTCCCACCCCCAAACTCCCCCATTTCCTACTCCTCTTCCCGCTGGCCCACGGTTAGCCAGCCGCACTGGCCTCCCGAGTGACGGGCTGTGCACACTCCTGCCTCAGGGATTCTGCACCTGCTGCTCCCTCTACCCGCTCCACTCCTCCCCCCAGAGCTCCCTACCGTGGGCTCTCCCACTTCCTTCAAGCTTCGGCTCAGATGACAAAGTCCTCAGGGAAACTTTCTTGGTTTACAAGCACAGGTCCCGCCCCCACACCGTGTGCTCGTCCCAGTTTTACTTTTTTCCACAGCATTCATCACCTTCTGAAGCGAGAGGGCGAAGGCCTCCCCTCCCCCGGCTCTCCCCGCCCCGTCCCGCCGACTCACCAGGTTGCGCAGCTGGGCCGCCTGCTCCTTGTGATAGTCCAGCTGTCCCAAGGCGCAGGGCCGGTACTTGTCCACCCAGAGGCTCATGCCAGCCCGAGTTCCCGGGGTCCGACACTCGAACTTGCCGCGAGCTCGCTCTCCGCTCCGGACGCACAAACAACTTTTCCCGCGAACTCCAAATCTCGCGACATCACTACCTGCGCGGCGGCGTAAACGAGTTAGGGGCGGAAAGACTACGGAAGCCTAGTACGGACAGAATTAGGCGCAAAGTCGGATACCACCTACTCGATAAGGCTCATTGTTTTATTTAATCATTTTCTTTGTCCTCACCCTCTATCATAGTACAGGAATTATTAAGCAAAATTGGAAATTTGGCTCTGATACTCTAGGAGTCAAATCCGGGAACTTAAGAGAGACCACCCTCCTAAATTCGTTTCATTCGTTCATTCATTCACTCATTCCTTCTACAGAAACTTACAAAATATTTACTGTGTGGAGCTCTGTTCTTGGCACCAGAATACATCCGGCTTTTCTCACTTTGCAGGCACCCAAAGAAGCTTTATTGAATAAACCGCTAAAACTAATATCTAATCTTCACTACCTTTCCTTACCTCCATTCCTCAAGATTCTTACTGAATTTAAAACAAAGGAATCTAAAGGTCGTGAAAAGCTACAGAAATGTGGCCACTCAAACTGCACCTCTTAAATGCACTTCTCTAGGTGTATGTAATTTTAATTACTTATTTAACTTATGCTTTTATTTTACATATTGTTCAAAATCCTAAATACTGCCACAGGACAGGAATTGATTTCCAAATATGTTTAATAACCTTCTATCAAGGTGACCCTCTCATTCACTTATGACACAAGAATTTATTGTATTCTTTGAATCATCATATTTACTGAATTATTCCTGTGGGCAAGAAATTATTGGGCACAATTAATAACACCACCAAGTATAAGACACAATCTCTGTTCTCAAAAAACTTCTGAAACACCCTGGGAGACTTCTACCTCAAGGCCTTTGCGCTTATGATTTCCTCTTCCTGAACCAATTCTGTCCAAGTGTCAACAGAGCTGGGTCCCTCTTCAGCGTGTTTGCTCGGAGTCATCTCAGTGAGGCCTCCCTGACCATCCTATTTAATACTGCAAAACTCTCCACAATCCCTATGCTCCTACCCTGTTGAATTGGGATGTTTGAAATTAGAAGGTAAAAGAAATCAAAAGCAAGGGTATTGAAGTGTCATTTATGTGGATATTGGAATCATAAAAAATAATGAAATTATTACTGTGAGAAAGAAAGTGAATCAGGTACTAAAACAATCAATTAATTGACGTGAGTGACAACAAGCATGGCAGACAACTTCAACAAGGAGGGGTTCATGTAGAAAGTGGAGTCTGAAGACCTGTGTTTCAAAGTTGTGAGTTCTAAGGAAGCAGAAATGGTGTGGAGGGGACAACAATGCATAAGAAAGACACTTAGCTCACCTTGACTTGCCAGATTTCACAAATAAAAATATAGGAGGCCCAGTTAAATTTGAATTTCAGATAACTTTTTAGTATAACTATGACCATGCAATATTTGCAGTAATATTGATTGCATGGGCATACTTATACAAAAAAAATTCACTGTTTATCTAAAATTAAAACCTAATTGGTGTTCTGTATTTTATCTGGAAATCTTACTCCAGACCCTTGATGTGAGATGGGATGTGAGAGATGGCTGCTCAGAAGAGAGCCAGAACATGAAAGAAGTATTCAGAGAAGAAGGTATGAGTATACAGCAGCAGCCAGCAAACTACAGCTCCAATCACTTAATGACTCAGGTTCCTCAGCTCAAAATGGGGTTAATGAAACTTGCTTTATGGCTCAGTTGAAGATTAAGGGAGGTAATGTAAACACCTGTCACACAGAAGGCACGCAACAATTAATGGTTACATTTTATTGAGAAAAGACATATTCACAGTGATGTCTGCCATCTTGTACCTATAACCAAGGACTAAAAAGAACCAACCAAACCTTCCAAAGACCCTTAAGATGAAGGATTGTGTTACCTGGGCTCTTCTGCTCCTAACTCTTGACAGTTCATCCCAGCGCACCTCTCTGGGGCAAACCTGTAATTGGTTCTTGCCAGAATCAGGAGTAAGGTTCTTCTCCAGGCTGGATCTAATTTTGGTTCTTTAAAGAGAAGTAATGAGGAAGACATTTCAGGGTCTCAAGAGGCTGAGAGACTAGTTAAGGGTATAAAATATATATATGACTTTGGCTTAGCCCCTATCCTTGTGAGTTTTCTTCTGTTTTCATATGCCCACACTTTCTCTGTTCATTGGCCAGTTAGATGCAGAAAATCCAGAGGAGAGCTTTGAAGCTCTAGGGGACAGTTGAGGCCCTTGCTAGAAGGAAACTGGGTCCCTGCATCTTAGCCCAGGGTGATCCACCCTCTCCCCAGAAACAAAGCAGGTAAGTTATTGGGGAGATGATCAAATGGATCATCAGTGAGAGACTGAGGAAAGCGAAACAGGGGAGGAAGTAAAGCCAAAGCAAGGTGTGTTATCAAGGTCACTTCCATGGGCAACTGGGGCTTGATCCCTCTGGGGACTTTCTAAGGAATGAATAGAGTATTTCTTTGAATCATCTGTTGAGGAAAGATGGGAAGAAGCATTCATCCACCAGCTCCCATACTCTATTGGTTGAGGGTTTCTCCCTTGAGGATGGTAATTGCCAACACACACACAGTTCCGTACTGGGCCTCTGTGCTGGGCAGGACCCTGCCTGTGCCCATGCTGTCAAAGGACAACAATCCTACCATTTTGTCCTATCCATTCTTTGTTTTCTTATCCATTTATTCTCTTATGCTCCAAGAAAACAGGTAATAATGGGTTTGTGCTTTCCATATTAAACTTACACACAGTTAAAATATCCCAGGATATTAAAGATGACTGCACTTCACGGCATGCAGGATCTAAGTTCCCCTGACCAGGGATCGAACCCATGCCCCCTGCAGTGGAAGCACAGAGTCTTAACCACTGGACCGCCAGGGAAGTCCCAAGACTGAATTTTTATAAAGATAATTATAATAGAAATAATAGTCATGATTTATCAGAGAGATTGATGCATAGCAGAGAAGTATTTTTCTCGTAAAAGGAAAACTGGCATCTCCTTAAAATGCCAGGGATTCTCAAACTGAGTGGGAAGGCAGACGGCTCTTTGGCTAGTGTCCCTTTGCCCCTGTGTGGATGACACCATTCGTTGCTTCAAAAAGGAAATCTAAGAATTCAAACCTTATGGTCCACTCTATGTCAAGGGCTGCTTCAGCCAATTGTCACCATCAAGAGTATGTGCTAACTGAATGACCTCTATTACTAGAGTAAATTTCCTTCTAATGTTCTATTTTTAATATGAAAATTATTTTCTTTCTAAATGTGTATTTTTTTTCTTATGTTAAATCTATTGATTACATTGCAATGAAAGAGGAGGGTCTCTGAAATAATGTCTCATGAAAATAAAGGCAAAGTACAGCCATGGTGTGCTACAATGTAGGGTTTTTTTTTAGGTCATGTGAGGCACTTCTGCCCATAACCTAAGTATCCTAGATAGACTTCTGAGTGTGTTGGGTGTGAATTGGCATGGCTGGTGTCCCTGGCTCTAAGGAGTATCTCAGGATGGCAGATGTTGATAGTGGACAATGGGCATGTGGGTGCCGTGAATCAGAGAGCATGTCAGCATGGAGGGTCTTCCTCCACTGCTCTCTGAGCCACATGTCCATGCAGCACCACCCATCCAAACAGGAGCCAGAGCACAAGATTGAGATCTGTGCCTGGATGACAGGGATTGGAGGGTAGGAACAGCAGACACCACGAGTGCTTTCATATTCAGTCAGACAAGTATTGTCATTTATGTTTTTATACATGTATGTATCTGTGTAACCATAATCCAGATCAAGATATAGAATGTTTTCACCACTCTAGAAGGCTCTCTCATGTCCCTTCCCATTCAATACATCCCTCTGGAGTAGCCACTATTCTAAATTCTACCATTGTTTACTATTTTCCCTGTTCTTAATCTTCATAGAAATGAAACCACATAGTATATTCTCTTTTGTGTCTGACTTCTTTTATTCACAATATATCGCGAAATTCATCCGCTTGTATGTAGCAATAGGTTGTACCTATTTTTATTGCCATGTAGTATTGCATTGTATTAATATCAGGCAGGCTTCCTGGGATGTCACCTGTGCAATGTCACATAGCCTTTTGATTGGTGTAATGCTCTGCTGTTGCCATCTTGAAATTCTTAATAATTTCTTAACAAAGCACCTGAATTTTTAAGTATTTTGTGCTGGGCCCTGTAAATTATGTAACCAGCCCTGATCAATATATCTTAATTTATTTATTCATTGTACTATTGATGGACATTTGGGTTGTTTCCATATTTTGGTTAGTAAAAATAATATAGCTGAACATTCTTGTGCATATATTTGAGATATGTACTAATTTCTATTGGACACATGCATCTAGGAATGAAATTCCTGAGTGATAAGGGTAGGCATATGTTCAGCTGCAATAGATACTAACAAGAGTTTTCAAAAATATTTGGACCAATTTACACACCCATAAGCAATGAATGAAAGTTACATATTTCATATCCTTCCTGACAGAAACCTCTTTCTTTATCGTGGTAAAATATTTGTAACATAAAATTTACCATTTGAGCTATTTTTAAGTGTACAGTTCAGTAGCATTAAGTATATTCATTCACATTGTTGTACGACCATCACCACCATCCGTCTCCAGAACTTTTTCATCATCCCAAACTGGAACCCTGCACCTATTAAAAGTAACTCCCAGGGCTGGTAATCCCCAGGCTCTGGCAACCAGCATTCTGTTTTCTATAAATTTGACTAGTCTAGGTACCTTTATAAGTGGAACCATATAATATGTATCTTTTTGTGTCTGGTTTCTTTTATTTACTCTAATGCCTTTAAATTTTATCAGTGATGTAACATGTATCAGAATTTCATTTCTTTCAAGGCTGAATAATATTCCATTGTAGGTATATACCATAATTTGTTTATGCACTTATCCGTCAATAGACATTTGGGTTCTTTTCATCTTTTGGCTTCTGTGAATAATGCTGCTGTGAACATTAGTGTGCAAATATCTGTTCAAGCTTCTGATTTCTATTCTTTAGGGCATATGCTCAGAAGTGGAATTGCTATAGTACTGTTTTTCATGGCAGTTGCACCATTTTATGTTCCCACCAGCAATGCACAAAGGTTACAGTGCCTCCGCATCCTCATCAACCAGCAAGCCTTTTTCATTTTAGCCATTCTGGTGGGTTTATAGAGGAATAATTCATGGTGTTGAGCATTTTATCACGTGCCTATCGGATATCAGAATATTCTTTTGTAAAGTGGTTTTCAAGTTTTTTTGCTATTTTTTTACTAGATTGTCTCTTTCTTATTGACTTGTTTCTTTTCAAATGAATATATTGTAAATAACTTTTTTTTCTATGCGTGACTTGGTTTTGAACTCTCTTAAAGGTTTCTTCTGATGAACAGAAGTTTTTAATTTCACTGTAGTTTAGTGCATATTACTTTTAAAAGATGTTTGCCTACTCCAAAGTCATGAAGATGTTATCCTGTGGGCTTTTTAAAACTTTATTGCTTTATTCTCATATTTAGATTTTAAATCCACTGGAATTGATTTTTTTCTGTGATCTACGACATAAGAGTCAAGGTCCTTTTTTTCCCCCATGTGAATATCCAATTATGCCAACACTACTTATTGAAAAGAACTTTCTCCATTACACTGAAGGATAACCTTGTCACAAGCCAGGTGACGTATATGTGTGGATTTGTTTCTGAACTCCCTATTCTGTTCCATTGGTCTATTTGTCTATACAGGCACAGATACCACACTATCCTGATTACTGTAGCTTTATGACAGGTCTTGATTTCTGGTAGTTTGACTTTTTTTCTTCTTATTCCAGGCTGCCTTTGCCAGTCTTTGTGCTCTGCATTTTCATATAAATGTTAGAATCAGCTTGTCAGTTTTGCAAAAGTCTTGGCTAAGATTCTGTTTGGGATTGCTAGTTACAAGTACTTAAGCCCATATTTGAATATTGTGGATTTCATCTCCTTGGTCTTAGAAATCATAAAATATAAATTGTTCCACTTGAGCACATTACAAATCTGTCACCCATTTTACTCAACCCTTTACATATGAAGCTGTAATTTCAAAAGGGAAAAAGCACTTTTTTCTGCATGATTTAACTGTGATATATATTTAACATGTCTTCAGTTGCCCTTGCTACCTTCTTGAAAGGTAATATATTAAAACTAAAAATAGTCACTAATAGATGTTGAAAGGGAGGATTTATTTTACATAAAATGGCATAAAAAACCAATTACAACTTTAAAAACACAAAATGTGATTAAATATCCAGTGTAAAAAGAAGAATGCCTTTATTTCTTTGAGGTTCTGAGGCACTTGTCACTGATATTACTTCATCTTGATGTTTTAAAAATGACTAATCTGTGGCCTCTGAGAGAGAGATCTAGTAATGAGGAGATCCCACAGTGGAAGAGAGCAAGATGGCATTGCAGGCAACAGTGCAGGAAAGTCCCAGGCAACAGTGATAGAGCAAGCTTGGCAAACGACCTATTCAGGCTGGAGTAGGAGGATAACTACCTCCAGAAGATGAAATTAGTATCTAATGTGCTCACACTTTCTGAGATGAGATTTATACATATGCAAGAGAATACGGGGAAATTAGCAGGATGTGTTAATACATTAAAAACTAACCAATGAGAAAACAATTAGCAAGAGCAGTAAACATAAAAATTATATAAAAGGCATATGTAGTATCTAAGAAAGGAAATGTTATAACGTTTTATCATGTGGCTCAACTGTGCATAACACAGATTCAAAATAATATAAACACCACATACTTATCTAACTAGAAATTATGATATAAATGTACTGGGAAGATGACGGGAGGGGAAGTGTGTCCAGATTCTAAAACCCTGAGCAGTTTTCCCAGGGATTTCCTCGGTGATGGAAAGCTCTCTGCTGAGTGTCAGGGCATAGCTCCACCCTGGCCCGGCTTCATCCTGGCTTCTTTTTTGACTTTGATTAAGTCACTTTCTCTAGGCCTGAATGGACTCAACCACAAAAATGTAAGGCTGGGCTACATAACTTCTAAGGGCCCTGCAAGCTCTAACATTCTTTTCACTTTTGCACTCGTCTCTGTACTTTCTGTTTTTTTTTTTTTTTTGGTATGCGGGCCTCTCACTGGTGCGGCCTCTCCCGTTGCGGAGCACAGGCTCCGGACGCGCAGGCTCAGCGGCCATGGCTCACGGGCCCAGACTCTCCGCGCCATGTGGGATCCTCCCGGACCGGGGTACGAACCCGTGTCCCCTGCATCGGCAGGCAGACTCTCAACCACTGCGCCACCAGGCAAGCCCTCGTCTCTGTACTTTTACCAAAAGGAAGAATTCCCAGTCTTCAAAGCATTCACATTTTTGTGTGAAACTCCTTTTTGCCATGATCTTTATCAGTTCCTCAACTTCTCAATTTTTGACATGTTTCTACAAAGTGGAATGGCAACACCAGTGAATGCTGGTTTTAGCAAATGGGACACAGAGACAAT
Source organism: Hyperoodon ampullatus (assembly GCF_949752795.1). NCBI lineage: Eukaryota > Metazoa > Chordata > Mammalia > Artiodactyla > Ziphiidae > Hyperoodon > Hyperoodon ampullatus. The sequence goes on from NC_136929.1 coordinate 68,354,931, forward strand.
GGTCTAGGATGGGTGGCAGTCTATCATGACAGCTTTAGATCAGTTCATTGAAACATTGTTTTTGAAAATATAGTTTGCTTTTTTCTCTCAGAAATTATTATATTTTTATAAACTAGATAATATTTTCAGCAACGTTATTATGCTTTTTCTATAATCACAGCAGCTCATTAACCCATACTGTTTGATTATTTTTTCTCATTTCCATATATCTTCTGCATTCCTCTTCACAGGAGTTACAAACAGAAATGCCAGCACGGGCTGGACAGGCAAATAAATGCATGATCTCAGCCTGGGAGAATAAAACAGGAAGAGAATGCAGTAAGTTTCTTCCCACCAAAAAGGGGTGCCAGCCCCTCAGCTTCACTTGATCACCCACAAGCAAGATCCTGGACCACTGGTCATAGAATTTCATGTGTTTTGAAAGAAGCCACAGTCCAGATTTTTTTTGTACAATCAATCTCCTGAGAAAAACAAGGACACTGTCAGGGCCATCAGAACTTATCTGCAGGCCAGATTCAGCCTGCCTCCTTGGCTTGCGAACTCTGCTTAGACCTTGTAACATTCAAACCTCAAAAAGAGAAGCAACAAACTCAAAATTCAAATCATGCAGTATCTGGTTTATTCTCCCCTGCTTGATCCTGGAGGGAAAACTCTGGTGCAGACAGAAATGGAAACAATTGACTAAGACAAGCGAGGAGTTCGTTTGATGGTCACTGATGCAAACATCCTCTGCCTCCTAGCATCAGGGATCCCAGCAGCTGGTAACTATTATCTGAAAGGCTATCACTCTGGTTTAACAGGTTAATGGAGTTTTGCCTGCTTGGTTTACAAAAATGTGTAATATAACACATTTATCTATATTTTTCACATTTGAAGACTAATCACGTTTTCTATAAATAATGTATCCACAAATCATACTCAGAGATGTAAAGCAAAGCACATCTGACCATTTAGTAATTTATTTCCACAATAATCTGTAATATGGAAATCAATTTTCTTTTTCATTTCTGAATGAAAAGGCTCAGAAATCCCTTCAGTTTCATTTATTCTGTGAGTTGGATGATATATATTACAGCCAATAATTATAAAAGGCTTTTATTATAAATAATGTGATTATATAAGTAAAAGTGCAAGGATCAGTAATAACTTCTAACAGAACCCCATTGATTTTTCTTATATTCCTTATACTTTTTTATGTCGCTGATATTTTTTATTCAAATACTCTGCTAAATTCCTCATCCTTCCTACCTCTTAAGTTGGAGGAATGATTACATTTTATAGGAACTATTTACCCATAGGGGTAATTTTGAATTATCATGTCCTTTCCTATGGTGCTTTTGAATATTAGTCATTAGAAATATAGTTTCAAAAAGCAGGTCTGTTTATTCATGGGTTATGGGTTTGAAAACATCTGTATTTTAGATATTTCCCTAGGAAACATTAGTATTTCAAACTTACTCATAATTTTGCTACTAATTATTGTAAGAAAAACATTAGACCTGCAATTTCTATGTTGCATTTCACTGGTAAAACTAGATACATTCTAAATAAAGTGGGTTTTTAAAAATTCTAAATAAAACAGCAACTATTCAAATCAGAACATGGTTTTTATGGTATACAATTAGCCTGGTTCAGCCACCTTTGAACATGGGTATATAAATAAAAAGAAAGCTAATTTAACAGGAATTTATATTTACAAACATCCCTCCATCCAAAATTGAAAACCATAACCAGTTCAAAAACAACATTGATCTTACACTAATATCACGGTATCATTCTGCCAAGTTACAAAATTCCAGCTGCTTTAAGTAGGATATGCAATCTACTGTAAAAACAGACCCCAAAATCTATAATGGCACAAGAAAGATGGACTTTTATTTTTCACTTATGAAAGATCAAAAATGAGTGATCCTGAACAAGTGGCTCTCTTCCAGTCAGTAATACAGGGTCATAGGCTCCTTCTCTCTTTTGTCTCTGCTATCTTCACCAGCTGGCATCCACAGCCTCCATACTTGTCTTCATCAAGCCCACGGAGAGGAAAAGAATGTGCAGGACCACATGTGGAAAGTTCATGTGGGCCAGGACCAGAAGCAGCATATGGCACATCCCATTTGCTAGACTCAGTGGCGTACACACCTAACTCGAATGGAAGCTGGAAAAAACAGTCCCCCTTTTGCGAGCTCCTGCTGCGGCCCCTTAACACTATGTCTATGAAGCTCTTGTGATAAATTAACCTATTAGCTGTTGTTACAGTTGTAGACAGCCTGTGGAATGACTGCTAAGTGTCAGGCACTGCACTAGACCCTGGAGGAGAGACCCAAGGAGGAAGGCGTCGTGGTCCTTGTCTTCAAGGATTTTACTCTCTTACATGGGCTTTCATAGAAGAAGCTGACAGGGAACCAAAAAGGAAATGGAAGAGGACCCATACTTATATTGAGAGAGAGAAGTGTTTACCTTAGACACTTAGCTTAAGGCTTCACTCTATCCTTGCCACTCAAAGGGTGGTACCTGAATTAGAAACATCTGCAATACCTAAGAGCTTTATGAGAAACACAGACTTTCAGGTCCCACTCATCATCCTGGTCTAGATGATTTTTATACACATTAAAGTTTGAGAAACACTAGCCTATATCTCAAGAGAGTTTTATGAATTATTCTTCTATCTACATAGAATTAATACTTCTGAGTACACTCATAGACCAGTGCCAGATAAGAAAAGTTCTTTTGTATCATGCTGAGGAATTTGAATTCACAACATGTGACTTGTTATAGAAAAAAATATAAGCCTAGAAACAGTGTGGATGGTGGATTGGAATAGACAATGAAGCTGGGAGAACTGTTAGAAACACACTGTGAACGTCTAGTCATGGGATGACATGAGCCTTTTCTAAGACAGTGCAACTAAGGACAGGTATTTAGAAGATACTTAGATGGGATTTGGGGGTACAGAGAAGAGTTGTCAAAAATATTTCTAAAATTTCTTGTTTAAATGACTGAGTAATAGTGAAGTTATTTACTGAGCTCTGAAAGTTCAAGTGCATTTTGTTTATTTATTTTTTTAATATTTATTTATTTATTTGGTTGCACTGGGTCTTAAGTTGTGGCAGGCAGGCTCCTTAGCTGCAGCAGTGCTCCTTAGTTGCGGCCGGTGGGCTCCTTAGTTGTGGCACATGGGCTACTTTAGTTGCACAGGCAGGCTCCTTACTTGAGGCTCAAGGGCTCCTTAGTTGCAGCTCGCCTGTTCCTTAGTTGCAGCATGCAAACTCTTAGTTGCAGCATGAGTGTGGGATCTAGTTCCCTGGACAGGGATTGAACCCGAGCCCCCTGCATTTGGATCACGTAGTCTTACCCACTGCACCACCAGGGAAGTCCCTCAAGTGCATTTTAAATAAATAGAATTGCTCCTAAATTTTTATCTTGTCTATCATAAATTTAATATTATAGCCCAAGCCCTTAGTGAATGTTGTAAACACTGAAGAACACAGACTTTCATCCTCGCCCCTCCTCTACTTTTACTTATTTTATTAGTAATTTGAAGTACATTTTTCATATGACACATTAAAATCAAAATATTATAGAACCACTGAATAAAGAACAGCTATGCCAAGTAAGCATTTCAAAGAAAATTTGCTTTTACCTCCTAGGGAAGTAGTTACTAAATGATTTTTGTCCCCCAAGAATGTTAAGTGTTATTAAATGAGAAAGTAGAGTTTTCAATTGGCCCCCGGGTGGCTGAGATTCTTTTTCCTGAGTCTTGAAGTTGTCACTGTTGTTCCCCAAAGTAAATTCTCGAATGTAGCAGAGCCTACAGAAGCTTTGAGTAAAGACCATTCAAAGGCTACTTCCCAGAGATACAGATTATAGTGCCCCACAGTGGTCTGCAAAGTAACCAGATGCCTTGCTCTGCAAACTTTTAGACACAGCAAAAGAAAGTTTGTTTAAAACATAACAGACATACCTTGGAGATCTTGCAGGTTGGGTTTCACTGAAATAAAGCCCATATAGCAATAAAGTGAGTCACGAATTTTGGGGTTTCCCAAAATAAAAAGTTATGTTTAAACTATACTGTAGTCTACTAAGTGTGCAATAGCATTATGTCTAAAAAAAAAAAAAATGTACATATCTTAATTTCAAAATAATTTATTGCTAAAAAAATGCTAGCCAGCATCTGAGCCTTCAGTGAGTCATAATCTTTTTGTTGGTGGAGGATTTGAAATATAAGAATTACCAAAATGTAACACAGAGACATGAAGTGAGCAAATGCTGTTGGAAAAATGGCGCGGACAGACTTGCTCGAGGTAGCGTTGCCACGAACCTTCAATTTGTAAAAAACACAGTTCCTGCAAAGTGCAATAAAACGAGGTACGCCGTATACAACTGTGTTTGTTTCCTGGGGCTGCCATAACAAATTACCACAAACTTGGTGGCCTAAAACAACAGAAATGTATGCTTTCACAGTTCTGGAGGCCAGAAGTCTGAAATCAAGTTGTCGGCAGGGTTGGTTCTTTCTGGAGGCTCAGAGGGAGAATTTACTACATGCCTCTCCCTAGCTTCTCTTCTTCTAGTTGCTGGCAATCGTTAGCATTCCTTGGGTTTAGATGCATCATTCTAATCTCTGCCTCTGTCTTTCCCTCTGTTTTTTTTCTCCTCTGTCTGTATGTCTCCAATCTCTCTCTTCCTTTTCTCATAAGAACACTAATCACTGCACTTAGGGCTCACCCAAAATCCAGGATCATCTCATCTGGAGATGTTTAACTTAATTTTATCTGTATAGACCTATAGACCCTATTTCCTTTGCCACTTGTAGCAACATAGATGGACCTGGAGGGCATTAAGTTAAGTGAAATAGGTCACACATAGAAAGACAAACACTGCATGATCTCGTGTATATGTGGAATCTTAAAAATACAACAAACTAGTGAATAAAACAAAAAAGAAGCAGACTCACAGATATGGAGAACAAACTAGTGATTACCAGTGGGGAGAGGGAAGGGGAGAGGGACAATATAGGGGTAGGAGGGGAAAAGTGTTAATATGGGATTATATGAATCAAATGTGTAAAACTTTTGAAAATTGTACAGCACTATGGAACTTAAAGAAACGTTTATTCAATAAATAGATAAATACCCTATTTCCAGATAAGGTCACATGCACAGGTATTTTGGGAAGATGCAATTCAACCCACGACACAACCAATCCAAGTAGAAAAATGAGTTTTTGTGATGTCGAAGGGGCCAAAGACAATGAAACCCAAATTTAAGTTAATTTATCAAACCCATGGGCCTAAGAGGAGAAACAAAACTCTATTCAAAATAAATGCTCCCAGGGTACTCTCTATTCAGACTTCTTTTCTTCAGCTGATGGAGAGTCCTGTTTTTATATTTTTCTACAGGCTGCATTTTTCTACTATAATTTTTTTTTCTTTAAATAGTTTAGAATGATAAAGGTTTTTGGAAGTGTTGAATCATCATTGCCTTTTCCTTCAGCAATAAATCAAAGAAAAACAGAATGTTGCCTACTTTGCTTACACACCTTTTCCTCTCTTTATTGCAATTTTATTCACTAGGTGAATTTATGCTGGGCATTTCCATATTTTCAGTTAACTTTTATTTACAGTTTTGAAATAGGAACCTCTGAACCATGAAAAGGGCAAAAAATCAACTGAAGTTCTTTGATGCCTACATGAAGCAAATATGTATATCTGCTTAATAGCTAAATAATGTTAAATATGTCCACTGAGACCAAACTTTAGTTTTACTTTAAGAATTTAAAAGATCTTTTTAAGGGAATTAAAGTCTTTTTTAAAAAAGCAATCTGCATTTTGGCAACCTTTGTTTATAGATCTCTCATCAGTAGATGACAAATAATCTGGAACCTAATTTTATATTTTCAACAATATTTACTGATGAAAAGTATAAATAGAAATGTTTGAAAGAATTCCAATGTAGGTTCCACATAACTGTTTTTTTTTTTAATTTCTTCCTTTATTGCATTGTTGAATTCATTCCAAACTATTCATCAAGTACTTGCTCTGAGCTGAGCACTGTTTTCAGGAAACAGTGAATAGGTAAACTATGTCCCCTTTTTCATGGGATGTCATTCTAGCAGGAGGAGACAAGACAATAAATAAGCACCAGGATAATTTCAGGTATTGATGAACACAGTGAAGACAATCATGGAGGGCAATGTGACTGAGTGTGACACAAGAGTGTGAGGTGAGAGATGTCTGCTTTAACTAAAGTAATCAGGGTAGCCCTCCCTAAGGAGATGTTGTTAGAATTGACACTGAAGGATGAAAAGGTACTTTTAATACTGCTGAAATGGCTAACACTGTTATTATCAAGGCCAAATTCATTCACTCTCACACTGAGCACAAGAAGTCCAAAGGAAAAAGAAATGATGTCAAATGCTTCAAGACAAGATTTGAAACAGAACATGTATTTCCAAGTTGATGACTCATTATAGATCTAGTGTGTATGGCCAGAAAACACCTTATATGTATGGCCCGAAACCAGCTGGGAAGCATTCCAGACCCAGCCCTGTGGTCCTTGTGCCCAGATGCATTTTTATTCGATAGATTCTGGGACTGTCAGCAGCAGGACCTTAGCAGCAAACAGCAGTAAGTAAGGGGTTGAACTGAAATCCTGGGGAACCCTCTCTCCAGTCTGCCTTTTCCTCATCCACAGTCAGCGCTTAGTTGCACATGACCAAATCCCCGTGGTCCCTAGGGCTTGGAGGGGTTGACCTGCAAAAGCTTAAAGGGAGGATGAGGATTTAAAACAGAGCCTAATTTTTGGTAGAGAAGCAAAGAAAAGCTTTCCAGTGTATTACCTCAGTCTCTCAGTGCTGCACCTGGATAGAACCCAGCAGAATACCTATCTTGAAGTTATGGTCAGATTTTTAATTTGCATTGGAGGTCAAGCTTTGGATTCTATTCAAGACCAAATCAGTGGTCATTATTATTATTATTATTTTGGTTCCCATTCTTTTTCTTTTAAAAAATCAATTATATTGAGGCATAATTTATATACCATAAAATGTTTACAGGTTAATCAGTGTTGACAAATGTAAATATCTGTGTAAACATCACACAATGAAGATACAAAGTACTGCCAAGGGTTCTCTTGTGATCCTTCTCATTCTATTCTTATTCCCCACCCTCAGTCCTAAGAACACTGACCTACTTTCAATCACTATCAATTTGTCTTTCCTGGAGGTTCATATAAATGGAATCAGACAGCATGTGACTTTTGTGTCTGGCTTTTTCCATTTAGCATAAAACTTGGAGATTTATCTGTGTTGCTCCATGTTTCAGTAGTTTATTACTTTTAATAGCTGAGAAATATTCCATTGTATAGATATACCACAATTTATTCATTCACGTCTTGATGGACATTTGGGTTTCCAATTTTTACTAATATGAATAAAGATGTTACTAACATTCAGGTATAGGCCTTTTGTGAATATATATTCTCATTTTTCTTGAGTAAATATCTGAGTGGAATTGCTGGGTTATACGGTTAAGGGTATATTCAACTTTATAAGAAATAGCCAAATAGTTTTCCAAAGTGGTTGTACCATTTTACGTTTCCACCAGCAATGTATGAGTGCTCCCATCTTTGCCAACATCTGGCATCTTATTCATTTGTTTGTTTGTTTTTAGTCATTTGATTGAGTGTATATCTGAATGAGTGGTATTTCATTGTGGTTTTAATTTTTATTTGCCTGATGGCTAATGATATTAAGGATTTTTTCATGTGCTTGTTGACCATTCATATATCTTCACTTGTGGTCCATTCAAATATTTTACCCATTTTTAATTGGGCTGCTTTATGTTATTGAATTGTTAGAATTCTTTATATATGGTGGATATAGTCTTTTGTTAAGTATATATTGTGCATATTGTCTCCCAATATGTGGCTTGCCTTTTCATTTTATTTATGGTAATTTTCAAAAAGCAAAATTGTTTTCTTTCTTTTTCCTATTACATTGCTAAATCTTTGTGTATTTTTCCTCTTGTCACATCCCTAATTTATGAATGTTGAGAAACTAAGATTATAATTTGTAATATATATTGCTAAATATTAAATGGGTAAAAATTGTACTATGGCACTGAAAGAATGTTCTACAATTATAACTGCCTGTATTAGTTTTCCATAGCTAACACAAATGGTGCAGCATAAGACAACACCTGTTTATTATGTTATAGTTCTATAGATCAGAAGTCTGGTCACAGCATAGTTCAGGTAGTTCTCTGCTCCTGGTTTCATAAGGCCAAGATCAAGGTGTTTGCTGCGTGGATTCCTTTTTGGAAGTTCTAGAGATGAATCCACTTTCAGGTTCATTCAGGTTGTTGGCATAATCTAGTTCCTTGCAGTTGTATGACTCAGGTCCCCAGTTCCTTGTTGACTGTCAGCTGGGGATTGTTCTCAAGGCTGCTCTCTTTCCCTGGCACGTGACACCCTTCAAAGCCAGCAATGGCAGCTGAGTTCTTGTCAAGGTCTCCATGTTCTTCTGCCTTATTTCTCCTGCCTTCCTCTTCTGCTGTATCTCTTTGACTAACGCTTGTGCCTTCCTCTTCTATTGATACTTATTAAGGGTTCACATGATTGGATGGGCACCACTGAGATAATATAGAATAATCTTCTATTGATTTGCAATCTTGGGAGCTTCCTGGGGGAAATCTAAACCTGCTCCCAAAACACATGAGATAAGAGACCAAAGAAAGAGGCAGAACACTCAGATTGGTAGGTTAGCAGGTTTAATAGCAAGGGAACTGGCACACGAGGCTTGCCTTGGACAGCTGCAAGATGAGCAGATCTCCACACCCACTCACCAGAATCTTAAAGGTTTACAAAGAGACCTTAATTGGGTTTTGTCACATATACTGTCCAGATGGTCTCAGCAGCATCTTACTTTCCCAAGACTATGTCCCTGGAACAGCTCCCACTGTGAGAACAGTGGGCAGAAAGTACATTCCAAACGGAGGAGTGGGGGAGGAGCCTCTGATTGCCCAGGTCCAGCTCTCAGTCAACTGGTGGTCACATCCTTTCAATTATTTCCTCCAATACCTCCCTGTTTTAGCTCATGTGATTATTAATCTTAATTATATCTACAAAAGTTCCTTTACAGAAGTACCTAGATTAGTGTTCATTGGGTAATGAGGGAATGGGAATCTTAAGGGAATGTCTTTAGAATTCTACCTAACACACTGCCTAACTAATATCTATATTATATGTTTATGTGACGGGGGTGTGGGGGAGGGTTAAAATTAGATTCAGCAATAGCAATAGGTTGGAGTGGAATTCTAAGAGGATATTTTAATTTGATATAATCATTTTAATGTTAAATATTAGCTTATAAATTAAAACTAGTGAGTAAGGTAAAATTTACACACATTCTGCATATGCATTTCATTCAAATTGTTACTTTTTATGTTTCTTTAATCACTATCACACTGAGTGTGAAAAAAGGAAACCTTTATTTTTTTAAATTTTGCTTTTTTCCTCTTAGATTAGCAATTGATTTGATGGATTAATAAATGAATTAATAATGTGCCCCTACAAATAATTAGTGAATCTAAATTTTTTTGAGAAATTGCTAATACTAGCAGAATTTAAAAAAAGAAACGATGACTATAACACACTATTAAAATACTGCAAATTGTTTCTCTTCTTTTACCCTCTTTCCTTGCTTTGTCCCCCTTCACCAGAAAACAAAACATAGTGTTTTCAGTGTTAAGTTGCTGTATTAGTCTGCTAGGGCTTCCATAACAAAACGCCACAAACTGGGTGGTTTAAACGACAGAAATTTATTTCCTCACATTCTGGAAGCTGGAAGTCCAAGATCAAGGTGCTGCCATGACTGCTTCTGGTGAGTCCTCTCTTCCTGGCTTGTTTATGGCCACTTTCTCCCTGTGTCTTCACGTGGCCATTCCTCCATGAATGTATGAAGAGAGAGATGTCTCTCCTGTCCTTTCCTCTTCTTATAAGGATGCCAGTCCTATTGGCCGAAGACTGTAACGTATGACTTCAGTTAACCTTTGTTGCCTCCTTAAAGGTGTTATATCCAAATACGGTCACACTGGGGGTTAGGTCTTCAGCGTACGAATTCTGGAGAGACACATTTCATTCTGTAACAGTTGCTATAATAACATTTTTGGCATATAGAAATGACAGCGAATTTGTTATTGGTTGAATTGTGTCTCTCCAAAAAAGATATGCTGAAATCCTCACCCCCACTACCTCAGAATGTGACCTTATTCGGAAATAAGATTTTTGAAAGGCCATTCATGGGCTTTACTTGAATGATTTAATATAATAGGCCGTTAATAATCTACAAGAGTAGACAGTTAATACAAAATTCATCCATGACTTCTTTTTTTTTAAATTATGGTAAAAGATACACAGCATGAGATCTACCCTCTTAACAAATTTTTAAGTGCACAACACAGTATTGTCAACTATGGCTACAATGTTGTACAGCAGATCTCTGGAACTTTTTCATCTTACGTGACTCAAACTTTATACCCATTGATCAACAGCCTCTCATTTTCCTACCCCCTCAGCCCCTGACAACCACCATTCTACTCTCTTCTTCAATGACTTTTGGCTCCTTTAGATACCTCATATAAGTGGAATCATGGAGTATTTGTTCTTCTGTGACTGGCTTATTCCACTTAACCTATCGTTATCAAGATTCATCCATGCCGCAGCATATGAGAGACACGTGTAATGGTTCATTTTACGTGTCAGCTTGACTGGGTGTGTCTGTAAGGGTGTTTGTGGATGAGATTAAAATTTGAATCAGTAGATTTGAGTAAAGAAGGTTGTCCTCCCTAATGTGGTGAGTCATTCAACCTGCTGAAGACCTGAATGGAACAAAACAGCTGAGTGAGAGGGAGCTCCTCCTGCCTGGCTTCTTGATCTGGAACATTGGTCTTTTCCTGCCTTTACTCGAACTGAAGAATTGGCTCTTCTTGGGTCTTGAACCTGTTGGCTTCAGACTGGAATCCGTACCATCAGCTCTCCTGGTTCTCAGATCCTCAAATTTAGACTAGAGCTGTATCATCGGCTCTCCTGGATCTCCAGCTTGCTGAATGCAGATCTTGGGACTTCTCAGCCTCCTTAATCAAGTGAGCCTGTTCCTCATAGTAAGTCTCTTTGGTTCTGGTTCTCTGGAGAACCCTGACTAATACAACAGGCTTTCCCTCTTTTTAATGGCTGAATACTATTTCACTGTACATATATACCACATTATCAAAGGACATTTAGGTTGTTTCTACATTTTGGCTATCGTGAATCATGTGACATTAAACATGGGAGTGCCAGTATGTGTTCAAGGTCCTGATTTCAATTCTTTTGAATAAATACTCAGAAATTGAATTCCTGGATCATATGGTATTTCTATTCTTAGTTTATTGGGAAAACTCATACTGTTTTCCATAGTGGTTGCACCATTTTAATTCCCCACCAACAGTGCACAAGCATTCCATTTTCTCTACATTCTCATTAACACTTGTTATTTTCTAGGTTTTTCTTTTTTCTTTTTCTTTTTTTTTTTTTATAATGACCATCTTAACAGGTGGGAGGTGATACTGCAGTTTTGATTTGCATTTTTCTGATAATTAATCATGTCAAGTATTTTTTCATATACCTGTTGGTCATTTGTATTTATTCTTTGGAGAAATACCTGTTCAAGTTCTTTGTCCTTTTTTTAATTCAGATAACTCACTTTTTTGCTATTGAGTTGTAGGAGTTTCTTACATATTTTTGATATTAATCCCTTATTAGATATATGGTTTGCAAATATTTTCTCCTATTCCATATGTTGCCTTTTGATTTTGTTGATTGTTTACTTTGCTGTGCAGAAGCTTTTCAGTTTGATGTAGTTCCATTTGTCTATTGTTGCTTTTTGTATTGTGTATCCATTAACATATTTTATAATTATTTGTATACTTTATTCTTTTGATCTAAAGATATTTATGCACGACTGTTACAGTGTTACAATGTTCTGTATTTGTCTATATGTTTACCTTTATTAGTACACTTTATACTTTCATGTTGCTGTTAGCATTTTTTTGTTTCATCTTGAAGGGCTTCCTTTAGTATTTATTATAAGACTGGTCTAATGGTGATGAACTTCTTCAGCAATTGTTTATATAGGAAAGTCTTTATCTCTCCTTCACTTGAAAGACAATTTTTCCAGATGTAGTAGTCATAGTATTCTTGGCTGGCAGTTTTGTTTTTTTTTTTTCTTTTAACACTTTGAATACATCATTTCACTCCCTTCTGGCCTACAGGGCTTTTGGTGAGAAATCCACTCACAGTCTTGTAGGGGTTCCTTTGTGTGTGATGAGCCACTTTTCTCTTGCTACTTTAAAAATTCTCTTTGTGACTTCTGACAATTTGAGGGTCTAGAGCTTCCTATTCCACCATCTTTCTGACGTCACTCCCTGGTCTTTGCGGATTCAACCAAGTTAAGATGACATTATCATGGTGAGCCCTAATCCAGTATAGCTAGTGTCCTTATAAAAATGGGAAATTTGGACACAGGCATACACAGAGGGAAGACAGTGTGAAGACACACAAGGAGAAGATGGTCATGTGACTAGAGTGATGTCAAGGAATGGCAGGATTGCTGGCAAACACCAGAAGCTAGAAGAGGCAAGGAAGGATTTTCCTCTGGTATCATCAGAGAGAGCATTATTTACTTGCTGACAGTTTGATTTCAGACTTCTAGCCTCCAGCACTGTGAGGCAATAAATTTATGTTATTTTAAGCTACCCAGTTTTGGGTACTTTGTTACAGTAGCTTCAGGAAACTAATACAAGGCTCCTTTAACAAACTTGGTTTCATTGTGGATTCCCTCCTACCCACCAAGATATATGCATAGAGACAACCACTTCTGAGTGGTTCCTATTCTCTATACAAGAACAACTAGTAGATTGGGAGAAGGGAGTGCAAAAACATGTGTGAGGTTACGGAGCTATAATTGATGCTTATTTTGAGAAACTGGTTGAAGTATCCAAATTTTAACTTGATAGTGTTATATCAAAAGCAGAACATATTGCAGTAGAACTGGCTTATTACTTCCTTATATCCTCAATAAATGTCACTAATTTCCCTCATTTCTTTGGTGATCTACATCCCAACGCCTGCCCTCTGAGGAATTTTTAAGTCTTTTTTTGCAAGAAAAATAAAACAAGAATTAAACAAATTACAAAATTATATATAGCACGGTCATGACGTTCAAGCAAAATATGTTTAAAGACCCAAATATGTGAAAATAGAGGCAAATATAACTGAAATATTGACGTGAACAATTAGATAGCACTGAAGTTATTTACAGAGCATTTAAAAAATTCCTGCCCCTCGGGACTTCCCTGGTGGCGCAGTGGTTAAGAATCTGCCTGCTGATGCAGGGGACACGGGTTCGAGCCCTGGTCTGGGAAGATCCCACATGCCACGGAGCAACTAAGCCCATGTGCCACAACTACTGATCCTGCACTCTAGAGCCCATGAGCCACAACTACTGAAGCCCATGCTCCTAGAGCCCATGCTCTGCAACAAGAGAAGCCACCACAATGAGAAGCCCTCACACTGCAATGAAGAGTAGCCCCCGCTCACCGCAACTAGAGAAAGCCCGCGCGCGGCAATGAAAACACAATGCGGCCAAAAATAAATAAATAAATAAAGTCCTGCCCCTAAAATAAATATTATTCTTATTTCTTGTTTTCTTTTATACACACAGTATGACTAGTGGACTCTAGTGTTTGTGATAGAACTGAGCCAACAATGAACTCAACATTCTGCTCTTCACTTCATGCAAAACATAAATTCTCAATGAAACTTCCCCACTTTCTTTTTACTTGCATTTCCAGGACTAGAAATTGGCTTTCCTTTAGGGTCTCTTTTTTCCCAAAAGAAGAAAGGTTTGTCATTTCACAAGAGTGAAGAACAAGAAACCAGAGGTGTGGATGTGATGGCAAGGTGCACTCGAGAGACAGGGACCCATCCCCATATGCAGCCTCAGCTGTGGGATATAAATGTATGCAAATTTCTACATGTCCTCAACCTTTGAACTTAAAACCATAATGGTAAATGGTAAATCCATAAATGCTTAGGGGGTCCTGTAAGTAAAGCTAAGCCCTGAATGGCAGTAAACATGGATGGTGGGACTCTGTTCAAATTATACCAAGAAAGAGATATCAGGGGAATTTGTGATATAGTTTTCTAAATTATTTCCATCAAATAATGCTGGGATCCCACAGGATCCCACCTGAACAATACATGGAAGATACCAACACTAAATATCATTCATTAATACTAATTTCAAGTTTAAAAAAAATGAACCTAGGAAAAGTAAGAGTATTGTAGAAGAATATATTTATTACTTAGGAAGTTTTTGAACTTATAGGACAATTGGAAAACATAATACTTAAAATGCATTAAAACATAAAAGCAGTAACTTCTGCCCCAGTCAGATCTCTCCAAGAAAAGTGTTCTTTCAATGTGTGTTCTTTACTAAGAACATTCATCTTCATGCCAGTCAGTGCCACCAGTTGGTTTTAAATTCCATAGAAACAACATTAATTATTAGAAATACCAAGAGCAGCAATAAATATAATAATTATAAAAAAGGCCTACTTCGGGGGAAATTTTCAGCTCTTTTAGAAGTTTGATTTCTCCTTTGTCTCATGGAGGCAAATTATAATAATTGTTTTGTCAGTTGGTTCTGGAGGTCTTTTAACTCATATCACATCAGTTCAGAGATCCCAAGTCTAACTGCCACTCAGATAGTGCTAAATAACTGGGACCCTGAAGGTAGCTACTGCTTTCTAATTCATTCCACTGAGTGTGGATAAAATTCAGTATTCCCTTGACACAGCACTCCTCCAATCCCACAATGCTTTGGGGTTATTTTTAATTAGATACATTGAAAAGATATTAATTTTTACAACAACAATGCACTAGGAAACTGCATATGTGAATTTAAAAGATTGGAGAAGTCTACATATTGTGATTTCCCATTCAACAACAACTGACAGTTCGTATGTAATTGAGAATTAAATCTTTGTCAGTTAATGGGATTTGTGTGAAATAATGGGTGAATTATTACAGTAATTAAAACAAAAACTATTCTAACTTACCCCTTAAGCCAATGAATAGCTGTATAGAAGCAAGAATAAATAGTATAGGTAAAACTGGAAAAAAAGAAATTTCTAGAAATCAGCCTCTCATTGAGATTCTATAAAATCAGGGGCAGTGCTTTCCATGTTCATCACCACTGCATCATCAGCACAGTGCTCGAAATGCAGTCAACATACAATAAATAACTACTGAACTGTTGAAGGAAAAGCATAGTGGCTCTCATAAAAGATCTTTTCACAGTCATTTTGACACAATCTTATCTTGATGTTTTTACATCTGTATACTTTTTTATTATATTCCAAAATAAAAGTATAGGTAAGAAAGGATAAGTATAACTTTTTTCTCCATTGGTGCTTTGGAACAACACTGTGCTAGAAGTCAGATGACTTCTGGTGGGATGACCCTATCTGTGTCAGGGTGTGACCTTGAACTAGCCAAAATCTGAAGTGCAGAGAATAATATCTAGCAAGGGTTTGTTACAGACGAAGTAATTTTAATAACAATATAAAATAATGACATATACACACTGCAAGTGACAAGAGAAATATTAGGATGCTGCCTGTGTGTGTAAAGTGCTCTAGCATTTACAAAATCCATCCATTTTTTATCACCCCACTTGCTAATCACAGTAATGCCCCAAGAAAGACGGAGCTCAATCAGCAAATAAAAATATGTTAGCCTCGAGTCATCTAAAATAAAACACGGCCACTTTCTAATTTTTTAGGTATAATTTGCATACCATGTAATTCACCCTTTTTAAGTATAAAATGCAATGGTTTTTAGTAAATTTACTGTTAAGGAACCACCACCAGCCATTTTTAGAACATTTCCATCACCCCAAAATGATTCCCTCTGCCCATTTACCATCATACCTTGTTTCTTCCTCCAGCCCCCAAAACAGAAAAACAATAAATAATATTTTAGTACAAGTATGTCCCATCTATTGAATGAGACAGGCTTATACCAAAACATTTTTCACTGTTTATCTGAAATTTATTTTTAACCAAGGATCCTGTATTTTATCTGACCACCCTACCAAAACATGGAGTTTTTTTTTTTTTTTTTTTTTTGCAGTACGCGGGCCTCTCACTGCCGCGGCCTCTCCCGCTGCGGAGCACAGGCTCCAGACGCGCAGGCCCAGCGGTCTATGGCCCACGGGCCCAGCCGCTCCGCGGCACGCGGGATCCTCCCAGACCGGGGCACGAACCCGCGTCCCCTGCATCGGCAGACGGACTCCCAACCACTGCGCCACCAGGGAAGCCCCAAAACACGGACTTTTAAAACTAGTTTTCTTTTTAGTATTGTTGATGGATTTACACATAGTTATTTATAATCTCTTAGTGGTAACCCAAAGTATGTTTTATAAGATGGCTGACCAAGGACTTATGTTTTACAGTTCTTCCCTTGTAAATCACTATTAGGACAACCAAGGAATTCTAAAAACAAGAATCTCTAAGGAAACTAATCCCCACATCCTTTTCAGATTCAAGTGCAGCTACCAGAGGAGGTAGGGGTTCGCACTGCTCTGGGATGTCCGAATGTTTATGATTCTATCCGATGTGTCCTGAAGCTGTACACTTCCACCTTTTGCATTCTTCTAGGCACTTGTGCATTTTAAAATTAGCTACGGTACACTGTCTACTTGCCATATGCACTGTGTGACCCCACTCAGTGGGGAAGCTGTTCGGGGGGCTAGTAAGTGTCAAGCCACATAGAAACCACAAAGAAAAGAGATCGCTCTGCTTTATTCTTATCGCCATTATACTGGAGACCTGAGCCTTACAGGCTGGGACTACTTAGTAGCCAGAGACCTGTTTTTATTTCAAATAGAAGCTTCGGCTGAAACATGCATGCTATGTTTCTGGGAGTCGAGGCTAGACAAACGTTAGGTAGAAAATACTCTATTATGCGATCTCTTCCAATCTCTGTGGGGTTCCTATTGCTTCCCTCATTTTATAACCTCAATTTAGACATTCAATCTGTCAACAAATACTTCCTTAGGGTATTGATTTGAGAACTACATGGTGTGGTGAAGACACAGAAGCACAGAAGTTCCAGGATTGTGTTTGGTTTTTGCTTGCCTTTTTGGACTCAGTGCCTACCTCGGTGCCTGGTAGGGACAGCGGTCAAATTCATGTGCCAAATAAAGGAACACATTCAGCAGTGAATAAGACAGAAGTAGCTCTTGCCCTCACCAAGTTTACAGCCTAGTTTACTGGCCCTCTCAGAAAAGTTTTGAAGCGCAACAGAGAAAATCAGGCCACAGCAATCTCTGCAGTTTAGTTTTACTCTACTTTAGCCTTTTGCTTTAATCTTTAACACTAAAATCTTTTAATTGCCCATTTTAGACCCCTGACCGAAAATTCTAAATGATTCTTCCTCAGGTTAGAAGTAGAAAATACTATCTCAGGCTGGAATGGTCAGGGAAGGTTTCTCTGAAGGCAGCAGAAGCATGCAATTTGGGGAGATGGCACTGTAAATCGGAGCAGATGATACAAATAAAAATCCAGAGGCAGAGAGGCTGAAATCAATAAAAATAGGATTTTGTGATAATATGGGGCTTTTCTTTATTAGAGTGCTTTTGATAATCAGTTGGGCATATTGTGCGGGTTCACTTCTGGGCTCTTTGTTTTGTTCTATTGATCTATGTGTTTATATCCCTCTGCCAATTATCTTGACTCTATGTAGTAAGAGTTAAAATCAGGCAGCGATGTCTCCAACTTTATTCTTCTTTTTCAAAACTATTTTATCTATTCTAGATTTTATGACTTTTCATATAAATTTTAGAATAAGCTTATCTGTGTCTATAAAAAAAACCTTGCTGTATTTCGATAGGAATTGCACTAAGTGCAATCAATTTGGAGTTAAAGTGTTTATATATATATGAAATCATTTTATCTTCTGGAAAACCATGGTAAAGTTTTCACAGTGACAACACACACACACACACACACACACACACACAAATTCCAATGAGATTTGGGCAAGTATGTCCACCAAGTGAAGCAGTAATGACTATAGGACCCTCTTTTGCAACAGAAGTGACCCAGAACACTGGTTCAAATGGGAAATGGAGTAGGATGTAAAGTGCTATATAGGGATCAATGCCATATCCCAGGTAGGATGTCAAGATAACGTTGGCCAAAACGTGACACTCCTCACTTGATGGGGCTTTATCTGAGGTTTCTACCCTAGTAGCTCACATCGAATGTTCCTCAGACTGAGGGAACCATCGGAAATGGCAATTTTCTTTCTTTTCCTTGGCTTATAATTTTCTTTGAATTACATGGAAATCTCATTTAGATCAGTTTATGGTAGAGTGGTGTTCTGACACTCCAAATCCATGAATAAAAACAAAACAAAACTTAGGCAGGGCAAAACGGCATACTACTAAATTTACTGTTTCAAATTAATGCAAAGTACTGAAAGCTCAGTTATATGACAGTAAATAATCTAGTCTTATTGGGATTTCATTATTATTTAATAATTACTAACATCATTCAATATTTAGTTAATGTAATCTGTAATAAAAAGGACAATAGCTTTGAGGGAATGTAAAATGCTGCAGCCTCTGTAGAAAACAGTATGGAGTTTCCTCCAAAAAGTAAAAATAGAATTACCATGTGGTCCAGCAATCCCTCTTCTGGGTATATATCCAAAAGGATTGAAAGCAGGATCTTGAAGAGACATTTGCACACCCATGTTCAGTGCAGCATTATTCACAATAGCCAAGAGACAGAAGCAATGCAAATGACCATAGACAGATGAACTGATAAAGAGAATGGCATATACACACAACAGAATACCACTCAGCCTTAAAATAGGCAAAAATACTGTCTCATGCTACAAATCCTGCTTCATGAATTTTGAATATACCATGCGAAGTGAAATAATTCAGTCACAAAAAGACAAATACTGTAGGAGTTCATGTATATGAGGTATCTAAAGTGGTCAAATTCACAGAAACAGAAAGTGGAATGGTTGTTACCAAGGGCTGGAGGGAGGGGGGAATGGGGGCTGTTGTTCAGGGATATAGAATTTCAGTTTTACAAAATGAAAAATTTCTAGAAATGTGTTGCACAGCAATGTGACTATAGTTAACACCAATGAGCTGTACACTTAAAAGTGGTTAGGAGAGTAAATTCTACGTTATGTATCTTACCACAATTTTTAAAAAGACAATAATGGTTATACTGAGATTCAGTATAAGAAAGAGGATTGCAGGTTTTGCTTTTAAAGCTTGTTATCTCCCTATAAAATGAGTCTTGTTGCAGACTGGACAGAGATTATTTCCAAATTTGCATTGGAGATTCATGCTAAACATGCATCACTATGTGTGGAGACTAAAAGGGAGAGTTATTTAAAATAGATTAAATGATGTGGAATAAAACATCCAAAAGCTGTAATTGAAAGTGTCAGAAACATTAGCTTTGAAACAAGTAACATTTAATCACATAGATTATACAGAAGCATAAATTTTTGTAGGTTGTTTTCTTCAATCAAATTTACATTTTAATCTGCTGAGACTGTTCATCACTTTTGGCTGTCTGGTACCAAGCAGCTTGTCAAACTTATAAAGGCAAACCGCCTACATTAGAAACAGGACTTTTCATTTAAGTACAAAAGATGATGATAGTTTAATTTGAGTTTTCAAGACTGCAAGTGTCTTCAAGACACTACAAGATAGCAAGTGTCTGAGAGTAGTGAGATTAAAATAAAGGGCATTTGTCTAAAAATATTTCTTTAGCCACTAAGAGTTAAAAATTATAATTATTTATGCCCATAGGACAGCTTTAAGGGCCACCAAAATGTAAAACTTTTCAGCATTGGACACTTGCCAAAGGAAAGAATTTGACAGGATTTATACTGTGTGGATGACAGAGGAAAGCCGTGAGATAAACAGGCGCTCTCTTCAAAGGCTGGGCTGGGAAAGGACACTTATGGTCATTTTGGAGGACCTGCTACATAGGAGGGTTCCAGAAGAAAAAGAACCCATATAGCTACAGATTTGGGCAGTTCTCTCAGCTAAGTCTTATATTCCCACTCCTCTTCACAGTTGTCCAGGAAATTGTTCTCAATACCAGGTTCTGGAGCAACTCATGATTTTACCAGCATCACAGAGGGCTGCTGCTGCTCTTTTTTTCAATGAAGTACCGCTACCTGCGGTTGTTGAGGTCTTGCTAACAGATTCTAGTTTGTTGTGCATGTGTTTATTTCTATTCTCTTTCATAACACAAGTCCTACCAGGTACAAACGTCATAAGGGAGAAGAGTTGAAAACTGTGGGTGAATCTTGTATAAAGGCAGAACCTTCCCAAAACATGCATCTTTGGCCAGAGATGACAGTGACATCCAGATCAATGGCATAGTGTCTAAACATTTTACCAAACTATGGTGGTTATACATTTCTCTAAAAATGCTGTAATAGGGGAAAGCAACCTTTAAAAATTGTATTTAGAAAAGGAAAAAGTGTTGTAATGAGCTTAAGCTCGTTTACATGGAGTCAAGGCACAGAAGACTTTACCTAAATTGCTACCATTGTTATGTGGTGGATGAGAAAGCAATTCCTTGGGATTGGCCAATGAGGAGACTACAACATCACCAAAGAGCATGCTCTGCCAACCTCCCTGTGAAGCATCATGCCACCACCTGAGTGATCCAAACCCCTGTTGTCCACAGAGAGCGATATTTGCCCAAGGAATCAGAGAAAAAGTAACCTGAAGATTCAAAGAAAGAATACACTATTCCACATTAGGTCCCTGTCATATTCTTTTTGTTTGTTACTGGGAGTCTATCTATAATAGGTCAAAAATGCGATACTTACATTTCATGAACACAAGAATGATCATTAATAGCTCCCTGGTTTCATGCTAATAATAGTAGATAGAAAATCTATTTACTTTAGCACCAGCATAGGATAAATGTTACTTGTAAGTCAAATACTACGTGGTAATTGTAAGGAAGACCAGGCAGGCACAATAAGAAAGTACAATTCCTTGTTAATAAATATTGCTCCCCTGCTTGTTGTGCTCAAACAATTCCCTACAGCCCAAGTGAGAATGAATTTACTGGATAGACTCTCTCAGTAACAGTAGGAATCAGTACATAGCAGGCTTGAAGTGTGTACTGGGGTCATTTAAAATGAGTTGGGTCTTGGTTGCCTTGAGCCGAAGACGTTTATGGGCCATCCAAGTGGAAATGTAAAGGAAGAGCTTGAATAGGCAGATCCAGCATTCACAGAGGTCTAGACAGGAGATACAGGCTTCAGTATAACAAAGGTAATTGATGTTGCCACAGTGGATGAGATGACCAAGGAGAACTATGCAGTGTGAAAAGAGAAGAGGCAAAGAATAAAGCCCACATGCTGGAGTCTGAGTTTTCCAGGGAGCAGCCTCTGAAACAGAGTTTTGTGCTCAAGATGTTCATTGAGGAGTGCACTTGGAATCCACACCTGCAAAAGGGGTGTGGAGGAGGCGGGGCTAGGTAAACGGAGAAACTGAGCTGCGGTGCCGCTCCAAGAAGGTCTCTCCAGGTGGAATGACCTATCAGAGCTGTCCTATATGCGGTCAAAATAACCAGGCCTTTATATCCTGGCTTAGTCAGTCAGTCATTGGATATGCGTCCCAGAAGGGTATGGACCCTACGTGAGAGCTCTGAGAGCTCTCTCTCTGCAGCTGAGGCCTCACCAGGCTGAGCTGAAAGCTCTCTTGTCTGCCCTCCCAGCAGCTGTGACAGCAGGTCCCTCCCCTGGGGGATCTGGGCAGCAGGTCTCCATGTCCACCACACTGAGAAATGCAGACATGTACGGGGTGAGCAGATAAAGAGAAGCCTGAAATCAGAAGTTTGAAAGGTCGGGCAGAAAAACAGTAAAACAATAAACAGCTCCTGCTGTGCTGGAAAGGGTTGGAAGCCAGAGGAAAAAGGGGGGAGTGGTCAACAGTGTGAAGTGCTATTTAAAAATCACAAGTAAAATGAGGACCACCAAGTGTAGATGGCTGTCAAGAGTTTACAGCTCCCCGAAGAGGTACAGGCTTTAAGAAGCCATAGTTTTTACATGAGGCTGAAGGACTCATGGTCCAAAAGTGTCATGCAGTAGCAAAAAGCTGCTGAGACTACATCTTAGCCCAGATCTATATGGGGTTGGAAGAATAGGCCAAACGTACTTAAAAGGGCCAAGGCATGTCTTCAAGGGAAGGTCAGGTTTCAGTTAAGGAAAGAGGTGCATGTGGTTTCCAATAAAGAAGTTAAAGATGCCAAAGCCTTGTTTATTGTATTAAATGTTCTAAAGCCCAACAGGAAGGCTTGTGAGGGGAAAGGAGGCGGAGGAAATGGAAGAGCAGAGGAGGGAACAGAAGGGAAGGGCAATGAGCAATAGAATTCTAACCCAGGTGAAATACTTACACAGCAGCCCGTGGTGTGAGATTACAGGAAAGGGGGGGCTGCTCAATGGGGCTTCTAACACCTTGGATGGAAACGTGAGGCCTGGTGGGATTTTCCAATCTCAAGACTGTCAAAACAACGTGTCCTAGCAGGCCCAGGCTTGAAAAGGCATAGACCACTATGGAAAGAGTTAGTGTTGCTTGAGTGAGGGTGTTTCAAGGGATTTGTAGCTCAGGTGAACGACAAGGAGGCTGACTTGTTTTCAGGACTCTCACAAGCGTTAAATATGGCAGCAGCCCTCAGTAGAAGGGCAGGCTCCTTGGAAGGCATCAATAGGAGTATCTCATGGGGCTATCACAATGTTAATGTTCCTTTGTCTTTTTTCCTCTTCTATCTTTTTTCTGTATATTAAACAATAAATATTTATTGAGAGTTTATCGTCCCAGGCAGCTGTCCTAGAGCTTGAAGATAAATAAAGCACATCCTTTGTCCTCCAGATGCTCAGAGCACAATAATGCTAGCATAGTTATATTTGTCAAGGAAATGCCATGCAACGGTCATGCAAAGGAGCAATCACAACCTGGAATAAACCAGAGCCAGCCAGATAGCAAGCTGTTGGTAAGTAAAGATTTTAATAAAAGTGGAGAAATATACTTTGGCACTCTTCTGCACATGTTTCCTACTTCTGCTGCTCACTGCTTGTCAGGTGTAACATTGCTAATATATTAAGTGAGGAAAGGACAGTGAAAGTGGAGTTGGTTACCTGCATAATCATTCAGTTCTTTGAAACATCATCCGTAAGAGCAGAACTTGCCAACTGTTTAGTCACCTACCCACTAGTCAAACTTCCCACTAAGTAGGCTGGGAACGATCTCTTGTCTTTTATGGAGGCCAGGTCCTTCTCTGCCTGTCTTGGATCCCACCTGATCCTCTTGCTCTACATTCCATCTCCTGCCTTCTTATCAGTTAACAGGACCAATCCAGATGAAGGGCTTGTTTGGGATCCACTGCAAAACACGCCCAGGCTGCCCCACTCCCCATGATCCACAGTCACCTCTTGCCAAAACTGGCTTCTCACGAATATGTAATTGCTCTGGCCCAACATCTTGAGAAGCAGTTTCAGCCCTTATTATCAGGGCAAATATTAAATTGCTATAATTTATTCATGAGACATTTACTGAGTACCTGTTAGGCCTTATTCAAAATGAATAAGACATGATCCCTTCAACAAAGAATAGAGGAAAGGAAAACATCAGCAAAATATTCTCTGAGAACTAAAGGCTAAAGTGCTTAGAGGGTAAGCTTGAGAGATGGACAAAATCTTTCCATTACTTCTTTCATGGCGTAATAAAAGCCTGGAAATAATTAACAGCTAATGATGTAATCTTTTCCCTATTATTGTTGACAGGGATTCTGGTGATTATAAACCAAATTCTATTTGCATGATTGTATACATAAATACTTAACACATGTGAACATATTTTATTTATTCATATAATAATCATGCATATAGGTATGTTCAACTCTGAAACTTAAGTGTATCATGTCTACATTTCACTTATTCAACAAATATTTGTTGAGCCTTGATTCTGTGCAAAGATGGAGAGAGATTCAAAGATGAATCAGACATTAAAAAAAACCTCTTTTAAAAAGTTTTCAGTATAAAAAGGGAGGCAAGCCTGTATATCTAAGTAATCAATATTAACTTTTTTGGACAGTTTTCACCAAATTTGGAAGGCATAATTGGGATGTATAAACTTAAAATACAGGTTATGTGGGCATACTGGAAATTCAGTTAAGAGAACCTTGGAGGATCCCTCAATCAGATAGGCTGTCTTTTCAGATATCAGTTATTTGGGGCCACCTGGCATCTAACAGTACCTTGTCTTTTGGAGAAGGATGTGATATTGTGATTTATATTAAGAAATACATATTTAGCCTTCTTCCCTGTTTCTGGTACAGAGCTCCTAAAACCCTTGGAATTTCCTAAGTTATAAGAGTGACAGAGGTATCTTGGTATTCCTAACAAACCCCTTTCAACCACACCTGGGTTTATGTCAATGAGGTAACTACTGGAAAGCACCTAAGGATGGGGGCTGTCTGCTAGGGGAACCCACTATATGATTGGAGGCCTGGAACTTTCAGTCTCACCCTTGCTGACCTCTGGGGAGGGGAGAGGGACTGGAGGTGGAATTGATTGCCAATGGCCAATGATTTAATCAATCGTACCCATGTAATGAGCCCCCATAAAAACCCTAAAGGATGGGGCTCAGAGAGCTTCTGAGTTGGTGAACACATGGAGGTGCTGGGAGGGTCGTGCACCCAGAGAGGGCATGAAAGCTTTGCATCCCTTTCCCCATACCTTGCCCTTCCCATCTCTTCCACCTGGCTGTTCCTAAGTTATATACTTTTATAATAAACCAGTTACCTAGTAAGTAAAATGTTTCTCTGAGTTCTGTGAGCTCCTCTAGCAAATTAATTGAACCCAAGGAGGAGATCTTTGGAACCTCCAATTTATAGCCTGTCAGTTAGAAGCTAACTGAAGGTAACAACCTGGACTTTGGACTGGCACCTGAAGTGGGGGCAATCTTGTGGAACTGAGCCTTAACCTCTAGGATTTTATGCTATCTCCAGGTAGATAGTGTCAGAATTAAGTTAATTTCTTGGTGGTGTGAACAAAACACACACACACACTGGAATTGGTGTCAGAACTGGAGAGACATTACCTCTCCTCCTTTGTGTGCAGTCTCAGCAAGATGGTAAATCAAGGGATCCGGCCCTCTCACAACAGATGCTGAAGGGCCTCCTCTGAGTACACCTCCCCAACCTCTGAGAACACTCAGAGGCAGGCAAGTAAACCAAGCTTGCCTAATCAGCCTCTCTCTCCCAGGACTCTGAATCTTAATCAGAACAATCCAAAAATAATAATAATAAATGACTAGACTTGGCTCCTCCCAGGAGTAGATTCTGAGTGACGATGCCCTTCCTCTCCTGGCAGTAATACCTGTAGTAGGTCCCCGGTCTCTCTTTTATGCCTGGTTCTTCTGCCTTCCTTGGGATTCTGTAAGCTTCTGTATAGTCTTTTAATAAAGACTTTTAAAAAACATTTATCCAATATCCATTTCTGCTGCTTTCAACCAAAGAACCCTGATACCACAGACATCTCCCAAGGGCAGTTAGAGGCCCACATGGCTGCTAAAGGGAAGAGAAATACCAAAATCACCTACACAAAGGGATTTCAAACATGAGTCTCAAAGCATAAGTTATCAGGGCAGACATTCTAAATTGCAGATATTGGTTTGTGACAGAGCTGCTTCCCATTTGGACTCCTTGGTGTAGAAAGAAGGAATTTAATTGCTTAATGGTGGCTAACAATTGTCCTGAGAATGGAGGAGAAGCCAGGTACAACATAATTAAAATTCAAAGGGGAATGAGATCCCTGTCATAAGAGAAGGACAAGTAAAATGCTGTGGAACTCCAAGGAAAGCGACTTCATCTAGTTGAAGAAGCCAAGGAGACAACTCAAGGAGACAACACTGAACTAGATCATCAAAGGAATTCATAGCTGGGGGAGTAAGATGAGCAAGTAAGTCAGAGAGGCATGAAATTATAGACTTTGAGTAGCTGGTAATTCAGTTTTGCTAAATCTTAGGGTCAGTGATGAGAAGATGTGGAACGTCAAGTTTGGAAAAGCAGTTTGTTGATACAGAACTAGGAGACAAATAAGTTTCGTCGCCAGTGTCTACTCTAATCCACAGGCGGTGTGTGCATAGTACACTAGACAGGCACGGGACTTCCTATAGCATTCTACTTGTTGAACTACCCAGTTTTCAGCTGGATCTACTGATTGTAGGTACATAGCTTTAACAAATCAGAAAGATTCCTTTCTCATGACTTGCTATAGGCCTTTGAGAGGTTTTAAGGAAGCGTGGCATGGTTAATATTGTGTTTTGTCTTGCCCTCTCTGGAGACCATTGAAATAGGAGCTACACATCATATCCATGTGCCTAGTATGTGAGAGGCATATAGGAGGCGCTTGATAAGCAGAAGCTCCTTTCACCATTACTTCTATCATTAATGCCTTGGTAAAGCATTTCCGATGTCTTCACGGTATCCTCAAGGATCCTACTTACCTTCAATTACCATTCTTGTCCTAGTCTAAAAATATTTGTTATCATTTCCAAAATATCTGATTTAAAATTTGGAAACCAAACTGGACACAATCTTCTTTAGAAGCAGAATATAAGTGGTTCTTACCAGACATAGGAGGTAATAAATATACAACCCAGTCCATAAAATCAGGGTGCAAAAGATATAACCTTTTGCTTTCTACAATTCACCTTAATTTTAACCCTCTTTCCATCAGTCCCTGGTATGTGGTAGATACTCAATAACTGTTTGTTGAATGAGTGTATGTATGCAGGAGTGCATGAAGGAATAAATTAATTTGTTAGAAAAAAACTACAGGTCAACAAGTCCAACTTTCTACCTATTCCATTAATCCTCTCTGACAATGAGTTATCCATCTCTTTAAACCATCCTAGTTTTTATTATCTTAGAAAATATATCACATTTTACTGTAATTGTGGTCAACAAAAAAACCATGTGTCCTAGTCTTCTAAGCAAGTTTTGATTTTAAGTATCTTAGTCTATTGTCAGATCACAACTTACAATTCTTGTTTTAGGAAATATGATCACTGTATACGATTCTAGTGTTACTTTCATACCTAGCTTATCCTCATCACTTTTGGTTTTCTTTCTTCCTTTTTCATCCTCTAAAGATTTGGAAGAAAGTCAGGAGAGATGCTGTTCATAAATGAATGGAGCAGAGGGCAGGAGAAAGAGACATCCGAAAGTCATCTCAAAAGGCAGTTTCTATAGCACTGAACATGATCTGGCTGTGCAGGTAACTGGACCAACAACCTGTGTAGCCTGTGGGTCAGCAGGGAAATAGACCCCAATAACATAAGGGTCAAAGAGTCAGCCCAGGATACTGACCTGCTATTGTCTGCAGTGATGAATGTTGTACCCAAGTCATGGGTCCTATCTGGGCAAATGTAAATTGATAGCTACACACCTCAACACATATGACCTACATCTGTGGCCTCTGTCAGCCTTTGATTTCGAGATGTCCAGTAATAGGGGTAATCAAGGACTTGCCAAGCCAGAAATACTGAACCAAAGAAAACCATTTAACTTGGGTATAGTTTTAAATCAGGCTTTTTTTCTGTAGTCACTCTGCCATGGGGTTCAGTACCATGCCTTTTAAATATGTGTGAATTGCAAGTGGCTTTCCACACACCTCTCCACTTCCACTCAGCAGGAGACAGACACTCTCCCCACGTTCTTCTGGTTCATTCTAAATGGCCTGACAGCAGAGGTCTCAGATTTGAAGTGTCAAAAGTTAAGTTTGCAATCTCAACGGCCTCAAAGTCACAATCTTCAGAAACTCATTTTTCTTTGAGATATAATCAGGACACATATTATCCCAAAATTACAGCTGTGGACAGAGGTTCCAAGAGGTGACGGTAATTGCCCAAAGTCACTGAGAGAGGTAGTGCCCAAACTCTACCTAGACTTGCTGGTCAAGTTCACTGTTTTCTCTATATTTGTAAATGCAAACTGGTTTCCTGTGGCTCCTCTTGCCTCTCCTAGGAGAAAGGGTTGCAAACATAAGGGCCAAACGTAAGGTAGATAGATAGTGGGAAGCAGCTGCAGAGCACAGGGAGATCAGCTCGGTGCTTTGTGGCCGCCTGGAGGGGTGGGATGGGGAGGGTGGGAGGGAGGGAGATGCATGAGGGAAGGGATGTGGGAACAGATGTATATGTATGACTGATTCACTTTGTTATAAAGCAGAAACTAATAAAAAAATAAAAAAATAAAAAAATAAAAAATATATATAAAAAAATAAAAAAATAAAATAAAATAAAATAAAAAAAGAAAAATGGTGACTTAAATAAAGTAATTCACACACGACAAAAAAAAAGATTATATGTAAAAATTTCTCAATTATATGTGAGAATTTCCTCAAATTTAGAAATATCTAGCCCCTGTCTTAAATTAAATCATCAAATTCTGTGTACTTTCTCTTTAAGACAATCTACCAACTAAGCAGTCAGAGGTTTACAAACATCAGAGGTCTCTGAGCAGATTCTGTCAAGATATTATTCTTTTTAAACCTCCTATTTTCTGGTTTGTAGCACAGTGTTAAAATGACTGATGAACAAATAAGTTCACAGTGGTTGAGGCAAACGCTTACCCAGCTGAACCAACTACAAACCATACATCATTTTGTAGCATTAAATCCTTTGCCTGTTGCAAAAAAAAAAAAAAGTTAAATAAATAAAAAATAAAAAGACACACACCCACAATTCTTAATGACAACACAGAAGGAAACGGGTGATTTCTGCATCAGTCTGACACTGCTGTTTTTCTTAGAAACAGTTCCCAACCCAAAGGCCTCTGTAATGGTGAACTGTGAGCTAGATGTCTCATTCCTCTTTTCTGGGCTACTTCCAGAAACATTTGCAGTAGTACACACACATCTTTCATCCTTAATACACTTACAGCTGAAGACGAAAAAAGCACAATGCACTGCTTTCAGGATACTAACCTCATTCATCTTGAACTGCTATTGAAGTAGCTCATGGCTCTAGTATAGAAGAGTTTTCAAGTCAGTTCTACCACATTCATTAAGCACCTATATTTGCAGGTTGTTCAGCAGAGATACAGAGATGAATAACACTTAACACAGTCCCTGTGCATTTTATTTTACAGTTGGGGAGATATGAGAGATAGACAAGGAAGAAATGACAGCACAGTGTGATGAATGCAATGACAAGTGTGCATACAAGAAATAGAAAATGGTCCTGGGCGGGGTCAGGAGAGGGTTCTCATCTATTTGGAGTGGTCAGAGGAGATTGCCCAAGCAGTGGTGTCGGAACTGGACTTTGAAGAATCAGTAGTAATCCTCATGGTAAAGAACTCAGGGGCTGCATTCTGGGAAGAAGGAGTGATATATCCAGAGCCAAAGAGCTATGAGCAGAAGCGACTGGAGGCTGCTAACATATAAAGGAAGAGGGTGTGGAGATCTGTCATGATGAAGTGGGAGGTGACACAGGAGGGAACATTTATGGCATGAGGACCCAGAGACCTTGGTTTATTCAGATCTTCAGAAGCAGCCAGACTCTTTCCCTCTCCCTTTTGAAAATCCCGGTATTTATCCATTTGCACTGCACCTACCAGATAGAAAATGCTACCAAATATTATAGGCAGAAGTATTTTTTTCCAAATAAGTACATTTCCTTCCCTCAAAGAAGGCTTTCTACCAAACTTAAGGTCAGTGTGGCCTAGAGGTTAGAGCATTGGCTTTGGAGTCAGGCCTGAGTACAAATCCTGTCAATACCATGCATATCCTGGCAAGTTACTTAAACCTTTAAGTTTCTGTTTTCCTGCCTGTATTATGGTTGCTATGAGAATTAAATAACAAGAACTTACTACAGTGTCCGGAGTGTAGTAAGTGTGAGAACACAATAACTGCGGCTATTATTACTTTTTTTTTTTTTTGGTACGCGGGCCTCTCACTGTTGTGGCCTCTCCTGTTGCGGAGCACAGGCTCCGGACGCGCAGGCTCAGTGGCCATGGCTCACGGGCCCAGCCACTCCACGGCATGTGGGATCTTCCCGGACTGGGGCACGAACCCGTGTCCCCTGCATCAGCAGGCGGACTCTCAACCACTGTGCCCCCAGGGAAGCCCTATTATTACTTTTTTATTGACAGTCCCCTAAGCATAATATTGCTTTAGTGTCAATTGGATAAATAAACTGCCTCATTATAAATCCTTCCAACTAAGCTCTATGGCAAGTGGACTGGATATCGAGGAGCAAGGAGCACCCCTGGAAGCCTTGAGATGTACTAAGGAGAGAAAGCACAAGGCTCCTGAAGATAGGACCCTACTCCCAATGTACCTGTCACCTGCCTTCAGTGGGAGCTCTCTCAGATCCCCAAATGATTAAGTGAAGCAGCCCAGAGGTAAGACAGGTGTTCTCATAAAATCCTGGTCGTGTGTGTATGGAAATTGCGGTCTCCCCCATCCCAGCGGCATGCTTGCGTTGAGAATTCTGGGCCAGAGTTGTTAGGCTGCTCCCTCATGCTGCCCTCTGCAGATGCATTTGGTAAAGCCTTAAGTGTTAAATCCACAGAGTACAATGAAAATAGCTGTAATAGCAAGATCTGAAAATGTTTATTCCTTCCAAAAATAGTTTCTTAAACAAACCGAGCTATTTATTCAATCTTGCATCTTAGAAGAAAATTAGATGTTGAGGTAAGAGTGCCTCAATGGGAATATCAGAGCTGATCTCCAAAGAATGAAGAATTTCTTTAGAGTAGAGAAACAAAACTGCCTCAGGCCCCTGTTCCAACAGAATCGTATGTTCATCTGTGAATGAGAATCTGTTGTATGTGAGATTACTCTGGAGTTTTTACTGTGATAACTTCCATAATTTCTGCTTTGAAAAACATGCCAGTCTTATTAACTAGAGAGTACCTGGATATCTGTCACAGAAATGAAAGTGACTTATGTCTTGAGTATATTCTGCAATGCCAAAATGCATATCTTGCCAGCTCTTCCTCACCATATTCTGGGGCAGGGTTTTCACACTGTCTTCCCATGCAAAGGCTGGGAGCATGAGGCCACTGGTAAAAGCGGAGCTCCAACACCAAACTTCACTAAGGTCAATTTATGAATTAAACGTCATTGCTTGGCCAACAGCTCCCTAACTCCCCAGCCATAAGCAAGCAACAGGTATTCTGGGGGCATCTAGTTTTAGGTACAAAACTGTGCTAAGTACTGTGCAGAATGCTGAAGAGTAAATTATGCTCTTCGAGATTAAGAATTTTGTAAAGTTAAGGGAGGGAGAGGGTTGCAGAGATGAACGTGCAAAAACCAAGAGCAAACAACAGGATCAAAGCAATGTAATGTTACTGAAGGAGCCTGGAATTAATTGATTAACTTATTTATTCATTTATTTCTTATTTATCATTGAAGTATAATTGACTTACAATATTAAGTGGTTAACAAATAGTGATTAGATATTTTTATGCATTACAAAATTATCACCCCAATACATCTAGTAACAATCTGCCATCAAAGTTATTAAAATATTGGCTATATTCCCTATGCTGTACATTACATCCCCATGACATTTATTATATAACTGGAATTTTGTACCTCTTAACCTTCCTCACCTATTTCATTCATTCCCTACCCCATTCCCCTCTGGCAACCACCATTTTGTTCTCTATATCTATGAAGTCTGTTTCTGTTTTATGTTTATTCATTGGTTTTGATTTTTAGATTTCACATATAAGTGAAACCATATGATATTTGTCTTTCTCTGTCTGACTTATTTCACTTAGCATAATACTATCTAGGTCCATCCACGTTGTTACAAATGACAAGATTTCCTTCATTTTATGGCTGAGTAATCTTCCATTGTATATACACCACATCTTCTTTATCCACTTATCTATTGATGAACACTTAGGTTCCTTCTGTATCTTGGCTATTGTGAATAATGCTGCAATGAACATAGGGGTGCATATATTGTTTCAAATTAGTGTTTTTGTTTTCTTCCGAAAAATACCCAGAAGTAGAATTCCTTGATCATTCTATCTTTAATTTTTTTAGGAAATTGCATACTATTTTTCATAGTGGCTGCACCAATTTATATTCCCACCAACAGTGCACAAGCGTTCTCTTTTCTCCACATCCTCACTAACACTTGTTATTTGTTGTCTTTTTGATAGTAGCCTTTCTGACAGGTGTGAGGTGGTAACTCGTTGGGGTGTTGCACTATTTACAATAGCAGGACATGGAAGCAACCTAAATGTCCATCGACAGAAGAATGGATAAAGAAGATGTGGTAAATATATACAATGGAATATTACTCAGCCATAGAAAGAAATGAAATTGAGTTATTTTTAGTGAGGTGGATGGACCTAGAGTCTGTCATACAGAGTGAAGTAAGTCAGAAAGAGAAAGACCAATACCATATGCTAACACATATATATGGAATCTAGAAAAATGGTACTGATGAACCTAGTGGCAGGGCAGGAATAAAGATGCAGACATAGAGAACGGACTTTAGGACACAGTGGGGGAAGGGGAGGCTGGGACAAAGTGAGAGAGTGGCATGGACATATATACACTACCAAATGTAAAACAGATAGCTAGTGGGAAGCTGCTGCATAGCACAGGGAGATCAGCTCAGTGTTTTGTGACCACCTAGAGGAGTAGGACAGGGAGGGTGGGAGGGAGGCTCAGGAGGAAGGGGATATGGGGATATATGTGTACATATAGCTGGTTCACTTTATTGTAGAGCAGAAACTAACACAACATTGTAAAGCAATTATACTTCAACAAAGATGCAAAAAAAGAAAAAAAAAGAATTACTATCCCTGATGATTAGTGATGCTGAGCATCTTTTTTGTGTCTGTTGGCCACCTGTATGCCTTCTTTGGAAAAATCTATTCAGTCTTCTGCCCATTTTATAATCAAGTACTTTTTTTTTTTTTTTTTGATGTTGAGTTGTATGAGTTCTTTGTGTTTGGGGATATTAACCCTTTATCGGATATATTGTTTGCAAATATTTTCTCCCATTCAGTAGGCTGACTTTTCATTTTTCTGGTAGTTTCCTTCTCTGTGCAAAAGCTTTTTAATTTGATGTGGTCCCATTTGTTTATTTTTGCTTTTGTTTCCCTTCTTGAAGAGACATATCGAGAAAAATACTGCTAAGACTGATGTCAAAGAGCGTACTGCCTATGTCTTCTTCTAGTAGTTTCATGGTTTCAAGTTTCCCATTTAAGTCATTCATTTATTTTGAGTGTACTTTTTGTATGTGGTGTAAGAAAGTAGTCCAGTTTAGTTCTTTTACATGTAGCTGTCCCGTTTTCTCAACACCATTTATAGAAGAGGCTGTCTTTTCCCCATTGTATATTTTTGCCTCCTTTGTTATAGATTAGTTGACCATAAGTGTGTGGGTTTATTTCTGGGCTCTCTATTCATTTCCATTGATCTATGTGCCTGTTTTTGTGCCAGTACCATACTATTTTGATTGCTGTAGCTTTGTAGTATAATTTGAAACCAGGGAGTGTGATACTTCCAACTTTGTTCTTCTTTTTCAAGATTGTTTTGGCTATACGGGGTCTTTTCTGTTTCCATACAAATTTTAGAATTATTTATTCTAGTTCCATGAAAAGTGCCATTGGTGGGGCTTCCCTGGTGGTGCAGTGGTTAAGAATCTGCCTGCCAATGCAGGGGATACGGGTTCGAGACCTGGTCCAGGAAGATCCCACATGCCGCAGAGCAACTAAGCCCATGCATCATAGCTACTGAGACTGCACTCTAGAGCCCGTGAGGTACAACTACTGAGCCGGCATGCCACAACTACTCAAGCCCGTGTGCCTAGAGCCTGTGCTCCGCAACAAGAGAAGCCACCACAATGAGAAGCCCGTGCACTGCAACAAAGAGTAGTGCCTGCTTGCTGCAGCTAGAGAAAGCCCACGGGCAGCAACGAAGACCCAACAGAGCTAAGAATAAATAAATTAAATAAATAAATTTAAAAAAAAACAAGAAAGAAAAGTGCCATTGGTGTTTTGACAGGGGTTGCACTGACTCAGTTGATTGCCTTAGGAAGAATGGTCGTTTTAACAATATAAAATTTTCCAGTCCATGAGCACAGTATGTCTTTCCATTTGTTTATATTGTCTTCAATTTCTTTCAATGTCTTATAGTTTTCAGAGTACAGATCTTTTACCTCCTTGGTTAGATTTATTCCTAGGTATTTTGTTCTTTTTGATGCAATTGTAAATGGAATTGTTTTCTTAATTTCTCTTTCTGATAGTTCTTTGTTAGTATATAGAAATGTAACAGATTTCTGTATATTAATATTATATCCTGCCACTTTACTGAATCCATTTATTAGTTCTTTTTTGTTTTTTGTTTTTTGGTGGTGTCTTAAGAATTTTCTATATATAGTATCACGTCATCTGCAAACACTGCAGTTTTACTTCTTCCTTTCCAATTTAGACTTTTTTTCTTTTTCTTGTCTGACTGCTATTGTTAGAACTCCTAGGATTATATTAAATAAAAGTGGTGAGGGTGGGCATCCTTGTCTTATTCCTGGTCTTAGAGGAAATGCTTTCAGCTTTTCACTATTGAGTATGATGTTGGAAATAGCCCAGAATTTAAAAGAGTATTCTAGGTTTAAAATCTTGCTATGTAAATTAGCACTTGTGAAATCATGGCATTAAGTTTATTTTGTTAGCCTCAGTTTTCTTAATTCTAAAATGGGTGTTAGCCTATGGGAGTGTTGTAGGATCAAGCAAGATAATATATGTGGGAAAGTGTTCTGTAAGTTTCAAAGCCCCATACAACAGTTAGATATTATTAAAACTACTGAATCCTAAAGCATACACTTTACTTTCCCCTTTAAGTTTTTCTAAAACAGTGCCTACTGAGTTGTAATATGTAGCTTAACAATATACCATACCACAACAACAGCAAATATCTAAGAAATCCAATTTACATATAATTATATTATATGCATATAATTCTGTATAATTGCATTACCAAGTTGCATTCCTCACTGCATTTAGTCATATTCTTATGTCTTTGATTTGGGGTCTCTAAGAACCCAAAAAGTCTTAAGAATTCACGTTGACAATAAAATGTAGCACACCAGTTTTTTAAACTATTATTAATTAGTTAGGAACCTTGTTGCAAGACAATAGCTTTAGAAGATCTGGATACAGACATCTAGGGAGGACGATCACATTAAAAACAGGATCTTGCCCATACGGATTTTACTTTTTGTTTCAGGAACTGTTTTTGAAAACTGGGATCTTGATTTTTCAAGTATAGAGAAAGGAAGAATCATGAACAAGTTTCAAGTAAGGCCCTAATACTACTAATGCAGATTTGCACCTGCATGCATTTATACACAAATGATTGCATTTGCATGCACAGATTGAGTAATTAGGCAGCTAACTACAAGATCAGCAAAGTAAATGCTTATTAGCCCGTCAGCAAATTGGTGCTCATAAAAAATTTCCAATCATAGCTTATAGTTCAATTTCTTTTCACCTTTCAAATATTGACAATATTTTTGTACGTTCATTCAATTTCCAAGGTTTTGGGGTTTTTCCCCAAAAAAACTCATTCCTGGATTTTTTAATCTTCCATGTATGTGTGTACACATAAATACGCACACATCTGTATGTGCATGTACATACACTCTATCTATCTATCCATCTATATGTATTTTGTTTACATTTTTTCATTTTTTTTTAATTGAAATATAGTTGATTTACAATGTTGTATTAGTTTTGGGTGTACAGCAAAGTGATTCAGTTATACATAGTATATGTATTTTTAAATTGAATTTTATTACTGAAATGAGTCTTACAACTTGTTCATTACCTGTTTTTCAGACTATAAAAATTAAGAACCAGAATAAGCAAATGCCTCTAGTTAGTTGCACAGCTGGGAATTTGATTCTAGGTCTCCTAATTTATTCTATCATGTCAGTTCATTCCCTCAGTGTCCTCTTATAAAAGATAAAATATCCAAAATAAGGCAGAAAGTTAAAATCTACATATGTAAATAATTATTTGATTTAATTCAAATGAACTTTTCCTTCTTATCTTTTAAGAAGATAAAAAACTTGAAAATCTGACATAATTTGACAGTTGGAACAGAGTTTAGAAGTTAGGGAAACTGGAGTTCCAGGTTATATGGACGTCTAAGCCTATAAAACTTCAAATAATGTGTTTCCTGCCTTTATTTTGCCAAGTAAGGACATTTAACAAATGACTGTTATTCACCAATGCCATAATCTATTAAAGGAAGGAGATTCTAGTACCAAGGAGAAACAAAGAACATGATCTCAGAATAAAGCACTAACTTATAAATCAAATGAATTTAGTTTTATATAAAACTATGTAAACAAAGTTTACATAAACATGTTTTTCTCAGTCTGTTGTGGGCAAATTAAGAAGTTCTCCCACACATGGAGCCAAAATAGACCTCTCTAGAACTTTTATCCATAGTACCAGTGTGGATACTAGTATTACTTCCAGAACATACAAACAAATCGGTGTCAGATCACTGGATATTTAGACAAGCACAGCATAAGAGCAGAGACAACCAATGTTTGAAAAAAGAACCCATGTCTTGAAGGACAAAAAGCAGACAAAAAGATATCAAAGGAGTTACTCAGGATTTCAGAAAACTTCTGACAAAATTTGATGCCAAAGACCATTTAAGTAATTGTGTCACTATCATTTTTACAGCAATGAGTACTTCAGCAATGACTACAAAGAACTACTTGAGCACTGGGTCACTTAAAAGTAATTTTACATATATTATTTCATATATCAATATAATTACTTGTTTATATTATTATAATAGTTACATATATTATTTGAGAACTATCCTATGTTTGAAGTCATATCAAAACTTGTTTCCTAATAAGAAATTACAGGATACAATGGGTAGAATTAAGTTAAGTACACCTTGGCATAAAGTGAAGGTCATGGGATTCCTCAGCAATCATAGATTTTAACTGCTGTACCTTGCTTTTCTGTCTAAAATGACCTTTATCTATTTATAACTTATGAAAGGCTTATTTCACTGATTTCCACCCTATCAGGTCTAATTAACTGCTTTTCCATATTCATCTCATTTGTACTTTATACATGAAAA
The DNA here is from genome assembly GCF_949752795.1 of Hyperoodon ampullatus. NCBI lineage: Eukaryota > Metazoa > Chordata > Mammalia > Artiodactyla > Ziphiidae > Hyperoodon > Hyperoodon ampullatus. The sequence continues at coordinate 68,392,226 of NC_136929.1, forward strand.
CATTATTGCACCTACAGATGGGTTTTGTTTATGTCCATTTCCCTAGAATAACAGAAGATCCTCAAGGGCAAGAACTGAATCTTACTATTTTGTATATATTTTATCCCATCTCAGGTTACATGTTACTTTCTTCAGGAAATCTTCCTGTAGTACAGGGTAAGTGTTGGTACACTGAGGGGTGTTACTTCAGCACTAGCACCAGGCTCATCATAAGCTTTGTCAAACTATGTAATTGTCTCACCTCTTGTCCATCCCACCCATTAGAGAACATTCCCCACACTGTATGGCATATAGAAGAAGCTCATTTTTAAGTGACCTGTATAGTTTAAATTGTTGTATTATATTTGCATGTAGACAATTTTGAAAAGATAAACAAGAAAACAAACAATACACATATATAGGTACATATATATGTATATATAACATTCCCATGTTATTAAAAAATTCATCTTAAGCAACAACTTTAACACTGTATAATATTCCACCAAATGTATTTAAGTAGTCCTCAATTCATTCACATTCACATATATACCTTTGTGCCTAATCTGGTCACTTCCCGAACGTGGACTTCTACAAACTAGGGCTATTTGCTGTGGATATGAACAACTTTGAATCTTGACACATCTTGTTAAATTTCCCTCAGAAAGTCCATATTAATGTGTGAGAACTCGGCCTCACTGCTCTTCCCAACACTGAGTATTATCAACCACTGCTGTATCAGCCATCCTGACCTTCATTCACAAATAAACTCAGGAAAAAAAAGAATCAGCAGATATTTGAGAGAATAAATTTGCACAAATGAAAAGCACCACGATGAATAATTACAACTAACTTCAGAGAAAACTTATAATTCAAGGATAGAAGAGGGTTTTAAAATGCCTTGTTCATATCCTCAGAGAAATATGAGAAGATATTGAAACCATAAAACAAACCATAGGTTGCCATGAAAAATGAGCAATCATAGAAAAAGATATTTTTTGATAAGAATATGATTTCCAAAATGAAAAATTCAGTAGAAGCACTGAGAGATGCCCTTGCAGAAATCTCCCAAAATCTAGAGCAAGAGAAAAAAGGTAGATAATCTGAGGGGCTAGCTATCTGATCTGGCCTGTCTTAACACAGAAAATAACAATATAGCTTTAAGAAACTGGAGTGGGAGAGAAGTAATGAGAAGGTGGAGGAAACTACAAGGATCAAAAACATCCCCCCCTTGAATCAGCAAGTAAAGAAAGTTATCCAGTCAAGGAAGAGAGGTTTACATGTATTACTTAGAAAGGTAAACACCAGAAGAATCAAAGCTGTTGGTAACCATTGAAACCTGGGTAAACACAGGAGATGGGGTAGTACTGTAAAATGAATTCTTCTTCTTTCATATCAGTGAGACAAGAGATGCTGCTGATAATTTTTTAAACAAGAATTAAAGGTGTTTGCATATAATTGGTAATATAGACGTATTCACCAGAAATGCTACAAACTAAAATTGCCAACTTTAGTTTAAAAGTATTACTTGTCAATTTGTACTTTTCCAAGTTATAGTCGTCTATAGTGTTGAAATTTTTTCACTATGAAAAATAATTTCATAAAATTATTTTTTAAAAATTAAAATTACATATTGCCAAGACAAGATGACCCACTAAGCTTTTTCAAACATGCAAATGTACGCTTACACCTAGCAGATTGGGTGTAGTTTTAAGAGACGGTAAGTGGAAAGAAAGGTGGGGGCTGGCCTTGAATGTGAGGCTTCTCCACGGTGTATTCCAGGGATGTAAACAGGTAGGGAGCTTATGTTTGGAGAAGGGGACAGAGAAAATCTGCATTTGCATTTGGGGGATTTAGTTGGAAGGGACAATAGGAAGGAAGAGCAGATAATACAGCAGCCGGTTAGGCCAGAACTGGTTAGTGAAGGATCTTGAAGATGAAAAGAAAGTAAAGATTTAAGCCACAGGTTCACTTGTCAAACATTCTTGAAGAGAACTAGAAGCCAAATTCAACAAATGAGATATTTAAAAAAAAAAAAAAAAAGTGTGCTGGCTCTCCAACATTATTTATTTATCATGGCCTTCTGATGACCAAAAAAATCATTCTTTTTTCTAAGGTGTTATGGCCCATAAAATACACATATATACACATGTATACCCTGTGAGTTGTTCCTCTGCAGTAAGAAAAATCTTTGCCTGCAACAAACATCTGTTGCCTGCCCACACAAAGCTATTCTGTCAGTAGTTTAATTTACAGGAATCACACACATAAGAACACTTTTTGTTATGTATTTTTTATGGTTATCCATATTAGAAATAATGACCCAGAGCCTCAATGTCCAAAGTAACTGAGAAGGAAACTACATTGTGACTGCCACTGAAAGCAAAATTACACATATATTAAGCATACTTTGGAAATGTCTTATCTTGCCCTTGACTGGAGCTCCCTTCTTTGATGTGACAATCTTATTAAGTGATATAAATAAAGTTTAAGAAAACTTTAAACTTACGTTAAAAAGAAAAAAATACAGGGCCTATCCTGGTAGAAGAGAAAAACATAAGTAGAGTTATCAACTCCTCTGCTATTTCTAATAGGTATTCAGAGGCAACCAGTGAGTTCTTCAAGAAACTGTCATTAGTGAAAGGAAAGTGTTCTCCTTCCTCTCAGAATTTCCAATACCTCACCTCCATCATTTCAGCTGCTAAGAAATAAAAATTCTTTTAAATGAAGCATCCCTTCTAAGTTTATTTTTACACTGGATGAAAATTAATGAACTAGATTTACAGAATTGTTTTAATGAGACAGTGTCACACATAAGGAATCCAAGAAGTAAGAAATTCTAACGACCTTGAATCTTTACTAAACCATTCTTCTTTGGTTCAAAGACTGGCAGAAGGCTCAGTTAGGGAGTGACATTTTAAAGAAACGGCAAGAAATTCTGTGTCACTCCTCCCCTTTGTCATCTGGTTGACTAGATATGTTGATCTTCATTCTTACCTGGCAGGTGGTGAGAGCTAATTTGTTTTATAATCTGGAAGTCGCTAGATATCTTCGATTAGGTACTGGTAGAGGCTAGCTTTTAAAGTAATTTCTTGGACTTTAGTTTCTTTGCTTCTTCTAACAGTCATCTAGAACAGAGTGGTGACTGCAGCCAAGCACTATGAAGAAGCAAACTTCCAGAAAAAACCTTAATTAAATAAGAAATATCTGAGAAGAGTAAAATTTGGAATATGAGTATGAGTATTTCTATTAAAGTCGACACATACTGGGTCAAAGTGAGTGAATTACTTTTATTGCCTTACCATCCTTCCCAATCCTTTCTCCAAGATCTTAAACAATAAATTACATTTTTACCACTGTATTCTTGGGACAGTTTGTCTTACCATAAATGCATTGCCCTGTACGTGTTCACCATGACTGAACAAAACGTCAGCAAACAACCTTGCATCAGTAGACTCAAAACACAAAAATAAAAACAAAATCCATGGGGTGTGTGGCTTCAACATTATTCAATTATGATGAATAATTTTAAACACTGGCCAACAATGTGTTATAAGAGAATCAGATGTCTTTAAGGCATCATCAAGACGCAGCAGCAGTTCTTCATTGTCCATTTCTGGGAAATCCAATTTGGGCTACAAACTTGCACAAGAACAGAGGGCATAGACTTCTTATCAATTTCATGTTTGAAATGAAAGGGAGATCAGTACTTTCATCTTTCATAGAGGAGATGAGTTTTTAAAATCCATTCTATCAAAGTATGAAGGGTTTTATTTTCAAATTCTGGGGAAATTGACTTGAACACTCAAGAAACATTACAGGTTAGTTTTTGGATAAGAGCATTCTTCTTTTGATGATTTTCCCCCCTTTCCACTACCATCACAAAAATAACTTGAGATTCACAAGTTATTCATACTCTAGGAGTATGTAATGCCCAGGCAGGGCAGGAAAAATAATGTGTAAATTTAAACCTTTTCTGTTGCAGCCAAAAGGAAGGAGGGAGTGTTTAATAGTATAAGTTCTGGGGCTTCCCTGGTGGCGCAGTGGTTGAGAGTCCGCCTGCCGATGCAGGGGACACGGGTGTGTGCCCCCGTCCAGGAAGATCCCACATGCCGCGGAGCAGCTGGGCCCGTGAGCCATGGCCGCTGAGCCTGCGCATCCAGAGCCTGTGCTCCGCAATGGGAGAGACCACAACAGTGAGAGGCCAGCGTACCGCAAAAAAAAAAAGAGTATAAGTTCTGGAGTTAGACTGACCTGGTTCAGATCCTGGTTCCTCAGCTTCCTAGCTGTGCAACCTTGAGCAAGAAACCTAACACCTTTTCCCCTCAGTTTCCTCACCTTCAAACTAAGAGCTACATGAACACCTACAGTATAGGGCAACTGGGAGCTATACTATATATCATCTGAAAAATACTTAGCTAGGTTCCTGGTTTGTGCGGTTATTATCTAGCTATTTTAAACCTCCATTCTCTCGTTTGTAAAAAGAAGATAATTATTTTGCCTATCTTACCACATTCATGTGAAAATAACATTTATCGCATTACTTGGTACATAAGACCTTGATAAATACTAGCTGTTATTTATTACTCCGACTTTTCAACAAAACGGCAATTATAATATCAAATATGGCCTCTTCAGAATGAACTTCAGAAACACTGCCATCTAGTGATACATCTAAACCTGCAATGTTCCCTCTTCTAGAAGTTCTGGTTCTACGTCTTTTATTATTTTTGGCTTGTTGATGCAATAGGCTCTGCTCAACTCTTTCAGGCGTGCTTTGAAAAGGTTGGTCACTGCTGGCCTCTGCTGCCTGCCCCAGAGGTACAAAAGAAAGGAAAACACACTGGTAACATTAGCCCTCTGTGTACTCAGGTTCTAAAAATCTATTTGCTTCTCTCCTGTTTGTGTGGACTCAACCATGGACACAGTGTTTCTTTAAGCAAACCTAACCTGAATATTAATGAAAAATCAACAAAATAGCAAAACACAGAACTGGCTATGGCATCACTCCACAATGCCATAGTGGAGTACTGTCAGGTCACTTTGGGGTAGAAGGTGATTTAAAAGGTCACGTGTGACTGGAGGTCAGTGAACTAAGGATTCTTTCAGCTGAGCAGGAGCGCACTTGGGTGCTAAAGAGCCCACTGGCTCCCAGTGGCATCAGTGGCATTTGTGTGTTCATGGACTAGAACAGAAATTTCCCTAAAACAAACTGGGCAGGTTGGACCTCATCTAAAGAGCAAACACAAAAATGCGATAACTAAGGTGACCTCTGTGTCATATGACTGAATGTCATCTGTTATATTTTCATAGTCTTGCTGCTTTTTGTAGGTAAAGAATTGCTCAGGCTCTAAATATTGAGGAAAGTTTTCAATTTAATAATGACCTTTCAGAATTTTTGTTTCAAATACCCTGATAATAAAAAGTAAAATTTCTGAGTGGAGATAATGAAGGAGGTCTGGCCTCAATTGCCTAGGTTTCTATTTCTGCTTTCTGTCTGACCTTCTGGTTAGGGACCCTGGTATCCAGATCTTGGTACCATCCTCACTTCTTTAAGAAGCCTCAGCTGTCCTCCTTAATGAGGTCAAATTTTACTGCAATGTTCTCATTGAACCAAGTACCCACTTTCTTAGTGCATATCACAGCGCATTACATTTATATGTCTGATTGCTTGATTAATATCTCTTTTTCCTACCTGACTATAAGCTTCCTGAAAGCAGGGGCCCTGTCTGCTTTTGCCTAACATTATATGCCCACACTCAGCATGGGCCTGGTACAATGCAAGAGCTATATAAGTGAGGAAAGGGGGAAATCAAGCAATGAATGATCCCCAGAGCTAAATCTGCACTGAACAGAGATGTATATGGCCTGTGGTAACAGATCTTTGGACTCATTCACTGTCCATCCTGCATGCTATTTAAAAATGGCTGTGAGAGGAAGATCAGGGTTCTCAGGGAGAAAAACTGAGACTAGAGTGCCAGAAAAGGGACAAAATTCATTTGGTCAGAAATGGGAAAGTAATAGCTCACTTCTTTTTCTCTGCCAGAACCTGGTTTAAGGTTTGTATCAGGGGCAATGACTTAACTCTCTTCAAAAAGTAAATTTTGAATTGGGTTTAAAGTATTAAAATTCAATTTTATATTGGTGGTATGAAGTAAGTTGACATATCCATTTTCCCCCAAAAGGTAGTTAAATACTGCTTTATAGGTCTGATACCAAGATGGTTCATGTAGAACACTGCTTTCAGGTTGGTGCCCAACATATGTGCAAATCAGGGCTCAAACCACTGATGGAAGGAAAATGAGAAAATGAGGCATAAAAAGTAATAGAGAATCTCAAAAAATAAACTTCAACAAAACATCTGTCTCAAGATTATATCCTACAGAATTCTAATCATAGTCTTACCCTTTAGATTCACAACAATAATGTTGGGCCTTTGCTATTCTTATCTATGTTGCCAAAAAGTCACCAAATATGTTTAAAAAGATAACACATGGGGTTGAGGAATAAAAGAAATGGTCCTTTTTCTCAAGGAGATTATATTCTATTTCCATGAGGAACATGTTACATTTGTTACTGAAAAAAAGAAAACTGGTTTTTCACCTTATAAAAATAACATTTTATTTCAGAATCATTTTGGTTAAGAGAAATAATTTAATCTGCTTTTATAGGTGGGTCAAGAGAGGCAAGGGAAAAATATATAAATATATATGTTCTTTTTAACATTCAGTGTTGCAGAAAGAATTAGTGGTGTACCACAGTGTGTTTTTTAGGGCTACAGAGGGTTACAGAATATGAAGTAGAGTTACTGCCTTCAGCCTAATGAAATACTTATAATAGGGTCAGATTGAATTAAGAGGGCAGTTAAACATCTGACAGCAATAGTTTTTTATGTTTCGCTTGATTTAAATAGTACAGTGACAGTCCAGTAGTCATCATCTAGTGGATAGAAATTTGCTTTAAACCCTTAGGTAGCCAAATCTGATGAGTAATGTCCAAAACAGTTTCAAATGGGCTCCAGAAAATATGAGCTGTATAGTCTTAGGGATTTCAGAAAAGAAATCTAGTTCAGTAATCAAGGCAGGACCATATTCTACACTGAGCCATGTTATATGATAATTTCTAAAAGATTAGATCCTTGTAACACTTACACTCTTCTTCAGCATGTTGTCTTGTGAATAAACACAAAAATGAGAGTTCACAAAAATCACAATATGTTAACTGAGGTTCTAGCATTCTATGAGTCTCACATATTACATGTGAGTTCTGAAATTATTATGCCATCTCAATAGTATGCATATTATTTCTTTTTTAAAAAAACTAGTTTTTTATCTTTATAATGTGATGACTTTTTAGGTAGAGCTAGGATCTAGGACTTGTAAAAAGTGTTTGCTAAGCTGAATGTACATCCAATCTTCCCTCTGAGATAAACGGTATTAAGGACACAACAGATGTACCTTACAGATTAAGTGAAATCACCTCCATGCAATGACCCTAGCTTATTCCTATCTGCCATGTTCTGAGTAATGTAGTTACTTTCGTTTATACTTTAGAATATATATTATCACCACATCTTAGACCATCAATCACTAATGCTATTTTAGGGAAATAAAAGGAAATGTGTTAAGGTTCAAGGTTGATAAAGGAAATTAGTCTGAAATTAGGGGTCTTATAAATTTAATGGTAGACAGATTCCTGTCTCAGAAAGTCAGACTGACCAAAAGAACAAAGGGAGGAGATAGAATTGGCATCAAAGAAGTAAAATTGTAATTATTCACTCATCTTACATTGGTGATACCAGTTAAATCTGAGTTCTTGCCAGTTCCCTAAAGGACCAAATTTTCTCTTGGTTACAATATGCATGGATATATTCCTAAAAGACTATATATTTAAATTTAAATTTGTACAAAACTAAACACGTTAAAATACACTAAGGAAATGGTTCCCCACCCCCACCCCCCAAATAGGTAGTATGATAGGCTTGTATGTTGCAATTAGTTCTAGGAGATGTCACAAGGAATTTGTTACTATAATAGCTAAAGTATCAAGGTTTGTGAATTATTTACTTACAAAAAAACCCTCTTGTTTTTGAGTGTATCAAAACTCAAAGTCTTGAGTGTATGCACGATTGTCCCTATAATACTATCCTTTTATTAATTTGCATTTGACTATTGCTTTCTTGAGTGGGACAGAAAGAGGTAAATTTTCAGCCATTATACTGGGAATGTCCCGGAGACAAGGTTAATTGACCCTGGAGGTTAAGTCTGTACATACCTCTGTCATAGCATTTCATCATTCTATAATTGTAACTGCTTTTGGACCTGTGTGTCTCACTGAGCTCCTTGAGGATGGCAACAGTGTCATAGCACATAAAATGAACTCAATAAATATTTGTTCAGTTAATAACTTGGGTTTCTACAAAAGCAAAATAGGGACTCAATTAACTTTACAAATTCCTTGACAGTACATATATCAGATGTACTTAAAGTTATCTTGTAAAATTTTGATCTGAGAGTCTTCCTGTTGGGTAGACTTTTTCTTCTTTCTTTAAGCCAAGTATACTTGTACTTATTTTTAAGGAATTCCAAACTCTTTATTAACATTAATTCAACTTAATTAAATTAACTTTGTTGAGTTCTGACTCTGTTCAAGTTCCCATGCTTTTCACTAAGAAAACATGATGAATTAGACACCATTTCTATCCTCAAACTTTAGACATGCATATAAATAATTATAGTATGAGAAGAGTAATGATGTATGTATAAAATACATACTTAACATAGAGGAGAGTGGATCAAGTCTGCTCGGATAAGTCCAAAAGGCTTCCTGACAGAGGTGAGATCTTAGCTGAGGTTTCAAGGGAGAGTAGTGGGTGATTAATGAGTGAATAGTGGCGAAGGAGAAGGAGGGTATCACCCTGTGCAGCTAGAACAATATGTACACGAGAACAGAGACACGGAACATCATGAGTGGAGACAAACATGCAAAGGGGGATGTGTTGGAGCGTGTGGTTAGAGAGGCAGGAAGGTGCATATTATGTAGGGCCTTGTATGACATTATAAGGAGCAAGTACTCAACTCTACAGTGAAGAGTTTTAGCATGAAAGGGACGTGCTCATATTTGCTTTAGGTAGGAAAGCCATATTTGTGTCAAGAGAAGGATCAGAGTAGGAAAAAATGATAAGTCAGGAAGTTAAAAAAAATGCTGGACAGTACCAGAAGGAACGCAGAGGAGGGGATGGGCTCAGAGAGATTTAACAGGCAAATCAGCAGAACTTGGAAGAAAGTATACATGGGATGATGGTGAGCACTACACTAGGCTGTGAGCAGGCATTAACATTTCTGAAAGTCTCTAAACAAAGCCTTCTGCACCTCGGCTTCTCAGCAGAATTACCTGGGGAGCTGTCCAGAACCCCAATGCCCAGACCCATAAAATCAGAATCTCTGGAGGTAGAAGCCCACGTCTGTGTGATTTCAGTGTGCAATCAAGGCTGGTCTAGAACCACTGGTCTAGACAGAGACTCTTCCCTCAAGTTATTTGTGGGGAAAATGAGAGCTTAAGTGGTGCATTGAAAGTCATAGAAAATGGGAAATAGGATCTGATTGTCTCTATTTCCAGCCCAGGGGCCTAACCGCCAGATAAAATTACACCCTAGGAATATCAGCAGATCACTGACCAGCACTGACAAGTCAGGTCCACGGCATTCATTCATTCACACTTCCGCATGCCCAAAGCTAGCAGAAGCTGACTATATTAGAAATAGATGAGAAATAGAAGACACTTCTACTGCCTGAAATAATGATACTCAAGATGATGAGAAACTAATTAGGAAGACATAATGCTTCTAAATGTAATGCCAGAGAACATATAATACAAGACATGATTAATGGTAGAAGCACTACTGAAAGAGTCATGGGAATTCAGAGAAGTAAGAGTTAACTCTAGAAAAAGCTCACTCTAGGAGGAGACAAGACTCATCAAAATGTAAATTTGAAATGAAGAGTATTTTAAAAGGCAATGAATGGCATTTCGTGAACTTTCAGTAACAATCCAATTAATTCTGACAGGTAAGCACATAAGTCATTGAAGATTGCTTTTACTAGGCCAGATTTGGTAGATTCAGGAGGAGTTTACAGCCCTTGCACAATTTTTAGTTATAAATCAGAACGTAGTCATTTTATTCATGGAAAAATTAGGTAAATTGGGGAAAAAACTACAATTAACAGTGAAGCAAAATGAGTTATTATTAATCAGCTCATGTGGCTCTGAAGAACACACTTTCAAAGTGTGTTCTTCAGAGTAGATTACCTATTTTCAACTGGCACAGTGATAATATTTATTGTATCTACATATAAATAATATAAAATACAAATTTAGTTAACATTCAAGAGTTTTTTTAAAGAATAAGAAAAGACCAATTTTCCCTAATATTGCAATCATCAGTCATCCCATAACCAACATCCCCCCTTCCTTTGCACATCCATAGAACTTGGATTTCATCTCTCCCATGACATTGTCCACGCTAAGGTTTGAGTGTTAGATATCTAGACACAATCCACTACACTGTACACTCCTAGAAACACCCAAGGTGGTTGGGAGAGGGTATGAGAAGTGATGAAGAGCATGGACTGTGCACTCAGACAACCTGAGTTCAAATTCAGGTTCTGCCATTTACCAGCAGGATGATCTTGAGTAAGCTACCCAAAACCTGTATGTTTCAGTTTATTTACCTCTAAAATTAGTATAGTATTATTAGTAGCAGTACCTCAAAATATTGTGCTATCCATCAGCTAATAGTCCCGGTGCCTTGAACACTGGACATAACTCAATAGATATTGGTTATTGTGATATTGTGATTTATAATAAGACACACATATTTGGGTTTTGTTCCTGTTCCTGGCACAGAATTCCTAAAGCCCTTGAAGTTTCCTGTGAAGAGAGAAAAATAAAAGCGGCTTTTGTTATGTTACTAAGGTGACTTTGGAAAGCAACTAAGGACAGGAGCTAGTTGCCAGTGAACTGTGATTAGAGGGTTGGAACTTTCAGTTCCACGCATGACCTCAGGGGGAGGGAGAGGGGCTGGAGACTAAGTTCAATCACCAATGGCCAATGATTTCCTCAATCGTGCCTATGTAACAAAGCCTCCATAAAACCCCAAAGGACAAGGTTCCAAGAGCTTCAGGTTGGTGAACACGTGGAGGTGCTGGGAAAGTGGCAGGCTCAGAGAGGGCATGGAAGCTCTGTGTCCTTTCCCCCATAACTTGCCCTATGCATCTCTTCCATCTGGATGTTCCTGAGTTATATCCTTTTATAACAAACCAATGATCTAGTAAGTAAAATGTCTCTCTGAGTTCCGTGAGTCACTGTAGCAAATTAATCAAACTCAGGGAGGAGGTCTTGAGAACCTCAGATCTATAGCAGATTGGTCAGAAACACCAGCAACAACCTGGACTTGAGATTGGCATCCGGAAGGGGGGGGGTGAGGTCTTGTAGGACTGAGCCCTTAACCTGTGGAATCTGACACTATTTCCAGGTAGACAGTGTCACAACTGAGCTGAATTGTAGGGCACTCAGCTGGTGTTGGAGAATTGCTTGTTGTAGAGAAAAAAAAAATCCTGGGATTGGGTACAGAATCACAGTCATTACAGTGTCTTATACTAGTAGGTGCTGAATAGATATTGGCTGGAAGGACTGACAAATTACACAGAAATAAAACGTCTAATAAAAGAAAAATATTCACTGCTACCAGCTGGACTTGGTCTTTTTCCTGATCTACTTCAAATCTAGTAAAATACTAGAAAACTTCTATAACTTCTCTCTGAATTTTATAAAATAATGATGTTAATACTTTCTCTCTTCAAATTGACTTGGAGACTAATTCTATAACATTTTTCACTGAAACATTTGAAGATCATATTCTACATGTATATTATTTTGAAATATCCTAGTTTTATTTGATGTTTTCCAAGAGTGAAGGAACTAGTTTTGAAGAAATCCTCAAAGAGCTTAATATTACATTCTTTGTTCAAGTTAGCAGATTCAGAACATTAAAAGTACTAAATCTCTAATAATATAGTTAGAGGTCTCTTGCTTGAGTCTGACATCTGCTAAAGCACATACAGTGAGGGTAGATGCAGCCCTTATCTAGAGACTGTGGTGGAAAGAACTAGACTGTGGCAGTGCCTTCTAAGGAAAGTAACACTGTCCTGCCATATATTGGAAAACTCCAAATACAGCATACATAGGTTTCCTTACCTATGTAAAAGCATCAAGTTGAAACCTATTTCAATTGAAAGTTATCCCTTCTCTAAGATCAATGTCTTCAAGCAAGATAAGCCCAAGGGTTGTAGAAAATGCTTAGTGCACAACCCAGGGGAATAAAAATGTATGTCAACCACTGATTTATTAAGTAATTTCTGCAAAAGCTGCACCTAGGGGATACATCACAGGGGCTGAGTTATTGGAGGAGAACCTCCCAGGTCGAATACAGGCTGCATGAACAGTCCTGAATTTACAACTTGGTGAAAGGAAGAAAGGAAGAAACACTGCTGAGAGAAAAACCTACCATTCCATTTCGGTGGTTTCATAAATTGTGATTTGTGGAAAGTGCTCATTTCAAAGCCCATGCAGTTTATTTTATGAGTTTATGCAGTTAAGTCACATGTTCTGCTAAGGAAACTGAAGAAAGCTGCATGAGTTCTGTCCCTTGGCCTATGGGAGGCAGAATGGACAAGTGCATTTTACCCGGAGTGACTTTTCCTTTCCTCCAGAAGACTGCTGTCACTCTACACCATGACCTACACCCCAAATCTTTGAAAAATGATGATAAATTATTCCAAGTGACAGTTTCCATATAATTTCACTGCAAAGGCTTTTAAAGCTGAAAGGAGCCTTAAGAGATCATCTCATGACAACTTTCTGGTTTTATAGATAAGGAAATGGAGCCTCAGAAAAGCACTGAGCGTTGGCTGGGATCACAGAGCCACGTCCTGGTAAAGTCAGGACTGGATTCCAGTGTCTCAGACACAGAACAACATCCTTTCCCCTGCTTGAGCTAATGTCTTCTTCAAATAGCTTGGATTATGCTATATAACACTGCACTTGCTTGAGAATCTAATTTATTACCTGAAAACAATTTAGGGCATTAGGAAGACAACTCAACAAAGCAGTGATGCTTTATAATAAAGATATGGGCAAAAAGCCTAAAATGGCAGGCTGCTCATAGATATGCAGAGAATAATATGATTAAATGGTTCATTCTCAACCAGGTAACATAGAGCATTCTAGAATGAGCAGGGGGGATCAGTAAAAAAAAGCAATTTGCAAAGATTTCAAACTTGTTTGGCCTCATCTAAAAGATTTACAATCTATTTCAAAATCTCATTTTATATCACTGACTTCTTTATGATTCAACCAGATACACATGTTTAGTCAACCACAATTTTTTTTCATGATTACTATGTACCCTTTAATCCTATTCTCAGTGATAAACAAATAAATATTCTAAATATGTTTGAATTTGCAAATCAAAATTATCTAAAGAAAAAAGAACTTTATTATACCTACCAAAAATTAGATTTACGTGTCCAATACAAGATGCTTTATTAACAGAGAACACTGACTTTCTGTTCTCTCTATATATCTGTATCTATCTATTCCTATCTATCTATCTATATACACATCTAGGTAATATATATATTACCTCCCTTGACCCTGGCTTTGCTCTTGGGTCACAAAGTAACCACGGCACCAACGAGTAAGTTTTTCTTTGATTTGGGAATCTTAACCCATTAAGGCTATTTAGAAGCTTAAAAATTCTTGGATGGGACTACTTCCCAACAAATAGTGAATCAAAATGCATAATTTAATGGTATTGCTGTATAACAGACCACAAAAGTAAACCTTAAGTCAGATCAACTTTTATTTAAGGTCACACCTTTCAGCATCAAGGTCTAGTTTTTCCAAATATTAATAGTTTCCTTTCTGGTGCTTAGAGTTAGATGAAGCTAGAAGACCAAATTATTCTGCAGGGTGGTGTATCTCAGAGAATCAAAAGGGTGCCCTTTGAGCAACTGGAGAAGCAGCACCCATCTGGACTGATTTCAGAGACCTAAATGTTGTCTGGACCAATGCTAGTGTCTGAAATTGACTAGTAATAAAGTTTTCATGCACGTCTCTTAAAACAAACTAAACAAAGAAACAAAAACTTGTTTTTTTCTTGTTGTATAGGTAATATATATTCATTTTAGAGTAATCATAAGGTAACATAAGATAATGAAAAACAAAAAGAGGACAAAAATAACATCCTATCATCTACAGGTAAGTAATGTTGATGTACATATATATAGGCTTAGTCCCCAAGTACCATATATATATTTTTTTTTCCTAAAAAAGAAACTTGGGGCATATTACATGTTTTATAACTTCCTTTTCTTATTTTTTCCAAATACAGAAGTATTTGGAAAATATTTTTTTACATCATTTTAAATACCTGGATAGCATTCCTTTGCAGAGATGTATGCTTTTATCTTACAAATCCCCTAGTGCTGGACATTTAGTTTTGTTTCAATTTTCAAATAAGATAAGTAACTCTGCATTGAATTTCTTTGGGGGTAAGTCTTAGAACAAATCCATGATTTATCCTATTCTTTTGGATAAGTTTTAGAATTCCTAATTTAAGAATATGTTAATTTTTAAAGCTTTTGATATTATCTTGAAACTGCTTTGTGGACAGGTGGTACCCCACCATACTGCCAAAGCTGGTATTATCCTTTTGTTTAATCTTTGGCAATTTGACAGCAAGAACTCAGCGAGAACACTGTTGTACTACAGTTGCTCTTGTTAAATGGGAACATATAATAAGAACTTGTTTCTCAAAATGAGCACCCATTGCTAACAACACTGTGCTGTGTGTTTGGACATGAAGGCAGGTACAAAGTGGTCCCTGTCCTCATGAAGCTTATGTCAAGAGAAGACAGTGTATAAAGCACAAAGCCTCCAAAAAAGAAGAAACGGGGGTTTAAGGAGAAGCTGTTTTAAAGACGGTGGAGATAGTATAAAATGTGTGGTGACCGAGCTTGCCTCCATCAGCCATGGGACCAAGTTGACTCAAATGAATGCCTGTTCTGCTGAAGCTCATTCTGACTTGGCTCTGCTGAGCAGGCTGGCAGTGGGGCTGGCTAAATTTGTCACAAATGGTTTGTGCCTGCATACAGGAACAATGCAACAGTAATTTTTCTTTTCTAATGATCGGCGACCACTATCCTTTATGTGAAATGATAACAATAGACTCTCTCCCATCTGCATCTTTGAAATGCTCTCCTCCCATGGAGGCCGCTGACTTGCCATTATGCAACAGCACCTCATTTTTGTCATGCTGGGTCACTGTGTTCCCTGCAGGTGTGTGGCTCATCATAATTCTTTATACTTGTGCTTATGGCATTTTTTAAACAAGATTAAAAATGCATGTGTAGCACATATCATCAATCCCCAGTATCGCTTAACTGAACTGTGTGTGTTTGTGCAGCTGCTGACTCCTAGGATACCCTCTTGGGAAGGAGACAAAAGTTCCGAATGTACCTTTTTGTAAATCAGTAAATAGTACAGAGTTTGAATTTAAAAATATATATATTAAAGGCTTTCTATTCAACAGCCTTGCCAAAAGGGGTAGTGGCTGTGCACACACTGGTCCATGGAAAGATCTCTTGTTTCAGGCATCTTCTTGGAAGCAACACATTATTTGGTATATAGGAGGTATGTATTTCTTCTTTAAAGAAAACTGGAGTTTTGCAAGATAGCAACACTTTGCTCCCTTTGTTTGTTTGGTTGTTTTAGTTTACAAGCAGCAAATCTGGAAATAATCTGTTTTGTAGTGGATCTTTCCAACTGAAGTTGTAGCATCTCCCCTACCCTGGGGGACTTGCCTGTTCTACACAGCTGTGCTGATCCCCACCCACTTCCTGCCTCAGTCCTCATGGAGGTGCTTCAGGATTTCATCACACTTCCCCTGCCTCTCCCTAAGCAGCTCAGCAACCACAGTTCACATCTTTTCCATTGACAGACCCTATACTAATCCTTTGAGGTAGACACAGATGAGGAAGCTGTATCAGCAGAATCAGTGACTTGTCCAATGTCCTCATCTTTTCTGAGGGGCCACATGTCATTCTGCACCATTTTTATGTGGGAAGAAGCCTCTCTGTGGATCAGTCAAGAACAGGCTGTAGGAGGACTCAGCAGTCAGCTCTGCAGCAGGATGGAAGCTTACGCTGTGGTGGTGGGCTCAGTGCACGCCCTTCGCTGAGCTGTCCCCAACTCTGTCACCACAGCTCCAGTTTTCTCTTTCAGTTCTTTCAAAGATCTTCCAGTTACAGGTTAGTTTCTTTTCATTGTTTCTGAAGTTTGAGGTGTGAGGGGATCTCGCTTAACGATGAAAAAATCAAGTCGGTTATCATTCAAAACGCCCGTATGTTGGTGGAGGTGCGGGGAGCCATCCATAAACTGTCTCTCCTCTCTAACCAAGTACTGTTTCATAATGAATTCCTGAATATTCTTCTTCCTGGTCAAGCAGTGCCAATACGGAGTCCCAGACATCCTGGGGGCCTTACCTAGGGAGGTGTGGTCCCAGCGCACAGACTGATGAGATGATGGAGACCAAGCTTACTGTGGGTGTGGGGACAGCTCTATCTGGGGCCATGGGGCCTGTGGGGGAGAAGGGACAGGGATGTAATGAGCAAGTAGTAGAAGTGGGCTGTCAGGAAGGGCCAGAGGCTGTGCAGGGGGTGGTTTCCAGCAGCCCCGGTCTGGACTCACAGAGTGGGGTGCCTGTAACATTTGTGGGGTAAAGCTTGAGTGATGCAGGAGAACACAGTGCGGTTAGGAGGGTTAGCCCCGGGGTTTCTGGTTTGGCAGCCTGCAACAAGACTGACACCCACTGTAGCCTCTCACATGCTTACCTGCTAGAGACTCAACCAGCCGGCTTGCCTCCACCCTGCCTAACAGTCTCTGCTAGCTGGCAGCCAAAGTAACCTGAAAACATGCCAATTCCTGCTCCGCACTTCCGCTGGCTTCTTGACACACTTGGAATAAAATCCAAGCTTTAACGTGGACTACAAGGTCCTGAGTTAGTTAGCCCTCAGCTTACACCTCATCTCCTACTACTACCTTTTCTCCTGCCAGACACCCTGAATCCTTGCTGCTTCAAGTTTTCCTACCTCAGGCATTTGCTTTGTCTGCTTCTTCTCCCCAATAGACATTCCCTGGTTTTCTAATGAGGAGGTCCCCTCTGACCACTGCTGTCTAAAATAACACCCAATGCCCCTCTTTTTCCTCTTCCCCTGCTTCACTATATATCTCATAGTACTATCACTACCTATATTCTATTCTATATCCATTTGTCATACTCACTAGAATGTAAGTTCCATGAGGGCAGGGGTCTATCCTTGATCACTGTTCTATCTTCAATGCCTAGAATAATGCCTACACGTAACAGGGGATCAATAAATATATCATGAATAACTCAATTAATTAACTTAGAGATGCTGTCAGGCTATGTTAAAACATTTAGTCTTTTGAGAGGTTTGCGTTCCTATATGTGATCAATTACAGAACATTCAACCAGTGCATATGCTGTGCTAATCCTGATGCTTATTTCACTTTACTTCTGAATAACCAGACAATTTAGTGATGATCCATCTGTGACCGAAAGGAATACATTAGGTGTTATTGTAAAAATTACAGTACACTGAGGTGAAAGATAGAGTATTAATAAGCTATTTAAGATACATAATTGGAAAAAATGACTTCATTCATTTACTGATTCATGCATTTATTCAACATCTATTTATTCGTTCTTTTTCCATACCACCCTGCATGTTAAGTCATGAGAACACAATGGTGAAAACAGCAGATTCTGTGCTCAGGGGAATTTAGAGTCTAATGGGAGAGTCTCTTAGGCCGTTCAGGTTGCTATAGCAGACTACCATAGATTGGGTGGCTTATAAACAACAGAAATTTATTTCTCACAGTTCTGGAGGCTGGGAGGTCCAAGATCAAAGTGCCAGTAGATTTGGTGTCTGGTGAGAGCTTAATTCCTGGTTCTCAGATGGCCATCTTCTCACTGTGTTCTCACACAGGGCAAAGAAATCCTCTGAGGCCTCTTTTCGGTTTTTTGTTTGTTTTTCTTTCTTTATTTATTATTTTTTAAAATTTTCTGGGGGCCTCCCTGGCGGCGCAGTGGTTGAGAGTCCGCCTGCCGATGCAGGGGATACGGGTTCGTGCCCCGGTCCGGGAGGATCCCATATGCCGCGGAGCGGCTGGGCCTGTGAGCCATGGCCGCTGAGCCTGTGCATCCGGAGCCTGTGCTCCGCAACGGGAGAGGCCAACAAAAAAAAAAAAAAAATTTTTCTGGGGTCTCTTTTATGAGGGCACTAATCCCATTCGTGAGAGCTCCACCCTCATGACCTAATCAGCTCCCCAAATCCCCACCTCCAAATACCATCACAGTAGAGGTTAGGTTTCAACATACGAATTTGAGGGTGGGGAGACACAAACATTCAATCTATGGCAGAGAGATAAATTAAACAAGTACTTACTAGGAAATCAATTGATTAAATTTTGGTAAGCACTAAAATGGTGACTTATAGTGTGCCATAAAAGTAAATAAAGGCAACTCAACTTGTTGTGGGGCGTAGAAAAAGCTTCCATAAGAAAGTGACCATCTAAGCTGACACTGGAAGAATAAGAATTACCCAAAACAGAGAGAGGAGATGAGCATCTCAGGCAGGAGAGCAGCAAGTACAAGGGCCCTGAGGTAGGCTGGCGTTCAGTATATTGGAGAAACTCAAAGAAGATCTTGTTACGACAGCCCTAACAAACCAATACACTATCATTGTCCCAAATCTGTACCCAGTGGGGTCCATCCTGAAGAACAATGGCCATGAAGATGCCTTTCTTCACCTCCTTCATACCCCAAAATTTAATATTATCAAAGACCTTCAGAAATCAGATTGAGGACTCAAAGACATGGAGCAAAGAATAACTCATCTATTCATCTATCCATTCATCTAGAAATACTCATTCAACCAATATTTCTTTGGAACCTACACTGTTTCAAGTACTACATGAAACTTGAAGTATTATCCATATGGACTGAAAGGAAGCACTTGTTTGGGGGTGGTCAGGGAAATTATAGCCAAAATCCTGGATTCAGTTGGACAATGAGAAAATTTGGCTGACCTTCAAAAAGTATTCCTAATAATAAAGGCTATTATTCTATAAAGTGCTTCCCAGAGGAAGTGGTAATAATCCCATAGTTTGAGTCATAGGAAATTTTGGTGGGCAGGACATTCAAAAACACACTTTGGGGAACAACCTTAAATTATAAAGGCAAGAAGGCAGGATTATCTCATTGTTTCCATCTTTATTTTCTATAAAGCCTCCTTGTGGAGACTTCATGACATGGGTGGCTAAATTATAATCACTGAATGACACAGTGGAAGATGAATCAAAATGTCATAATTGTTCTTTTTACTCCTATTTCTGACTTTTATTTGCAAGCTTTATCCTCTGGGTTCATTTCTCCTTAACACTTCTCAGTTAATACACTCCATTTCCTCAATATTTTCCATTATTGTCTTTGTACTTAAATTTCAGGAGTGTGAAGATCTGGAAGCTACAAACAGTCTAGGTCCACACATCTTTTGGTGTAGCTTCCAGGTGCAAACTGTCAAGAGAATTGTCCAGTTCCCATGCCATTAATGGTGTATCACCTCACATGTTAGCAGGAAATTAGCAACAAGATAAACCACACATTTTTTTTTGTTTGAAATGCTTACATTTTGTGTTTAAAGAACTAAGTTTTAGCTTCCTGGCAACTTTTAAGTTCCTTCATAATCTGTGTCTTCATTTCCAGCTATCTTACTGGGGGTGGGGGTCAGAGGGCAATCCTAGGGCTACCAATTACCCCAAAGCAAAGAATAAGAAAGTTTTGACAGGGTTGCCTCCTTTCATCCAAATTGGCTTATCACCATACACTCATTGATGCCTGACCAAGCAAAAACAGCCTAGCCTGCTCCTCAAGCAGTATGGAGACTAGTCCCCAACAGAGGGAACCAGATCCTTATAGAGCATAACGACGGCTGTATTTTCCCATGACCATGAGAGAGGCATGGAGCTCATAAAACACATGAGTCTGGTGTGATAACTACAGAAAGGTCACATCCTGTGGTTTTCAGATGAAATGGTCATTTTTGCCTTGAATGCCGCCAGGGTTTGGTTTAAGGGTCTCAGATTGGGTAGTATTGTGTGAAGAACAGTTTAGGCAAAAGATAATTTCTCAGGTAACCTTTTTTTTCTAGGAAGCCTTCCACAACCCACTGACCTTTCCATGAAGTTCTAGCTCCTTTCTTCTTTAAAATTCTGAGACTTACAGTCAAATTTCTAGCAAAGAACGTCCTTTCCATCCTTTCTCTGCCCCTGAGTACAGTGCTCCACCAGATAGAGAATATGAAGGAGGCCACAGGAAGCACAGCGCTTAGCAAGCAAATTGAATAAGGAAAGAGAAAGTTTTGAGCACACAAGTTCTGTTTGTTTTGTCTTAAGAACTTAAAAGGCGGCAGCAAGTCATTTTTAAATAGGAGGAATATAGATATTCTCATAGCTGCGTACTGCTGTGGATTTCAAGGTATGTCACAACTTTCATTCCCTTCTTTACCCTTCCCAAACACATCCAGTAAAAGGAATAACACACTTGTCTCTGGACTCTCATCAGCTATGGGGAGGAAGAGGGTCAGAGATCCTGAAAGGATCACTGGGGTGAAAGTGTACATTAGTTTCCTATTGCTGTTATGACAAATTATCACAAACTTAGAGTCTTTAAGCAACACACATTTAGTATCTTACATTTCAGTGGGTCAGAAATCCAGGTTGACTTGGCTGGTTTCTCTCCTTAGAGTCAAGGCCAAAATCAAAGTGTCAGTCAGCTGGGCTTCTATTGGGAGGTTCTGGGGGAAAATCTGCTTCCAGGCTCAATCAGGTTGTTGGCCAAACTCAGTTCCTTGTGATTGTAGGACTAAGGTCCCTACTTCCTTGCTGGCTATTGTCTGGAGGCCATTCTCAGCTTCTAGAGGCTGCCTCATTCTTTGGCTTGTGGCTGCCTTCCTCCAGCTTCAAAGTCAGGAATGGCAGGTCAAGTCCTTCATATGCTTTGAATTTCTGAGACCTCCCTTTCTATCTCATGTCTCTTGCTGTCCTCTTCTGTTGCATCTCTTTAACTAACTATTCCACCTTCCTCTTCTGGTTTTAAGGGTTCGTGTGATTATAATGGGTTACCAGGATAATTTCCCTATTTGAAGGTCAGTGGATTACTAACCTTACTTACATTTGCAATGTGTCTTCATAGCAACATCTGGATTAGAGCTCGATTGAATAACCAGGGGATAAGGATCTGGCAGGGACATCTTTAGAATTCTGCTACCACAGGAGCATAACAGGGACATGGCTTCAGGCCATCTGTATATAATAGGATGTTAAACCACCTCTTCTGCTGTCTTGGAGTTTTAGCGGAGGCAAATACTCCCATATCCTAATGAGCTGTTAGACACATGCTAAGCAATTATACAATAGGTTCAGTCAACATTAGTGCACCACTCACTCCTGCTCTATAAGAGAAGGATTCACTGGTAGTGAGGACCATTTCAGAGAGCGTTGTCAGTGTGTTGTGCATTCTGAGCTGACTAGCACTCCTAATGAAGGAGAAAGGCATGCTTCCTTCCACCTCCAGCTGAGGAAATGCCATTTCAAGACAAACACTCAGAGAGCTTGGCAATCATTCCCTAGAATCTGAAAAATGCAGAAACAGGTATCTGACTCAGGCCTGAAAAGTTAAAGATGAGAGTCTTCCTCTGCCTGGTGGCAGTTGGAAGAGCCACAGCTACATAAGGAATAGTCTGCACTTCCAGACTTTGATGGAGCAAAGAAAGACACCTTGAATTTCCCAAGGGCCACGAGTGGACCTACAGGGGAACACCAGTCTCGGATCCTTTTAAAAAGGTCTCTGCCCAAGAGCACCTTTTAAAAGGGATGAGAGGGCCCAGCAAAGGAAGCAGGTGACTGATGGGAAAGGCATCAGCAGCCGACCAGAGGACGTGACTATAAGAGGGAGAACACCAGTCATGGGGGAGAGGGTGTCCAGAGAACCCAACAAGCAGCCCACAAAGAAAGAATCAAAATTTGGAATCTGCCATATTCAGAAAGCACCAAAACCAGATCACAACCACATCAGCCAAGCCTGACCATTCTATGCCTCATCTACCCCAGTCTCTACCTCTGCTGACTCTGGAGAGGTGAAGAAGGGAGGGAAGAAGTGGCCTAGGCCAACATGAGATGGAGAAGGGGGAATATTTCACATTGGAAGAGAGTTTGTAATTTTATGATTATTACCCTGGACTGGCCTGGACTGGAAGAACTCTGGTTCTTTCCTAAGATTTCATCTGGGATAGGTAAAGAACTATTTCACACAGAAAGTTTAAAAGAGAATAGTGATAAAGAATAAGATTGGTTTGTATCCTCTTAAATTAAGCTTGTTCAATAAAATAGTTATATGTTATATGTGCCATTAATTACTGACTTACATATTGGGATCACTATTTTAATTGTGATGAGGTCATCTCTCAGCGTTCCCTTATTTACTTAAATAATATCCGTTCCTTTAACTGAGTGTTTAGTCATCTTTGAGCACCTCCTGAAAAGCATCTCTCTGTAGCTTCTATCAAGATGCCAGATAATTCCATACATCTTGGCTCTAGTTTTAAAGTATGTACTCTAAGGGAGGCTGAAAAAAATGACCTCTACAGTTACTTCCAGTTCAGCAGTTATAAAATGAATTGTAGTTTTCTCCAAGGTCTCTTTGCCTTAGTTACCAGATTAGCTGTCCAGTTAGGTTTGAATCTGATAAACCCGTTAACGGCTCTCTACCCTCACAGAGCACTTGGTTCCATGTTAAGACAAGTCAGGGAATAATCTCCACACTTCATCTCCCATGGTCATCTGCAATCACCTCCTCCTGGGACCCATCTTTCCTTTACCTTTTACCATGCTCCCTCCATACTTTTCTCAAATCTGCCAAGAAGAGCATCTTTCACTTTGGAACCTCTGTTCACCTACATCTCACTCCAGCCCCAAAGCTAAAGGCCTCTTTTAGAGAGGATATCAGTGCAGTTTTGACAGAAACACTCTAACATTGCTGGATATCCCAGAAGAATAAACTGAAAAGAACACTGACATCAACGCAAAGCTCAATTTATACATCATAGCAATTTTTGATAGATGTAAAAGTGACATGCAAATAGAATTTTTATGGCATATCACTACATTAAAGTGTTTTTTAATAGAATATGTAATGTAGAAATATAACAGTGCATTTTAATTGCCCACAAATGAGTTTTTAAAGTACGTAGGAGTATCAAGAACATTAAATGCAAGTGATTAGATAAATTATCCTGCTAAAACTAATACTTAATTTACATGGCAGTAACTATATGAGTACCTATGTTGTATTAAGACAAATTTCCACAAACTGTGCTAATCAAAGAAATTAGATTTAAAGTTATATCTTGTATTGGCACACTGTCACCTTTTATATTTAATGGTATCATTATGGATGGTGAAGAATCCTGCAGTTGTGTGTGACAGAGAAGATTTGGGATCGACAACCAGCTTTGTGAACTCTTCCTACACGTCATCATCCATTTTTGTACAAGACACTGCCATTTACAGTTCTCCTGAATTTACTCAGTGTGAACCATGCTTTTTCTGGTTTCTTCATTGTCTTCACAGCACCCTGGGTCTGTCCGCCTCTGTTTCATCTGACCAGGGAAAGAGCTCATGATTAGAATTTAGAGGACCTTTCCCAACATTTTTATCTGGCTCTTGTCCCACGTCAGATCACCAAACTGTTTCACTGCAAGTCATTGTCTCATACATCAAGTTCAAAGTGAGTTAACCAATGAAATTATAAGGTCATGGGCCTCTGGTCCATCCTGCGCATTAGATGTTAATAACAGCTTTTGAGAGATGCTGTGGAACCTGTCCAAGACCATCAGAATAACATAAATATCTAATAAAATTATGTTGTGCTACAAGGCAAGATTGGGACAATCTCTGAGGCATTTTAATAAATGCCTCAAAAGAAGATTACAGGGAGCCATAAAAACGTCTGACAGGGAGACTCAACCTAGTCCAGGAGCTCTAAAAAGCTTCTCTGAGGAAAAGACATCTAATCTGAGACCTGGGAAATGAATAAGTTATCTAGTGTGGAGAAAAAGAACATTCTAAGCTTCTAAAGGAGGAAGGATCACGGAATGTTTGAGGATCCAATAGATTAGTCAGGCTGAAGACAGAGGGGGAAGAGGGTTGAGTTAAAGCAAGAGAGGTTCATATGCTGCAGGGTGATAATTAGAGAGAGGCAAGAGTGGAGGTGGAGAGAGAGTCTAGAAGCCATCATAATAACTGGAGACAGAAACGATGTTGGTTGGACTAGGGTGGTGGCAGAAGCGATAAGGAGAGATGGACATTTAGAAGGCACACAACACCACTTGATGATCAACTGCATATGGTGGGTGAGGAAGAGCAGGATGTTTCCAACTTACACATTTGGATAGATGGCAGTGCCATTCACTGAACTAATGGTCATTAAGGGAAAATTGAGTTGCTGGGGGTGGAAGAAAGAAATGAGTTTTGAGCTTATTGAGGTTGAAGTACCTATTAAATACCCAAATATCACTGTTGAGTAAACCATTGGCCTGAAGCTCAAAAGAAAGATCTGGGCTGGGAATATAAATTTGATGGTAATTAAAGATGTTATATGAAGCTATCAGAGTAAATGAGGTTCCCTAGGGAGAGTACATGAAAAGAAATTCGATTTTAAAAAATAGGACCTCTAACCAAGGCCTAAGGAAGGAACGCCAGTATTTAAAAGTTGGGTAGAACATAACGTGTTGGAAAAGCTAGAGACGCAGAAGGATGACTAGTAAGTAGGGTGTTGTATCCCACAGGCCAAGGGGATAAAAATTATCAGAGAGGAAATCACCACTGGAATCAAGTATAATAAATGAGAAGAAGTCAAGTGAAATGAGGACTAAAACTATCTTTGTGATTTAGCAGTGGCGGTGGTGGGGGTCTCTGATGATCTCCCCAAGAGCCATTTAGAGAGTGAAGAGCATGAATAGCATAATAGTATGAGCTATTAGTCCTTAAGAGCTGAGGAAGCTCAGAGTGTAGACAACTCTTTTGAGTTGGTGTGGCCAAATGTCAAGTTTTACCCAAGACAGTTCAATTTTGGGCTCTTGTCCTAGAGAAATTATTATTATTATTATTATTTATTTTATTATTTTTTGTGTGTGGTACGCAGGCCTCTCACTGCCGTGGCCTCTCCCGTTGCGGAGCACAGACTCCGGAGGCGCAGGCTCAGCGGCCATGGCTTAAGGGCCCAGCCGCTCCGCAGCATGTGGGATCTTCCCAGACCGGGGCACGAACCCGTGTCCCCTGCATCGGCAGGTGGACTATCAACCACTGCGCCACCAGGGAAGCCCCTAGAGAAATTATTAAAAGCTCCCTCTTTCACTCTCAAATATGCCCTGTTTTGAATGATAAATGATGCATCACTCTATGTGAAGGGTAGGGTGAAATCTGGAGGATGAATTGGCATAGAATAGCAATTCTTTTTTTTAAAAATAAATTATTTTATTTTATTTATTTCTTTTTGGCTGCATTGAGTCTTCGTTGCTGCGTGCGGGCTTTCTCTAGTTGTGGTGAGCGGGGGCTACTCTTTGTTACGGTGTGCAGGCTTCTCATTGCCGTGGCCTCTCTTGCGGAGCATAGGCTCTAGGCGCACAGGCTTCAGTAGTTGTGGCTCACAGGCTCTAGAGCGCTGGCTCAGTAGTTGTGGCGTACAGGCTCAGTTGCTCCGCAGCATGTGGGATCTTCCCGGACCAGGGCTCGAACCCATGTCCTCTGCATTGGCAGGCAGATTCTTAACCACTGTGCCACCAGAGAAGTTCCTAGAATAGCAATTCTTAACTCTCTGGTACAAGAGGGTGGCAGCACAGAGCTGTGTATGAACCCACATTTGAAGGCTGACAGCCCAGAGTATAATTTTCAGTTTTACCATTTATTGGCTGTGCGACCTTGGACAAGTTTATTTAAACTCTCTGAGACTAACAGGACTTGCATTTCAGTATAGAGTGAGGATTTCATGTAACTATATGCTAACATATAGTGCTCAGAAAATACAGGTTCTCTTCTCTTTGTTCCTATGATTTATCCTTTTCTGTTTCATTTCCTCCCTCTCTTTTCTTTTTCCTCCTCTCCTCACCCTAAAGTAACTCAAACACTTTGTGAAAGAGGAAGTTCTTATTTTTATATTTCTAATGAAGCCCTCTTTCTGTGTAACATGTGTCACTCTTCAGGATAGTTGGTGACCCAGGCTTCTGTCCCGTTATTCTAACTGGGCAAATGTACTGATACCCAACTAATTCATGGCAATACATTTCAACTGGTACTTACTTAGTGTCACTTGGATCTCATGCTAGAAATGCTGAGAGATATCATACAAGTATATAGCATGATCCTTTTCTCAAGAACGCTGTTTTGCAGGGAGAGAGACAACATATTATGCATAATATTCCTGCTGCTACTATTCCTGCTACTTCTGCTGGTGGTCACCATGTATAAAGTACCTTGGATGCACTGCACTAGGCAGCTAGCGTATCTTATCACATTAAACCTTTACCTTGTGCAAGGCATTTTGCATTTTACAAATGAGGAAAACTGAAGTTCAAAGAAGTTAAGCAAACGGCTCAGAATTACACAGCTCACAAGTGTCCAAACTGGCGTCTAAATCCTGATCCACCTGACGTCACAGCCCATGATCTTCTCATTTCTCAATGGAACACAAAGTGAATAAAATACTAAGCAGACAATGAGAGCTATGGGTGCTCAGAACAGAGAGAGGGCACCCACTGCAAACCGATGGCACTGGTGAAGGCTATGTGAGGAGCTGGAACTTTAATGGCCTGGAAGGATAATTTATGCACGTGATTGTCTAAAATAAGCAATGCACTTGACAAATTAGTTAAGCTAGAAATGTTTCCCAAGGGATAAGACGTATAGATTTCCAGGGTTTTTTATCTCCTCAGCCTTGACTATTTAAAGTAAATTTTCACTTAAATGCCCTTGAAGTCAAATTGGACAGAATCAGCCCTACTTCGTTCCAATAGTTCCAAGCTTCCCTGGCATGAACTCTCAGCTTCATAAGCATGAATTGGTGCTCAGGGTTCAAAATCACAGAGTTCACTGCAGTTTACCAATAGCACATTATTTGTTTTCAGTTCCTGCCTCTAGCACTGAAATGGTACAGCCTTTAGAATGATTTAAAGTGGCCACTTAGAACCCAGCTGAATAATGCCTGACTTTCATCACGGCTGAAAGGGTACTTAAAGCACAGCCCCTGCAACTGTGTCATCTTCTGAAATCAAGGTTGATTAATAACAAGACTGCCTCACCCTGGCATCGTGCCTTTCATCTGAACAAGACCGAAGCTATTCCTGGAAAAGATCCAGCTTTCTTTTGCTGCACTGGTGGGTGTGCTGACAGCAGGGGCAGAAAGGAAGGTCAAAGTTAGCATTTGAGTTTGGACTGTGAGGAGGGAAGTGAGAGGACTGAAATCTGCCCTATAAAATAGTATTAAGGTCCTGCATGCTCCTGGCACAGAGCTGACATCAGGGGTGGGGCTGCGATCATGCTTTCTCTGTCCAGCCAAGCAGGCACCATTTTATGGACAAGCCTTCTGGAAAATGGTGATATCATTGGTGGGTGTGGTTGCAGGCACTTTTCCCACCTTTCTTCTGAAAACAAGCAGGCTATTCTTCTACACAAGAATTTTCAATCTGTACTCTGTAGAAGCTTGCCATGGATCTGTGGCCTGTTTCAAAAGTAGAGTTTAGGCTATGGGAATTTTTGTAAAGGATTTTTCCCCCCTACAATTTACACTGAGAGTAAGGATAGTCTGTCAGTATTTTCTCCTAACTTGTCCTTTCACCATGTCCTATAGTATTGATGCCTTCCTCAGAGCACTCCAGGAATGTGATTTTAAGTAATCAAACCCATGGAAAGAAGATGTTTTGTGTTGTGCTCAACATATATAGAAGTAACCTGTATTGCAGTACCTTCAACTGAGTGTTTTTCTTCATTGCTTTTATCATATTTGTAATGATGTAGTCATTTGCGTAGGTTTTCATATTTTTCTACCACACCACCTTATAACCACCAATGACAGCACAGACTATATCTCCCAAGGTCACACTATATAGATCCAACAACTGTATGGTTTCTGGCATGGGGTATGGGTGATATATATGTCAACCACATTTATCACTCCCGCTCCCAACACAGTCTCAAAACTTTACTATTTTGTCAAGATTATGAAAAAATATTTAAATGTGAAATGTTTGATCTTTAAAATTTTTTTTCAGTATTTTTAAAAAATGCCTTTAGGTATGGAGAAAAGTAGGTCAAACTTCTGGGCCAAAACTGAATTGGTTGACTTTTCTCTAGCAAACTTGCTAATGGTCTTGATGTACTTAGAAGCTATCTGAGCATTGCAAAGAATGTTGTAGATACTAATTTACTAGTCAAACTATAGAGAATTTAAGGCTTTGCCACCATCTCCTTGATTTGCATAAATTTGTTTTCAAGTTCCAGCCACTGGCCGAATCAAACATCTATAGTCATTTAAGTTACCAGTCACTACAGAGTGGGTGGCATGCTCTCCATCAAAATTAGAAGTCAACAAGCTAACACCAAACTCTTTACTAAAATACACATTTCAACTACTTTAATTTAAATACAGGTCTATTGGTTTATAGTATTAGAGATTCCAGACAATGGAAAACCATGTTCTATTAAACTTAGTAAGAAAGAGGGTGAAGTGGCAAGTATTAGGAGTCTGCTGTGTTCTAGAAACTGTCCAAGATGCTGCACTGCTGCCCAGCAGCCCTGCAGGAAGATCACTCGGCCACAGAGGAATATTCTCAAGTCTTAAGATTAATGGAATTTACCTTGCTAGGTTTTGGACTTGCTTGGGACCCATCACCCCTTTCTCATTTCCAATTTCTCCATTTTGGAGTGGGATTATCTAACCCATGCCTGTCCTACCATTGTATTTTGGAAGTACATAGCTTGTCTGGTTTCACAAGTTCACAGTGGGAAAGAAATTTTGCCTAAGCATGAATCACACCTCAAGCCTCATGTATACCTGATTTAGATGCTATTTAGATGAGACTTTGGACTTGGAATTGATGTTGGTTTGGGTTAAGATTTTTAGGGTTATTAGGATGTAATGAATGTATTTTGTATATGAAAAGGACACAAATTTGGGGAGTCCAGAGGGTGGAATGTTACGGACTGAATTATGTCTCCAAAAATTCACATGCTAAAGCCATAATATAGTAGGACTGGTGCCCTTATAAGAAGAGGCACCAGAAAACTCTCTCTTTCTGTGTGTGCCCAAAGGCCATGTGAGAACACAGTGAGAAGGTGGCTATCTGCAAGCCACAATGAGAGCCTCACAAGAAACCAATCCTGCTGGCACTTTGATCTTGGATTTATAGCCTCCAGAACTGTGAGAAAATTCATTTCTGTTAAGTCACTCAATCTGTGGTATTTTGTTATAGCAGTCCAAGCAGACTAATCCACCACCATTAGTAAACTAACAGATTCTCTAAAATTGGTCCACCATTATAAAAAAGTATTATTCCATTATCAGCAAATAGTCATTTCTTGTCCCCTGAGTAGGAAGGAAGACATGTAGCTGGCAGTACAGAATTAAGAGAAACTAGAAATTGTCTGCAATCTCCTGAGGACCCAAATTAGACCCCCCCAAATATTTTCATTATATATTTGATAAAAATAAAACAGCTAATGGCCATGATAAATAAATTGTTTAAATTTCTCTTTTGCTTTGGAATGTGTTATAGAATTTTTAAAAAAAAATTTCCTTTCCTATTAATGTTTTACTTGAATTAATTTAAAATGTGCTTGAACTTACTGAGCCATACCAACTGTGTAGTGGAGAAATAAGCCTGGCTTCTGCAGGAAATGGACAAGATGGAGAATTTGTTTGTGAATACTAAGGGCTGACTGTATTTTGGATTTTGTGGGGAGTATGATGTAATTCTCTGCTAAGTAGGGGAGGCATTTGAAGGTGATAAAATTTCAGTGAAAGTCTAATGGAAGGGAAAGGAAGGTCTGGGGCAAATGTGAAGTCCCATTCTGTTCCAGGTAGATGCTCTTTAGTGGGGAGTCATCCTGAGTGCAGAGCTGGGGGGAAGGGGCAGAACCCTTGTTTGTGCAGAAAACTAACAGTGGTTGGAAAGACAAGCCGAGAGGCTGTGATTGGCAGACCGATGAATAGCCCCTGGAGGTTTTTTTTTTTTTTTTGCTGTATGCGGGCCTCTCACTGTTGTGGCCTCTCCCGCTGCGGAGCACAGGCTCTGGACGCACAGGCTCAGCGGCCATGGCTCACGGGCCCAGCCGCTCCGCGGCATGTGGGATCTTCCCGGACCGGGGCATGAACCCGTGTCCCCTGCATCGGCAGGCGGACTCTCAACCACTGCGCCACCAGGGAAGCCCCCTTGGAGGTTTTTTAAGATGTCTTTGCTTGAAGAAAAGAGCATTTTCATCATATTTATCAACTGATACTTGTTTAATGCCCACTAAGTTCACGATTAACACCTGAACATTACACGTGTCTTTAACCATAAATTTACATTTGTTACAAATCAGATTGTAATGTAATTGGAGTATATAATATAAAAAGTTTATCCAAACAATAGAAATACTGCCCAACCAAATATTCTACTTGTGTGATCTTTTCACCAGAAAGAACACGGCCAAGTAAGGAAGACTTTTTTTTTTCTTCTTATTTGTAGTCTTCGTTCAAAGTCATTATTTCAGCACAGTAAATGTATACTCTAGAGACTGGATCAACGATGACAAACTTAGAAGACAAAATCCTCCTTTTGTGACAAAAAGTAATATTACTGAGCCTTATGCAGGGCTTTCTGGGTAAGGTGTTCTGCATGACCAATCCCAGAAAGGCCCTGTAGTTTGCTACTTTCTAATCGTGTAACTTTCTATCCTATAATCATGTGTAGGTTTTAAGGACTCAGACTCAATTTTCCAGATGACTTCAGGGATAAAGAATTGCTAATTTGTTATACCAATCTTGACATTTCAAACTGTAGTTGAAAACAATCTTCCTTAATTAACTATGTTGTTTCTAGTGAAAAGATCAGACAAGAGTAGCATATTTATTTGGGCAATATTTCTATTTTGGTGTCCTTTTAAGTATAGTCCTTCAGTCCCATATATTGATACATATATGATACACATATATTAATTTCTCAGCTTACCCCATAGAAAAGATTCAAATATAAATAAAACTCTACAACTATATTTGGGAAATAAAGATTTTCCCCCATAATAGAACTATTTTACCCATATTACTCATGACAGAACTATTATGAGAGAGGTTTTGTGAAAAATCCTTTTCTCCCTTTAATAGGCAAATACATTATTCAAAAGTTACCTCTCTGAATATGGGAGAATTTCTAGATAAAGTGCTAAATCACAATAGGCATTAAATGTGCATTTACCTTCAAGCATTCTGAAATTAAAGTTGACTGTGATTTTTTTTCCTGTAAAATATATGCTAAAGCATTGTGCCTGCCTAAGCCTTTATTAATATATGTTTATTTCTGCCCTTCTACTTCCCAACCACCTTTTAGATTATGTATATAACACTTAATATATAGGTATATTTAATATACATTTAATAGAATATATATATAAATTCTATAGGAGAAAATTATAGGCTGGTAGTGGACAAAAAAGTTTTTCTAGAGGATTGGTGCAGTACTGCTTTCAGTAGAGAAAACAGGTCTCCTTGCTACATCCTGCTCAGACCCCTCCTCACCCAAGCTTTTGTCCTGTTAGAGGTAAATTCTCCCAGGAACACAACACAAGGTGGTGCTGTTGTATTTATGCTAAACCAGCTACAGGCCCAGCCACTGAAGCTATCCGTAGATTTGATCTGAAAGTGTTAAGTAAGTGCCAAAGGCAGGGAGGGAAAGGTTTTGCATATGTAAGTGTTTACCCGGTAGTTATCCTTTCAGATGAGAAAAGCTAAGTAGAAAGAAGGACGAGGAATGTAAGTTTCTTCCATTTGAGGAAGCTTCTGGGAAACCATCTTAACAAAAGAAAGTGAAAGTGCCAATGGGTTCCTCTGTTACTAAATTACAGAAGCATAGAAAGTTAGGGCTAGAAGAGATATTAAGATGTTATCTAATCCATTTCACTATTGTAAGATTTCATTTCTTAAATTATCAACCAATTAAACTTTTCCCTTGGTTTTAAAATTTCCTGGGGAAGGGAGTAAGGCAAATTAACTTTCCCTAGTGTCAATCAATCTCCCCACCATCTGTGGTATGGGGTTGTGGACCCACCCCTCCTCCCACTCCTCTCACTCTGCATTCACTTTCACAAGGAACAGAAGGGATTTCATCAGCAGGTCTCCTAGTGAAGAGAAAAAAAAAAAAAAAGACTAGAAATCAGGGAGCTTCGATTCTCTTCCCTCCCTCTTCTGACCCAGAATAAGGAATCCTCAGACTCAGCACCTCCAAAGGAAAGAGATTGGACTAGCATCCCTGGTTTCCACAAATAGCTGGACCACAGAATCACCTGAGAAGCTTTTCAAAAAATACAGATTCAAGGGTGGTCACACCCACAAAATTGTTCAATCAGAAAATCCAGGGCAGGGCCTAGAAATTGCACTTAAAAAATAAAAGCTAGAGTCCCCCACCCCTACCCCCATGGAAAACTTTTCTCCTATCTGAAGATAGAGAAATTAGATATAAATTCATAGGCAGGCGGCCCAGCACGGGTCTAATGACTGTTCAATAGGCACCACTAGATTAAGTAACTCTTAAATCCCATCTGGCTGTAAAATTTTCAGTCATCCTTAACACAAAAGCCCTTGAAAAATAAAAGTAAATTGTATCAGGTCCAAAGTGATTTCCTCTTGAATTGTATTCCCAGACTTTCAAGCAATCTGTTGTGTACAGGCCTAAAATTGTTTTACAAATTTTTCATACCTCTCAAATTGGGAGGTACAGAACTATGACTGTGGTAAAAATCTAATAATAGTGAATGTGTTCAGCCTGCTTCCTACATGATATTTTATTTTCCTTAATTGTAACTATGAATTGGTTGACAGTTATGAAAGTAGTATTTTGACCATTTCAGTTTTTATTCTTATAAAACTGGAAAGTTAAGAAACTGGCCAAATGCTTGGCCAGTATATAAGTTTATTTATAAGTTGCATTCTGGCAAATTCAGGTGTACAGGAGTCACTCACAAAAAAATCCCCTAGGCAATTTTGGCTTTCTGAGTCTTTTAGACTTTGTCTAATTTAGCAACATGAAATTCACGAGCAATGCAATTCAGATCATTCACATCCCAAGTCTCATCTGAAAGAATCAGATAATTGAAGCAACATTTGTTTACTCTAGTTTATAGTATCGAGATAATTAATTCTGCTTTCCATTTCCCCTTGCTAATGTAATGTGACCTCAATGTTATTGTTGAAGTAAATCGATTGGGAGATTTGGCTTGCATATGCAACTCTTGCATATGGGTAATTATTCCAGCAAACAGAAACCTATACACCCTTTGCAAGCTGTAGTCTTAGTGCCCCTTTCAAATATTTGGTTCTTATTACTTGTAGTTTAAAAGCCATTTACAAGTCTAATTAATTTGCTCATCAGCAATCTTAAGATCAATGTTTCCAACCCATGGATTGAATATATAAAATGATGCATGGGGCCAAAATTAGCATTTAGTTAAATATTAAGGTAAGTCAGTGTCGGAGCTAAAATCCATTAAATGCCTTGTAGGTTATTTGCCCATTAGATCTTTCAAACCACCTCTCAAAATTCAGCCCAGATACCACTGTTTATCAGTTAAAAATTTCCATATCCTTCTGCTGCTCAGTCATGCTGTTCTGAATTATCTCTAAGCTCATGTCTTGTGATCCTCTGTATAATTACATCTGCTTCTCCCTGATTTTCCATGAGCTCATTTCATCCTTTCAAGATGGCTTATGAATGCATTTGTTCCCTTTATCAGAAGGACACCAGCCCCGCAGCTCTGTCTCCCTGTGACTCCCAAGCCCCAGTGAATAAAAATAGCCTTGTATCTTCTGGAGTTCTCTGAGCCATTTAGGAAGAAAGAATGTCTGTCATGGAATCACTATAATTTGTAATGTCCTCTCCAAAAGACAGCCACAGGAAAAAAACAAAACAAAACAAAAAGCAAAAAAAAAACAAAAAACAAAAAAAACCCTAGAACTATTGTGACCTCATGAAATACAAAAGAAAAGGAAAGAAAATGTGCTCAGAACAATACAGCCTTTCTTTATTGCACAGTCCCGGCTTCTTCGAGCCCCAGTGATTTTTGTTTTTTTTTTTTTTTCCTGTGGTATGTGGGCCTCTCACTGTTGTGGCCTCTCCCGTTGCGGAGCACAGGCTCCGGACGCACAGGCCCAGCGGCCATGGCTCACGGGCCCAGCCGCTCCGCGGCATGTGGGATCTTCCCAGACCGGGGCACGAACCCGTTACCCCTGCATCGGCAGGCGGACTCTCAACCACTGCGCCACCAGGGAAGCCCCCCAGTGATTTTTGTTACTGGACTTGGTCTCGGTTGTGCAGAGGTTCTGACCATGAGGAGATCAGTTGCCATCTCAGTAGTTAATGTGAAATTACTCTGCATTTTGAATCAGGCTGTCTGCTTTCACTGCCATTACTACTGCTGCCTCCTGACAATTCAGGATGCTCTCTCCCTGGATACTGAAAACCTGCTCCTTCTATACCCAGAACCGGTCCTCAGCATCATGGAGGAACTGGGAGCTTTGGTGTAAAGTGCAGTTCTTCACTCAGTAGGTATTTTAGCTTTGTCCATCATCAAGTTCCTGAACTTCTCTGAGCTTGGAAAACCCCACCTATATAGTAGAAACCGTATATACCTCTCAGTGTTATCTTTGTGGAATTAACAATGCCACAAAGTGAAACACTATGACCACAGTGTGTAAATTGTATGTTGTTGCACAGATGTGAGGAATTGTTAAATACTGGTAATCGAGAGCAGTGGCCTCCAACTGAGAGCCCTTGACTTCAGGGGTCCACGGCAATCAAGTGAGGCATGGAGAGAGAAGGTTAGAATGTCTATGTATAATCATGTATAAACTAAAAAAATTAAAAGATATTAAGCCTTCGCAATATTTAATTCATGAATTAAAGCTGATGCCTTCTCTAGTCTGCATCTGAAATGGTCATGGGACTTAGTACGTGAGATATCCTGAGGGGCATGCCGGTGCCACAACAGATTGGTGACAGCAGAGTCCTCACACATCTGTACGCATTCTGCACACTGCAACATGCTGCAGTTTGTGTATGTCCTGTGTGGCTGGCAGAA
This sequence comes from Hyperoodon ampullatus, assembly GCF_949752795.1. NCBI lineage: Eukaryota > Metazoa > Chordata > Mammalia > Artiodactyla > Ziphiidae > Hyperoodon > Hyperoodon ampullatus. The sequence goes on from NC_136929.1 coordinate 68,427,788, forward strand.
CGACGGCCCCCCAGAACTGTCCAGGAAACCCTGGCACCTGTGAATAGGTTACCTCACATGGCAACAGGAACTTCAGGGATCTGATTAAGGATCTTGAGATGGGGAGATTATCTGGATTATCTGGGTGGCCCCAATGTAATCACCAAGGTCCTTATAATAAACGAACCAGGGAGGCAGGAGAGTCTCAGTGAAAGATGTGACAAGAGGTCAGAGTGATGTGACTGCCGGAAGGGGGCCACAGGCCAAGGAATGTAACAACCTCTGGAAGCTGGAACAGTCAGGGAAACAGAATCGCCCTTGCAGCCTCCGTAAAGAACACATCCCAGCTGACACCTTGATATTAGCTCAGTGAGACCCATTTTAGGCTTCTAACCTCCATAACGTAAAATAATAAATTTGTGTTGTTCAAGCCACTCAATCTGTGGTAATTTGTTATAGCCACAACAAAGAGCTAACTTATTATGTTAAGTGGATGTGTGAATTCTATTATCTAGTTTTAACTAAACTATTTGTCACCAAAGGGGCAAATGTCCTCTAAAGAGATTTCTGCAGAAAAAGTATTGCTGAAAGACAACTCTAATATTCCAAATGCAAGTGAACAAGAAACTGGCAGGGCTGAACATCACTTCACTCCTCAGCTCATTTTGAAGCTTCCCTGGTGGCGCAGTGGTTGAGAGTCCGCCTGCCGATGCAGGGGACACGGGTTCCTGCCCCGGTCCGGGAAGATCCCACATGCCGCGGAGCGGCTGGGCCCGTGAGCCATGGCCGCTGAGCCTGCGCATCCAGAGCCTGTGCTCCGCAACAGGAGAGGCCACAACAGTGAGAGGCCCGTGTACCGCAAAAAAAAAAAAAAAAAAAAGAAGTGAAAGCTCTGATGTTCTAACATATTTAAACCTATTGTTTTTCACTATATTAAATTTTTAAGTGAAGATAATGTTTTTGTACCATAAATACATAAAATAATGTAATAAAATATTACTTTTAACATATGTATTTTATACCTATTAAATCATTTTTAATCAGCCTTTCAACTTTGAGATAATTGTAGACTCACATGTAGTTCTAAGAAATAATATGGAGATATCCCCATGTACCCTTAATCTGGTTTCCCCCAATGCTACTGTCTTGCTTAACTATAGGGTAACATCACAACTGGGATACTGACACTGATACAGTCCACTGACCTTATTCAGGTTTCACTAGTTTTACATGCATTCATGAGTGTGTATGTAGTTGTATGCAATTTTATCACTTGTGTAGATTCGTGTAACCACCACTGCAGTCAAGTTACAGAATAATTCCGTCACCACGAGGATCCATCATGCTACCCATTTACAGTCACCTCCACCTCCCTCCCCACTTCCTCCTAACTTTTAGCAACCAGTTATCTGGCTTTTTTTCACTCAGCAAACTTCCCCTGGGATCCATCTAAGTTATTGCTATACTAGTTTTTTATTGTTGCTGTACCAAGTTACCACAAATTCAGTCACTTAAAACAACACACATCTATTATCTCACATTTCTGAAGGTCAAAAGTGCAGCAACAGCTCAACTGGACCTCTGCTTAGAACCTCACAAGGCCTAAATCAAGGCTGTGCTCCTTTCTGGAGGCTCTGGGGATGAAGTGGTTCCAAGCTCATTCAAGTTGTTGGCCAAATTCAGTTTGTGGTACTTGTAGGACAAAGGTTCCAATTTCCATGCCGGCTGTCAGCCGGGAGACAGTCTTTGCTTGAGAGCCTGCCTGCATCCTTTTTAATGCTTTCCATGTGGCCTGCCCCCAACAATAGCAGATGAGTCCCTCTCACACTTGGAATCTCTCTGACTTCTTCTGACGCATCACTCCCACTCCAGCCAGAGAAAATTCTTTGAAGAGTTCATGTGACTGGATTGGACTTACCCAATAATTCAATATATCTCCTTATTTTGAGGTATGTAACTTTAATTATACCTGCAAAGTCCCTTTTGCCATGTAATATATTCGCTGCTTCCAGGGATTAGACAACATACATCTTTTTTTTGGGGGGGGGGCATTTTTCTGTCTACCACATTGTACATACCAATAGTTTGTTCCTCTGTATTGCTCAGTAGTATTCCATGGTATGGGTATACCACAGTGTTTAACCATTCATCCACTGAAGGACTTCTGAATTGTTTTCAGTTTTTGACTATTATTAATAAAGGTGCTATGAATGTTCGTGTACATGATTTCATGTAACATATATTTTTTTCATTTTTCTGGGGTAAATGCCCAGGAGTACTATTACTGAGTCATATGGCAAGTTCAGTGTCATTAGAAACTGCCAAACTGCCAGTTTCATTAGAAACTGCCTCACTTTCCAGAGAGGCTGTGCCATTTTATATTCCAACCAGCAAAGAATGAGTGATTCCATTTCTCTGTATCCTCATCAGCATTTGCTGTTATCACTAATTTTTATTGTAGCCATTCTAATAGGTGTATAGTGATATCTCATTGTGGCTTTAATTTATATTTCCTTAATGATTAATGATGTTGAACATCTTTTCATGTGCTTCTTTGCATTCTTTTCAATGAAATGTCTGTCCATAGCCTTTGTCCATTTTCTAACTGGATTGTTTGATTTCTTTTTTTACTGTTAAATTTTGCAAGTCTTATATAGTCTAGATACAAGTTTTTGCTGCATGTATGGTTTGCAAATATTTTCTCCCAGTCTGCAGCTTGTCTTCTCACCCTCTCACATCAGCTTCATAGGGCAAAAGTTTTAATTTTGATTAGGTCCAATTTATCAATTTTCCCTCTTCTGGACTCTGATTTTAATGGCAAGACTAGAAAATCTTCACCTAGCCCTAGATTTTGAAGATTTTCTCCCATATTGTTTTCTAGAAGTGTTATAATTGCATGTTTCACATTTGTTTCAGAGACCCAGGGACTTTAAGGGCCCACTGACTTCCCTTTTCAGTTGGAGCTCTTCTCAATCCAAAAAATTTCTGTAGAGACAGAATTGAGAATGGCATTTGGGTTTGGTTAAACACTGAGGAATTTTTTTACAATCTAAATGCCAGTGGTGCAATTTCATATTCAGACATGTATTCATTGCAGAAATCTGATTGGTTAAGGAGATGAAGAAGATTGTTTGAGAATTGCTATTGTTTTCTTACAAGCATGCTGTTCTTAGGTTAACCCTAGAACTCAATTTCCACCTTGAACATGCTCTTAAGACTCTTAAAGTAGATAGAGGAACTGTTCAATAAATTATTTATGAATGGAATGAATGGGTAATAGCATTCCCATTCCCATGTAAGGTCTCATCTATATATTTTTATATTGTGGATGTCTATAACTTCTAAAGATGTTTTTCTAACCTGATCTAAGAGGAACTCAGGGCAATGTGGTCAAGAAAATTCCCTGGGACTCAGAATCATTCAAAGAGCTTTATAACAATTTTCATTGCAATTGTGGTGGAATCCAAAATCTGTATTTTTAAAATGTTCTCCAGGTGATTCTGATTGTCAATCAGGTAAGCAACCAAGGCCCAGTTGCCAAATAAAAAGTTTGGGTTTCTTTTAAAAAACTTCATGTTCCTTATTTGTGTGTTGACAACTGTTCCATATTTTTACTGTCTTAAATTGGGGACAAAACCTAAAAGACTGTGTAGCTCTCTAATATGACATCAGCTAATGCTCCACAGATTCATGAAGAATTCTTAAACAATACTCCTACATAAAGAATTTTTTCCTCTTGTTATACATTGGACTGATGTTTAGAATCAAAAGCTATGACTTGACTTGAAACCTTAGGCAGCCACATAGGAAAGAAAATTGAGAATGTTCCATGGTCCACTCAAGCCAAGAAGCATAAAGATGGGCTTTCTAAGAAATCATTCATTCAACAAATATTTATTTTCTTATATTTAAAATGCACCATGATAGACTTTGTGACTCTGACACATTTAGTCCTTGTCCTATGGAGGCACAGCTGAGGGAAAATATTAGGTCAATGAATAAGCAAATGCAAAGTAGTGGCAACTATAATGGTAGAGGAAGGACAGAGTGCTACAAGCACACACAGGAGGACTGTCTGAGACTAGAATCATTGGTTACAACCCACTTAGGGTAGCAAAAATTGGTAATTTAACATATGTGTAGAGGTAGTTCTCAGGAAACCCAAAGGGTAGGAAGTAGAGCTGTCAGGAAGAAAGGCAGCTGGGTTTTTCCTTTTTTTTTTCTTTTTCTTTTCTTTTTCCTGAAATCACATGATCTACCACACTGGCTTCTTTCTGGGCATCTTTTTCATTCTCTGCAGCTTGGATTTTATCAACATCATCATCATTTCTCCATGCATATGGCAGAATATGAATGCCCCACACTGGAACCCCAAATGAGTTTACCTCATTTCTCATTTCCAGTAAGAAATGAAATGGCTTATTATCTTAGATTCCAAACCAAATTCCCAAGAGAGACTCTGACTGGCCTAATTTGACTCATGCACCCACATGAGCTAAGAAGACACCTTAAATTAGGACTACTTCAAGGGATATCTTATGCTGATTAGGGTGTACAGTGATAGTGTCTTACAGGAAACAGCAACTGTCAGAGATGATATTATCAAAAGTCTGGGGAGAGCACAACACACCTGGAGCACAGAAGGAAGTTCAGGACAGCTAGAACGTAGGTATGGTAGAAGTGGGATTGGAGACAGAAGGTTAGGAAAGAGAATCCTGGCGCCTGCAGAGGGAAGAAGGGGCCAGATAACAAGGAGTCTTGACAGTGTGCTAAGGGGCTGAGTTTTGTTGGAGTGGTCCTCCTTGATGTAAACTTCAGCACTAAGAATACTGTGTCCCATGCACCCCTCCCCAAATCACCAACTTGGACTCTACTGAGTCCAATCACATCCTTACTTAGCATGTTTTGTTTCAGTTTATGCCATATGACTTTCTCCCCTGTTGTTTTCCTATAATTGTCCTCTTCTGGGCTTTCTCTGGATCTTGGTTGAGGTACAGGTATACAGAATCATGGTTTCACATAGAAGTGAAAATATGTTTAATTTATACTACTTTTCTAGTGATGCCCAACATGTCTTTGACCTCACTGATGTACTGGGGAAAAAAGCCTCTTGATTGAGCCACCTACTTTTATTCCCACAAGAGGATATAAATAGAGTGAAAGACAATCCAAGGCATTAGAATAACTTATGTGTTTTCAGCTTTTCTCCTTTGAGAGTTATCCCTAAGCATAATTCCGAAGGTCATGACAATTTGGAAAATTCCATTTGAAATCAATTTTCCCTAAAATAATAAGGGAAATAAGCACTAAGATAAGACACACTGATGGAAGAGATGTCAGTTTAGTTACTTAAATTTGTTTTGCATAATGTGTTTCATAAGGACATTCCTGTATTTTGAAATGTTTTATGACAATCCCCACTCCCACATCATTTGTTGAACTCTACAAAAACAAGGTTTTTCTGGACTATTTCTTCATGTCCATCAATCACGACTCCAAGTTGAAAACCTGTAATGAACTTTCTCCCACTGGCTTCCCATTTCATTCACTTGATTTCTCCTTTTAGTGTTTCTAGTTGTACCTTCTCATCTCCACCATCCAATAAGCCTTGTTCTGAACTACATTACTGAATTCCTTTCTTACTAGTTTCTGATCATTTTAATGCTGGACTGCTTAAAAGTACTTCACTGGAGCCAGATCAAAGAGATTCAACTTATCTCTAAGAAATCACTTGGAAAGGCATAAACAAGCCGTGTGACTTTTAATGGTGGCTCCTTCCTTTCAGGGGCTTGGACCAAGAACAAAGTTAGTTTTATTTGAATGTTTGTTACCTTGAGACAAATGAGAGTACACCAAGTGGAGGGGATCCTCTGGAGGACGGTATAAATGGCTGCCCCTTCTTTGTTCTCCGAAGCCACAGGAACACCCACTGTGGCCCTGGTTATTCCCTTCCTTTTTTTCTGGGACTGCAGCTAAATGCATATCTTGGAGAGCTGAGTGGGCACTTGCTTGTAATTTCTGTCTCTCTTCTTAGGACACGGAAAATAAGTTAACTGATTTTCAGGCAAAACGCCATTCTTCTTTCTAGGTAGAGCCCTAGGGGCTACCATCTTTGATAATTCAATACGAAGGGTCAATTCCAGTTTAGAAAAGAACTGGCTCTTGCTGAAATTTTAACTTACAAATTTTAAGAAGCTGAGTTCAAGACTGAAGGAGTAGAGATACATTTTAACTGCATGACTAAATGTTGAAGCTCTATGATATAGTAGCTTTCCCTAGCAAATTTTCTGGTGCTGGCTCAAATCTATCACTGAACTGAATTTTACCCAAACTGGCACTTCATGAATAATTTACGCTCATAGAAGTATAAAGTCCATGAAAAAATTATTATTTTTGCTACTGACTTGAGTAGCCAAGATACTTGTCATCTCTCAACATTAATTTCTGATGGCTTGCTCCTTGGATAACAGAAAATAAAGCCAGAGAGAGCTGAAAGGACAAGAAATACTCCTCCTTTTATGCTTGAAGATATACAATTCCAGTTTTCTCTGACATATAAATCAGTATCTGAGAGAGAAGGAACCATGGCACCAAAGAGTGATAGACCCCGAAGAGGTGAGACTAATACCAAAATGCATGGATACTTTGACATTAAACCAGATAGGTAATAAATAGATTAAATGTTTCTTAAACTAAATTAAGCTTAGTATTTGGAGATAGTCAATGGATTTAAAAATTAAATCCCAGTAATATTTCTCAGGAGTTAGGACCAAAAATAAATTCAGGTCAACAGAAATACCAATAAGAGTCGTGCTTTTCAAAACAAGCGCATTCATTTTTAGGGAAGGGGCAAAGAACAGACTAAACCCTCTGTTTTCCCCAAACAGTTTTACATTAAGCAGTCTTCCTGACGTGTATGAAACTTATTCATCAGAATATTTTCTTCTGCTGCTCTTTTTATAGATCTTATGACTATTAGATACACCTGATGTCAGAAAAAAATTCTTCACGTTGTTCAGAGCAACTTTCCCCCAAAGTAATTCAGGGGACTTTCAAGATCTAAAGTGAAATGACATAGCACATAAAAGTAATAAACACCACCTCACTCATGCACCAGTTATATTTTCATTTTCTTGATTCATGAAATATACTTTCTGTGTTGTTATGGTTTCAATTATTTGAAAATAAAAAAGCAACATAAAAACACAACAATGACAATATTGTGCTTTGAAAGCTAGAAGCTTTCAGTCTTGTAGTTTCTTTATTTAATCAAATCAGTCCTAAAATGGATCATTTCACCATTGGCTCTTCCTTTAAAGATACAAATAAATATGTATAAATTTATACTTTTTCTTATCCTACAGTAAATTGTAGATCTTGCCATGATATGGTATTTATTCATCGTCAAGAATAAGACCAAGGAGTTTAAAAGATGAATTTTCAAATCGCAATGCTAAGAGCATTTGCTTAGGAGAGCAGAGAGGAGTCTTAGCATGGAGCAATGATTTGCTAATTTGCAGAAGTCAAACAAAGGGCAAGATTTTGTGATGGTCCTAAATGCTTAGTTCCAAGCAGATTCTGTGTTGATATGTAGGACTGAGAAGCTGATTAACACCCCTCTCTGTGGCAGTGTTCTCAGATATTTTTGTTGTGTTTGAGAAGACTAGTCTGTTCTTTATTTATCAGAACATGCACCCCACACAGTATGGAGATTCCTCCCTGCACTAGTGACACTCTGGGCTCTCCACACTGTCTCTTTCTAGAAGTTTGGAGGCAAAACTTCTTATGTTTCTCAAACACAGCATTAGTCCCTTAAGATGAGCAGGAAACAAGTACCAGTGTCCTCATTTTCAATAGGGAAACTGGGACAGGAAAGAGTAATTTATTAGCTAGATCTCTGTTTGGCAAAGCAAAAAAAATTTTTAAAAAAAGGAAAAGACAATTTTCCAGATAATTGGTGTAAAGCCATGTGATGTTTTGAATAGTATGAGTGTCTTTCAATGCTTTGCATTGCAGATGTATTTGCAGTTCCTCTTTTAGTTTTAGGGACATGAAAGGATTAAAATACTGAGCATCCTAATTTTATAACTCCATGTTTCAATTGCTAGAGATCCTTAAGCTATTGCATAATAGAAATATAATCAGGAGTGGTGTTTTTTAATTATATATAAATTTCATGTTTTCAAAATCTTGGAGAAAAAGAAGTAGAATTGAAAGACATTGAAAGAAAGTTTTGTGAAAAGAAAAAGCATTCACTTGGGGGTTTGCACTTATAGCTTGCTTTCCTTTGTGGAACTGACAGGACAGATGACACTCTCAAAGCAGAAGTAAGTTGGCAGTGAATTGAACCACAATGGCATAATCAAATAGGTGTGTCTGACCATCCTTATCTGCAAACTCCGAAGTGGATAATGAGAAATGTGGAAACAATGTGTATAGTTTGCTTTTTAAATAAATAAAGTGAACAAAGAACAGATCACAGAACTAAATGTAAGAGCTAAAACTATAAAATGCTTAGAAAAAAACATAGGAGCAAATCTCCATGACCTTGAGTTAGGCAATTTTTTTTTTCAGACATGATACCAAAAGCAAAGTGCTAAAAGGAAAAAATAATAATAATAAATTGGACTTCATCTAAATTTAAATCTTTTGTACTTCAAAGCAAACCATAAAGAAAGTAAAAAGATAACCCCCAGAATGGAGAAAATATTTGCAAATTATATATATATATATATATATATATATATATATTATAAGGAACTTGTATCTAGACAATATAAACAACTCTTAAACTCAACACTAAAAATACAGTTTAATTTACAAATGGGCAAAGAATTTGAGCAGACATTTCTTCAGAGAAGATATATAAGTGGCCAATAAGCCCATGAAAAGAAGCTTAACATCATTAGCCATTACCGAAAAGCAAATCAAAACCACAGTGAGATATGACTTCACACCCACTAGGTTGGCTAAAATAAAAAATACAGACAATAACAAATGTTGAGTAGGATATGGAGAAATTGGAACTGTCACACTTTGCTGGTGGGACAGTAAACTAGTACAGCCATTGTGGAAAAACGGTTTGCAATTTCTCAAAATGTTAAACATAGAGTTACCATATGACTGAGCAAATTCTACTCCTCAGTATATATTCAAAAGAATTTAAAACCTAGTATCCACAGAAAATTTTGTACCTGAATGCTCAGAGCATCATCAGTCATAATGCCAGAAAGTGGAAACAACCCAAATAATCATCAGGTGATGACTGTATAAGCAAAATATAGTACAGCTACACAATGGAATTTTATTTGGCCATAAAAATTAATGATTCATGCTGCAACACGGATGAACCTTGAAAACATCATGCTAAGTGAAAAAAGCCAACATAAAAGGCCACACATTGTATGATTCCATTTATATAAAATGTCCAGAATAGGTAAATTCATAGACATAGAAAGTATATTAGTGATTGCCAGGGGCTGGAGAGAAGGAAATGGGGAGTGACTGCTCATTAGTATGGGGTTTCTTCTGGGATGGTGAAAACATTCTAAAATTAGTAATGATGGATGTATAACTCCAACTCTTAATATACTAAAAAGCTTAGACTGTACACCTAAACTGTACACCTTAGAATGGTGAGTTTTAAGTTATGTGAATTATAACAAGCAGTTATTTTTGAAAAATTGTGACTAAGAGTCCATTTTGGGTGGCTAAGAAGTGGGGCAGAGGGAGTTGCAAAATTGATGTAGTCTGGTTCTTTACAGGTTGCAGACTCTTTACTATGAGTTTTTTTAGAATGCTCTGTTTTCATATTCTGCATTCTTCAACTGGACTTAACCTACTGTATTCAAAGTATAAGAAGAGAGGATCACTCTTCCAAGTACCAGGGAAACTGGGCAGTGCTTTCTGAAGACAAAAAAGAACCTGTAGCAGCCTCCACTCTGTGGACTTTAAATAAGATAATGTTTCAAATTAAGCAGAATTCCAGAAACTAAAAAAGTTAGGTCAAGGCAAAACACTCAACTAGGGAGCAAATAAAGGTTTCTGCTGTGATTTAATTTTTTCTTTGCAGTAAAAAATCATATTCATTCAAAATCAAAGACTTTGAATTGGTTGCTTATGGATTCATGGATATTTTTATTAAAAATATAGAATCTCATTGATAATGTTATGTGTTGGTCAGGATTTAGAGCAACTGGAATTCTCAAAGAAATGAAAACCTACATTCATTCAATAACTGGTATGTGAATGTTTTTTAGCAGCTTTATTTGTTGTCACTATAAAATGGAAACAGCCCAGATATCCCTCTGCTGGAAAACAGATAAACAAATTGTGGTATAGTTCTACAATGGAATACGATTCACCAATAAAAAGGAATGAACTGATTCATGAAACAATGTGGATGAACTTTAGATGCATTTTTCTAATGAAAGAAGCCGGACTCAAAAGAGCTGCATACTCTAAGACACCAGTTGTATAACATTCTTTCATCAAAGACAAAACTATAGGGACAGATAACACATCCATGGTTGCTAAGTGCTGGGGGTGGGGAAAAGAGTTGACTACAAAGTACAAGGGGCATTTGGGGGGTGATAGAACCTTTCCACATCTCAATTGTGGTAGTGGACACATGGCTATATACATTTGTCAAAACTCACAGAAACTGTACACTAAAACAATCTATTTTTACTGTATGTAAATTATACCTTAATACAAAAATGGAAAAAGAAAAACTTCCCAATATACTTACTCACTTTGAATGATAACATTACTTGAATATATGAGCCTGGCACAATGATTAAATTAGAAGTCATTAGTTGGTGATCAAATAAAATGCTGGTAGCCAAAATGAAATCTGTGAGGTTTCTGGAAACATATATATCTAATACATAACATATATAATATACAATATAATATATAGTATATACACACACATATGTATAATCTTGGTAATTCTAAATGAACCATCTGGAGTTGCCTCAGATAAAGAATAATTTTGGTTAAACTGGGGCTAAAAAAGATTCACTGTGGTTTTTCCTTTGGAAAAGCCTAACCATTAGTCAGAAAAACATTATTAATACAACTGTTGAGAATAAATTATCACGAAAATGTTTTCGTTTGTTCTTGTCCCTGTCGTAAAATTCTACAAGTCTACGCAAGCACGTTACCTTTTTTAGTTTTGTTCCAGGGGAAGAAAATAAAAAGGTAGAAATTTCAGTCCTGAAGTGACGTTGGCAAGGATTTCATAAGTTTGGGCAACAGCTGGTGGATGGCATTTAGGAGCCCAGTCGTAGAACGCTTACACAGTGACTCATGAACTGATAGCTGTTTTCTGAAGGGGAGGAAATGGCATTATCTTGTTTAAAACGTTGCCATGTTTCAGAGAGAATACAAATCTCACTGAACTTTGAGTCTGCCTCCTTTCTAGTTTTATTAATAATAAGCAAAGTTTCTTTTGTTCAAGTTATTTACCACATCTAACTAACTCCTTTAATATAGCTTTTATATGCTGAGCCAAACTTTTACTCCAAATGAAAGACAACTGCAATGTGTTTGCATGAATCTATTTTAGCTTATTGTTTTTCCTGTGTAAGAAAGCGTGTCCATATACATGGATAAGTTCATTAAATTTGCTTATACATCATGTTTGGATATGTGTAAACCAGACAGTTAGTGCTTTGGCTTCCTTTAATCAGAAAACAAAATTAAAGTAGAGGGAAAATGAAGAAGCACTTCGTGTTATTTATTCATGGATTTTGAATGACAGTTGGTGATAAGATATGTGGTGGAGGTGGGGAAGGGGTTTTAGCAGCTCTTGGTGGTTGCAGTTTGTAGGCTAAACATTATATATGTGATGGTCGATGTGTTTCAAATTTTGGCTATTGCTGGTGACTGCTGAAGGTCGCCTGGTGATTATATGAGATATTTTCCAGTACCATAGTCACTAGTATTGTAATATGGATGCATTTTTTTTCATTTTCACTATTATTTTTGATAGTGGAGGCCCTTCCCAGTTTAAACGGATGGGTTACGAGCACTGACATGGTAAAGGGACTGGGAATTCTCAGATCCAAAGTCTAATCCTTCAGGGAAAAATGTACAAATGAGGAACAAAGATTACAAGTTTGATGTTCAAGACTGAAAATGAAGCTGAGGTTTTGAAGCATGAGGCTTTTCCCAGCGCTAAAGAGCACAGGTTTTTTATTTAGAAGACAGCTGAATGCATTCATCTGAATCCGACGTTCCTCCTCTGCCTGCTCTCACCCCACTCTGCAGAGATGAGTTATGCTCCACGGAGAAGCTCCTGGAGCCTGCTGTTTTAGGGGAACAAGGCTGTCATTTTTTACCAATAGCAAAGCTGCCAAGGTTTTTCATGTTTTAAAAAATTCAAATAACAGCAAAATTAAGCTATTTGCCACTACCCAACACTGGTCCATCTCATCCCACATCTTCACAGGAGCTCCCTGACCTCGCCTGCTGTCAGGGGAAAGGGTATTGTTGCTAGACTCTTTCCAGCCTAGACTCGGCTTGATTTTACCTTCTTTATGGATTTTATGCTTGCATATGTTAGTATGGTTTCAAAATCAAATTCAAAACTAAGGGAAAAGAGCCAATTTGCTACCTTCATGCTAATATAAGAGTTTGCATTATTTGAGTTATTCCTGGCAAATTATATTTTGTTTTCTAAGATGTTACTTCTCCATGGTAAAAAATTGCATTAGGGCTCTACGTCTGAGATCTGAGAGTTAGTATGTAACATTTTTGGTTTGAAGACTCTGAATCCCCCTTTGTAAAGTATATGCAGATCAAAGTTAAGAACCAGATTATTTGCTAGCCACACAAGGGAAATCCAGTTCTCTGACTGGGGCAGCAGACTATGCTTGATGGTTGACCTGTCTACAATATTTGCCATCCTACTGACTGCCATGGTTGATCCAGATGATCTAACTGAATGGTCATCCTCTTTCTTCCTGAGCACTCATGTGGCCACTGCTCAAAGATGCCTGATAACTGTGACACTTAGGGAAGGGACTGAAAACGTGTTCCATCCCTGAATATCCAACTAAAGTCAAAGTATAATAGCCTTAGCTATGACATACTAGAGAGATCAGAAGTCTTATTCTGCAATAAATTTAGAAACTCAGATCCATATCTTGGTTGCATCTCTTGATTCTGGTCTGCTTCTGGTATAGGAAGAGAGAATAGGACACGTTTAGTGTGCTCAGGGAGTGAACTCTGCCCAGAGTGTCAACTGAAAATGAAGTTCTACACAAGGACTCTTGGAAAAAGAGAACGTTTCTCCCTCACCCAATAAGCCCTGGTTCTCAGGCACGGATAGAACAGAAACATTACTGTTTCCTATTTTTTAATGTGAAAATGAAGCAGGATGTGAAGGAACATTAACTGAGCTTATGTGTATAATCCTTAAGTGTCGTACATGGCTAATAGCAAGTACTCAATAAATGGCAGCTACATCTATTTTGTTTTTGTTGTTAAAATTAATAAAACAGAGACAGAGCAACAACTCACTGTTATGGAAAAAGCATTAGGAAAAAAGAGACAAAGTGTATGTAATCCCTTGCTCTACCTTTTGGCATTTTATTGACTTCAGAATTAAATGAGTTAGTTAATAGATTGTAGAATTATGAAATTTAAGAGTAACTTATTCATCCATTTGTTTAATGAACATCCATTAAGTACGTACTATGTGTTAGAACTAGAGACATAAATGTAATTCAGACACTTTGCCTGTACTCCAAGAACTTATCCTCTAAGGGAAATGATTTACAAATGATGATAAAACACAGAAGAAATGCAGTAAGAGGTACATGCAAAATGTGTTATGGAAGCACTTGGTGATGGTGACTTAAGTCATTGAAGATGTGATATTTTGGTGGTTAGGGAAAGCTAACTGGAGTTTGTAAGCCAAACATTATATATGTGAAGATGGTGTGATTAGAATTTTTATCTACAGCTGGCTAGAAAGATACCTAACTTGTCCGGTGTAATAATAGGTTTAGGTCTACTGGGGACAGGCAGGAACCGTACACTAATGTGAAGGCCTAATGAGCTGAGGTCAGTAAAGGCTCTGCTCACTATAGCAAAGTGCATGCTTTGGGGAACAAACCCACCTGCAATTGTTGCCCCCTGTAAGACAGAGTTGAAGCTCCGGACAAAATTATATCCAAAGAGTAGATATTATTTCAGGAAGCATCAATACTAGGAATTCCAATCTAGTATATAAGGCACAGAGATTGTGGACAAGGAAATAAATACTAGGTTGTGATTCTGGGATATCTGCATTTACAGCTAGATTCTAGCTGTGACTGAGAGAATAGATTATGGTATCCACCGCCTGGAAAAATCTGAAAAGGTTAGGATGAATATCACAGCCCTCTAAGCAGGCTGTGTTTTAGCTAAAGCCTGAGCAGGTCTCCAGGATAGATGGACCCACTGGCTGTGGAATGGGGAGTAAGTACTGGGTCAAGATTGTGAGGATGCAGAATGAGTAGGGAATGCTCACACTCAGCTCACATCTGTGTAAAGTGACGCTCCTGGTGCAGCTGGACGGTGGTATATATTGATCAATTGACTGATTGATTGATTGATATCCCTACTCCATTCTCAGTAAGACTTGAGGTGACAATTAGCATGATTTAACCCCGATGGATACTCAAGTACTGGCATTTATCCGAAGTTGCTATTTGGGTTTATAACTCATCTCCAGCTTGTTGGAAGCCAGTGTAATGGCTGGGAACAATTTGCACAGGTGCCTTGTGCATGATGGAGGAATACGTGATGGGAAATTCCTGGCATTTGTCAAGTGCCTGGGAATGTAAAGTCAGGCACTTCTAGGAGGTAATGTAGGAGTCTCTCTTGAGAAATCACATGGTTAAGAATGTGCTATGGGCCGGAGGAAGATGGCGGAAGAGTAAGACGCGGAAATCACCTTCCTCCCCACAGATACATCAGAAATTCATCTACACGTGGAACAACTCCAACAGAACACCTACTGAACGCTGACAGAAGACCTCAGACCCCCCAAAAGGCAAGAAACTCCCCACATACCTGGGTAGGTCAAAAGAAAAAAAGAATAAACAGAGACAATAGGATATGGACGGGACCTGCACCAGTGGGAGGGAGCCGTGAAGGAGGGAAGGTTTCTACACACTACAAGCCCCTTCGAGGGCGGAGACTGCAGGTGGCGGAGGGGGAAAGCTTCGGAGTAGCGGAGGAGAGCACAGCAACAGGGGTGTGGAGGGCAAAGCAGAGAGATTTTGGCACAGAGGATCGGTGCCCTCAGGCACACACCAGCCCGAGAGACTTGTCTGCTCGGCCGCCAGGGCGGGCGGGGCTGGGAGCTGAGGCTCGGGTATCGGCTTTCAGTCGGAGCGCAGGGAGAGGTCTGGGGCTGGCGGCAGGAAGAGAGCCTGAAGGGGTTAGTGCTAGCCCGGAGGGAGTCCGGGGAAAGGGTCTGGAGCTACCGGAGAGGCAAGAGACTTTTTTCCCTTTTGTTGCCTGGTGCGCGAGGAGAGAGCATTCCCCTCCCTCCCCTCTGCCTGAGTGAGCCAGAGCCCCCGAATCAGCGGCTCCTTTAAACCCGTCCTGTCTGAGCGAAAAACGGACGCCCTCCGGCGACCTACGCGCAGAGGCGGGGCCAGGTCCAAGGCTGAGACCCGGGAGTTGTGAGAGCAGAGACAGGGAAATCTCTCTGTGCAGCCTCTGAGGCAGCGGATTAAAGCTCCACGGTCCATTTGATGTGCCCTGCGTCTGTGGAGTGCATGAATGGACAGCGAATCATCCCAAATTGAGGAAGTGGACCTTGAGGACAAGATTTAAGACTTTCCCCCATTTTTTTTCCCTCTTTTTACAACGAATTATCTCAAATTAAGGAGGTGGACTTAGCAAGATTTCAGACTTTTCGCCCTTTTCCTCTTTTTACAACGAATTATCCCAAATCGAGGAGGTGGACTTGGAGAGCAAGATTTTTGATTTTTCCCCCTGCTCTCTTTTTCTGAATGTGTATGTGTAATCTTCTGTGTAAGATTCTCTCTGTATAGCTTTGCTTCCACCATATGTCCCAGGGTTCTTTCGGTCCGTGTCTTTTTTCAATAATTACTTTTTAATTTTAATAACGCTACTATATTTCATACTTTATTCTATTTTACTTTACCTGCTCTTTCTTTTTTTCCTCCCTTCCCTTCCTCCCTCCCTCCCTCCGCTCCTCCTTTCCTTCTTTCTTTTTCTTTCCTCCATCCCTCCCTCCCTCCCACCCTTCTTCTTTCCACTTTCTTTTTCTTTCCTTCCTCCCTCCCTCCCTCCCTCCTGTCTTTCTTTCTTTCTTTCCTTCCTCCCTCCCTCCCTCTCTTCTTCCATTCACTCTTCCTTTTGCTTTCATTCCTCCCTCCCTCCCTCCTTTCTTTCCTTTCTTTCCATCCTTCCTCCCTCCCTCCTTTCTTTCTTTCTTCCTTCCTTCCTTCCTTACTTCCCTTCTTCCTTTCTTTCAATCTCTCTTTCTTTCTTCTACTAATTATTTCTTTCTACTTTTTCTCACTGTTATTCTGAGCCGGGTGGATGAAAGGCTCTTGGTGCTGCAGCCAGGAGTTAGTGCTGTGCCTCTGAAGTGGGAGAGCCAACTTCAGGACACGGGTCCACAAGAGACCTCCCAGCTCCACATAATATCAAGCAGCGAAAATCTCCCAGGGATCTCCATCTCAACACCAGCACCCAGCTTCAGTCAACGACCAGCAAGCTACAGTGCTGGTCACCCTATGCCAAGCAACTAGCAAGGCAGGAACACAACCCCACCCATTAGCAGAGAGGATACCTAAAAACATAATAAGGCCACAGGCACCCCAAAACACACCACCAGACGTGGACCTGTCCACCAGAAAGACAAGATCGAGCTTCAACCACCAGAACACAGGCATTAGTCCCCCCCACCAGGAAGCCTACACAACCTACTGAAACAACCTTAGCCACGGGGGACAGACACCAAAAACAACGGGAACTACGAATCTGCAGCCTGCAAAAAGGAGACCCCAAACACAGTAACATAAGCAAAATGAGAAAGCAGAAAAACACACAGCAGGTGAAGGAGCAAGATAAAAACCTACCAGACCTAACAAATGAAGAGGTAATAGGCAGTCTACCTGAAAAAGAATTCAGAATAATGATAGTAAAGCTGATCCAAGATTCTATTTCCCAGATCCAAAATCTTGGAAATAGAATAGACAATATGCAAGAAACAGTTAACAAGGACCTAGAAGAACTAAAGATGAATCAAGCATCGATTAAAAACACAATAAATGAAATGAAAAATACTCTAGATGGGATCAATAGCAGAATAACTGAGGCAGAAGAACGGATAAGTGAGGTGGAAGATAAAATAGTGGAAATAACTGATGCAGAGAAAAATAAAGAAAAAAGAATGAAAAGAACAGAGGACAGTCTCAGAGACCTCTGGGACAACATTAAACGCACCAACATTCGAATTATAGGGGTTCCAGAAGAAGAAGAGAAAAAGAAAGGGACTGAGAAAATATTTGAAGAGATTATAGTTGAAAACTTCCCTAATATGGGAAAGGAAATAGTTAATCAAGTCCAGGAGGCACAGAGAGTCCCATACAGAATAAACCCAAGAAGAAATACGCCAAGACACATATTAATCAAACTGTCAAAAATTAAACACAAAGAAATCATATTAAAAGCAGCAAGGGAAAAACAACAAATAACACACAAGGGAATCCCCATCAGGTTAACAGCTGATCTCTCAGCAGAAACTCTACAAGCCAGAAGGGAGTGGCAGGACATAATTAAAGTGATGAAGGAGAGAAACCTGCAACCAAGATTACTCTACCCAGCAAGGATCTCATTCAGATTTGATGGAGAAATTAAAACGTTTACAGACAAGCAAAAGCTGAGAGAGTTCAGCACCACCAAACCAGCTTTACAACAAATGCTAAAGGAACTTCTCTAGGCAAGAAACACAACAGAAGGACTATACCTACAATAACGAACCCAAAGCCATTAAGGAAATGGGAATAGGAACATACATATCAATAATTACCTTAAATGTAAATGGACTAAATGCTCCCACCAAAAGACACAGAGTGGCTGAATGGATACAAAAACAAGACCCATATATATGCTGTCTACAAGAGACCCACTTCAGACCTAGAGACACATACAGATTGAAAGTAAGGGGATGGAAAAAGATATTCCATGCAAATGGAAATCAAAAGAAAGCTGGAGTAGCAATTCTTATATCAGACAAAATAGACTTTAAAATAAAGACTATTAGAAGAGACAAAGAAGGACACTACATAACGATAAAGGGATCGATCCAAGAAGAAGATATAACAATTGTAAATATTTATGCACCCAACATAGGAGCACCTCAATACATAAGGCAAATACTAACAGCCATAAAAGGGGAAATCGACAGTAACACAATCATAGTAGGGGACTTTAACACCCCACTTTCACCAATGGACAGATCATCCAAAATGAAAATAAATAAGGAAACACAAGCTTTAAATGATACATTAAACAAGATGGACTTAATTGATATTTATAGGACATTCCACCCAAAAACAACAGAATACACATTTTTCTCAAGTGCTCATGGAACATTCTCCAGGATAGATCATATCTTGGGTCACAAATCAAGCCTTGGTAAATTTAAGAAAATTGAAATTGTATCAAGTATCTTTTCCGACCACAATGCTATGAGACTAGACATCAATTACAGGAAAAGATCTGTAAAAAATACAAACACATGGAGGCTAAACAATACACTACTCAATAATGAAGTGATCACTGAAGAAATCAAAGAGGAAATTAAGAAATACTTAGAAACAAATGACAATGGAGACACGACGACCCAAAACCTATGGGACGCAGCAAAAGCAGTTCTAAGGGGGAAGTTTATAGCAATACAATCCCACCTTAAGAAACAGGAAACATTTCGAGTAAACAACCTGACCCTGCACCTAAAGCAATTAGAGAAAGAAGAACAAAAAACCCCCAAAGTTAGCAGAAGGAAAGAAATCATAAAGATCAGATCAGAAATAAATGAAAAAGAAATGAAGGAAACGATAGCAAAGATCAACCAAACTAAAAGCTGGTTCTTTGAGAAGATAAACAAAATTGACAAACCATTAGCCAGACTCATCAAGAAAAGAAGGGAGAAGACTCAAATCAGTAGAATTAGAAATGAAAAAGGAGAAGTAACAACTGACACTGCAGAAATACAAAAGATCATGAGAGATTACTATAAGCAACTCTATGCCAATAAAATGGACAACCTGGAAGAAATGGACAAATTCTTAGAAATGCACAACCTACCAAGACTGACTCAGGAAGAAATAGAAAATATGAATAGACCAATCACAAGCACTGAAATTGAAGCTGTGATTAAAAATCTTCCATCAAACAAAAGCCCAGGACCAGATGGCTTCACAGGCGAATTCTATCAAACATTTAGAGAAGAGCTAACACTCATCCTTCTCAAACTCTTCCAAACAATATCAGAGGAAGGAACACTCCCAAACTCATTCTACGAGGCCACCATCACCTTGATACCAAAACCAGGCAAGGATGTCACAAAGAAAGAAAACTACAGGCCAATATCACTGATGAACATAGATGCAAAAATCCTCAACAAAATACTAGCAAACAGAATCCAACAGCACATTAAAAGGATCATACACCATGATCAAGTGGGGTTTATTCCAGGAATGCAAGGATTCTTCAATATACGCAAATCAATCAATGTGATACACCATATTAACAAGTTGAAGGAGAAAAACCATATGATCATCTCAATAGATGCAGAGAAAGCTTTCGACAAAATTCAACACCCATTTATGATAAAAACCCTGCAGAAAGTAGGCATAGAGGGAACTTTCCTCAACATAATAAAGGCCATATATGACAAACCCACAGCCAACATTGTCCTCAATGGTGAAAAACTGAAACCATTTCCAATAAGATCAGGAACAAGACAAGGCTGCCCACTCTCACCACTCTTATTCAACATAGTTTTGGAAGTTTTAGCCACAGCAATCAGAGAAGAAAAGGAAATAAAAGGAATCCAAATTGGAAAAGAAGAAGTAAAGCTGTCACTGTTTGCAGATGACATGATACTATACATAGAGAATCCTAAAGATGCTACCGAAAAACTACTAGAGCTAATCAATGAATTTGGTAAAGTAGCAGGATACAAAATTAATGCACAGAAATCTCTGGCATTCCTGTACACTAATGATGAAAAATCTGAAAATGAAATCAAGAAAACACTCCCATTTACCATTGCAACAAAAAGAATAAAATATCTAGGAATAAACCTACCTAAGGAGACAAAAGACCTGTATGCAGAAAATTATAAGACACTGATGAAAGAAATTAAAGATGATATAAATAGATGGAGAGATATACCATGCTCCTGGATTGGAAGAATCAATATTGTGAAAATGACTCTACTACCCAAAGCAATCTACAGATTCAATGCAATCCCTATCAAACTACCACTGGCATTTTTCACAGAAGTAGAACAAAAAATTTCAAAATTTGTTTGGAAAAACAAAAGACCCCGAATAGCCAAAGCAATCTTGAGAACGAAAAACGGAGCTGGAGGAATCAGGCTCCCTGACTTCAGACTATACTACAAAGCTACAGTAATTAAGACAGTGTGGTACTGGCATAAAAACAGAAAGATAGATCAGTGGATCAGGATAGAAAGCCCAGAGATAAACCCACGCACATATGGCCAACTTATCTTTGATAAAGGAGGCAGGAATGTACAGTGGAGAAAGGACAGCCTCTTCAATAAGTGGTGCTGGGAAAACTGGACAGGGACATGTAAAAGTATGAGATTAGATCATTCCCTAACACCATACACAAAAATAAGCTCAAAATGGATTAAAGACCTAAATGTAAGGCCAGAAACTATCAAACTCTTAGAGGAAAACATAGGTAGAACACTCTATGACATAAATCACAGCAAGATCCTTTTGGACCCACCTCCTAGAGAAATGGAACTAAAAACAATGATAAACAAATGGGACCTAATGAAACTTCAAAGCTTTTGCACAGCAAAGGAAACCATAAACAAGACCAAAAGACAACCCTCAGAATGGGAGAAAATATTTGCAAATGAAGCAACTGACAAAGGATTAATCTCCAAAATTTATAAACAGCTCATGCAGCTCAATAGCAAAAAAACAAACAACCCAATCCAAAAATGGGCAGAAGACTTAAATAGGCATTTCTCCAAAGAAGATATACAGACTGCCAACAAACACATGAAAGAATGCTCAACATCATTAATCATTAGAGAAATGCAAATCAAAACTACAATGAGATATCATCTCACACCAGTCAGAATGGCCATCATCAAGAAATCTAGAAACAATAAATGCTGGAGAGGGTGTGGAGAAAAGGGAACACTCTTGCACTGCTGGTGGGAATGTGAATTGGTACAGCCACTATGGAGAACAGTATGGAGGTTCCTTAAAAAACTAAAAATAGAACTACCATATGACCCAGCAATCCCACTACTAGGCATATACCCTGAGAAAACCATAATTCAAAAAGAGACATGTACCAAAATGTTCATTGCAGCTCTATTCACAATAGCCCGGAGCTGGAAACAACCTAAGTGTCCATCATCGGATGAATGGATAAAGAAGATGTGGCACATATATACAATGGAATATTACTCAGCCATAAAAAGAAACGAAACTGAGCTATTTGTAATGAGGTGGATAGACCTAGAGTCTGTCATACAGAGTGAAGTAAGTCAGAAAGAGAAAGACAAATACCGTATGCTAACACATATATATGGAATTAAAAAAAAAAAAATGTCATGAAGAACCTAGGGGTAAAACGGGAATAAAGACACAGACCTACTTGAGAATGGACTTGAGGATATGGGGAAGGGGAAGGGTAAGCTGTGACAAAGGGAAAGAGAGGCATGGACATATATACACTACCAAACGTAAGGTAGATAGATAGTGGGAAGCAGCCGCAGAGCACAGGGAGATCAGCTCGGTGCTTTGTGACCGCCTGGAGGGGTGGGATGGGGAGGGTGGGAGGGAGGGAGATGCATGAGGGAGGGGATGTGGGAACAGATGTATATGTATGACTGATTCACTTTGTTATAAAGCAGAAACTAATAAAATAAATAAATAAATAAATAAATAAATAAATAAATAAATAAAGAATGTGCTATGGGGGACTTCCCTGGTGGTGCAGTGGTTAAGAATTTGCCTGCCAATGCAGGGGACATGGGTTCGAGCCCTGGTATGGGAAGATCCCACATGCCACAGAGCAACTAAGCCCATGCGCCACAACTACTGAGCCTGTGCTCTAGAGCCCATGAGCCACAACTACTGAGCCCACGTGCCACAACTACTGAAGCCCACACGCCTAGAGCCCATGCTCTGCAACAAGAGAAGCCAGTGCAATGAGAAGCCCAGGCACTGCAACGAAGAGTAGCCCCCACTCGCCACAACTAGAGAAGGCCCGCATGCAGCAATGAAGACCCAACGCAGCCAAAAATAAATAAAATAAAATAAAAAATTTTTAAACATAGTAATAAATAAATAAAGGTTAAAAAAAAAAAAAAAAGAATGTGCTTTTGGATCTGAGTTCTTGGAGGCATAGTTTAAGGCTATCCAGAGACCAACAGGCCTTCCTCTGAGCT
The DNA here is from genome assembly GCF_949752795.1 of Hyperoodon ampullatus. NCBI lineage: Eukaryota > Metazoa > Chordata > Mammalia > Artiodactyla > Ziphiidae > Hyperoodon > Hyperoodon ampullatus. The sequence goes on from NC_136929.1 coordinate 68,450,478, forward strand.
TGCAAACCAGCAGGTACCACACCTGTTTTCTGCTATTCCCGAGCACTCTACCACTTGCCAGCTGCAGCACGTGTCACAGCTGCCACAGGACCAATCTGCCCTCCTATGGTGGACAGACATCCTCCTGTACCTCAAGGATGTGGAAGATCAGAGTTTGGATGAGACGCTTACGAGCTGTGGCTCTCACAGGTTCACATACCAACATATTTTTATGCACCAAAGCTGCATACTCACTCTTGCAGCACTCCTGTTGGGCCATTACAATTATCAGTATTAAGTCAAACTAGTATTTTAGTGAGCGCACATAGGCAGCCATTAAGCTGGGTATTTTCAAAATATTCAGTCCAACCCTTATAACAACCCTATGATATAGGCAGTATTATTAGCTTTATTTTGTAAATAAATAAACTGAGGCTTACAGAGGTTAAACAAATTGCCCCTAGAACACAGTACTAGAAAAGGGCTAAGGTTCAGTTCAAGTCTACTTCTATTTGATGCCAAACCCAGCACTCTTTCCACCACCCCCCTATGTCTATATACTTCTGCCACAGGGTCTAATGCATTGTTTGGGCAATTTCTGTTGTGTATCATGTTGTCCTTTAATGAATTTAATGACATCCTTCATTTTCTGAGATATCAGACAAAACGAAATTAAAAAAAGGGCACATTAAACAGAAAAGTCCAGTGGAAGTAGAATACAACTTTCTGAATATTACATATCTACAGTATATATGCAAGTACCAATTATATATACACACTCTGAGATACTGCAGATTCGGTTGCAGATCACTGAAACAAAACGAATATCACAATGAAGCAAGTCACATGGATTTTTTGGTTTCCCAGTGCACATAAATGTTATACTACACTGTAATCTGTTAAGTGTGCAATAGCATTATGTCTTAAAAATGTACTTTAATTTTAAAATATTTATTGCTAAAAAAAATGCTAACCTCATCTGATAACGCAGGGTTGCCACAACCCTTCAATTTGTAAAAAACACAATATCTGCAAAGTGCAATAAAGTGAAGTACAATAAAACGAGGGAGGTATGCCTGTATATTACCTATACACACAGTCAAAAATTATAAAACTTCAAAATCATTGGGCAAGAAAAAGTTGAAGTCCTAATCACATTCTTTGGCTCTCTAAAAGCAAAGCAAATGCAATTTTTCACAAGAATAGTCTCAGATGTGCCAGGAATCCTGCCCTACCCTGTTGCTTAAACGCTGTCGGGCAGACCGTTGAGCTACTGGTGTGGAAATGCAGCTACGGTCTCTTGAAAAACTTACTTCAAGAAGGATTCTAAAATATGGAGTAAACTCATATGTAAAAACCCAGTTTGTCTTTCACTTTTCAAAAGTGCCTATTTTATGCCTAAGAGAATATTTATGACTCCCTTTCTTGAAAATGTTCCCTTTCTGATGAAAAATGTTCAAAGCCAGGACAAAGCGTTCTTACTTGAGATAATTCAGGAAAATAGCTCAGGGGGGTGAGCATTGAAAAGAGGCTTTAAAAACTGCAGAAAAAAAGAAAAAAAAACAAATGCAATTTTAGTATCATTTTCTTTGCTTTTGAACATCTCTTTGTTGTGTGGTCAAGGAAGCTTTATGGGTTCTTTATGAGAAGTAAGGGAAAAGTCTGAATTAATGTTTCCTTGGGAAAAGCTAGAGTTGAGTGTGGGTGATATCTGTTATCACTCATGGAGCCAGAGCGGATGGAATATTCCACAACACGCAGGCAGCTGAGAGGGGTTTAACAGTTTCTCGTGTCAGAGGTGAAAAGCCTCAATTTAAGGGAGAATTTTTGCTTCGAGGTTTGCTACAGGGAATATGTGATACTTTTGATATGTATATTTTGAAGTATGTAAGACACAGAAATTGAAAAGCCCCCATTGGGAAAATCTCTTAGATCATAAACAGTCCAGGAGAGCTGGGACCTGCACTGAATTCTTCTCCCATCCACTTTTCCCCCTCACCACTCACCTCCTAAGGCACATCTAATGCACTAATTTGGAGCATATAGAAAATTGTGCTCCAAATACACGGAGGGTCTGTGCTTCTGATGGGACCTGACCAGATAGATTTCTGTGCCCTTTCTGTCATTCTGTGAAAGATGCCTTCCTGCCCCTCTCTTACCTTCACCCTGTTCAAAATAAACGAGATTTGTTTTACAGTTTTCCTGAAGAGATAGGCTATAGCTATTTCTAAGTAGAGATACACACAACACTTCTGGAGTCATGGAGAATAGGAATTCACTTTTCTCCAAGAAACAAACCTGAGTGTATATGTGGCTGGATTTTGTCATTTTCCTTTTCTTATTCTTGTGACTGGGAGGTGTCACACATTTATGAGTGGTTTAACCCATCTTTCACACCCAAATCCACACCTTTCATGCCTGCCCCTTGAGATCTCCATGGAAAAGTTAAGAAGGTAAAAATACTAGGATGACAATAATTTATCACATCAGAGATGAATTTCTTTTTCTTATGGAATGATGTAAATTTGCTCTCTCTGAAGGTAAGGCTTTAGAAATATGGAAGGAAATAAAAAAGATTTCATAAACCCTGGTGAATTTGTGATAATCTCCTAAATCCTTCTGAACAGGGAACAAAGTTACTTTTTATCCTCAAGGAGAGGAACTACAATCTCTCCAGGCTCCAAGATGTCATGGTCAGAAGTTTCATTCTTCACCAGAAGGTCTTCGTAAAACTTCCAGAACAAAACTCAAACATAATAAGAAACTTCAAAGGTAGTTGTAAAGTATGCATCAGAACACAGACTGAGCTTCTAAGCATGGAAACAAGCAATATTCCATAGCTGACTGCATTTGCAGAATCATCAGATTAAATGTTATCATAGCAATTAACTGCTAAATCTAAAGCATCCTATTCAGATTTTTGAAACAACCAGTGCAAAAAAAGGAAACTTGATATATCACAAATCTGTCTTTGTCAGACTTCAACAAGACATTCTTCAAATTGTTCTCAAATAGATGCTGTTTAGAATAACACAAGAAACTTGGTTTTCTAGACATGGTTCTAGAAACGCTGAAAAAATTACCAGTAGGATGTCTTTTTTTTTTTTTTTTTGCGGTACGCGGGCCTCTCACTGTTGTGGCCTCTCCCGTTGCGGAGCACAGGCTCCAGACGCGCAGGCTCAGCGGCCATGGCTCACGGGCCCAGCCGCTCCGCGGCATGTGGGATCTTCCCGGACCGGGGCACGAACCCATGTCCCCTGCATCGGCAGGCGGACTCTCAACCACTGCGCCACCAGGGAAGCCCTAGGATGTCTTTTTGATCTAAGGACTCTGTAATTAGAGGTTCTTGAACTATGAAAGACTGTGGTCACTGTAATCAAACATTACAACAGGCAGAGTTTGATCAGAGAAAACCATAAAGGCATTATCTAGGTTTGTAAAAACTAGAATGGAGCCAACAAACTGATCTAAAGTGGCTACTTCCTATGGTGTCTGGATCTCCAATGTCATGAAGTGGTGACCATACACTGGACTTCTCTTCATTGTGGGTCGTTGACCACTGCAGAGGCATTCTTTCTCTGAGACGCTCAGCCTGAGAAGAAGCCACTCACAAAGGGGGAACACTTTGTGAGAAGAATTAAGTACTGATTTTACTTACTTACACATTCAGGGCCAGGTACCTTCCTGAGATAGGGGAGAAAGGAACTGATTACTAATATCTTAGTATAAGAACCAGCTGAAGACCTAGCTAAAAGCTGTACTTTCTACTGAACTCAATGTTTTTTTGACAGGTACTTTTCCAGCAACTAAGTGCCAGGCGCAGGGATAGGCACTGGGATGTAGCAGATGAATATGAGAGGCACGGCCCTGACCTTTTGGAGCTTATCTGTGTTGGAGGAAGACAGGCATTGAGCAAACAATACCAAATAAATTATTATATTTTATTCATGTTGAGTGTTATTATGAAACAGTACAGGGTATAACGAGTGCATGACTTGGCCATTAAACTACATGAGGCTCAGAAGGTTTTCCTTAGGAATTTATGATTCCATTGAGATCTGATAAATGAGTCAAAGCTAGATAAAGAGAAGACTAAGGTTTGGCCCAGCAAACATGAAAGATGTCTGTCACATGACGGACAAGGAAACTCCTATTCTTAGAGTCTTTTTTCCCACATTACTTCTCTGGCTTTATTTTCTAGGAAACTTCTTCTATTCCCTCTATTCTAGCCATATTGGTCGCTCTGTGTGTGTGTGTGTGTGTGTGTGTGTGTGTGTGTGTGTGGAGTCTTTGTGGGGTTTTTTAGAGCAATTTACGGTTCACAGCAAAACTGAGGATAAAGTACAGAGATTTTCCATATGCCCCCTTCCCCTTCATGACAGCCTTTTCAAACAGGATAGACTCATCATTTTAGGGCTGGTATACTCAAGTGTCCAGTCATCTAGAAACAGAGGCTACATTAAATAATCAGGATCATATGGGGTTCCAGCAGCCCAGTGATTCTAGAATCCCAGTTCCATATTTATATGGCTTTTTTTTCTTACCAGTTGAACTAAAAATAGGGCTGGGGCTGGCATTAAAGGGCCAGAAAGGTTGTTTTCTGAGCACTAAAGGAAGCTCCTCTTCAAGTAGCACATTCTGGCCTTGCACAGGCAGAATGCCCAAAAGTGTTCTCTCCACTGGAGCACTCTTGGCTGGCAAACAGAACAAAGGGAGTTTGCTCCTAAATAGGCAAGGGTGAATGAGAGCCGGAAGCACTTGGGTCAGAGCTGAGTTACAAAGCACAAAAGAGAAAATAAAGCTCAGCAGAATAAGTGACATGGGGTTAGACACAGGAACAAAATGGAGAGAAGTCACCTAAAACTTTGCTATGAGCAAGGATACACGTGGTTATACAGCTATGCGCTCCGTGGGTGAGCCCACAGTCCTTGAGAGGTTCTGGGTTTGATCCCCTGGGGGCCTGTTGGCTTGGCTCTCTTCCTGCACCCTTGGTCCAGCTGGATGTCTTACAAATGCTTACTTCAGGTCACCAGAGGATCTTGTGAAATGGATCAGCACAGCTCAAAGTTCATGCTTTCCTGGACAGTGAATACTTGATACCCTTGAATGCAAGGGATATCTTTTTGTGGGAATGAATTATATTATACTGAAAATTAGGGTCTGACTAGTGAAAATGAATTGGAACAGAACTGAAATAAATAAGAACACGAGACTATCCAGGCTCTGCAACTTAACAGCTATATGATAGTGGGTAAATTACTTAATCTCTATGGGCCTCGGCTGCCCATCTGTAAAATGGGGGCAATAATAGTATCACCTCATAGAGTTATGCTAGAATGAAATGACTTAATATTCATAAACCACTTAGAACAGAGACAGAGAGAGATAGACAGAGACAGAGAGAAAAAAGAGATTAATTCACCACTGAGGGAAAAGTATAAAGTGTAAGATAAATAAATATAATAAATTAAATATATAAATATAATTCTGAATTGTAGCCCAGGCACTGTCCTGCTGTCACTTACACTTCAGACCAAGAAGTCAAAAATACACTTTTGTGGTAAATCTCAAGTACAATGAACTGAATAAGAGGGAGACAAGTCTTTGAGGAATTTAGTCCTACATGAAAATTAAAAACAAATAAGAGACCTGAAACAGAAAAATCAACACATTGATATATTTGAGGCTGATCATACCAGTGACTAATACGTTTAGATAGAATGGAATTTACCTAGAGAGCAAACTCTACAGAACATGTGGAACATATAACGCTTGGTATAAAAATAAACATTTTTAACTGTCTCAGCTATCATGTTAAAGTGAAAACTAGAATCAAATATCATAACACTGGATTTCAGAAATTGCTGGGTGGGGCTGTGACCAACCCAATGGAAGAATCCATGGTAGTTTTCTAATTTTCTTAATTCAAAAGCTGTGGGAAATTACTTTTGGATTTACAAACACATGTTCCTAATCACCACTCCCTGTGATAGAAAAAGAACACAAGTTTTAAAGTCACCTTAGAGTAGACCAAGTTGATTAAAGACCTACAATGGGTTTTCATTGTTCTGTACATCTGAGAGCTGTATTTCCCCATGTGGGATCCTACTGGGTCTGGGCCAGGATACCTACTCTTGATTCATTAGACAATGAAAAAGAAATGCCGGCAACCTGCCTCTTGCTTCTATGTCTTAATGGATGGCCATGTGTAGATGCACTAAAGAGCCACAGGGAGAACCTACTGCAGCTTCCCCTGGGGTGAGCAGGGCTCACTTGGTGAGCCTGAGTCCAGGAAGGCAAACACAGAGAAGAAGGCATTCAAATTCACTTAGCTACTCTGGAGTCAAAAGGCAGGTAAGGATCATCAGGTTTGCTTCAACAGCCTAAGAACTGTGTATCACAGAAATGGGATACCAGTGAGGTGCTCCCTTCAGGCCGACAGCTAGGGGACACGCTAATTGACAAAATCTCTCCATGCTGGCTGCCCAGGACTGAGCTTAGCTGGGGCCACTGTAGGAATGTTAGGAGAAGCGCTGGTTGATGCTCCTTTATGTACTCTCTCACAGGACTGTCCTACTTCTCCAGTAGGGAGAAATCTGTCCTTTAATGTCAGGAAGAAAGAAATAAGAGAAGGAAGGTTGAGAAAGAAAGAGACAGAAGGGGAGACTGGACCACGGCAGATAATAGGAATTTAGGAATTGCTACAATTTCAGTGCTCTCCCTTTGCCAGGCTCTGTGCTGGATCCTTAATTTACATCATGTCGAATTCTTACAAGGGTCCTGTGGGGTAGATGTTATTGTCTTGTCTCGCTGATGAGGAAAAAGAGGCTCAGAGAGGTGAAAAAACTTGCCCATGCAAGGGTGAAAACCCAAGTCTAACTAACTCTACAACACCCCTCAACCATACCATCCCCAAAACTTGGGCCTTTAAAATACTTGAGAGCAGCCTCCATTCAGGTTGTGGAATGCAAGAGAGCTAAAGCAACAAATCACAGAGCCAATTTGAGCTTATGTCCTGAGGAGGGATCTAAACATTTTCTTTGCCCTTGGCAGTCTGCAGATGAAAATCTATCTTCTTGTGATAGCTAATGAGCTGTCAGAGAGACGGAAAAGCCTAGGAATTTACAGTTTTTGAGAGGAAACTGCCTGGGAAGAAAGAACGGTCCCAGGGAAAAGGTCTGAGACCAATGCATTGCCAGGCCATTGACCTCAAAGAACATGTTTAAACTGAATGATCATTCCACTAGACTGGTAGTGTTTAAAAAGAAAAGCAATGGGTAGACCCACTTTCATTTTAAAATAAATTTTCTGTTTTAAAATCATATCCTGCCCACCTCGAACCTCTGGTAACCCCAAACCCAGAAATCTCACACAAAGTCCTTACCTGATGAACTTGGTCTGCCATGGACTGGGTTGCAAGTCCCCTCCCTTCCCTGGCCAAAATTCCCCTCAGAACTTCACCTCCGTTTGTAGCTCATTGTCACTGTTTCAGTGCTCTCTTTTATAGCTGAAGGAATCAAGTCATTGTCACATCCCTTAATAATATACATGAAAAGATTATATATATAATATGATATAAGATGAAAAAATATATATCATTCTTCTATTTCCCACCACATGGCCCAGTGTGTATAACTAACTCTGCAGTAGCCTGTGTGCGAGTGAGTAAAGGGGAGGCTCCATGTGGTTAACCTTTCAGGGCAACTCGCTGTGTTTCTAGAGGGAGCTTTTCCAGGGTTGTCACTTCAGAGAGATAAGGGGGTAAGCAAACTGGATTTTCTGTGCCCGGCACGTCTCAGGCGTTAACAGGGCGTTACAATTTTTAGAAGAAATTGCAAATAGACTTGAGAGCTCTCCCGGGAGAAAGGATCTTGGCCCTTAATAAGAAGGAGAGATGTTAATTGGATACACCAGCCAAGTTTTCATGTTTCAGCTATGGGTTTAGTTATAGTAATACTTAGTTCTACATCTTTAGCGTCCACGAACTCCTGGGTGGGGTATTGCACCTCTCCCTGACCCCGAAGACTGGGCCCCACGGGACAAGGACAGATATGTTTCCAAATTCCTTTCCAGTGATGCTCCCTCCTTAAACACCAGCCACACAGCCCTTCCCTTCTTGAGCACTCTTGCTCTGTCTTCTAAGCCCTGCCCTTTGCTAGCTGGATTGCTCAGGGCCCACGTTTGTCTCTCTCTTCTTGTCACTCTGTACCCATTCTTGAGAAAATCCACTCTCAAGGCTTTGGGGTCCAGAGCTCCCAGTTCCCCATCTCCAGCCCAGCTCCCTCTTCTTCATAGGACAGCTTGGCTAAGAGCAGGGGCCCTGCAGTCACACTGCCTGGGTTTGAAACTCCACCCACCCACCTGCTGGAGGCGTGAATTGTAAGAGAGACTTAAGCTCTCTAAGGGTCTCAGCGTTCTCCTCGGTGAAAGGGCAACACTAAGAGTGCCTTCCTTGTTGAATTATTTGGGGACTGTGTGTTAATGCACGTAAAGCACTTAGAACAGTACTGAGCACATCAGATATGCTCGGAAATGTTAGCGGGTATTGCTACTGCTACTACAACTATTACTACTACTCTACTGCTACTATTACTACAATTCAAAACATCTATCTAGATGTCCCTTGTGTGACTTAAAGCCAGTATTTATTTAATGCAATTGTATGCCAGGTAGTTCTATAGGTTGTGTCATTTAATCCTCACAACCTCTTTGCAATGTAGTATTCTGGTTATCTATTGCTTCAGAACAAACTATCCCAAACTTAGTGGCATCAAATAACAACCATTTTATGATACACATGAATACTGAGTTGGGAATTCATCTGGCACAGCAGGGGTAGCTGTCTTTTACAATGTCTAGGGGTGAGTCAAACAGCTAGGGATTGAAATCAACAGAAAGCTTCTTCACCCACATGTCTGGCACCTGAGCTAGAATGACTTAAACACTGGGTTTGGCTGGGACTGTTGACTGGAGCACCTGTACATAACTCCTCAGGTGATGTGTGCTTCTCAGAGCACGGCACCTGGGTTCTAGGAGGTAGTGTCCCAGTACGAGACATCCAGAGAGCAAGTATTCCAAGAGCACCAGACAGAAGCTGCAAGACTTTTTATCACCTAGCCTCAGGAATCACACAGCATTGACTCTGCCATACTCAACTGGCTGAAGGGGTCACAAGCCTGCTCAGATTCAAGAGTAGGGGACATAGATCACACCTTTTCTTAGGAGGAGCGTCAAAGAATTTTTGGTCCTTTTAAAAATACTGCCACAGGCAGGTACCATTATCATTACTTTAATAATGAAGAAATAGAAGCTTAGAGAAATAAAGTAACTTGAGAAAGATGACACAGTTAATAGCTGAGAGAGTCCAGATTTGAACCCAAGATTTTTATGTTAAGGTATGGCTTATTTCTTATTTATCCTGCAAAACACATCCCCTCATTTTCCTCCTTATTATCCTCCCCCATCAAACAACAGATTTAGTCAGTTAAATATGGAACTCAGACTATTTTAGAAATGTTGCTGACATAATACTGAACAACTTCCCATTTACCTCCTCCACCTTATAACTGCTACACCTTCCCACCAATGCTCACATTCTATCCCAAGGTTGGGAATCATCCCTTTAAAATGTGGAAGTACTGTGGAGAGGACCCAAGATGGCAATAGAGAAGGCTCTTGAACCTCCCTCCTTCCATGAATGCACTGAATGTACAGCTAACAAGTGGCCAAGTCCCTCTGAGAGAAATTCAGAAACTACCTGAGTGACTCCTACATATCAAGCAAATAAGAAAATACTCACAATATCAAAATGGATAGGAAAGGCTGAGACATACTCTCACCATAAACCCCACCCCTGGCACAGGACCATACAATTGGGATGGAACCCCCAACTCCCAACTTCTCCTTGAGGAGAAAAGAGTTTGGACCACACATCTAGCATCTGAAATTTTAAGGCTCCCACTGAGGGATGGGGGTCCCAAAACATCTAGCCCTGAAAGCCAACAGGGCTTGCATTCACAAGTATCACGAAACTAAGGAAAGAAGCAGTTGTTCCCACCCCCACCCCAGTTTTATTTTGACATAATTGACATATAACACTGTATTATTTTTAGGTGTATAACATGATGATTTGATATATGTATATATTGTGAAATGATTACAGTAAGTATAGTTAACATCCATCACCTCACATAGTTACAATTTTTTTTTCTTGTGAGAATTTTTAAGATTTACTCTCTTAGCAACTTTCAAATATATGATATGGTATTGTTAACGATAGTCACCATGCTGTACGTTACATCCCCAGGACTTATTTACCTTATAACTGGAAGTTTATACCTTTGGACCACTTATATCCATTTCACCCACCTTCACTCATTTTGCCCCCTCACCCCAGCTCTAGCAACCACCAATCTATTCTCTGTATCTATGAGCTTGGTTTTTTCAGATTCCACATATAAGTGAGATCATATGATATCTGTCTTTCTCTGTCTGACTTATTTCATTTCAAATTCAATAGAGGGATTCAAGAGCAGACTAGATCAAGCAGCAGAAAGGATCAGTAAACTCAAAGACAGGGCAGTGGAATTCATCCAATTAGAGGAGCAAAAAGAAAAAAGAATAAACAGGAATGAAGATATCTTTAGGAACTTGTGGGACACCAACAAGCATAAAGATGTATACATTATACAGATCCTAAAAGGAGAAGACAGAGGGAAAGCTTATTCAAAGAAATAATGGCTGAAACTTCCCTAACCTAAGGCAATATCTAATTTATCTAATACCTAAACTAATATCCAGATCCAGGAAGCCCAAAAAGTATCTAAAAAGATGACTCCTAAAAAGACCCACACTGAGACACATTATAATTAAAGTGTCAAGGGTTGAAGACAAAGAGAGGACCTTAAAAGCAGCAAGAGTAAAAACCTGGGTATGTAAAGGAAACGCCTGTAAGACTAACAGCAGATTTCTCAGCAGAAACTTTGCAGGTCAAAAGGGAGTAAGCTGATATATTCAAAGTACTGAAAGAAAAAAACTTGCCAACCAAAAATACTCTACCTGGAAAAGATGTCCTTCAGAATTGAAGGAGAGAGAGTTTTCCAAAGAAAAGCTGAAGGAATTCACCACCACTAGCCCAGCCTTACAAAAAATGTTAAAGGGATTTCCTCAAAATGAAATGAAAGGACACTAATTAGTAACATGAAAATATACCACACACTGGTAAAGATAAATATGTAAGTTAGGCTACAAAACAAGTCTTAATAAACTTAAGAAGACTGAAATCATATCAAGTGTCTTTTCCAAACACAATGGCATAAAACTAGAAATCAATTACAACAAGAAAACTGGAAAACTCACAAATATGTAGAGATTAGACAACATGCTCCTGAACAACCAATGAACGAAATAAGAAATCAAAAGAGAAATTTAAAAAATCTTGAGAAAAATGAAAATGGAAACACAGCACACCAAAACTTGTGGGATACAGCGAAAGCAGTTCTAAGAGGAAACTTTACAGTGATAAATGCCTACCTACATTAAGAAACCAAAATGATCTCAAATAAGCAATATAACTTTACAACTTAAGGTACTAGAAAACTAAGCCCAAAGTTAGCAGAAGGAAGGATATAACAAAAGTCAGAGCAGAAAATACATTAAATTGATACCAGAAAAACAACAGAAAAAAACAATGTTACTAAGATCTATTTTTTGAAAAGATAAACAAAATTGACAAATCTTTAGCTATATTATTAAATAGATTATGACCTATTAACTGACAAAAGGAACTCATACAACTCAATAGCAAAAAAACCCCAAATAACCCAATTAAAAAATGGGCAAAGAATCTGAATAGACTTTCTCTGAAGAAGACATACAAATAGCCATCAGGTACATTAAAAGGTTTTCAACATCATTAATCATTAGGGACATGCAAATCAAAATCAGAATGAGATATCAGTTCACACCTGTTAGTATGTCTATTATCAAGAAAGACAGACAACCAGTTATCTGTCCCCATAACTGCAGCTTAGCAGCAGGAGAATCACCCAGATAGGCCTAGTCAATTTATATAACCATGGAGATAATAAAATGTTTTAAGCTACTATGTTTTGGGGTAGCTTGCTATTCAGTCATGAATAACAGAAACAATCATCTACATTGCTTTCCTTCATTCCTTTATTTCTTTGTATTCATCAATTTCTCAAATAGTCATAGAATCTTGTGGTCAAAATAAATTTAATTCCCCTGAAATCTTGATTGATCTTGAATTTTCAAATTTTATTTTCAAATTTACAGGTGAGGCTCTCTCTAGTTAGTTCCAAATCTATGTGTAAAAGAATGATTCTACCCATTCCACTCTTTGGTCCCCTGAACCCTGGTGGCAGGGTGTGCTGCTGCTGTCACTAGCTGCCATGTGACAGTTCAGAGCTAAGTCAATTACCTTCACTCCCTCTACTCCCTCTGTTGTAATTGCGAGAGCAACACAAGATTTGAAGGTGGCCAATTTATGTTAACTCTCAGCTGTATACTCATTATTGACCAAAACATTCCCATAGATGGTCACAGGAAACAAATAAGACGGCTTAGAAAGTCTGAGTGATGGCAATGGCAGTAAACATTGTAATGAGGAAAGTTACATGGAACCAGTGCAGGATAACAATTTGCAGAATCCACAACAGCATGAAACTGAAAAGATATTAACTATACTTTTGAGAAAAAATAATTCTCATAGAAAAAATTTCATCTAAACCTAATTTTCTTTCAAAGATTTGCCTTATAACTTTAATTTCACTGCATTTATAATGCACATTTCTCCTAGTTACTAGTTTCTATTTATTAATTCATTCAACCAATATCTATTAAGTTACTTACATGTGCTAAGCATAGACTATGCTAGATTCTTGGAATAAAGAAATATGAGAAAGAAAGAGATCCCTACCTCAACCAATTCATAGTTTAGTGCGGTAGACAGAGAAGTAGACAAAAAAAATCAAAATTCAGTTTAAGTACTATACTAAGATAGAGCAAAATAAAGGATACTCTATAAGAAAGGTAGGCTGAGAGATTAAGGGGAATTTCCTGGAATAAAATGATTGAGACTGAAGCTGAGTCTTGAATGATTAGAGGCCTTGCCTACCTGTCTTGGTCTTTGATCCACAGTCTCCATGCCAGGGTTCATCAGCCAGGACAAATATTTACTGACCATGTTTGCAGGACTCTGGCCTGGGTCCTTGGTGTGTCAGCACCCTTCCCCCTCAACAAGGATGAGTCCACAGTCATAAAGTGTCATTCTCCACCCAGTTAGAGCTCATCCAGTGGCTCAGGAAGCATAGCACTGCTCAGGTTGCTCAGACCCTGAGGACTGAGTATTCTTAATGATAGCTTTGCATTTTGATGTAGAAGAGACTTATTCAGTCAACTTTGCTTTGCACGAATCTCCACCCCACTCAACCTTCCAACATCTCTTTTTTTTTTTTTTTTTTTTTTTGGCGTTATGCGGGCCTCTCACTGTTGTGGCCTCTCCCGTTGCAGAGCACAGGCTCCGGACGCGCAGGCTCAGCGGCCATGGCTCACGGGCCCAGCCGCTCCGCGGCATGTGGGATCTTCCCAGACCGAGGCACGAACCCGTGTCCCCTGCATCGGCAGGCGGACTCTCAACCACTGCGCCACCAGGGAAGCCCCCAACATCTCTTTTATTCAGCAAGTCAGTAAACCTTCTCTTCCCATCAATTCCTGAATTTAGTTACTTATCATGAGCCCTACTGGAAATTTTGCTTTTACTTTTGACATTTCAGTCTTGAGATAAGATTGGTAGCACTGCATCTGGTTGATCTTTATATCACTGGAATAATCTTTTCTTTTCTCCCCTGTGTGGGTTCTCCTGCCTCCTTTCATTCATCAGATTCTTGGACGGCTAATGATCCCATGGGTCTCACATCAGCCCCTTTCATGGAAAATCGGCTGCATGAGGTCATTGATCATGTGGTCACCATCATAAAGTAGGGGAGCGAGGGTCCCCAATTTCACCCCAAAGTATTAGGCAGCCTCTTCTTTAGGTCCTACCTTGACTGTTAAGCATGCTGAAAGACAGTTTCTTTTGGAGACAAATTTCCCTGTATTATTTATTTTCCAGCAGGATAAGACGCAAGATTACCTAGTTGCTAAATCCTAAACTGGTAACCTGCAAGGCAAATTTAACCAGGAGATAGATTTTGTTTGGCATTCATGGTATTTTTAAACATTTTTGAATAAGTTGCTTCCATATAAAACTTCGATTTCACATAAAAATCTGAATTTCCAACTTCTTTTTAAAAATTTAGAAGATTTGGCATAATTCAGCCCTCGTTCCAATTAGGATCAGTTATTTTGGGAGTAATAGCTACCCTTGAAATGTAGACTCACGTTCTCCATCTCACTTTAGCCCCTACCCAGTGAACTGAACTCAGAGCCTTTGCATGCATTTTCTTTTCCATTTCTCAACTCCTTCACTTTATGGGGGGAAAAAAAAAAACACAACTGAGACCCAGAGAGACCTCAAGATTTTCCTGGGCTTACACTTGGTGATACAAACAGGACCAGAACTTGAACATGGGTCTCTCTGCTCCACTTCATGGTGCTACCCTTCTATCTTATTTACATCCATAGCTAACTGCTTACTGTGATTAACTGCTTCAAGCTAGTGTCCGAGCAAAGATGGCAGAAGGACTGAACATCAAACTCCAAGCAAAGGGTAGTCATGGATCGAGTCTTAACATTTGGATTTTGAAGAGATTTGAGTATTTTGATTTTTTTTTCTCACCCAATACCTCTTTTCTGTGGCACATTAAAGCAGGTGGATATGAAGGTCATGGGCAAATGTTTTTCTGGTCATTGTACATCTTTGTCCCATGAGAGGATGTGTAATCCCTCCTCACAATGACTTCTACTTAACTTGATAAGGAGAGTCCACTTGAAATATTATGTCAGTGTCACCGACGACTTTGTAACAGAGACGCAGTAGATTTTCATTTTATATTTGGGCCTGGTAGGAGCGAGTTGATAAACATTATTGCACACTCATAATTGTGAACTTCTTTCCAATAAAACATCCTGTTGGTTCTTATGGAGTCGACACTTTTCTAAGTGATGAGATGGAGCCCTCCTTCATACCAGCCAGGACCAGTAGCAGAATTCCAAAGGATAAGCTTTCCCTCTTATTTCAATTTATAGGTATATTGTTATTAGTTTTACTTGTTCCCCAGGAAGCTGATTAACAGAAAATAGTTCCTCTATATTTTTAATGAATGAGTGGCCCATCCCAACAAAAGCATGAAAACTTCAGATTAGACAGAGCTTTTTTTATAACCCTTTTCTTCTCCCCAGAGATGTCCAGGATCTCACAGTGAAGTGCTTTGAGAGCTTCAAGCCAAGGTTGATTTGAGAGCATGTGCAGACTGTGACAGGCTTTCAAGGAAGCCACTTCCCACACGTGCTCCTCTGGTTTCCTCATTGGTGTTCGGGAAGAGGAGGCTGGTTCCTCCCGGTGAGCTGGGTGCTATGACAGATTAGACTTCTATGCAAGAAACTCAATCCTGCACAGCTGATGTACTGCTTTAAACTTAAAGACCGCTTGAGACCTGAAACTGTAAGGTAAGCAGTGCTCAGCCACAATTCTTGAACTTTGAAACTGTGAATGTAATTTGAGGACGTTCCTTAAAACTCTTTGTTGTTTAATGTGAAACTTTAATGTGCTGCCTCTCCCGCTGCCTTTAAGAATAAGAGCTCACTGTCAAATATGCACATATAGCTCTGATTTAAAAAGACACACACACACACAAAAACCCCACTGCTTAAAAAAAAATTCTTCCATAATGAAATAGTCACATAGATATGTTATACTTTTAAACTTGTGTGGAAGTGTCCAGGATGGGCTAGGTTTTCTCTCTGCTCTCAGTCAGTGTAATCAGTGTCCTTTAAAATGGGATCAGATTATCCTTGCTACTTGAAAATGGGTCTGTGTGCAGGAATAATCCTGTAGAGAGAAAACCCCCGTGGAACTGCAACCAAATATCAGTCCAGGTCTGTGGGTCTTTATCCCAAGTGTCGCTTGGTGCTTGCTTAAGCATGGGAGAGGATTAGTGAAAACCCTGCTGTTACAGTGGTCTTGGCACTGCTCTGCAAGACGTGGAAACGCTGCTGGGATCAGGTGTTGCTGTATGCAGGCCTGCTCCTGTGACTGTGGCCAATGAAGCTGGGAAGCTGGAAGCTATTACAGTGCACACCAAGAGCCAGAGGCGTGCCAGACGTACGATGATGCAGAACACGCTCAACAGTATGTATGTAAGGCAGTTACTTGTCTAAAGCTGTTAACAAAAATCCAATCTTTCTGTAGAAATTTATAAGCGCTTTTCATGTTTTCATTCAAGTTCGAACTCCAAAGGTGAAATACTGGATGCTTTTAGGTATCCAAATGCTCTATTTCTAAGAGGGCATCACTGTAAAATCTCTCTCTGTTGTAGGGGAAAATAAGATGTTGAATCTTCTCTCTGTGCTTTGCAGACTGCAAAGGAGAAGACCTACACTATATTCACACTGCTTCTTTTCTCTTAAATCTTTGCCCAAATGTTTCTACTCTCTTACTTTGCCTTTGGCACTTACCAGGGGACTAAGTTAACTGTGCGTGTCTTCAACTTCTCCTTAGATTTCCAAAGCTCTTTTTGTGCCTTTTTCACAGACAGCGCCAAAGTGCATCCAAACAAACCAATTAGATTCTTGCTCGTTATTATCTTTCTCACCATGGATTGCGGTCTATTGATATATTGGCCTCCAGTGCACATTCTTATGATACAGGTTCCCTTCAGTTTACAGGCTGAGAAAGTGAACCCCAGAGGGGCTAGGGCACCCCACCTAAAGTCTGAAGTGACAGCCTTGGTGGGCCCTGGCCTGGATGCCATCTCCCCTCTCCCAGGCTTTCTCCCTTCCAGGACTAAGCTGCGTCCCCTGGCCCCAGTTATTTCCATGAGCCTACCCTTTGAACCACATTACTGATTAGCTGCACACGGTTTAAGTGAGATACTTACTCACTGTAAGGATTAGAATGTCTAAGCTACCTTTGGCCTGAAAGGAAGAAAATTTCCCCACCAGGCATGCAATAAAGAATGTGGGGGTCTGGAAAAGAGAGTGGCTATCTGAGTATTTTTCTCCTTCTCTCCCCATGTTTCCTCCTAGTCTCGACACAAGTTTTTAAAACAGCTCAAACAGAAAGGTGAGGTTCCTAAGGAAATGAGGCTGGGGCTATTTGCTTTGTGCAGCTAGGATACCCAGGATACGAGGCTCACCAGGACAAACAGTGTGTGCCATTGCCTTGTAGAAAAAGTTATTTATTTTTATTTATTTATTTTGCGGTGCGTGGGCCTCTCACTGTTGTGGCCCCTCCCGTTGCGGAGCACAGGCTCCGGAAGCGCAGGCTCAGCGGCCATGGCTCACGGGCCCAGCCGCTCCGCGGCATGTGGGATCTTCCCGGACCAGGGCACGAACCCACATCCCCTGCATCAGCAGGTGGACTCTCAACCACTGCACCACCAGGGAAGCCCTGTAGAAAGTTATTTTTAACCTGATAACATTTCTGCACATCTGCAATCCAAATACCCTGTATGTGAGAATAAATATTTAGGCAGTGTGTTGGCTTCATTAACCAGACACTACATCACAGTCATTCTTAGGAATTCCTTTTCTTGTTCTAATAAAACTAAAAGCAGAAGAAAAAACAAAAACAAAACAGTTGGGGGGAGAAACAAAGGTGAAATATACTGCCTATGTCAGTTCAGGAAAAACTGCCTAAAAAGGGACCAGAAAAATTTTTCAAGATTTCTCTCTTTCTTTATCTAAGGATGACATCTCCTCTATTGAAAGATTCACTGAAGTTCTTGTATTTTTAAAATTTCCGACAGTCTTGAGTCTTTTCCTCATAGCTGCACTCAGACTCTGATTTCTCAGCATGGGAATGCTTGGGGTGAGTTCCCAAAAGATAAAGGCACTAGAATTATAAGCACTAGGAATAAGAATTCTCTGTCATTGTTAACAACCAAACCCTGAGGAAATCACCACCATTACAGAACTCACATTTAAAGAATGTCTCATTTGTCTCTAGCGGTAATAGTTTCCTTTATTTTTATTTTTACTTTTCATTTTTATTGAATGAATGGAAGGCTGAAGGAATAGTTGAAATTAACTTCTACAATTTCATATTCTATGTGAAGCACGTTCCTTCAATCATTCTACAAGTTTTCACTGAAATTACCAGGCATGCAATTCTAGGTGAACAAAAACCCTGAGAGATGAGGTAAGACCATTTTATTTTTTAAAAATTCTAGGAAGGTGAGGACTATGACCTAAAAGTTAGTAATCCTGACTGTATCCTTTCACAGAGAAGATGGAAAATAATTTAGATGTTTTATCTTATGTAATTCAGTATATTAGGCAAAATAATAGAAAGTGTAACCTATCACCTATGTACCTGGTAGCAGCACTACAGGGCTCAGGAAGAGATGGCTGGCAACTTACAGGAGCTTTTGGTGACTCCAATATACCCTCCCTCTCAGACAGCAATAAATATAGACCGGGAGGTAACAGCAGGACCAAGCAGCAATCATGGCCCTTGAAACTACACTGGTTTTTAAAATCATAGTAATAATAGTAAGGTGGGTCAAGGGAAAATTAGCATCGGAATACAGACAGGGTAAGAGAATATTAAATGTATGTCATATTCTTGAAGTGATTCTGTAGAGATGCCAGAGGCTGGAGAAGTTGAGCAATTTCCTTAAGAATTGGTCAGTGTAAAATACTTGGAATAAAGGGCCTGGACGACATCCTAGCCAAGTCTGTCAGCACTTATTTTAAGTAGGAAGTTACTCCCCATTGCTGTCTTTAGACAGCTTCAAAAGGAACTTATACATATTGCTTAATTTTCACAAACTAGCAAGATTTTAAAATGGATTATTAAAGGAGTGGTTTGTGGAACAACCAAAAGAGAAGCTAGTGGATCCCTAGAATCCATCATAGATTCACTCAAAAGAAAATCACCTTGATAGTCACATTTTTTTTCTCTATTGTATTATTAGCCTGGTAGACAGATAGCATGCAATTTAGCCAAAAATAATTTGGTCTAAAGCAAATTGGTCAACAAAATAAATTAGTTGAAAATGAACATCTATCATTATATGTTCAATTATGGGTGATAAAACATAGGACAGCTTTATAGAGCTATAAGTATCTATAAAAATTATTTTACAATTTTCAGAACTTTTTATCATTATGCATAACGAGTTCATCTTCAAACAATTACTCTGTCTTTACTATGAAAAGTTTGAACGATTAAGGAATTGCTCAAGGAACAAGCTAAGGATCAAACAAAAGGAGCTAATCATTTGAAGCTAATAGAGTAACTGAACAATTGACTACCACTGTGACTTATGTATTATTTTAGACTTTTTAGCCAACACATGTTCATTATGGGAAAATTATAAATACAAACCAGAAAAGAATTTGTTTACCATAATGACATTCAAATAGGACCAACCAATGATTGCACATTATTGTATGACAGCCTTCCACATGTGTTTCCTATGACTATATATGATATTTTGCCTACCATATGGTATTTGAAAACTAGTATATTAAAAAAAATAATCCATCAGTTGTTGGACATTTGCATTCTTTTAATTAACTGCTGAACAGTTAGATTGTTTCAATCATTCTACATTATAAGTAAGGCTTGAAAGGAATAACTAGCTGGAAATGAACTAGAAATTTAAAAAAATCAAACTATTGAGAAAAGGCAAAATAGAAACAAAAATATATAAGATACAAAATGGGTCACAAATCTGTCCAGAGTACACAAAAATGACCAACTTTGAAAAAACACCAATTGGCATTATTCCGTTTTAACTAGGTCATTGTTTGGACAAAATTGTCTTCTTGACCATATTGCTTTTTGTCAAATTGCTTTTAACTAAATTAAATCAGGCCAAATTAGCAGGAAACATTGTTCAAGGAAATGCAGTAGACAAAATACTACCACATGAACTTCAGTGGGGCACTGTGTAATTCCTTCATGATATTATTGGAGACAAGATTAAGAAATATGAGCTGAGCTAATGCAATTAGGAAGATTAATAACTGGTTGAATTAACATACTTAGAGGTACTTCTTAGCAACCGGGGGTGCGTGGGGTGGTGTCTGGTATTGGCTTATAACAAAACTCTGTTCTTGGTCTTATCCTAATATTCTTTTCAGTGTCTTAGATAAATGTATGTTTAACAAATTTTTTAATATAATGCCAATATATTATTGTGTTGACATCATCAAAATCCAAACAGATCTTAACACGTTGGAATAATGATCTGAATCTACCTAGACCTACATAACAATGATAAATATAAGATTATTTACTTGGTTTATAAGTGTAAATGTACAAGTACTGGTTGGAAGAACTTACACTTGTGAAATAAGACTTTATGATTTTGGCTGATAGTAAATTCCATACAGTGTAGACAAAGAAGGCAATGTGGTCTTTGGTGACACTGTTAGAAGCACAGGGGAGGAGTATGAATGGGACATGCTGTATGCAGAGCCCTGTGCTAACTATAGTGCAGGCCCCACCCCTGTGATTTTCATTGCTTGTGAGTACACACTCCATCCTTGAACTACCTTTGAACGCTGCAGCCCAAATTATTGGTCAATTCAGATGATGACTTCAAGACTTGCTACTCCAAAAGATCTTTTCATTTCAATGTCACTGAGGCATTTGTGGGTGAATATGGAGAGGAGGGTAATAGCTAGCCCAGAAGGGCAGGAGACATCTTTGAGTCTCTACAAGATTAAGAATAATGATTAGATTTTTTCAACAAAGTGTTAATAGTTGGATAGTCAGGGCCCTGTAGGACAGGGTCATGTAAGAAAATATTCTTCATATCGTGTCAGTTAGTGACCAGGGGAAAGATTCCAGATGCAGTGGAACAAGGCTGTGAAAGTCTAGAAGGATCATCTGAGTTCCAGGAGATGGTATGAAACACACCAGCTAAACCCAGGCATGAAAGGCTCGAGAATGCATGAGTATGCTCTGAAATGATTGAAAGACTCAGGAGAGAATGGAAGCCATTGATGAGCTGACCTCTTCTCCCTGTCCCACTGCTAGGACTGTGTTTATCTACATGGTAGAGGTATCTGCATTCCTTTTGATTTGTTTCTACAAGGGTTGCTTTCCTGTGTCTGTACTCCTTTTCACCCATCTGCATCTGCTGATTATTGGCTCGGGGTTGAGTCTTTAGTCCAGATCTGCAAGTGATTCTCAGCAGGCTGTGACTTCCATTGCTCTTAATCCAGTGTCACTGGAAAGAAGTCAGTACGTAGTGTGATTTAGAGCACAGCCTAAGATTTAGAGCCAGGCCCTGCCGCATGACAGCTTTGTGAAAGGCACTTAAGTTTTATCAGTCTGTTTCCTCATGGGCAAATAGAGATCATAATAGTATTAACCTGGTAGGGCTGTCAGGAGAATTAAATAAAATCACGTGTGGTAAGCCACTTAGCATGGCGACTGGAACATTCAATAAAAATTTTAATTGCTATTGTTGTTGCTTTTAATTAGCCTCTATGCCAATCCTGTATATCCCCCGAGGCTGAACAAATACTGATGTAAAGTAACACAGTGGCCTTCAGGGCTAGAAGCAATTATGAGGACTAGCCAACTGGCACTGTAATAAAAGGTGGGACCCAGGCAGCTTCAACACAATAAGGTATTCAGAAGGAAGATGAATGACCAGCAATGGACATACCTTCCGCTCACCTCCTCACCCACAGTCCCAGGAAGTGTTCTCTTCAGTGTCCATCTAGAACTTACCACTGTGAGCACAGAGCTAGCCTCCCTGACATAAGGGAACCCACTCCTATTCTTGGGAGGTTCTGCCACTACCTTACAAGCAGAAATTCTTTTTTTTCCTGAGACTTTAACAGAATAGTCTACTAAGCCCTCATGTACCTTACAATACAGCTTGAACAATTATCAACTCATAGCCAGATTTGCCTTATCTATACTCCCCCACAACGCCTACCCCCAGATATTTTTGTGACACGAGCAAGATGTCATCACTTCATTATAAATATTTCAGTTCAGGTTCAAAGACCCAGGCTTGGTTTTAGCCCTTTTTCCCCCGACCCAGGAACCATTTCTGATGGATATTTGAAATAATTAAGTCAAAAGTGTGTCAGTGCAACAGTTATTCAGCACCCACGAAAAAGGATAATTTTGTAATAGATCACATGAAAAACATTTTTACCAATGAAGAGGTATCAGGCTCTTTTCACATTTTTACATC
Organism: Hyperoodon ampullatus; assembly: GCF_949752795.1. Lineage (NCBI taxonomy): Eukaryota > Metazoa > Chordata > Mammalia > Artiodactyla > Ziphiidae > Hyperoodon > Hyperoodon ampullatus. The sequence goes on from NC_136929.1 coordinate 68,472,809, forward strand.
TCTGAAATCAGGATGAATTTTACAATTGATGGCAAGCAATAGTCCAATTGACAGTGTTATTTTTCTTTCTTCATACATAACCTAATGATCCATCTCAGAAGATGATATCTTAGAAATGAAGAAATGCAATACTTGAGAAAATAAATGGACATACACTTAATCTACACACAAATAACATCTAAAACTATGTGCTTCACTGCCTTTTTACACACTTTCTGACACATGTCCATATGAACAAGAAAATGATAATGAATTCAAAGTAAATTGAGTATGTAAGTTCTGAAAGAGAAAAACAGATATTTCTGAACACCTTAGGAACAACCTGGAAAGTCTGGAAAAGAGATAAAAACCACATAAGGATTTTATCCCAAAAGGCACAGAAGCATACCTAATATGGAATATGAAGCCTGAAATTCTCAAGATGAAGTTGTCTCTCCTTTAATAATGTTTCCATAGTCAAACCCTCCTTTCTTTATCATCAGTGCCATCTTCACTCATTGCTTTAGCTTTCAGAAGTTTTGTAAATGGAGATAACAGAAATGACATGGCGTGGTGAATGTGACAAGAAAGGAAAGGAGGGTCACGTGGTGGCCCCAAGGGGTTGGGAAAACACATACTTTTGTCGGACGCAGAAGAGCTGGTACGTTTATGCAACTGCACTGTTTCTGTATCAGCTAATTTGACAGGCAAACGCATCTTGTGGACATTTTTAGAGCTGCATGGTAAACAATATTTTTAAAAGTCTGGTGTGATAAGGGATCACGGGATCTAGGACGAGCTGTGTGACTGGGCAATCGGCTAAGGAATCTCTGAACCTGTCTCCTCATTTTAAAAAAATAGCGGACTAAAGAAGACTCCTTACATAGCAGACTCCTGACATTAGACTGTGACCTTCAGGAGGGCAGGGATTTTTGACTCTTTTGTTCACTGTGAGAGCAGGGTCTGACAACACACTAGGTGCTCAACAGATGCTGAGTGATGAGTGAATGGATGGATGAGTTTAGTTCCCAAACTCTGGGACAAATGCAGGGGAAGAGAGAATTTACTTCCAGTAATCGCGACTGGTCTAAGAATGTTCACTAAACACTGTGTAAACTGAACAAATCATGTTTCCCATAAACATGATTTACCACTTGTCAAATATATGTAGGTCCTTTTGTGGTCAATAAGAATTTAAAACTGTATAATTAATGTTATGTAGCACTGTGTGAAATTCTTCAACAGTATGAGCAAACACTATACAGTACTTAGTTTGACAGCTACCCTAAGCACTTTAAATTTATTAGCTGATTTACTCTTCACAGCACACTATGACGTAGAAACTTTAATTATCCCTAGTTTGCACACGCAGACACTGAGGTAGAGAGGTGCAGAGATGGAACTGACATTCAAATCCAAGCAACCTGGATACAAAGTCCCTGCTGTTAACCACAGTGTTCAATTAGTATCGCCAAGGAGTCTTCTTTCTAGCTCATGCAGTAACTCCAAGACTGAAATGACATCTAAGATCCTGTCCAGCCCATAAATGCTGTGCTTCTGTATAGTGAGTCCTGATCCATATATCTGTAACATTTAAATAGCAGCACACAGGGCATTCAGAGAATCATTGGCAATTTCTCCTGAGACCCATGGAGGTGGTGGTATAAATTTTCCTCCATTTAGATATTAAGAAGCTGTGGCATGACCTTCCCAGAAATTCTGCCAGAAGCCCTGGGGTCAAAGGAATGTGCAGACCTTACTAAAAGGCTGAGTCTCATTTTAGCAGCAGCTTCTCTTCCTTCAGGGGCAAGTGAGGTTATTTTACACCTCAGTTTATTCCAGGTCCCTGTGGTCTGGGACAGAGTATACTGACACATTTAGCCCAATGGCTTGCACTGAACCAGCCAAGTGACATTGACTTATGACCTTCCCCTTTGGGACCCTCATTAAGCATAAGCTTTGACACCCAAGAGAACCCTGGAGAGAGTCAAAGCTTGGAATTCATTTCCTTTTTAGCTTAATGGTTCCCTCTTCTCTCATTTTGGATCAGATCTTTCTCAATGGATGCCTCTGAAAGCCGGCCAGCCTCCTGTTGGTTAAACGTTACTGAGTCTCATTATTGGGAGAAAAATGGGAAAGCCAAAATAATAAAGAAGTACTTTCTCCCATAAGAGAAAAAATATCCTAGGTAGTAATTACTCCATATTCTGAAATGATCCTACGAGGCATTGTCTTTCCATCAAAATTAAACAGTACAAAGGAACTGGCAGGAGACGGGAGCTGGTGGAAAAAGTATTGTTTCTACTTAGCTGCTGGTCAAAAGAAATAATTTGAATGTTCTTCTTACTTACTTATTTACTTAGAGGTACAAAACTAACCATTAATTCTTGACCATAACAAGATTAAGTATCTGTAGATTGTTTTCTTACTTTTTGTCCTCAACTTGATAGCCTTCTCTATGTTTTGTGGCATTAGGTTAAGAGTTCTTAATGTTTTTTTCTTTCTTTTGTGGGGATGGGGTTGGGGAAGGGGGATCATATATTCTTTGAGAATCTGAAAAATGCCACAGGGATGGTTCCTTGAAGATTTTCATAAATTGCATAAGATGTCAGAGGGTTCAGGTATTCTCCTCTTCCAACTTCCACTCTACAAGGAGTAGTAGGTAAAACATGATTAAGAATTACCTTGAATGAGAAGTAGGGATTCACCTTTAAGGAACCTGAGTTGTGTTACTGGGTGCTTCACTGATTGCTGCCTGACCTTGAAATGGTGGCCCATTAACAGGGACTCCACCTCCTCTGGCCTCCTTTTTTCTCATCATTGTGACATTTACAAATAGTTTATAAACACTTTCACCCACACTGTCTCACTGTATCCTTTTGGCCAAGAGGGGTAAGGTTTTTAAAGGTGGTCACTGAAATTCAAAGCAGGCAGCTGACTTCCTCCAGGTGAGAAAGAGCATTGTTAAGTCCATGGCATGCAGCAAGCTGTGAATGCCTTAAAGGGACTTTTCACCAAATTCAAAGTCAATGTAGCTCCACACTTTTTCAGAGAAAAAAACATCAAAGGAAATAAACTATTTATGTGGAACCCCTGCTGTCGATTTGTTCTTTCTCACTATGACGCCAAAGACTTAACAGCTGTAAAAACAAATTGAATGTGTCTGCTACTAACTCCTTATTTAACGTGGTATTATGAGTGATGATGGGCCACAAAGCAAGAATATGTAGAATGAAGAAAGCCTGCAGGGGAAGCTTCACATGGTGAAAAAGCTACCAAGTAGAATGGAAATGTGATGTTGAAAAATTAGTGCCTCTTCAGCACCCCTACATTTTCCCTCTCAGGTCCTGAGTCCTGATTGGAAAAGACTTGTGATCACTGGGCAAAAGAAATGTCTGTGTTTGTCTCTGGAGGGACGAGGACAGAATAGAAACTAGTACCCACTGGTGTTTGTACAACCTGATTCCCGTTCCTCCCTTCCTGTGGAGACTGCACTTGGACGCTTCACTTCCTGTTACAGGTTGCCAAGCTCTCTTCAGAGAGGTGAGGTCAGACTTTATCACTGCTCACTGGAGGAGGAACACGTGCTGTAGCGTCAGGTTTCGGCCGGTAAAACAGAAGCTGGTCTCATTCAAGGGAGTTTGGAACCATGGGCCTTTCATTTCCCTGTTAGAGAAGCTTTAAACTAGATTAAATCTGACAGAGCCCACCTGCCTTCCTCCTTCCTGCTCTCCATCCTCCCTCTTCCTTCTCTCTCTCTTTCTGAAAATTACAGGCAGGGAAATGTATTTGTGTATAGTTAAGGATCTGTTGCACTTCTTGTCTATACTGTGACAGGCTACATGTTTTTGAAGACCGGGACACAGAATTTCATCACTTTGTGATATACAAGTTTCATTTTATGGATTCAGGAAATGGGTGTTCGGTGGGTTAAGACATGGCCACAGAGTTAGTTAGGAGGCTAGAAGTGATTCCTAGTGATGCTTTCTCTCAAATCACCAAATTGCCTCCCTAGATATTACTATTGGAAAGAGTGGCTGAGCTGAAGGCAGATATGGGAGTGTGGAAATAATGAAGACCACCCTAATGCGAATACATGGAGGTGATTTAATTCAGAGATTACTATAACAAGGGAATCAGACACCATCACAGGCATTTCACAGACTCAAAGGCAGGCAGAGGAGTGGGAAAGCTTTAGAGTGGAAAAAGGAATGATGGAAAAAGGAATGATGGAAAAAGGTGTGACCTTTCTGGACATTGCTAGCACGTGGAAGCAGGAGGAGGGCCAGCTAGACGTGGGGCATCCTATGTGATTGGTTAGGAGAGCATTTTTTGGCTAAATAACTCCTGAGTTGGAAGCAGGGATTAAAAATAGGGAAGTTGATAGTCACTGGCCCAGTCCTGACTCTAATGGGCCGGCTGCTCAGAGGCTGGCCTCAGAGCTCAGTTGTTACGTACGGTCCAGCCGTTGCAGGCTTATATGTTCAGTCTCTCAGGAGGGATTACTAAGGAATGAAGCCCTTTTCCATCTTCCAGGGGAGACGGATCAATGATACCTTTGAGTTTTCCTTCTCCTTCACCCTCTGTGCTCCATCTATCACAAGTTCTCTCCCTGAGAAATCTCTCTGACACTCACTCTTTTCTTCCCACTAAGTTTTTGTCAAGAACACCATCTCCTCCCTCAGGAATTGCTAAAACTCTGACCTAGCCAGACTCCTTCCTCCATTCTCCTGACCCTTAAGTTCATCCAGCGAATTGGCCACTCTTAGGCTAATTACCCCCAAACCAGCTGCCTTTGTGACACCCAGGCTCAAAGCAAATGAAACAACACCTAATATGGCTCCATCTTAACCAGTGAAGATCAAATTTGTAAAGTCTTCAGCCCGACTTTCAAATCCCTTCATGATCTGGCCCACACTGCCAACCCGGCTTTATTTCCCCCATCCTTTACTACCAGCTCCCCAGCTCTCCAATGCTATGGGTGGTAAACCACTCAAAGAAAGGCCCTGGAATAGGCACCTAACGGGCTATGAATTTGGTCCTCAGTTAAGCCATGTGTATGGCTTTATGTTGTATGGCCACAGACGGTTCCCTCACACCTGATATAACCACATAGAAACATGTCATAAGGTCAACCCCAATTCACCTTTTAGATTTTTTTTTAAGTATTTTATAATTTAGAAAGCATTTTTCATATTCATCACTTCAAATGATTCTCCTAACAAACCTGGGAGAAAGTTTGATGCAATATTTTATAGATGAGAAAATACATGCTTCATAAATTATGTGATTTACCCCGAAGCCATACAGATAGTAGATGGGAAGAATAAATAAATAAACAATATTTTCAGTCTCTGTTCTTAGAACCATGCTCTGGGTATCCATCCACCTGACCACCTATTGCACATAGTTTTTTCTGAATGCTGTAGAAATCTTGGGCAATATATAAAAGGGTAAAAATGACAGAAAAACTCACCTATAAACACTTCCCTATAGATAACCAATGTTAACATTTTGTATATTTCTTTGCAGTTCTTTCTCTACTATTCCAAAATAATTGATCCCAAACTGTATATAATTTGTATTGCTCTTTGTTAATTAAATATATGACAAAGATATCTCCCCATGTTTTAATAGTTCATAAGATTCATATGAATATTTGATGTATTTCATTTTTTACACATATAAAATGTAATAAACTATACCCAAGCAACTAAACATTTAGTTTGCTTACAACCTTTCTATTTTTTTAAATGTTGCTATCAATTTTTTGTCCATAAAGTATCTTGATCATTTACTGAGCATAGTTCTAAGATTTCTATCATTGAAGACAATATTGTGTGATATTAGAATATTATTTTCTAGAAATATAGTTTTAATTCAAACTACTATCAGCAGTTAATGGGAATAAACACCTCACCTCACTCTCACCAACACTGAATTTGATGTTCTCCAAACCTTAAGAAGTTTATGGAGAAAACAGTGTCTCACTTTTACTTGTATTATTATTGTTTACTGCTACTGAGACCAATTTTTTTTTTTCAGATTTTCATCAGCTTTTTATATTTCCTCTCTGGAAAAACCTTATGTCTCCTTACCCATGTGGGTAATGGGGTTGTGGCTGTTTTCAAATTAATGGGTATGAGCTTTAAACATTAATTTTAACCCTTTGTGATCTCTTCTGAAGCAACTCTAAAGAAGGTAGAGAGCGCAGTGGACCCTCTGCTTCCGCAGATTTCAATTTGTTGTTTCCTCAGAAAGCAGCTAAAGGCCCAGGGGCCACGTCTGGTACAGAGAGGGAGGTTTTTCTCAATAGAACTGGATTGGAAAGTCCCCAAGAACAGGCATTCCATCCTCTTATATCCTCAGTGGAGACTAACCCAATCCTGGGCCACACTGAGGTACATAACGAACACTTGACTTCTCAGCTTAAGATAAAGGGGGGAACAAGACCGTAAAGTGAAACGTACTCGATTTGCTGGAGGCCACAGAGCAAATCATGGGTATCCTGTTCCCCTGACCAGCCACATACTGACTGGACTTCTAAGCTCCTATGATCAAGTTTGTTAAGGACAAGAGTATCAATGCTTCCAAACAGTATTTTGCCAGAATTTCTGGTAGTCTTTCAATTACAAAATTTTCAAGACAAAGCAAATTTTAACATCATTTTATACCTGCAATAGTGTGTCTATGTATAATCAAATTAACCCAAGTGCGATAACTCTAAACTATTTAGAATCTCTGGTAAACAGTTTTAGGGTTGAATAAGAAATAAACTACTTTAATGGTGATATATTGGTGAGCCTGTATTAGAATATAATCAGATGTTTTTCTTTCTGGTAGGTCATATTCCCATTCCCCCCCATCCCCTCCCCCTCTGCCCACCCCCGCAATACACACATACATATACTCCCTAGTAGAGTTCCTACCCACCCCCAAATTTTCAGAATTAACAAAATTCAGTATGTGTCAGAGTTTGCCTTACCTTCTTACTTCCTCTTCCCTTTACTGGCCTTACAAACCAGGCTTTTCAGATTGGTCACCTGGGAGGGTAACCTTTATCAGCGTCTGCTTCCAAAAGAGAACTAGAAATCGAGGGGCAAATCCTTTTTATCTCTTTTCTTGTGACCCCCCACATTGCCATTTCGTGTCCAATTTAGGTCTCTCCAAATCACCTGGCTTAGACCCCATCACACTTACTGGCATTTTCGCCATGCTGTCTGGACTCAAGAACAGTTGATTCTGTTTTTATTAGTTAATGTCACGATGAGCTCCTACTCTTTGAGTACCTTTCTGCCAGAAATCCAGAGTTGTCAGATAAAAGATATCCAGTTTAATTTGAATTTCAGAAAAACAACAAAAAATTTTTTAGTGTATGTCCCAAATGTTGCACGGGACATATTTATAAAAAGTTAGTTGTTGTTCATCTGAAATTCAGCTTTAACTGGGTGTATTTTTATTTGCTAGATTTGGCAATCCTACCAAGGAAGCAACACCATCAAGGAATTAACAGCACAGATCAAAGAGGTATTTAGTGTACGCCCCAGACATGGCAGCAAGAACCACCAAATGTCACCATCAAAGAAAACAACTGCACACCAGGAAGGGTGTAGACCTGGTCAGGACAAGCAAGTGAAGGCCAAAATCCAGGCAAACTGTAACACTCAGGATCTTTCCCACTGACATGGAATTATTAAAACTAGAGATATTTTTTTAAAATTGAATAAAATTTAATAGTTAGAGCAGTTTTAACTGTTAGAAATATCTTTTTAAACCAATAGAAACTACGAGAAGTCGCACAGATAAATAGTGCTATTTTAAAAAACTAAATCTTGCCTAATGTTATTGACATAAAGAAACATATGAATTTAGTAAAGACAAACTGCTCCAGCACAAATCCGCTGCAGCCTCGCTGGGAAGGGCTCCATGGGGGACACAGCATCACTGGCTCTGCCACACCTACATACCTAGCCTCCACTCCCCTCCCTCCAAGGTCATCTGAGGACCTCTCAACTTTTTTAAAGCTCTATTCAAACAGAGCATTGGCGTCTCTGGAATTTAATGAAGAGTTTTATCCAAGAACAGAATGTGAAACTATATCAGGTATGATTTAAACCCGTGAGTAATCAAGATTTAGATATTTTATTTGGGTTATAGACATAGCTTCCCAACTTTGAGTACATGGGAAGTTTGAATTTTATGAGCAATGGTGTAGTTGGGGGGGAAGAGGGAAGGCTAAGTCTGGATTAGCTAGCCCAGAATGTCATTTTGCTCGAAAAAACTGCTGCCACTGATGCCTGAAAGATAAATTTTTAAAACTGATTTTTTCCCCAAATTGTGGGCCTACTGATTTCATTTAGCCTTTCCAAGTAAAAGAAGACTTTTGATCTGCCCTACAATTGCATTTCAACAAGGATATTTTGGCTTTTGCATCTCTGCTGGTGAAGGGATTATTGGAGTGAATAATAAAAGTATGTTGAGAAAAAGATTCTCCAGGCTAAGAGTCAGAAACTATCCTTAAATTAATGTGACTTAATTTTTCAATAATTTGGATTTCTTATCTGCCAGAAGAGGAAAATACTAACTACTCTACCTCCCACAGAGTTTATGAATTATAGACACAAAAAAGCACTTTGAAAAATTAAAAGCACTGCATAAACATAATAAGCATATTTGTACACCTATGTTTATAGCAGCATGATTCACAATAGCCAAAAGGTAGAAACATCTCAAATGTCCACCAACTGATGAATGGATAGCCAAAATGCGATATATACATAAAATTAAATATTATTCAGTCTTAAAAAGGAATAAAATTCTGACACATGCTACAATATGGACGAAACTTGAAGACACTGTGCTAAGCAGAATAAGCCAGTCACAAAAGAACAAACGTTGTATGATTTCACTTATATAAGGTACCTGGAATAGTCAAGTCCACAGAGACAGAAACAAAACTGTGGTTACCAGGGGCTGGGGGAGGATGGAATGGGGAATTATTGTTTAGTGGGTACAGAGTTTCAGTTTAGGATGATGAAAATGTTCTGGATGCTGGTGATGGTTGCATAACAATGTGAATATACTTAATGGCACTGAACTGTACACTTAAAAAGGGTTAAGATGTTACATTTTACATTTTATATATTTTACCACAATAAATAATATATACTACTGTGTATACTATAAAATAAAAATATAATTTATAGAATAAAATAATAATTAGAAATGATAGTAGATAGATTTACTGGTGTAAGTAGTATTAGTAATGAAAATAGCAATAATTTAGGTAGGTTGGAGAAAGCTTTCAGATTGACTGGATTCATGTAAAAGGGTGGGCTCAGCCACCTAGATCAAAATATTATGATGCTGGGCTTCCCTGGTGGCACAGTGGTTGAGAGTCCGCCTGCCGATGCAGGGGACATGGGTTCGTTCCCCGGTCTGGGAAGATCCCACATGCCGCAGAGCAGCTGGGCCCGTGAGCCATGGCTGCTGAGCCTGAGCATCTGGAGCCTGTGCTCCATGACGGGAGAGGCAACAGCGGTGAGAGGCCCCTGTACCGCAAAAAAAAAAAAAATATTATGATGCATTTGTGTGCATAAAGTGAGGAGGCAAAGTGGCCTTTAGACAATTACGTCTAAAAATTTCAAAGCAAATTAAGGACTCTAGAGGAAATTTATATATGTTATAAGAATCCTATGTTATAAGAATAAGTTAAAAAACGATTTAGTTTTCCCCAGAACTTACCCCCAAGCAGTTTAGGAAAAAGCTTTGAACATCTGCATATTTTCTACGTTGAACTTTAAATCTGCAGTTTCAGAGCCTCTGCTGTGTTTTGATACCTTCCTGTGCAATATGCTAACACTTATTACTTACCTGTTTCTCTTTCCTGATAATACTGTGAGGTCTGTGAGGACAGGGATCATGTGACTTCTTCAACACTTGAATATATAGTACCTAGCACACAGCCTGGCACTTAGTAGGTGCTCGATATGTTATTTGTTGAATGAATGAACAGATGCATGGGGGTGATGGAATCATATGTGAAGCATATTTTAGAGCTAAATAGGCTTTGGGATATCATCACTCCAGTGGGTGAACATGTCAATATATTTACACCAACATCCTGACTAGAGGGCTGCAGGGTTCAGGTTCTCCAGGGAAAGTTCTTGGGACAGAGGATCAGTAGAGGGTTTGTCTGGGCACACCTGCCCCTCTCAGGTAAGTCCCAGGGAGTCTCTGGTCTGAATGAACCAGGTCTTAAAGACCTGGGCATGATCTGCTCATTGAAACCCCCTTGGGAATATAGGTTTCCATAAGAATCTAAATTATTCTGAGGACTTCCTGGGTTACACATCCACAGTGAGATTCTCAGGGCCATTCAGGAAATCCAAGAGAGATCCCAACTTCCATCCCTGCTTTAAATTCTCTGGCCTATTAAGTCACTCTAGCCCATATCCCCTACTAAAGGGGATACTCAGGTCTAGATGACTGATGTGGTACGGGAGCACAGACCCAGGCCCAGCTAACCAGACCTGACTGGTTGAGAGAAGCTCATAATCTGATATTTTTTAGAAATTTTTCATCTTTTTAAAATTTTTAAAATATTTTCGAGAGCTAAGCAAAACAAATCTGTAAGTTGGCCATGAGTTTACCTGAATAGATTGAAAAGCTTGCCAGACTTCCAGATATTTTTTAGATTGATCTTCCCTTTTGTCCTTCCATTCTTCTTTCCCAACACTCTTTTTTCTTCCATTCCCCCTCTCCCCTTCCTCCCTCCAATCTCTCTCTCCCCTCCCTTCTCTTCTCTTCCCTTTCCTTTCTTTCTTCATTCCTCCCGTCCATAATATTTATTGAGCAGCTAGTATTTCCAGGGACTTTTTTTTTTTTTGGCGGTACGTGGGCCTCTCACTGTTGTGGCCTCTCCCGTTGCGGGGCACAGGCTCCAGATGCACAGGCTCAGCAGCCATGGCTCACAGGCCCAGCCGCTCCGCGGCACGTGGGATCTTCCCGGATCGGGGCACGAACCCATGTCCCCTGCATTGGCAGGCGGACTCTCAACCACTGTGCCACCAGGGAAGCCCTCCAGGGACTATTTTTAGCACTGAATATAGACCAGGGAAAAAGCAGACTATATAAAATCAGAATTTAGATTCTGGTGGGGCAGGAGGGGAGACAGGCAGTAAATAAATAATTAGAATACATAGTGGTAATTGGAGAAAATGATAAATGGAGAAAAATAAAGCGGGAAAGTGGGAAGGAGTGGGGGAAGGTGTTGCAAATTTAAACAGAGCCCGGGGAGAACGGTAAGTGCAAAGGCAGGACGGGAGTGTGACCCGCATGGACTCAGAGCAGATGGCATCAGTAACTTGCTTAAATTCTTCTGCACTAAAAATCTCTGCTTCTAGTAAGTTGCCCATTTTCAAGCATTATCACTGCAAGTCTCTCAGGGAGCCCAGCAGCAGCATTCCCCTCAGGACTTGAAACTTCAGCTATGCATGGCAGCAGTCCCAGGAACCAATTCCTGATCTTCCTTCTGGCTGTTTCTATACTATGCTCCTACGGAAATTTACCAACAATTTACGTTTGTTAATTCATTTATTCATTTGTGAAATAGCTACTATGTGCCAATCACTATATATAATGCTGGGGAATCAAAGATGAAAAATCACAACTAATGCTGTTCACAGGGCTTGCATTCTATTTATCTAAGAAGCAAAGACAAATAGATGAAATAAAGGGTCTCCCTCTCTCTATCTCTCTCCATATATATATATATATATATATATATATATATATATATATATATATATATATATATATATATATATATGGACACACACACACACATACATATAAAGAGGATCACATCTACCTGGGAAGATCAGGCCTGGAATGGGCTGGGAGGGGAGAAATAAGAATGTCTTAATTTGAGAGCATAGCAGTGATTAAGAAAGTCTCTGTTTATTACAGATTTGTATGTCATTAAATACTGACTGCAATATATTAGCTTCCTGGGTTGATGTATTAGAGACAGTTATAGAAAAATACCATCAATTCTTGCCAATAAACATATTTCTCCTCTCAAGGAACTATCCATTGCTGCAGGTCTGATTTCAGCTGCATAATACTTAGGCAGAATTTTAGCTCATGCAATTCAAAAGAAAAGTTTATTAAGGTTTATTAGTGTTCTTTATGCCCACTTACTACAAAATAACATTTAAATTTGAGTTAAGCTCTCACTAATATTTACATTCTGAATTTGGAAAGATATTAGGTATTAGGTGTGCTTATCTTATTAAAGTTAATTATAAGAAAGAAGAACTCCTATTATTAACTTGCATTTCTAAAGCATTCCGAATTGTAAAATGCCATACTGTTATTTTGTGCACCCATTTCTCAGCATTCGTCCAGGGAGCTAGAGACAAGACAAGCAGTCCCTCTCACAAAGAGAGAAATGAACCCCTCCACGAGGTGTGTCTTGTCAAGGGCCACAGAACCTGACATTGGAGAGGCAAAATAAGAAGCCACAAAGTCTGATTCCTGGGTATTATTCTTTTGATTAAAGACTCCTTCAGTTCAATCAGCTACAGAAGATTTAGAGGTATGCAAAAATCAGGCAGAAGTATTTCCAAAACTTTCCATATCTGACTCAAGGTAAAATCACAAATTAACCTAACAGCTTTTGCACCACGGGCAGGATACTTCTCAGATATTTACCTGTTTTAATTTTCAGCAAATTATATTTCAACCCTCCTTCTTTATGTTACTCAGATTTTCTGAGATATAATTCACATACGATGAACTTTATCCTTTTAAGGTGTACAATTCAGTGGTTGTAGTACACTGCCAACACTGTTAAGTCATCACCACTAATTCCAGACCATTTTCATCACTCCAAAAAGAAACCTATACCCGTTAGCAGGTATTCTCCATTTGCCCCCTTCCCCAACTCCTGGCAACCACTAATAGACTTTTTGTGTCCATGGAATTGCCTAGTCTGGACATTTCATATAAATGGAATCCTATGATATACAACCTTTGTGCCCGGTTTCTTTCACATAGCATAATGTTTTCAGGTTTCATCTGTGTAGTAGTACATATCAGTGCTCCATTCCATTGTTATAGTTGAATAATAATTCCATTGTATGGATATATATCACTTTTTAATCAATTTCATCAGCTAAAGAGCATTTAAATTGCTTCCACTTTTTGACCATTATGAACATTCATGTACACATTTTTGCATGGACATATGTTTTCTTTTCTCTTGTTTATATACTCAGGGATGGAATTGCTGGGTCATTTGACAATTCTGCCAGACTGTTTTTCCAAAGTGGCTGCACCATTTTACTATCCCGTCAACTATGTATGGGGGGTTCCAATTTCTCCACATCCTGGTCAACACTTCCTATTGCCTTTTTTATTACAGCAATTTTAGTGTATTTGAAGTAGTATCTCATTGTGGCTTTGATTTGCATTTCCCTAATGACTAATGAGGTTATGCATCTTTTCATGTACATGTTGGTCATTTGTATATCTTCTTTGGAGAATGTCTATTCAAATCCTTTGCCCATTTTTAAATTGGCTTATTTACCCTGTTATTGCTGAGTTTTAAAGTTCCTTGTATATTCTGAATGCTAATCCCTTATCAGATACATAATTTGCAAATATTTTCCTCAATTTTGTGGTTTATCTTTTCCCTTTCTTGATAGTGTCCTTTGAGCACAAATTTTTTTTTATCTTGATGAAGTCCATTTTATCTGTTTTTTGTTTTGGTGCTTGCACTTTTGGTGTCACATCTAAAAATCCATGGCTGAATCCAAGATCCAAAGATTTCTTCCTATGCTCTTTTGCAGAGAGTTTTACAATTTTACATTTAGGTGTTTGATCTATTTTGACACCAATTTTTGTATATGGTATAAAATAGGTGCCCCACTTCATTCTTTTGCACATGTGTATCCAGTTGTTCCAGCACCATTTATTGAAAAAAATATTCTTTCCCTATTGAATAGTCTTAGCACCCCTGTCAAAACCAGTTCAGCATAGATGTATGGGTCATTTCTAGACTCAGTTTCTATTCTATTGATCTATATGTCTATCCTTATTCCAATAAAGTTTTTATTACTATAGGTTTGTAATAAGTTTTTATAATTTTTAAAAATTAATTAATTTATGTATTTATTTTTAAATTTTTGACTGTGTTGTGTCTTCATTGCTGCGCGGGCATTCTCTAGTTGCGGCGAGCGGGGGCTACTCTTCCTTGCAGTACGCGGGCTTCTCATTGCGGTGGCTTCTCTTGTTGCAGAGCACAAGCTCTAGGCGCGTGGGCTTCAGTAGCTGTGGCACGTGGGCTCAGTAGTTGTGGCTTGCGGGCTCTAGAGTGCAGGCTCAGTACTTGTGGCGCACGGGTTTAGCTGCTCTGTGGCATGCGGGATCTTCCCAGACCAGGGCTCGAACCCGTGTCCCCTACATTGCCAGGCAGATTCTTAACCACTGCGCCACCTGGGAAGCTCTGTAATAAGTTGTGAAATCAGTAAGTTTGAGTCCTGTAACAGTATTCTTCTTCCTCAAGTTTGTTTTTGCTATTCTGGATCACTAGCATTTCCCTATGAATTTTAGGATCAGCCTGACAATTTCTGCAGAATAAGGCAGCTTGGATTTTGATAGACTTTACACTGAATTTGTAGATTAATTTCAGAAGCATTGCCATCTTAATGATATTAAGTCTTCCAGTCCATTCCAGAATACAGGATGTCTCTTGACTTAGGTCTTCTTTAACTTCTTTCAGTGCTGTTTTATAGTTTTCAGCGTACCTGTCTTGCACTAGTTTTGTTGAATTTATTCCTAAGTATTTAATTCTTTTTAATGTTCTAAATTAAAGATAAAACTGGTAGTTTCATTTTTTTAAGAAGCTACCATTGCTTATTAGATACCAGATATTGGATTTGTCACTCAAGTGGCAGGGAATAATTCCTAGGGACCAAGGAAAAAAGGAATATGAAACTTCCCTGGTAAAGTGTTTGGAAGCAATTAAAAATGTTGTGCTAAGAATAAAACTTCAGACAAGCTATATTTCATAACGACTATTCTTATTTTTTATTGATTAGGATTTAAAACATTTTTTTACTGCTTCCGATTAAGTCAGCCACTAACGGCAGTTGAATGTGTTAGCTTCACTTTCTATTTGGATGAGATATTTCATTTGTTACTTCTTCACCCTGACTACCAAGGCCAATCATTTATTTAGTTTTCATTTCAAAGCTAAATTATCAAGCCATCTGTATTTTGAAGTGTTTTGAGATCTTTTGAGGAAAAGGGATGGATGGATGGATGGATGGGTGAGTGGATGGATAGGTAGAGATACTCATTAAACCAATATTTATTTTGAACTTGTTATGCGTCAGGCTCTGGCTTAAGGCTGAGGATGCCAAAACAAACAAATGCTGACAACATCCTTTCATGATATTTAAATTCTGGTGTAACCAGAGAACAGCAAATAAGTTAATTATAAACACAATAATTACAGATTGTCTTAAGTGTGTCTAAGGAAATACACAAGGGGACATGATGGAAAGTAACCGAGTGAGGTGGGAGGTTGGGGCAGGGGGGGTGGGTCACAAGACTGACAGAAAAGACCCCTCAAGGAGGTCATATTTGACCTTAGACCTGAAAGATGAGAAGCAGAAAGTCATGAGGAGTCAAGAGAGAGCATTTCAGACTGAGAAAACAATAACTAGGTAGGTCTTTTTACATGTAACATATTTGCAATAAATGTATAAAGGAGCCTGGGCCAAAACCCAAAAACAAACAAAGTACAATAATTAGAATTTTACTAATTATCTAGAATCTAGATTATCTGGGTTTAGGTAATTTGGTCAAATTAAGTCCAAGTCTCATTCCAATAACGAAAACAATTGCTATGAGAACACCAACTGCTCACTAACCAACTGTGATTTGGGGCAAGTTGCTTCCTCTCTAGGTCTTAGTTTTCTTACCTATACACTGAAGAGACTGCACCAGTTGCTTTCTGGAGTTTTTATACCGCTAAGGCCCTCCTTAATACACAGAGGGGGAAACTGAGGCCCAGGCAAGGAGGAAAGTGAAGGAACTAACTTTTATTTAGGGATTAAGGACTACTAAATGGGAAACTCTTTTGTTAACATGTCCTATTTAACCCTTCCAATATTTTGGACTAAACAGTATCCTTCCTGTATTACAAACGGAAAATGAAAGCACACAGAAGTTAAATAACTTCTCAAGTCTGCCTAGCTGATAAGTGGCAGAGCTGAGATTTGCCCCCAGAGCTGCTGACACTACAACTCAACTGAAGGAGGTAAGAGTATGGCTCTGGAGTCTAAAAGACCTGGATTCAAATCCACTCATCAGCTAATGAGCTTGGCCAACCACTTAACCACTATGAGACTCAGTTTTTGCATTTGGAAATAAAGTTAATATCATCTACCAAATGGGGTGTTGAAAAGATTAAAATAAAACTTGGCTTATAAAGTACTCTGTTAGCTCCTTGCATAGAGTAAGCCTTTAATAAATGGCAGATGTTTTAATTTTATTTCCCTAAGGCTGCACAGCAGATGGAACCAGATCTTAAGTCTTCTACATCCCAGAACAGTCCTCTTATCATTGCCCCATAAGAGATAACACTGTATTTAAAAGATGAATATATTCACTGAGTAACTGATGAAATATACAATAAAATGAAAATAATTAAGAATGAAAATAATATTCTGTAACCACCTAATTGGGAAAAGAGATTGAAAAAGAACAGATACATGTATATGTAAAAAATAAAAAAGTAATAAAAAATACATCTTTTTAAAAAATAACAAAATTGTTAAAAAAGAATGAAAATAATGAAGAAGAATATCATCTTATTTTCCACATACGTCAGAAAAAGCTTTTGGATGCCATTCTGCCAAATGCTACGGTTGAATTCTATGGGACCAAAACCTTTGTTAGATCTTTCCCATTTATAGGATCTTGAATTAAAAAAATCACATCATGAGACAGGGATTCAATAATCTAGATATGTCAGGCTTGTTGCTCAAGGTCCTTCAAGATAGTTTCCAGCTAATAGGATTGTCATTGTTAGTATTAAAACAAACAAACAAACAAAAAACAGGGTTTGGTTAAGTATTTAAATAATTTGATCAATACATAGACAGCCAATCTACAGTGCATGATTCAGGTCATGTACTGGGATAGGAAGAGCAGGGGAGGGAGCCGGGCTGCTGAATGACCTCTGTTGGCCTGAAGCACTAGATTCTCCCCCTGGACCGTGTGCATAATTGGAACACTACACTACAAGAGCTGTTTGTTAACTGTAAACACTGAATATATTCTTTCTCCAAACAAAGTAAATCATGGGAATTACTAGTATGTCTGAGATAAATATTTTTTGAGATAATTTTTTGAGTCTCATGAGATGTGGATGAAAGGAAAAACATATTTTGAATTTCTGTGTGGTCCCACCTTCTTTCAAGGAGAGCAAATCCCTTTGCATTCTACTAAGGGCAGATATAAGCCAGACCCCTTTACAACTATGTACATCAGAGTTACAGAGAAACTGTTTCAACATCAATAAAATGCAGATATATTTTAAATTAAGTTTTAGAACTAGTGAAAGCCTCTTACTTCAAGGGACATTTTACTCTGAATTCATTCATTTTATATTTTAGGTGTGTTACATACTTCTCTATATAATTATTAAATGCAAAGTGAGAACCTGCTTGTATATGAAGAACTTTCATATCATTAAAATTTACCATTGAATTTATTTGCCCAAGAAATTATTACTTTTTCAAAGTTTATTTAAAAGTCAACAAACAAAATGTTGTATTAGATGATCTTCCCGGACCGGGGCACGAACCCGCGTCCCCTGCATCGGCAGGCGGACTCTCAACCACTGCGCCACCAGGGAAGCCCTAGATGATACTTTTTTAAAGCACTTGCATGTAACATTTCAACCCCTGCCCTTGCCCTTTGGCTAGAATTTTGGACCAGTTACAGTTGATCTAAATTTAATTTTTTAAAATTGAACTTGAATATGATTTTAATGGTGCAAAACGATGGCTTAGATGCCTGTGTCTAACTCCTTTTGCAAAAGCAAAATCTTTTGCATGACAACACAAACTAAGCACTAACATTTTGATCCCTAGAGACACTCTGACTGACTTTTCCCATCACCCAGGTCCTCCAGGGCCAACACAGGTGCTGAGAAGCTCATAGCCAAGATGTATGGGAGTTTGAAGGATTCTTGGGCAGAACTTTCTGGAGTCCTTGGATTTCTTTACATGAAATCCATGAATGCTTAACATATCTTTCTCATATATGCTGAATGCTGGGGCAGAATATTTTCCCTACAAGGTGGCCACTGATCGAAAGACGCAAGGAAAAGAACAACATGGTATTTATTTCACCATGTTGCATTTTGAGATTTTATATGAATAGCATAGAGATTATTCTTCTCAGTCAAGAAGGAAGATTAGTTGGGTCAAGACTAGTTACATTCCAGTGTAGCTCTTCAATGAGAAAGAACAGGACTGTGCACCAGGAACATACACAATTTCTGTTTGAAAAGTCAGTACATGAGGTCTTACTCTTGCAACTGGACTTAACTGAATAAACCAATTTTACATTGGCTTTGATGAACTTTCTGTACATTTAAAAAATTATCATCTCTCTGACGACAGCTGGTATCAGTTATTGCTCAGGTGTGTGCTCTGGGTAATATCCTCCAGCTGGAAAAGTCACAGAATTCTCAATTAGTCAGAATAGTTGGCAGAAGGGAAAGAAAAGGGAAAAATCCTCTGTGATGTTGCTGCTGATACATGCAAATAAGATCCGTCGTAGCTGATACCCTGGCTGAAAAAATTCTACCCTCCCTCCCCCAGGCATTCCTGTTGGCAAACTTTTTCACACATCAAACACAGCTCAGAGAGCAAGTACTGCCAGTGACTGACATGCCACTTCCCTCCAGCTTTGGGAGGCAGACCTTCTGCTCTTCACATTGCTTAACAAAATGTTTTCTAATGATAACAATCTCCCAACAAGACAACCCTCTGAGACTGAGGCTTCTTCAATTCTACTGTTGGTTAGTGATGTTAATGGACCACCCGTCCCACTTCCTACTGCACAGTGTTAACAGTTCCTGCTCACAGTGAGAAAAGTGGTATATCCTTGCATCAATGATCTATTTCTCTGTAACAAAACACCCCACAATTTGGCAGTTTAAACATGCTATTTATTTGCTAACAATCCTGTGGGGCAGCAACTGGGCTGATGCTTGACCCAAGGTCAGCTGGGTGATTCTTCTGCTGCTTGGTCTTGCCCGGGGTCACCTATGTGTACAGTCATCTGGCAGCGTGACTGGATGTGGGTTGCCCAAGATGGTCTCACTGCCTGGCAGCTAGTACTGGCTGTCCGCGAGGCCTCTCTCTCCCTGGGGTCCTTCATCCTCAACGAGGCTAACCATACATGAAGGTCTCAGGGTGGCAAAGGGGGAGAAAGTGGAGGGTGCAAGGCTTTTGAAGCAGAGGCTAGCAGATCATAAGACTTTGCTTCTGCCATATTCTACTGGTCAACACTATTCTTGATGCCAGCCAAGAGGCAAGAGGAAGGATTAATAAAATTCACCTCTTGATGGAGGGAATGGCAAGGTCACATTGCAAAGGAGTGTTGCGTCCATCTCTGCAAGCAATCTACCACCAGAAGCCAGCAGTAAAGAACTTGCAAAAAGCCATGGCAAGATTCCTCCAGAAAAAAAAGTTCCATGTGTTTCAATTTACTGTTTCTGACTTAAGGGTTTTGTTCTCTAATGATGCAAATGCAAATCTATCACATGCATATGTTCCAGTGGAGCCATCTGAACATTTGAGTGCCATTATTTCTAGAGAAGCCCATATTTAAGTTGCTATGCACAGCATAGAGAATATTGTACATTCTCTAAATAATGTGATGCTCAGTCACTCAGGCAGTTTCACAGACAGTATCAGTACCTTAAAATAACCTTTTGGTCAGAAAATAACTGTTCCTCCTCTTATTTCTTTGAAAGATTTTTTTTTTTTAAAGTCTAGCCTCAGAAACCGCTCAGGCACCTGGATAGGGAAGTCTCCAGAGCTCTGGTTGCTTCTGTTAGCTCTAAGGGTGGCAGAGACTGGCCATCCTCATATCTGTCCTGAGAGATCCCCTGGGAGGGAGGGGAGTGTTCCAGGAGACACACTCATTGTTCTGGGACGAGACTCGCCAAAGTTGCATCAAGTAGGTGCTGGTGGGATTTTGTTTTGTTTTGTCTTGTCAGTTATCAGCTTGGAATGGCAGAATGGCTGGAACTGGTAAGCTATCAGCAGCCAGCTGGAGGAACTGACTTCTCTCCCCCTTTTATGGCCTGACAATCTCTCATTTTCTGTCCCCCTCCCCCATCCCTCTCTGTCTGTCTCTCTCTCTCATATTATCTCTGTTTTTCTCTGTCTACTCTCTATCATCAGGCTTCTCAGACCCACTTGAGTGCATTCATATTGCACACCCACATGGGGCACTATTCACATTACAGCCCATGTGAAGGGCCCCCTGAGGGGCAGGGACTTCCCTCTAGGACATACTTTTCCTTACTCATAGGAATTGACATTTACTGAGCACTTACTATGTACCAGGCATGGTATTAAATGCTTTACAACAATTATCTGATTTAATCCCCACAACTCAATGGCATATAGTATTACTTTTTCCATTTTATAGATGAAGAAATTGGGGCTACAAAGATATTGATCTTATCCTAAGATTGTCATACATCTAGGAAATAGCTAAACTGGGACCAAATCCAGTTCTGTGTGCCTCCGAAGCTCATGCTTTTAACTGTCTTCAGCCCTCCTCCAAAGCCTTGTTTTATACATGGGTGCTCCATCATTGTCCCCCTAGTTCAGGTCTTACCATTATGTAAAAGGTTACTGACTAGTAAGTTCTCTGCTTATTAATTTCCTTATTTAGAATTTTAGCTACAGCGTCAACAATGAAGCTAGCAGGTACTAAGAATCCCTGATCTTTAGTGAGAATGTAGAAGAGCCGTCAGACACATCTGCCCTCTAGCCCCTAATAAGAGGTGGACAAAGTGCTCTTTTGACCCTGACTCCCCGGCCCCCGCCTCACCAGCCTCTCTAAACAGAAGACCAGAATGTACTGGCGGGGTGGCGGGGTGGGCAGAGAGTTCATCGATGTAAAAGGGTAGTGTGAATTAGGAATGCTGCTGCAGAAGTGTAGGAAAGTGTAGAGTGCGAGCTGCTCAGCCCCACCTTAAACCAAGTTCAGGAGGCTCCAAGAGAAACTGAAGATTCCTGCCCCCCAAGAGAGACTGGTATTTCCCTCCCCAGCTGGAAGTCACTGAACTGCAGAATCAAAGGCCCATGACAGCACAGGGACCGAGGTGCCATGCAGCAGAGAGTTCTTGAGAAAGCTCGGTGTGAGTCCCAGAGAGCTGGGGCCCTCGAGCACATGGGGCCCGGTGGATACTTCTGGCCTAGAGACTGCCTAAGGCGAAGGCTGACCACAAAAGCCAGAGGGCACAAGTGAGCAGGGAGGCAGCAGCAGAGCAGCCTGCGCCCCAGCTGAGTGGTGGGGCGGGGGGGCTGAGACGCCCTCCACCTTCCAGCACGTACTGCAGGCACTGCAGCGGGACAGGCAGCTCTCTCCTCTGTCGGAAAGTTCTCCCTCCCTGGATTCCTACCTGTGGGGAGGACCTAGAAGTGAGAGGCTTCGGGCTGACAAACAAGTGGGCGGTGGGAGTTGAGAGGTGTTTCAGGAGGTCAGAAAGTGCACCGCCTAGGACAGGGGACGGGGCCCTGTGAAGAACCCACACATGTGCCCTTTGGGGGAAGGAGCATTAAAGAACTGCTGAACAGATGATGTTAATAACCAAATTACAGTAGCATCCATTATGTAAAAGATGTTTGTTCTTTTCATCTGGTGCTGCTCTGAGACACACACCCCCCCCAACATACCAGTCATGGAAGGGAGACAGAGAAGGAAATGGAAAGAGCGAGTGAAAACATGGACCTTCCCTGTGTGGAGCCTCCACCCAGAGCTAGTCCCCAGCTGGGGTTTGGGGGTGGGTGAGGGCTTTGAATTAGATGTGAGGTTGAGATTTTATAATCGAACCGTGTTGCGCTTCTTCATACATTAACGTGAATCATAATTACTAAAATAAGGAAACAAGGCCATCTTTTTAATAACTGAAAGGGAATAGAAACCTATGGTGTCTGCCTGAGGTATCGCCCAGAGACACAGATGGGAAATCCAAAGGAAGATATTTGAAGGCATTGGTTAGAGAAAAAAATAATAAAGCTACTTCCTTTCTTATACCTCATGAATAAACAGATTTCAAGTATCTGCTTCTCAATTCTCATTCCCCAAAGAGAATCTTGACTGTTAGGCCTGCCTTTTTTCTGGGCCACATTGTAAGCCTCTAGCCAGCGTATGGGTTGGCTGCTTGTGCCAGGGGCCCAGCTCTCATCCAGCCAGCTCTGTCCAGCACAGATGGGACTGAGGACAAAGCCTGAAGAACTTCCCTTCGGCAGCTACAATGGACAGGAGACTTCCCCTATGGAGGTTTTAGGCAAAGAGGGAAATAATCAGCATTTTCTGCAGCTCTGAGGACTGTTTAGGGGCATCTGTAAAAGGACTAGCCTTCCTGAACTGAGCCAAACAAAGAAGATGATCAGCTTTTCCTAAACATCCTTCACCTCTGTGTCTGTGTGAGTGCGTGTGTGCGCACGTGCACGTATGTGTGTATGCACTACTTAAAGTACCCAAGTTAATTTACTGGAATTCAAGAGAATCTCAAGGAACAAGCAATATATTCTGTATAGAAACACACATGCATACATAGTAATAAAGTCAGAGGTCTTTCTTCCTAGGGTGGTTTAAAGCAGTAATCCATCTCTTCCAGGCCTGGGGCTCAGGGTAATTGCTTAATAAATGTTCGTTCTTTTCAATGATCCTGTCCTTGTGTGTGAGTTCACCCTGACCTTTTGCCTCAGTCCAAATCTGATTTTCCTTGATCTCAGCTTTATCTGTTCTTAAGCAAGGAGGGAGTTATGTTTGTTTGTTTGTTCCCAGAGTTCTTGGCCACTCTGCAGTGTCTGGGGGCTCCCACAGCCCCCACTGTCATACAGCCTTTGAGGAAACACAGAGCAGTCAACAGAGCAGGGACTCTGGTGTCAGCCAGCTGTTACCAAATCCCACCTGTGCTATTTAATGGCTGTGTGACTCAGGGCAGGTCCCTTAAAGTCTCTGAGCTTCCGTTGATTAACTTGTAAATGGAGCTCTCAGCAGTCACCTCAGAGTTGTTTGGAAGGCTTTAAAAAAGAAAAAGAGTTTTTGTGGAGTGCCTGGAGCACAGGGAGGGCACAGTGTTTTTAGTAACCTGCCAGAGCAAAACCTGCCTGTTCCCACCCACCACTCTCTCCCGGGCAGGGGCTCATTCCAGGCCCCACCCAGACTTGTACTCAGATCCTCTCTATCTTTCTTTAAATGTCCCTATTATCTTTCTCAAATTGGCTGCTGTACACAGCTTTCTCCCTGCATTGCTAATCATACCTCCCTCCTGTCAATATCTGAATCCAGGTGTTTATATCTTAAGCTTTAACTTTATTCACAACTCAACTCCCAAGCCTGATTCTCCAGAAAATTATCCTTCTCTCTTGCATAACCATAACAAAATTAAGACTGTCTGGACTTCCCTGATGGCACAGTGGTTAAGAATCCGCCTGCCAATACAGGGGACACGAGTTCGATCCCTGGTCCAGGAAGATCCCACATGCCGCGGAGCAACTAAGCCCGTGCGCCGCAACTACTGAGCCTGCGCTCTAGGACCCGCGAGCCACAACTACTGAAGCTCGCTCGCCTAGAGCCCATGCTCTGCAACAATAGAAGCCACCACGATGAGAAGCACACGCACCACAATGAAGAGTAGCCCCTGCTGGCTGCAACCAGAGAAAGCCCACACGCAGCAATGAAGACCCAGCAACGCCAAAAATAAATAAATAAATAAAATTTAAATAAATAAATAAAATGCAAGCATTAAAATTTAAAAAAAAGTTAAGACTGTCTCAATAACCCTCATTAATTAATGAATTAATTCATTCAACTACCGTCCTGTGAGTACTCTGCATTGATACCAGCTTTTTCAGCTGGATCATGAAAAAGGAAATAATGGAAGACAGAAAAATGAAAAGACAAAATTACTATCTTCTAAGAGCCCAGAGTCTAGCAGGAACACTGCCTTGTTGGGTGACAGTCTGATCTGTCATCGTTATGTAATTGTTTATCTTGAAATTAACTCTTAAAGTCAGTATGTCTTTTTCCTTTTCACATTAGCATAACAAAAACGTCACAATCCTGTTTATTCCTGTTCCAGCAGCTTTTCTCCGACAGGGTAGGTTTTTGCTATGGAAAGTTACATGGTTGAACAGCTCGATTAAATTTTGTGAAACTCAGTTTACTCATCTCTACAAATGGGAATAATAATTAGTATCTCACAGGCTTTTTCTGAAAATTAAGAGAGAAAACAAACACCGAGCATCCTTCCAAGAATACAGTAGGCACTCAATAAAGTTCGTCTCTCCCTGCTTTCCTTAATTAGCAAAGGGAAAAAAAGCAAAACAGCTCCCTTTCTCCATCCACCATCAAGAAGCCAAGAAGTGTGTGCTTCCCACTCTTCTCTTCTTGATGCGAGACTGGGGTCAGTCCCCACTGTGACACTGATGCACTGACGACTTACCATTGTCTCAAGAACCTTCCTCAAATCAAATTTTGAGCAGGACATTTACAAGCCTGCATAGAACCTAAGGATCTACTGTCTGGAGGGTATCAACGAGTAACAGTCAAAAGGAGATTTATTTGACAAATAACAAAGCCATATGCAAATCCATCATTAAATGGCAAAGACTCCAGGTCTCCTGTGCTTAGTTAGAGAAAGAAGGGCAGTCTGTTTCCAGTGAAACATTAAATAGATCTTCCAGGTTGGAGCGTGAGTGAAGGGGGAAGGCACTACTGTCAAGGCTGTTTTCCCTCCTAGATTCATAATACATTAACACTCTTATCTGCATGGACTATTAGAAGAAGGTAATTTATATTCTAATTACAGGCTATCGGAATATTGCATTTATATTCTAATTACAGGCTTTTTTTTTGAAAGCTCATTCGTTTTCAAGAGGGGACTGTGGTTTAAGAAGAAAGAAATGGGCAGCGGTCAGGACCTCTAGGCACAACAGGACCCAGCATGTAGAGATCAAAATAAGGAGTGGTGGCTAAGAAACAGAAACCACTGACCCTTGCAGGTCTGTCAGGGAAAACTAGGTAGGAGCACAAAGAAAGAGGCATCTCTCACTGTAACTGAAAACAGCAACCCATGGTAGATTGTACACAGCTTTAGGAAGCCAGCCACATAACCCACCATCCATCCTTGAACTCCTTCCTCCAGGCAAGGCCCCCAGATGAGTTTTTGTACTACAGATGATATTCAGATGGGAAAAAATTAAACACATGGAAAATTTCTTTTGTCTTAGGGAAAAAGATTTTTGGACCTATAACTGGACTGAGTAACTGCATTTTCATAGTGTGTGCTGATCATCTACACAGAAGCCCCATATATGATGTTAGAATTTTTTTTTTTTTTTTTTTTTGCTGTACACGGGCCTCTCACTGCCGTGGCCTCTCCCGTTACGGAGCACAGGCTCCGGACACACAGGCTCCACGGCCATGGCTCGCGGGCCCAGCCGCTCCGCAGCATGTGGGATCTTCCGGGATCGGGGCACGAACCCGCGTCCCCTGCATCGGCAGGCGGACTCTCAACCACTGCGCCACCAGGGAAGCCCTAGAATTTTTTTAAAGAAGTTCAGTACAGTACTGGAGTCAATAAATATAAACTGTGCCATTCTCTAAAATCATGTATGTGCTTCCCTGGCATTATCTGGGGAATTTTTTCTTAGCCTCCTCACTTTTCCATCTCTTTTCTCTGTCCCCCGGGAATACAATGAAAATCAAAGCACAGAAAACACTGGATAAGGATTGAGAAACCCATGTGAGAAATTTGGCTTTGCCACTGATGACCTGGGTGACCATCAGCAAATTCCTCTGGGAGGTTTCCTCTGACCTGTTGCTTTGTCCAGGGAAATTGATCACTCCCTTCCTTGTGTTGTCATGATGGTCATACGTGGAGACTTTTGCTATACTGCAATGACTTGCTTACATGTCTTTTGTCTCTACCAATCATGAGTTCCTTGAAGGCAGAAATCTTATTTTCCTATTAGACAGTGAACTTCATGAGAGCAAAGACCATGGCCGTTCTTGTGTACCTTTGAATCCCCCATCTCCAGCACAGCCCTGGCACATAGCTGACTTTCAAGGCCTCGGAACTGCTTCCCCCTCAGCCCAACATGGTCTTTGCCTAAGTATCCCCATGACCCATCTCCACTCTAGAGCCTCTTCAGTGAGGCTTCTCTGACCACCCACCCTAAGTATCCTCCTCCTAGTTACTCTCACCTCTCCATTACATCACCCTTTTTACCTGTTTGTAGTATTTGTCAACATCTGGCACTGTCTTATCTGATCACCTGTTTCTCGTTTACTTTCTTTTCCCCTTAGACTGGAAACAACATGAGGGCAGGGAGCTTACCAGTTTTGTTCATTACTTTATCTCCAGCATTTAGAAAAATGTCTGGTTCACAAATATTTGCTGAATGAATGAACCCGACGAAAGGCTCAGATAGTTCACCCATCAGTCTAAAATCTCTGAGTTTAGGAAAAGGAAAAGCGGTTCCCTTTCACAGAATACTTGGGAAACACCTGACATCACCAAACATATAAAGATAAATGTCTTCAGAGAGTCAGTGATGACTTCCTGTAATGATCTGTCCTGTTGGAAACACTCTGTATGGCGTGCACTTACTGCCCACGCCTACTTCGTTCAGTTGACCATGGTAGCACTTCTGTACTTCAGTCTTACATTTTAGAAATGTAACAAATACTTTAGGAAATGTATCTGTACATCAGAATTGTACATGATTAAAATTATCATCATTATTATCTGCCTCATTATCCTTACTGTTCTACCCCTGCCTTATTTTTTGAGAGGGTAATGTTACAGGAGGACACTTAGATACAGAGTCAGGGGTCACAATACAATCAAGTTGGATAGAATCTATGATGTGAACTATTAGGGAAATGTCAGTCTAATATAATTTCTGCAGATCTGAATTATTTCTTATCCTATTATTTCAAATAAATGAGTTGCCACTACATTTCAGAAAGTAAAGCCTGTCTTTGTATACAGTATTTCCAAATTTATTGTTATAAAAATCTTGGAGGAGATAACAAGTACCATTTATCTCACAACTGAGTTTCCAAAACCACAGTTTAAAACAGGGTAACATATATAAGTAAGAAGCAACACAGATTTATTCAACACAGGAGAACTGTTAAAAGAACATGACAAGAGGAAGTATGGAAAGAAGTCATTAGATGCCCCAAAAAGGTTAGCTTAATAAAATGAATAAATTAAAACACAATTTGGTTAAAAGTTGAAAATCGACAACAGTGACTATAAAAAAAATAAAATAAAAGACAGTACTAGCACTATGATTGAAGCAAATCAAATTCCTACTTAAAGGAGTCTGGAAAACCGAGTCTAATACTTGATGTTGCAAGAATATTTTTTTTAACCTGTTAAAAAAATGGATGCTGCAAGAATCAAAATTCAAAACTCAGACTCCTCTTCTTTAGATTTCATGTGACTCTTATGTAGCAATATAATTCAAATCAATTTAACTCATGTTTTAAAACTACTTCCTGGAAGCAAATTATCTGGGTTAATAAGTTGACGCTTCCTTGAGTTCCTTTCCATGTGATAAAATGTGTGTGTTGATTAGAAACTGTCTTTTGGTCTTTGGCAAGGTCATTATCAAAGCCCCTGAATGAGCTGCAAAGTAATAAGCATTATCTGCTAAGAAGCTTCATGGAAAATGTAGTGCAAGTTGGTTCAGTGTAGATTGGTGAGACCTTGCAATGAGTTTCCAATGAGCAAGAAAGCAATCTGAATGATATTTATAGCCCAGGCCTTTCAAGTTACAATATGGAAACAGCATTTTCCAGTCTGCTGCCTGTTAAAATGTACCTTTTGGATATTTACCCTCTAGGGTCAAGTTTTGCCCTCATTGACAAGCTAAGCCAGAAGATACTGCTTTGAGGATGTGGATCATGGAAATGATGCCTTCACCCTCTAAAACTTAAATAAATCCTGTTTCCTGTGACCCAGGGGTGGAGGCCTCTGCCTCTCCTTGAGGTCACCCTGCTTTGTTTAATGGCACAGGTTAAGAACACAGGCTCTGAAGTCCTGTTCTCTCCATTCAAAGCAACACTACTGCTTAGTGTGGCAAGACCTTGATTAGTTACTTCTCTGTCTCAGGTTCCCTTCTTAACAGATGATGACAATACCTACCACAAAGATTTGCTTCAGGGCCTAAATGTGCAGGCTGCACGGAAAAATATACAGCAGAGCAGAGCAGACCATAGTGCCAGACTGTCCTGGGTTCAAATTTGACTCCTACCATATACTGCTCAATATCCTTGGTTTAATTTTCTTACCCGATAAATGAAAATTAAATACCTACCACATAGAGGTAGGTATTTAAATGAAACAATAGTCTCTGGCACATAAAACACTCCCAGTAAAGATAAAAAAGGAATATTATTTATTCCTTTACGGTGCTTCCGGGAGTAACACACTGCTCACAACCTAAATTGAGCGCTATTTTCAGAAGGATGCAAAATCTGAGTTTAGAAAAGGTAATACTACTGAAATTATTATGTACTACTAATACTACAGGAGATTAAAAACAATTCTAAACTGTTAGAGATCCCAGAGGTCCCTTGACCCAACTCTCTGATTGTATAGGTGGCATAAGTGGGACCCAGACTGTGATAACACAGCCAATTATCTGCCAAAAAAACCCCCAGGGGTCCTGATGACCTCCTAACCAGTGGGTTTTTTGTGTGTTTTTTTTGCGGTACACGGGCCTCTCACTGTTGTGGCCTCTCCCGTTGCGGAGCACAGGCTCCGGACACGCAGGCTCAGCGGCCATGGCTCACGGACCCAGCCACTCCACGGCATGTGGGACCTTCCCGGACCGGGGCACGAACCCGTGTCCCCTGCATCGGCAGGCGGACTCTCAACCACTGCGCCACCAGGGAAGCCCCCTAGCCAGTGTTTTTGACAAGGCATATTAAAGCAGCAATAATCCTTTGTGGTTTTGACTCATATTTTTAATGGAGTTTCTGGATAAAATAGCAGGTGCAATTATTTCCTAGCCTTCGTCGAACAAGAATAGACTTTTGAGAAAATTAGCACCTTTTCCTCCAGTTGTGTTTCAGATTTTGAAACAGGAAGAAGGTTTAGGACCTCAGCTTGCTGAACAGTCCCATAATTAGGCTGTCAAGCTCTCAGTTTTCTAAGGAGAGCCCCAGTTTATGCCTGTTGCCCTGGTGTCCCATCGGATTAACACTCCATTTCACTCTCAAAAGTGTCCTAGTTTGGATGGTGAATTTTGTGATTTCTCTACCCAAAATGCAACCTCAACAAGAGTAGTGACGAGAGAAGGTGCGGAGCCTCCAAGTCTTCCTTTCCAGGAGAAGGAGAAATTCTATTTCTCATGTTCCTTAAAGTAGAGGACTAAGGAGAAACCATCTGTCAGCGTCTACAACAACCATCATAATCATATTTACTACCACGTATTGAGCAGTTACTATGAGCAAGGATCTCTATGAGGTAGGTATTTAAATTTCATTCATGGGGTAAGAAAATTAAACCAAAGGTACAAAGCAGTATATGATAGGAGTCAGGATTTGAAGCAGGGCAGTGTGGCTCCAAGGTGTGTGCTCTGCTGTGCTGTGCTATTCTTTCATACATCCTGTGCATGGAGTGAAGAGTTCACAAAGTGGGCACTGTAAAAGGTTCCTCTGAGCCTAGGGGAGAATTTTCTATAAGCAAAGGGAAGAATTGGGCTCCATTCTTGAGGTACATATCCTCTTTCTTTTGTTTTATAATTTATGGTAAAAGAAAAAATGTGTCTCAAATGTCCCATCCCTCTTTTGTAATACCTCCAAGGCAGAGCTGGCACATAGCTGCCTTTCCCCTGTCCCCTACTGCAGACCTTCCATCCACCAGGCTTGGCAAGAGGAAATCACAGGAATCATGGAGGAAATGAAGGCCAACACAAAGCACGCCCACTGTTTCACAACCTCACTCCACCCTTCATTTGCAGCTACACCACTTTCCCTGGGGGCCAATGATCATTGTTTTTCTCTCTGTCAGAGAGGCAATCCAGCTAAGTGAAAGAGAAATAGGAGAAAGGAGGTGTGTGTGTGTGTGTGTGTGTGTGTGTGTGTGTGTGTGTGTGTGAGTGTGTGTGTGTTTAAAGAAAAGCAACAGTGATTTAGATCCTTTAGGTTTGTTCCAACTTAGAAGCAGTGCAGTGAATTGATTTACCTCTAATGGCTCCTTTCAGGATTTTAGACCTAGAGAAAGAAGGATTTTGGTGACACAATGTGGCTTTGAGATCTAACTTATTCAGATCTAACTTATGCAAAAAAAAAAAAAAAAAAAAAAAGAGCTTTGGAATAGAAAATCTTTTAGGTGCCTATTTCTTTTGTAAATCAAACTTTGAAAACACCATGGGGCTGTGGGTTTAGAAACAGTTCAGAAGTCCTAGGAAACACCCATTGATCACAATAAGAACCATTCCATGTATTTACGGAACGGCTTCTACCATTGGATCATTAAGGCATACGTTCACTGTGAGGTCACTGATGTCGTGTAAGTCTAGAATTCATGGGGTGATCTGTTCCTTAAAGGAGTTCTGACATGTCTTTGGCAAAAGCTTTCAGATGGTACGGATTGATGCCACTCAGAGCTCTTGGCTCAGGGATATAAATCAGGTTGTAGCATGAATAAGGTACATTAGAAGTCTAACTTTCTGATATAAGGTAAGAGGGAAATGAGGTTATTTAAACCATGGTTATATGGGGGCCATCTTTTGACAAAAATTCTTCTCAATCTATTAAAAACTATCATTAAATTATCAAATGTAATTCTGTCCTCTGATAGACAAAGGAGTAGTGTTTAGATCATCTGAAGAATCTATTTGATTGAAAGTTGCAAACAAATGTGGTCTTGTTATCATCTCTGGATCCTTCTGAAAGCCCTGTGTACAGAGTTCAGATAGAGATTCCCAAGAGGGTGGTCAGGAGTGATAATGGGCTCTTCACTAAGCCAGCTCATTTACCAACACTGCCCTGGGCTGAGAGTCAGGGCTTGCGTGCCCCTCCCAGATTACATCACCCTCTCTGTATGACCTTGTATGCCAAGCTGAATTCTTCCATTCTCCAACTGGTTTTTGTATAAAATGGCTGAATAATGAAACTTAGAACCATATGCTTTTTTTTCACTTTTAAACATTATTCTGAAGATGCGATCAAATAACCCCTAGCTGTTCTGTGCAGTGATTACATTTTAAAAGTTGTGCCAATCACTCATGTAGAGCTTAACACAGTAAATAGGAGGCAGCTTAATGTCCTATGAAGGACATTTAAGCAAAGATCATGTTTTTCTTTCATCTTTTCCACAATTTAACATCCACTAAACAGGATACTGACTAAAGAATATATATGAAAAATATATTATCGAGTGTGTGTGTGTATATATATATATATATATATATATATATATTTCAGTATATTTTGGCTTTTTTGTATTAAGTACACCTCGAGTCCATCTTATGAGTAAGGCAGGTGGGTTGTGATCTATCATTCTCTTTACAAGAATCAGCTAGCATTCATTTAGAACTTCTGTTTATGTGCCATAAAAAAGAGGGTATCATATGATTAAAGGTAACCATCAAATTCTTTGGTAAAGAGCATTGGGCAGCATTTGACGACAAGAGGATATTAGAAGGTAAGGGCTTTCTAAATGCCCAGAGGGTTAAATACAATGAATGACATATAGCTGAATATAGCTGACATTATCAAGCACTATTGTATCATTAATATCATTTACAATTCAACACACACCTCTTAATAGGAAGTAAATGAATATTTTGGAGAATTTCAGGATAAGTCCATTTTACAAAATGAAAAATACCAGCTCGGGTCCAGCTTGGCTTTTGCCCTTTTGAAGCAGTAGGGTTGACATTTTCCAGCACTAATGCTGTGTTTATTCAGGTCTTGGGATATCATTTCATTAATCATCATTCAGTTCTGTGAATGAACACTGTGCTCTTGAAAGACATTATGCCTTGCTTGTTGCCTCTTAAATAGAAATGAAAAAATTAGAATATAGGACATCAGGACGTAGTGATCCATACAAAGAAAACAGTGAGACTTTATCCTTGTAGAAAAGTAGGTAACTGCTAGATTTGTTTCCCTCTAAAATGTATTTTTCTAGCAAAGTAAAACCACAAGTAATAAGGTTGGAATATAAAATATATACCAGTGAAGAGAAATGATAAAATTTGCTGATTATTTTGCCAATATCTTTTTTTTTAAATCAACAAAGGCTTTGGCTCCCAATTTTATTATAACCCATTTTCTGGACTTGAGATAAAATACTTCTGCTTTGGAGCAAAATTTCTTCTTAAATACATCCCAGTTGATATAAAATATGTAGGTAGAAAATAGATACAGTGAAATGGGAGCTAGACTACCCATGATTTTCTGAATATGATTCACAGTTATATTGTAATTTATATCAAAATATAATTGACAGGATGCCATAGACTAATTCACAAGGTTCTAAATAATATATCTTGTCAAAGTAGTGCTTAACATCAGAGTGTGCAAGAACATGTTCCAGAGTGAGCAAGCAATGGAATCAGCCCAGAAGTGACTGTGCAAGAGCTCAAGAGTTGATGTCTCAGCCTAGCCTCAATAACTCATGTGTCCTTTGCCTATGGTGTATTGATTACCTGTATAAGTTACAAACTGACAGCATTACAATCAACCCGCATCAATGAGTGCCATTTGGTAAATTAAGGGGTCAAGTGCAAATAGTGATGATTTCATTATAACGACAAAAATTGGTTTCTTTAGGCAACACTGTGATCAGGAATTTTATTGTGACTATTACCTTATAAAATCTATTTAGGCTTTTGTGATGGATTTTCTTTTAATTTCAAACCTAGTGAAAATGAGTTACCATGACCACATTTTTTCTTTCCACTATTATAACCATAATTTTTTTTTTTTTTTTTTTTTTTTTTGTGGTACGCGGGCCTCTCACTGTTGTGGCCTCTCCCGTTGCGGAGCACAGGCTCCAGACGCGCAGGCTCAGCGGCCATGGCTCACGGGCCCAGCCGCTCCGCGGCATGTGGGATCTTCCCAGACCAGGACACGAACCCGTGTCCCCTGCATCGGCAGGCGGACTCTCAACCACTGTGCCACCAGGGAAGCCCTATAACCATAATTTCTACCACAAATTATTCTTATCTGCTCACCAGACATCATGAAAATTTTTAACTTCATCTCTGAGTATGGCATTTGAATACTGGAAGTGTTCACATTTACACAGACATTTAAAGAAATAAAGTAAAAATTAGCAGCCTATAGCATCCTAATTACCATCCTACTCTAGAAATCTAAAACTTCAATTAATCAAAATGCAACAGAGCTACCACTGAGATTTGATTAAAGTAAACAAGCAAACACAAGTAGTCCAGGTTATTTCCTAGCTTCAGCATTTTTTTAGTCCAAAGCTCATAGCTTATCCACATACCTTGTACAATGAGGCAGAGGGGTCATCATCATTATGACATGAAATGCTAGCACTTCCTCAATCATCAACAAGATAAAATCATATCTTTTATATACTATCTACCAAGATAAGAACACGAAGAGGATATTCTAAGTGCTTTTAGAAAAGAAAGTTGAAATCAAACTGTTTAATATCTCCCTGGTTTTACAGACACTTGAGGTAACTGTGGTTTTAATTTAGCATAACAGCCAGCTATTTTGATAACTCAATAATTGGTTTTGGATAGATGGATGTCTCCTGGCATTCCCTTAATTGGAAGGTGATATATTTTGGATGATCATGTGGTATTATAAATCCCTACTGCTTATGCTGGCCAAGGATTACTGTGTAAAAGATTACCAAGTAAGTGCAGCTCCAAAGCTCATAAAATCAGTGTGATTTATTTAAAACTGCCCTGGACTGGACCAACTACTGATCATTTCCACCAATATATTATACACACTGGGATGACAGCAGGGACTGGGCACTTAATTACAAAGATGGGAACATCTTTTTTTAAATGCAGGTTTATATCTCAAAAGGATTCATAATGAATGCCAACTGAGTTCATTTTTGCCTAAGAAGATATTAATCTTTCTACCTCAGGAGTCTAGCATTATATTATCTACAACAGTCAGACAAGGATGGGAGAGGTGTTAATATGGCTACCATATTATAGCCAAGGAAGTGATGAGAGAAGGTGAAGAAAGATTAGGACTGTGGCACTCATGGAGTCTCAGGACAGAATATGTACAAGAAAACATGTGTTTCAGCAGGTAGTGATATGGGCTAGAGCATATCTTGTACTGTGAAGAACAAGATAAAATTCCACAGACTTGGGTGTTTACAAAAATTCTTCCTCTTTATTTTATTTCTTTTTTCCCACACTTAGCCCTTGGATAAGGCTCTATTAGCAACTCAAAGAGGATAAAGGTCATGAGGGACTTGTAGAAATGCTGTTCAGAACCCAGGACTGCATCTTGGAGACCAGGTATGTTGAATCTCTATAGGAAAGGTCCATAATCCACACCTCTGAAGGGAAAAGTAATATTCAGTGGCTGTAGCAGGCCAATTTGGAGTAAGTATCAGCAAATTAACTTTTCCCTAGGCTTTAGAATAAATCTTTCCTAGGGGTAGGAAAGTGGTGGCGTGGTAGAAATAGGATTTCTAACCTAAAGGATGTCTCATGGGCCTCATTAAAATAAGAGAATAAGAAACTTGGAGGATGTGAAGAAATGAGAGAAGCTGGGACTTAGTGGCTAATGAGTAAGGGACCAAGGGACCAGGAATTTGCAATCTGGATCAGCTACTTCTTTGCCAGGTCACTCTGGGAAGCTGACTTCATCTCTCTATTCTTCTGGCACCTTGCCTTTAAAGCAAGCTACTCAATCTTACCTCAGAAGGCGGCTGTGAGAAACAGATAATAAAAGCAAGCTTGAAGATTTGCAAGTATACAAAAATTATATAAATGTGAAAGAAGAACAAGGACTACTGGGATATATTACGTAAGTTATATTTGATTAAATAAAAGGCTTTCACTTGCCTTGACATGTATTTTATTCATTTTATATTCATAAACCAAATGATACTGAGCTTGTATTACTTATCTAAAAGACTTTGCAAGCCTTCTGAGATTGTTACCACATTAGAAGCAAATTAAAGATTTACAACACAAGATAGTGTTTCTGATAGAATGGGGCCAGGCAGAGAGGCAATGAGACAGTATTGATTTTTTGCCCAACAATATCTTGGCTCTTGAGAGTTCAAAAAATGATGTTAAAACTCAGCAGTATTTCTTGTCTGTTTGTTTTATATTTTTACCCATATGAAGATACCAGCTTATAGGGTATATGCTTACAACAAAAAATGCCATCTAGTGCCATCTATAATTTTCATATATGTCACATAACTAAAGCAGATTTAACCTAAAAACTATAGTGTTTCTCTAAAACATATGCATATTTGTTTCTAGACTTTGACAAAGTGAAAGCCCAGTAAAAATCATCAAGAACTATTTGCATATTTACATTAAGGCCAAGCCACAAATCTGGCTCTGTCTAGAAATCTCTAACAAGTTGGAACATACAAAAATTTCTGACTGGTAGCATTGTTTTCACTTCCAAAAAAGACATTTAGCAAATTTGCTATTAGCTTAAATGGATACACACCTATACCCCTTTCAGAACATTTGAAATAATGACCAGCAACTTCCAGTTAAAATGTTTATTATTTACAATTTTATGTCAATTATACCTCAATAAAGCTAAAAAAATGTTGATTATGTATTAATTTACTAATGAACTGACTTTGCTGTTGTTTTATCAATGAAGTACAATTAGACATGAACTCTACTTCTAGGCACAAACTCTGCTTTAATATGGTGTTTGGCCATCACAGTTGTGATAGCCTGAACTGGAGAAGGGGTCGACTTGGGGACCCAACCTGCAACCCAAGGCATGCCAGAACTAGAACTGTCCATTGAGACAACTCAAACCCAGGCTTCTGCCTTCATCGGGAGTCTTAAGCTCAACAAGGCTAAGAAGCTGGTGACCCTCCTTTGAAAGAGTCCCACAATAATCGTAATCACATAGCAGCTATGTATTGACAGTCATGTATTGATTGTCAGCACTGAGCAAATATCTCATGGAAGCCTACCACTGTAGTTATTTCCACCCTCATTTTACAGAGAATGAAACTCAGGGATGGATATCAAGCTGAGTTATACAGCTTTGCCAACATCGGGAGCAAGTAGGAGACAGATCTGGGATTTGAGCTCAGGTCTGTCTGATTCATCCCCTATAACAGAGTACCTCCCTTGGAGAGATGAGAGCTTAGCCATGTTGGTAATACCCGTCTGTTTTGTTGTAGAGGTTCAGGGTGGCTGCTGTAGTGAGTAGGGGTACTTTCCTCTTAGCCTTCCTACTTGAGGCCTCCACTCACACCACTGCCAGCAACTAATGGACAAAAAAAATCAATACTCTAAGGTACCCCTTCTGCACACAGAATGGGTTGAGTTTTGCCAAATTTGACTCAGATTATGTGAGGTTCCGGCTGAGTGAAGCTGAAGTTAATTACCTTAATGCCAATTAGAACAGGTTCATTTTAATATAATTCTGAGTAAAAGAGAAACGACCCATTCTGACTCATTCTTAATACTTGAACTTTGAAGTTGCTCAGAAGCAACTTTGGTCTGGAGGAAAACAATGGCTGGAAGGAAAGGAACTGGACCATTTATTAATGAATAAACTTATTAGTGCTATGTACAAAGGAGAAAGAATAAAGAAGAGGCATCTCTAGTTTAATTTCTGAAATAAATAAAAGGAAAACATTGGAAGTGTGTGTTTGTGACTCCAAGGACAAGAAAAGATGTATTCATTCAAAATCATTACCCTATTAAACTGAAAGAATACTGTCTTAGAAATAGCCTAAAATTATGCAAAATAAATCTAGGCTGATTTACACTATAGTATGTCCTATAATAATAACTGCACTTGGAAAAGTCAATGCCAGATTGACACTGTCTAGATTTAAGCAGAAAAATACAATGAAATATTAGAAAGTATTTGTGAAATAAGATGATTTAATGATTATGAAAATAGAGGTGGGAAGAATGCTGGATGAAAGTTGCAGCAGGTTTATTCTATTTTCCTTTATCAGAACCAATTTTGTAATTACATTATTCAAAGTTTATTGATCCTTTGGTCCTGGTGGCCATGATTTTTTTTTTTTTTTTTTTACCCAGGACAGGGTCAATCTAGTAATTTACAGATGCACAATATATAATCAAAAGTGTAGATTTCTCAACAGGAACTCAAATACAGGTGAGTCTCTACGTTCCAGATTTGCCATTTTTAAGCTGGGATATGTGCTGGACTAATCTATACTCTTTCTTCTAGTATGACAACACTCAGCCTGGTGGCATATAGTACTACTTATGAAGATGAGAACAGAGAGTGGGTAACATGTTTCTTAGGATGGCTTTGTAGAGTGGGCCAGGAAGATTATATGATCCTATGATAGAAAATATCTCCTTACACATTCCAAAACTGGAGAGCCACTTGGAACAATAGCTCCTCTTTGGAGATGGAAGTGACAACAGCTTTATTTAGCTTTACATTACACCAAGTGCTGTCTCAAATAGTGGATGTTAAGCCCATCCATTGGTCATTCATGCTTTATTGCCTTTCTTTCATCAGATTCATGTGTAACTAAAGATCAGCAAGAGAGAACAGATTGGGAGATAGGGGTGAAGCTTCAAGTACTGAAGGAAGACAAGATCTGTTTAGCTGAGAGGATGAAAATATTAGACAGTTTGGCTTCTACCCTTAAACAAATCTCCACCCATTCATTCCTTTCTCCTCCTCCTCGCTCTTTGGTATCATCACATCTGATACTTGATGTTCCCAGAAATAGGTATAGCCTATCCAAAGACAATGTCAAGAGCTTTCTGTATAATATTTTCTTGTTTACATTCTGTAAGAAGCAATACATAAG
The DNA here is from genome assembly GCF_949752795.1 of Hyperoodon ampullatus. NCBI lineage: Eukaryota > Metazoa > Chordata > Mammalia > Artiodactyla > Ziphiidae > Hyperoodon > Hyperoodon ampullatus. The sequence goes on from NC_136929.1 coordinate 68,511,129, forward strand.
GCCAAATCAGAACAGAATTATTTTAAATAGAATGTTTTTTAATGACTATGAGTGGAATATACATTTAAGTATTCTTCTGGTACCATTAGGTAAATGAAAGTACCTACTAACCAACAAAATTAATAAAATTTCTTAATGTCTTTGTTCTTAGACACTATTATCAATTTCCTCTGTCCAAGTTGAGAATATTTTTTAGATTATTGCTAAGGTTACACCTGTAGTTAGACAGACTTGGTTTCTACCCCTGCCCTTATCTCTAGGAAAATGATTCTTATTGCCTTCTCGAGAGTGAAGAGGCTAAAATGCCCACCCCACCCCTCCACCCCCCAACCCCCCAACCATCCTCTGCTCACCCCTGTGTCCAGGCTTGCTCCTACTCAGCTCTCAGAAAAAGAGTTCTGCTATGCGCCTCAGAGGGGAAGGGCCAGGCTGCAGTCAGGAAGCAACAGAACAGCAACTGCTGCCCTCAGGATGGCACTGCCCACCTACTGCTGCCAACATGGTCCAGCCAAACAGGATGACATCCCCCTTGCAGGGATTCTGACAGACTACACTTGCTTTTGTGAGGCAGGAAGAACAGTTGGTAGCCCAGGTCCCAACTCTAACACCAGACTAGCCGTATGGCCTTGGACAAGTTGACTTGTATTAAACTAAATTATCTGTAACTAATCTGGCCAAACTGTTGGTGATAAAAAACAAATATTGGGATAGAAACCCAGTCAAGCCCTCTAATTACTTACATCCAAGTAATAAGATTCATTTATTATTTAACAGACACTATTGAATCTCTATTGTACTGGCCTTAGGAGACTCAAAGGAAATAAAAGATGCACCTGTGGTGTCTCTTTATTCTTTCACAAATTTTCTTTTTTAATATAAATTTATTTATTTATTTATTTTTGGCTGCATTGGGTCTTTTTTTTTTTTTTTTAGAAGATGTTGGGGGTAGGAGTTTATTAATTAATTAATTTATTTATGGCTGTGTTGGGTCTTCGTTTCTGTGCGAGGGCTTTCTCTAGTTGTGGCAAGCGGCCCGGGCCACTCTTCGTCGCGGTGTGCGGGCCTCTCACTATCGCAGCCTCTCTTGTTGCGGAGCACAGGCTCCAGACGCACAGGCTCAGTAGCTGTGGCTCACGGGCCTAGTTGCTCCGTGGCATGTGGGATCCTCCCAGACCAGGGCTTGAACCCGTGTCCCCTGCATTAGCAGGCAGATTCTCAACCACTGCGTCACCAGGGAAGCCCCTGCATTGGGTCTTTGTTGCTGTGCACGGGCTTTCTCTAGCTGTAGCGAGCGGAGGCTACTCTTCCTTGCAGTGTGTGGGCTTCTCATAGCGGTGGCTTCTCTTGTTGCAGAGCACAGGCTCTAGGCGTGCAGGCTTCAGTAGTTGTGGCATGCAGGCTCAGTAGTTGTGGCTCGCGGGCTCTAGAGCACAGGCTCAGTAGTTGTGGTGCACAGGTTTAGTTGCTCCGCGGCATGTGGGATCTTCCTGGACCAGGGCTCGAACCTGTGTCCCCTGCATTGGTAGGTGGATTCTTAACCACTGTACCACCAAGGAAGTCCCAACAGCAGCTTTTTTTTTTTTTTTTTTTTAAGTATATTTTGGCCACACCACACAACCTGTGGGATCTCAGTTCCTCTACCAGGGATTGAACCCAGACACAGTAGGACCACGTTGAGTCCTAGCCAGTAGGCTACCAGGGAACTCCTTCTTTCACAAATATTGATCGAGTTTAAACATTGCGTCCAGTGCTGGGCAGGATGTTGGGGATTCAGAGATGAGTAAGACCACCACTGATTTCAAGGAGCTCTTAGTCTGGTAAGATAGATGGAAAACAAAATAAATATTCACAAAACTCTGTTTTAAGCACAGTGATACGGATGAGCATAAGCAGGATAAAACCACTGAATAACAGGAGAGACAGCACCTCACTCTGTGTGCAATGAGGTCACAGGCCTCAGGGTAGCTGAGGGTAGCAGAAACTGGAGCTGAGTCTCGAAGGAGGAGTAGGTTGTTTCACAAACATTAGAAAATATCTTCTCAACACGTGCATCAGTAGTTCATTGGTTTTTATTACTGATTAGCACTCCATTGTATGAATATAACACAATTTGTTTTTCCGTTCTATTAAAGGACATTTGGATTATTTCTAGTTTGGTTTGCTTGCATTGTTTCTAGTTTGGGATTATAATTTTTAAAAAGTTACTGTGAACATTCTCAAATAAGTCTTTTTGTAGGCATATATTTTCATTTCTAGGAGTATGTTTCCTGATTGCTGTTTTATATATATGTATGTGTGTGTGTGTGTGTGTGTGTGTGTTAAGTTCATAAAAGACTGCCAAACTTTGCCAAAATGGTTGTAATTATTCACTTTCATGAGCAATATATGACTTCCAATAATTCCACAGCCTCTCCAACAGTTGGTATATCAGTCTTTTAAAAATTTTAGCCATTCTAGTCAGTGTGAAATGCTATTTTGGTGTCTTTATTTGAGTTTCACTGAAAATGAATGATGTTGGACATCTTTTCATGAGTTTATTGACTATTCTTATATCTTCTATTGTGAAGCTTTCCAAGCCTTTGGCCCATTTTTTATTGATTAATTTGTTTTCTTATAATAAATATATGTGTGTGTGTGTTCACAAAACAAAAATTTTCTCCCAGTCTGTGACTTGCCTTTGCATGTTATTAACAATGGCTCTCATGAGCGAACTTTAAAATTTTTTAATTTGGCATTTTAAATTTCATTCCAAGCTCTTTTGCTGCTAGAATATAGAAATAAAGTTGATTTTTGTTTTGTGACCTTGTATTCTGGAACCATGCTAAATTAACTTGTTACTTCTAGTAGCTTTTTCATAGATTTATTAGGATTTTCTACATAAATAATGTCATCTGCAAAAAAAGACAGTTTTACTTCTGCATTTTCCATCTTTATGGCTTTTATTTCTTTTTCTTGCTTAACTGCAATGTTTATGACCTTTACTACATAGCTGTTTGTTTGGCAAACAATTAAATTACTTGGAATCCTTTCTGTCCTGTCAAAGTTGGTTTGGTTCTTTGTCAGGGCTGGCCTAGCCCAGTTTTGTCTTTAGTCCTCTGTTATGGCCCTTATCTGGGGTGTGGTCTTTGCTCACAGAGTGAGGTACTTCTGGGGTCTGAACTAAATGCCCAAGGTTCTCAGAGATGTCTACCAGTCTAACAGGAGCAGAATTCTGTCTTCCAGCCTTATGTAACTTGTAATTATCTCTTGTTCTGCTCTCAGCCCTGAAGCAATCATTCCCTTTTAAGACTCACAGAATTTCCCCCTCTGATTGCATAGCTTAGCCCTTACCCAAGGATTCACTGAAAACACATTCATAGAATCCTAGGTCCCTGCTCTCCTTAGACCCCTCCTTTCCAGTACCTATGCCTGAGAATTCCAAATGCTTCAGCAGTCCTGAACTCTCATCTTAGCCTCCACAGCTCAGCAAAATCACTGTTCTCTGCTTGGGCTCCACTTCCCTGCACTTAGGTCCACAGCATGCCCCCAGCAGGAAACACAGGGCTTATCTCATATTTCTGTATCTCAAGGATTCCCTGCTGCTCAATGGTGGAAAACTTCATACATCTTTTTCTCAGTTTTATAGTATGTAGGGAACAAATTTGGTAGCAGTAACTCTGTCATAGCTGGAAGAAGAACTCTCACAATTTAATTTGTATCTTCAATGCCTGGCCTGTATTCCATCAACGTAGGATGGATGGATACATGGATAAATGGGTGTATGAACAATTGGGTTAGTGAAGAGATGCGTGGAAAAAAACTATGTCTTTTCCCAGCATTATCTTTCTCCTTAGCACTTCTCACAATCTAATATACTATATAATTATATATAATATACTATATAATTATAGTAGATAATATTATACTATATAATTTACTCTTTTTTTGCTTTATTTTTTGTATCACTCCCACTGGAATGACATTTTGTTTGTTATGTTCACTGATTTATTCCTAGTATTAGAATGACTGATGTATACAAAGTGCTCAATGACTATGTGTTAGAATGGATTGATAGATTTTTTAAGGATCACCTGGCTTACTTTTACAGAAATATGCTAAATAGTGAAGTAAAGTTGAGAGGTATAAAATCCATCAATGGATAGTTAATGCTTTGGGGGGAGGGTCATTTTAGAATACGCTATCATTTTGACCTGACAGCTGGAATATTCATTTCGGCTACACCAATGCTTTTACTCTTCCTCATTACATGTACCAAACTTACTCTTGCCTTAGAAACTTTGCCATTCCATCTACCTAGAACCATCTCCTTGCTCTGCATGGATACAGTTCCTTCTGTCATTTAAAACTCAATTCAAATTTCACCATTTCAGAGAAGTCCTCTCTGATCTAAAATAGAACTACCACAACCCCAGCTTCTCTCACACTAATACTTTCATATTATATGCCTCTTATTTACTGGCCTTTATAAATTTCTCACTATTCTTGATTTCCATGAAGCATTTGACATTATCAAAACAAGACCATCATCATACGCCCTCAAATTCTTCAGGAAAAAAAAAAAAAACCTCTTTGTTTTCATAGTAGTGCAATCTTTAAGTGGTCTCCTGATTCCCAGGTTACTTCTTGTCCATTTTATAGTTGCCTCCACTTCTGCCTCCTGTTCTATCAATACTAGAGTTCCAAGGCTCTGAACTCATGGATTTCTGTAGTTTCAACCATTAACCTCATGTGGATGATTGCCAAACTCATCTTTTTAGATAGCCCAAATCTATTAGCCAAATTCTAGCTCTTCATTTCAGCAGACTCCTAAGCATTTTTTTCTCAATATGCCGTAAGTCCTTAAGAGATTTCTGTCAAATCCTACTTCAGCTTCTTCTGGGGAGTAGGAAAGGACAGACCTTGAAAGCAGGTTCCATGGTTTTTGTAGGGCTACTTCACCTTACTCCTTGACCAATGCCCCTTTTCCTGGTTCCATTTTACTTATCATCCAGGTCTCAAATGAAACATCATTTCCTCAGTGAACCTTTCCCCATCTGCCCTTCTGTTCTTCACCCCAGGTGAGGTCCTCTTGTTATGTACTCTCATCGGCCATTGGTACCTGTGAGTTCCACATCCCCAGGTTCAATCCACCACAGATAGAAAATATTCGAAAAAAATTCCCAAAAGCAAAACTTAAATTAGCCACACACTTGCAACAATTTACATAGCATTAACATTGTTTTAGGTATTAAAAGTAATCTATAGGTGATTTAAAGTATATGGGAGGATATGCATAGGTTGTGTGCAAATACTATACCATTTTATATAAGGGACTTGAGCATCCCCAGATGTTAGTATCCTCAGGGGTCCTGGGACCAATCCCCCACAGATATTGAGGAACGACTGTACTTTGTACTTTTCTTTTGTAGCACTGCCACAATTAAATAAAAAAATATTCCTGTATGTACATATTTTATCACTTATTAATATCCAGGTAATTACTTACTTAATTACTAAAGCATGAACTAAGTTAAGGGCAAATACTACATCTCTCCTTCACTAGTGTATCCTCAATGCCTCACACGGTGTTTGGTTCATGGTAGGCAAAATACAAACAGTTGCTGAGAGAATGAACAAATACTCCAGTGTCTAGGACAGTGCCTGCCTGGCATATGATAGGGTTTTCCTATGCCTTGATCCACCAACACTGAAATATTCCCTTTTTGGTGAATTAAAAGATGGATGGATAGATATATGAACAACTCTCAAAAGTCCCCTACTCTAGATTTCTGAGACTGGCATCCCAAGAATGATAGATAGATGGAAGAAAGAGAAGAAAGTTTTTATTGTCTAATATATTTTGGTGCTGATTACTAAAACCGCCAGCATACTACCTGTCCCTATAGAGCTCACCTTTGAAATTCAGTCTTTCTTTCTTCCTTTTTCTTCCTCCTTTCCTTCCTTCCTCCCTCCCTCCCTCCCTTCCTTCCTTCCTCTCTCTCTCTCTCTCTCTCTCTCTCTCCTCCCTCACTTCCCTCCCTCACTTCCCTCCTTTCTTTCTTGCCTTCCTTTTTGTTTTAAGCAAATCTAATTCTGGCAAGAAACGTATTTTTAATATGCTTGGCACAGCTGCTTAAGCAGAGTTAGAAATGTTAAATAATACAACACAACATAAATAATACAAATAATAAAAATAACGATAGTACTACACTGTTAATATTAAACTGATTCATTTAAGGACTGGCAGCAACAAGTGTTGGTTCAAAGGAATTAGACACTTGGAGATTCTATAGATACACAGTAAGTATTAATTGGCCTGAATAGTACTTACAACCCATGAGAGATCTGTTTTCCCACATAGCTATTTCCATCTCAGGTTCAACAGAGACCACACTGAAAGGCTTCTTTGTTTGGGTGCAGTGTGACGCTGTTGGTACAGTACCTAAATGTCAAGATGATATCTCTAACACCATAGATTTACACAGCACCATGCTTCACAGAAGCTTAATTGTGTTGTTTTAAAAACAGAATTGTGCCAAAGATCTGGCACTCTGCAAAGAATGCCAGATGGTTACCTTGGAAAGTCTCTTCTCAGAAACAGGTGAGTTTTCCATCTCACTGTCCTGCCCAAAGGTGAAGTCCTGCTCTGCCTTAGCTCCGTACTATTCAGGGAACCAGTTCTCAGTGAAGAAGCACTTTCTGACAATAGAAAGTGTTTTTTCTTCCAGTGGTGCCAAGCACATAGTAAGCACTCATAGATACTACTGATTGATCTTTTAGGTTTAAAAATCAATATCTCCAGCCCAATTTTATTCTGAGCACCAGCCGCCAACTGCCCCCTCAGCATCTCTTCTTGGATCTCTGCTACTTAGAAGCCAAAGCAGAACTATAAACTCCTATTGACATTCCCCAACCCATGCTCTAGGCTAAATCAACTCCTAACCCCGGTCCTCTCCAACTCTGTAAAGGGCACCACCATCCACCAAATTTCTCAAGAAAAAAGAGAGGAGTTCTTATGGATTACTCTTGTTTTATAATATCCCACTGAAATTCACTAGTAAGTTCTGTTGACTAGTAAGTTCTGATGCCTACAGCATCCTCTCTTGCCTAAGTGGCCTCTCTCCTTCCACTCTTGTCCCATTACAGTCCATCGTCCAGTCAATTTTCCAGCATCCTGGGTAACAATGCAAACCAGAACATTTCACTCCCTTGACAGCTTCCGAAAATATTTAGAATGAAATCCCGTTCGTTGTCCCAGCTACAAGGCCTACTGATCTGCCCCTGCCAAAGGAGAACCTACTTGCTACTCCTTTCCTACTCACTGGCCACTACCCAGCCACACATGCCTTGTTTTGACCCTCAACACACCGAACGATTCCAGGCTCATAGGCTTGGCACCAGCTGCTCCTGCTGTTTAAAATGCGCATCTCCCAGATCTACGTTGGACTTCCTCCTTCTTATCTTTCAGACCACTGTTCAAACACTACCTTGTCAGATTTCCCTGTCTCCTTTGCTCTCAATCATATTACTTTATTTTTTCATAGCACTTATTATACCTAAAATACCTAAAAGTGTTATTTGCTCACGTGAATTTATCACGTGTCTTCCCACTAGTTCATAAGCTCCTTGAGCTCAGAGACTGACTCATCAATTACTGCTGCATCCCAGTATGGAGAAGTGTGACTGGCAGGTTGGCTGAAAATGCAACTAAGACCAACATTTGTCTCAATGGGACCAGGCACATTCCTGAGTCCTAAGATTCCGAAACTTTTACAGAGCAATATTTGGCTAGGATCAGTCACAGACAGTATAAAAGAACCTAAGTTCAATTTTCCAGAAAACAAAATGAAACAAAAACTGAGACAATATGTCCACAGAGATAAGGTGTATTTAGGCAGCAGTTGAATGCCACCTGAGATCTGATTTTCAAGCTAAGCTCCGGGTGTACCTGGGGAAGCCGGTGCTCCAGGCACCCGAGCACCTCTCTGTTGCCAAAGCAACTCTGCTTTAATATGCTTTATTTTTTTTAAATATAATTGACTTCCACAAAAGGGGATATCTGATAAACAGGATTCTGCCACTGAAAAAGAATTAAGGGACTGCTTAATACATATGTTTATGTGCATTTAAAGCCTCCAAAAATAGATAGGAGGTGTTTCTAGTAATCCCACACTTCTCACTGCTTTCTGGTCCCCCTGTTGTTGCCCTGGTTGAGAGACCCCCCCACTCCCTTAGTTGGCCCTGATGGTATCTGGAAGTATCTTCCGTCCCTTCTGATAATCCCTTCTTCACCCTGCTCTTAAATTAACATCCCTCCTCCCAAGCCCAAAGCTGAGCTGTCCTTCCCCCAGTGGCTCCTGGTGCTACTGAGCTCATGGTACACTCAGCAGCCTGGCCTGTGACAACCTCCCTTACTTCACTCCTCCTTCCCTGTCTCTGCATCCTGCACACAACTCAGACCAGCTGTGCTAGACTGTTCACTTGACGTTCCCCAACCAGAGCTGAAATTCTCCTTTCTCATGTATGGCTGTACTTGGGCCACTCCTCACACTGATTTGCCTTTTCACTTGAACTTACCAGTGGAAACCCCACCTGTGCTCCCTTAGGTTTCCCATTCTGCACCCTCACATCACCTTGCCCTCAGAGACATATATCCCCCTCCCTCGGTGCCCACAACTTTGTTTGCACCACTCCTGTGACACAAATCATGCTATTCTCCTCTCTGGACTATAGACATAGCCAGCACTCATGGGGAGAGGTAAGATTTAGAGCAGAGGAATCGGTTGCAGGTCCCACTTCAACTCATACTATTTGTGCAAGCTTGGACCTCTGAGCCTCAGCCTCTTTACCTATAAAATATACATAATAATAACTACATCTCAAAGTTGTGGGTATTGACGTATATGAAAATAATTTGGAGGCTACAAACGTGACGCGTTCCTATTACTATTTGCTGCTTGAGGGCTGGGACCATTTCCATCCATCTTTGTACCTGCCCCCCAGCCCCAATGTGCATCTAGCAGAGTCCAGTCATTTCAACACAATTCTGAGAAAAGGAGAAAGGATTCATTCTGACTCAATACCCTAACTTGAACTTTCAAGTCACTCAGAAGAGTTCTTTTAGATCTGGGGGGAAATGACTGAAAGAAAAGCTATTAGGCTATTTATTAACTGCTTTTATTTGCATAACAGATTATTTGGGGGTAGGTCCAGATGAGCCTCTGACAGAGTTGCTGTGAATTTAGGACCATGCTGGGTCTCTCATATACTCTGAGAAGTCCAGCTCCCAGAAGTTTTGGGAGCTCCCAGCCCAGGAGCCCTTTGAGAGAGAACTTGAATGAGACATTTGCGTCAAGACATGTATAGGTTTGTCCATAGTATATGGTATATTTCCAGAAGGGGGTTAGATAGGAGGAAAAGAAAATGGGCTCCCTGAAGTGATGTTCCATGCAGGAGTCTTAAAGGATGGACCAGTCTCTGCATTCAAGTACCAAGGTTTGGATGATGCAGGGAGACATTTCAGGGGAAGCTGTGCCTGGCTTTCCTCTGATCCAGCTTCCTTTCCATCTTGTAGTGCTGGATCACCATGTCTGGCTATTCAAGTTGTGCACTGAACAAGGGTCACATAGGAAGACATCATTCACATAGTAAATTTGTGCTTTTTCTTTTTCTTTGCGGTACGCGGGCCTCTCACTGTTGTGGCCTCTCCCGTTGCGGAGCACAGGCTCCGGACGCACAGGCTCAGTGGCCATGGCTCACGGGCCCAGCCGCTCCACGGCATGTGGGATCTCCCAGACCGGGGCACGAACCCGTGTCCCCTGCATCGGCAGGTGGACTCTCAACCACTGCGCCACCAGGGAAGCCCTGTGCTTTTTTTTTTTTTTTTTTTTTCCTATTTTTCTGCCAAAGGAAAGTCAAGTAAGTGTCTTAAGGAAGGACTGACTTTTTGTTTGGACCAGGAGAGGCCCCGGAACGGCACCCTTAGAAGGAGAGGGCTGTTGAGAGCGGAAAGAACCATGCCATTAAGACTCCAACAGTTCTATTTTAAGATATCCCTGCAAATGAACTGGCCTCTGGAAGTAGAAGGAGTTTTCCTACTGGCCAGAGTGGAGAAAAGCACCAGAGCCCAGTGGTCCAGAAGCAATTGATGGAGGCCTGTAGGCAGTAAGCAGAGCAGACACATGGTCCATGGTGGTGGGGCGCATGGAGGGTCCCAGTCCAGGCCAGTTGGCCTGCTGGCTCTGCCCTCTGACAGGGCTGAAACTGCCACCATTAGGTGCACACATAACTGGATCGTCACGATTCCTTCCTTACCATCTAGCTTGCACACCCCCACAACCCTTTAAAGGCAAGGACTGTTCGGTCATATTTACTACCTTAGAACCTAGTATAGGACCTGGCATATAATAGTAATTCAGTAAATCTGGTTGTTTGACTGATGCCTATGGGTTTTATAAGTTTTATCCAGGAAGCTTCATATACCCCATTTTCCTCATTCCTTTTGTGCTTTCTTCCCAGACTTGGGGTTTTGGCACAAAGGGGTACTACTATCAACAGACAATATAAACTCTCACTCAACACACAAGTGAGAAAATGTCATGGCAGGAACCCCCATGAGGAAGTCATCTTTCCAGGCCCTGGTTTTCCACCCTTCCTCCATTCCAAGCTATCAGAAGCATTTTCCTACGCCCTAAAATTCAGGACACTGATCAAGTTAGTTAAGAAGGTTTTATTCCAAGCCTGCTGAGTATAAAGGGCTGCATTTTACTTTGGGAAGGGATTCAAAGTCTTTCCAAATAAATGACCTGCTTGTCTAGCTGTCAGAATGTGGACTTCTTTGGCATTCTTACCCTAGTCCTAATTCAAGTTTATGAGCCAAAAACAGAACTTCTGTCTCTTTCAAATTCAACAAGGTCTTCAGACCATGGCAGTCTTGCACAATATGGACCTGTTATTAGAGCAATGGAGGGTATTTACAGTGTATTTAAATAACATAGTGCAAAGAATTGGATATTTGAAAGTCTGGCTGGGTTTGGAGAATTGACTTCCATAAATCTAAGACCTGAAAAATACCTTTTTTGTTCAAATGTTGGAAAGATTTTTGTCAACCTTTTTGCTTCATTAGGATTTCTTTAAGTTTTCCTGGTAACCAGAAACAAGTTTCACAATTTGTGTCGCACTTGGCTCCTGTTCTGGAGAGTGAGGGAAAGCTTGCTGTTATTTCAGTAACCCCTGAACAGTGGAGGATGGAGAATTCAGAACTGAGGAGCCCTGCCAGCAGTTAACCCTGCCAAACCAAACAGGAATCAGTGTGGACAATAGGAAGATTATGTGGTGGAAAATGGATATCCCGAATGAAGGCAGGAAAGCTACATCAATTCTATTTAGAAGCTGCGTCTTTCCCCCAGGTTACAAAGCCATCCCTCTGAGTATTCAGAAGATGTTGCTGTTTCACCGAAAACTCACCCACAAAAGGTCAATGGGTGGAGTTGAAACAGAACGCTTTTTCTCTTATAACTTCCTGTGTGTTTTGATATCTGGCCGCAAATCTTTGTGCCAGCTCTGTGTCCTTTCCTTCACTCTGGTATCAGGCCTTCCAGGTCTCCCCAGAGGAGGAGGACGGAGCTGATCTGCCAGGAGCAGAGGCAGAGGGCTCAGCGGTCCCCTCAGCAGGTGCTTTTCACGCCAGGTTCCTAAGGGACAATTACCAGCCAATGGCCAGGCTCGGCCAGGTCCTCTGGTGAAAAACCTGAGCTCAGTCCAGGCTCAGCAGAATTGACCAGGGCTGTGCCCCCGAGTGTAAATGATTTTTCACTCCCTGTCTCCTCCTTTTTAAAAACCAAAATCAAATGAATAATTCTGCTTTTTAACAATGAAACTGAAGTACAACGAATCATATGACACTCATGCACACATCACCATGATGTTTACCTGTTACTATTATTTGAGACAGATCTTTTTATTTTTACTTTCATTTTTTTAAAGAAACAACTTTTAAGATACTTTTAAGTAAATCTCCACCTTCAACCTTTCCTACCCAGGAGGTACCACCTGAAGTTGGCATGGATCGTTCCCACGTGGTTTTTAGGGCTTTTATCACATATGTTTTTATTCATAAAAATTTATATAAAAATGATCTTGCGTGTTTACACTTACATAAAAGATATAGTTTAGATATCCTTAAATTTTTATTTTTGCACCCAAACTAATGTTTTTGAAGTTTATCATTGTGACTATTGGTAAATCTAGCCTTAAGATCGTTTAATATTCCTTCAAAAAAAATTAAATCTAGCCTCCTATTCAAGGGCATGCATTTTTCTCACTTTTTTTTATTACAAAGAATGCAATGAATATGCTTGTACATTGATCCTAACACATATAGTATTTATTGAGATAAACACTCAATAAATCAGAAGTACAATTGCTGAGCCATAGTTCAGTCTTAACTTTACCAAGTAATGGCAAATTGACCTCCAAGAAGTTTATACTAATTTACAAGCCCTCCAGCAATGTCTAACATTTTCAACAAAACTTGATGTCAACAGATTATGTTTTGCTAATCTGATAGCTTCAAATGGTACCTCACTGTTTTATTTTTCAATTCCCTGGTAACTAGTGAAGTTGAGCATATTTTCATATGCGACTGTCCATTTGTGCTTCTTGCTTTTAAATTGCCTCTTCATATGCTTCATCTATATTTCTACTGTGTTACTGTAGGGATTCTTCATAAATTTGGGATTTATATGTGGTTCCCATAGATTTTCCCAGTCTATGACTTTTCACTTTATGGTTTCTTTTAATTTTTAATATAGTTAAAATTTGTTTTTAAAAGTAGTTATATTTATTAATCTTTTTCTGTATAATTTACTGGTATTTTGTGATTTTTTTTAGAAAAAGAATATATAGGTATATGTATAGCTGATTCACTTTGCTGTACAGCAGAAACTAACACAACATTGTAAAGCAATTATAGTCCAATAAAAATTAATTTAAAAAAACAATATTATGTAAAAAAAACTTTCTTTAGCTTTATATCCTAAAGATTCTTCCATGTTTTTCTTTTTTTAATTATTAACACATTATACTCTCCACTCGCATGAACCCAAGCCTTTGAGTAAATACATCTTCCATGTTTTTTCTAAGATTTTTTTTTTATTTCAGTCTTTAAGCCATCTGGGAATGTCAATTTGTGTGTCATGACATAGCAGCTTAATTTTATCTTTTTCCATATATATAATCAATTGGCCCATACTATTTGTTGAAAAGTCTACCCTTTCCCCACTGATTTATAATATTGCCTGTCATATTCCAAGTTTCTTTATATTTTGGGGTATGTTTTCAGATGCTCTCATTGATCAACGTTTCCATCTCTGAACAAGTACTATACTTTTAAAATTACAATAGTTTTATTAAAAGTCTTATTATAAATAAATTATTTCTATCTTGATCTTCCTTTTCTTCCTTTCCCTACTTTTCTTTCTTCTAGATTTTCTTGGCTTTTGTTGACCTTTTACTCTTCCATAAGATTGCAGAATCAACTTGTCCAGTTCTTCAGAAAATCCTGGTGAGACTATGACGGCAATTATATTGAATTTATGAATTAATTTGGAGAGAATTGATATCTTCATAATACTGAGTGTTTTCATACATGAAAACAATGGATCTCTCTATTAACAAGGTCTTTGTTTATATCTTTCAATAAACTTTTAAAAATGTTTTCTTTAGAAATATTGCACATTTTTGTAAGATTTATTTCTGGACAGTTTATCAATTTAGTTATTAATGTAAGTTGTATCTTTTACAATTATATTGTCTAATTATTTGTTGCTCATTTATACTAATGCAAATGATATTTTCACATTCTATACAGTAGCTTTGATAAAATCCAAAATTCCTTATTTGTTCCAATAATTTGCATAAGTTTCAGGATTTTCTGTGTGGTCAATCATACCGACGATGAAAGTTGTGTTATGCCTTTCCAATCAGTGTAACTGTGTCCCCTCCCCCACCTCCAATGTGCACCATCAGAAAAGAAACAATGATAGCTGGAAAACATTCTCATTCCTGGTTTTACAGCATGCTTTTGTTTCATTTTTGATGTTGACATTTATAATGGATTTAAGATAACGTTTAAGAATATTTTTTCCTAATGGCTAGTAATTTTTCGTGATTTTTTTTTGTTTTTATACACTGTCTTCTCTTTATCAAAGTAATCATTTGTTATTTCCCCCTTTTATCTGTTAATGCTGTAACATGTTAATACAATTTTCAAGTTTAATACTTAATCATAATATATGTAGAACTTGATTTTCTAATATTTTACTTAGAATTTTTGTATCTATAGTCATGAGTAAGATTGGCCTATTGTTTTCCTTTCATGAACTGTCCTTGACAGTTTAGGTATGAGATTACACTAACCTCATAAAATGAGTTGTTACTTTTCTTGTTGTTCTGATCTCTGGGAGAGTTTATATAAAATAGATATGATCCATTCAATGGAAATTTGGGGAAACTTGCATATAAACCATTTTGGACTGGAGGATTTTTAAGGGAGTTAGATTTTGATCCATTGATCCATTTTCATAAATGGCTATAGGACTGTTTAGATTTTCTATTTTCTTCTTGCATCAGTTTTGTTATGTTTTTCTAACTCATCACAGACCAAAACTTTCATAAAATACACAATTATGTGCTTGTATGTTGCAGCCATATAAAAAAATGCTTTCTCAGGTTCTAAGCAGTTACTCTCAATTTCTGTACTTACTTCATTGCAGGCTGGTAACAAATAGTTCACTGACTGGTCAGCTGACCACACTGTGCTAGCACTGTTCTAGGAAATCATCCATTTGTCAAACCTGTCAAATCCATTAGCATGGAGCATTGTTCATGATATCTCATATTATCTTTAAACACTGCTATTGTATGTGTAGTTATACTGTGTGTTCAGTCCTAGTAACAGGAAGTGTGAGATAATGGAAAGCAATTTAGTCAGAAGAACCAGCTTAATCCACAGCCTTGGTGTTTATGAGCTGTGGAACTTTGGGCAAGTCACTTCTCAGAGATTCAACTTTCTTTTTTGGTAGATTAGGTCAGGGCTTTTTAAAAAAAAATTCCTCTCTTCCAGTAAAGCATTTTCTTCAAATGGAGTCTAACATTAAAGCAGATCAAAGTGGAATAATTCTGTTGAAGAAGAAAGTGGTATTGCCCCCACCCCACTCTCTCCCGCCCCCAGAAGCCCCTGAAGCACTTCCACGATGCCCCTAGGGCTAACACAGCTTCCACTACTAGTCTACCTTGCAAGGGTTTGAGGTGACCAGTCCTTGAGTTGGCATCAAGCCAACAGCCAATAAAGACTCAGCCAAAGTGATTACATTAAGCATGGTTTCCATGAGGACTAAAAGAGCCTTCCAGGTTTCCTAGCAACAGACATCAAGGGCCAGGCCACAACAGAGTAAAAAACATTATTTGAAACATGGGAAAAATGGTTAATTGAGTTTAACCCTTATTCTCTATCGTGATGCAACAAATAGAAGTGATCGTAACGGCAACAACAATTTTCCAGTTTCTTAACCTTCAATTTTCCACTATCCCCTGAACTGCAATGTGGCAATCATCCACCAAAGAGTAGAATTTCCATTTTATTGAAAAATGAAAAGTGCTAGTGATTTTTTTCCTTTTTTTGATCCAAGTTTTACTTGAGAAAGGGATGAGAGGAGAGTGATAATAATGTGAGCATTTTCTCCTTTCATACCATAGCACATAGAGGAAGATATTCAAACACAAGTTTGCATAAAGCCTTGGTCTTTGACCTTTTTTTATGAGCATCATTTCCCCATTTTATAGATTAGAAAAATTCAGTCAGAGGTTAAGAGATCCACTTAAGGTCACAGGCCTGTTAAATGGCAGATCCAGGAAAAAACAGGGTTTTTTTTAAGGCTGATTTATAATCTTTATTACAGAATTAACTGATTATAATGCTTTTGGTCAGAGTTTATATATAATTTCCTTGTTTCTCTCTAGTTTTCACTTTGAAAAAATTTAAGCCTAGAGAGAAAACAGAATATGAATAGCATATATCCTTCATCTAGATTCACAAATAAACATTTTATCCATTTATGCTTTTTTTAATTAAAAATTTTTTAATTTATTTTTTATTGCATCAGGTCTTTGTTGCTGTGTGTGGGCTTTCTCTAGCTGCTGCGCGAGGGCTACTCTTCATTGTGGCGCACAGGCTTCTCATGCCATGGCTTCTGTTGTTGTGGAGCACAGGCTCCAGGCATGTGGGCTTCAGCAGCTGTGGTACGCAGGCTCAGTAGTTGTGGCTCACGGGCTCTAGAGTGCAGGCTTAGTAGTTGTGGCGCATGGGCCCAGTTCCTCCGCAGCATGTAGGATCTTCCCGGACCAGGGATCAAACCCATGTCCCCTGCAATGGCAGGCGGATTCTTAACCACTGGGCTGCCTGGGAAGTCTTGCATTTGCTTTTTTTGTATGTATATGTGTGTATATATGCATTTTTATGCTGAACTATTTAGTTACTTAAGAAATAGCAACTCATGAATACTTTCTTATTTTATACCTTATTATATATATTCTTATACCCAAAATGCCATCAACTACCCATGAAAATTAAGTAAATTGATTATCATCTAACACAGCCTATATTTAAATTTCTCCAATTGTCTTAATACTCTTTCATAGATTTTTAAAATATTGGATCCAATTAAGATTTGCACTATACATTTGTTTTTTCTTTCTTTTTTTGGTTTGGTTTGGTCTTTTTAATCACTTTTATCTGGAGTAGTCCTCTCCCTGTTCTGTTTTCCATGATATTGATGTTTTTTGAGTCCAGATTAGTATCTTCTGGAATGTCCCACAGCCTAAATTTGTATATTGTTTCTTCATAATTTGATATAGGCTAAACGTTTTTACCAAGAAAATTACATAGGTGACATTGTATACTTATTATAGCCATCAAACAAAATCAGGTGAAAACAAATGAAATCAGGTGGTTTCCCTATTGGTGAGGCTGTTTGATCACCTAGTTAAGATGATGATTAGCAGAGCTCTTCATTATAAACGTACATTTTCACTTGTAATTTGTAAGTAATGAGTATTGTGAAACTTTGAGATCATGTGAATATTCAGTTTCACAACTTTTCAGGCAATCATTTTAGCAACCATCGTTGATCCTGATCTTGCCAGAATCATGTATTAATACTGAGAGTTGCAAAATGGTGATTTTCTTAGTTCTATCCATTCCTTCCACATATATAAGCTGGCATTGTGTTAAAAAGAAGAGTCTTCTCCCTCTCCCTCTCTCTCTCTCATTGGGTTTCTCTGTGTCTGTCTTTCATTGCTACTTCAGCAGTCACTGTGCACTACTTCTTTAAAATGTTGCTTTTGATCTAAATTCCTCCATAAAAAGGCCTGCTTGTAGAAAATGTTTGAAAAGCACAGTAATTTAGGATTATTTGTCCATGGTGTCTTCCAAAAGCTTAATGAAGAGGGTAGAGCCAATTATTTTCATCTGAGCTTCCAGGAATGAAGTTTTTATTTATTAATAAGGAAACTGATGAAAAATGTTATTAAGTAACTAATGAAAATAGAGAAGTGTATATAAAAGAAAAAAGAGGTAGGAATCTTTTTTAAGGGTGTTGCTGAAATCCTCAAACTTCTCACCTGATATCAAGCTAAAGAGAAGAGTCTGAGATGTTTTTCTTTGGAAGCCTTTGGGCTCCTTAAAGGAAAGGGTCTAGTTCCAGTGCTATGAGTATAATCAGTGCAGCGGGAGTTCAGGGAACATGTGAAAAGTTTTAAGGCTGGCATGCAATGTTTCCTTAATTGCTGCTTTTCAAATAAATTAATGAGAGCAAAAAATAAACTTAGTTTGGGTCAGGATGCTTGAAATAAAAGCACAATAGGACAAGGATGGGGCTGTTTCTCAAGGGAAGTCAAAAGAGAAACCACTGGATGATTTTTTATTAAAGTTTCCACATTTAAAATTCCCTCCTTGCAGATATCACTGCCAGAAACTTTCTTATGAATATTTCCTTAACTTGTTATTAAAAAAAGAAAGCTCTTGAGATGCATATTTCTTATGATCATGAATCATTCAGGAAACATTTAAGGAGGGTTACTGCTTTCTTGGCATGGATTTACAAGTTAGTGACCCAAAGATGAAAAAGACCCAGCTCCTGATCATTGGTACCTCCAGAATTTCTATCTACAAGTTTAGGAATGACAATTTTGGAGCTGAGAGATTTGTCATGAAGCTATGTTTGCATTTCAGATGAAGTTTTTTTACTTAGACTATATGTTACAGGTCAATTAAAAATTGGCAAAGTTTTTTTGAAGATGTCTTTACTCATTCGTTTCATAAGAATGAGAAAATATCAGTTATGTTCATATCGAAAAAAGAGAAGAAGTTACTGATGGAAATTATTAAAAAGCTAAGACTTTTTCTCTCGCATTATGTTATACCACCACTATTTCTACACTTGAGGACCTTGGTCTTAAAAGGGGTGATAAATGCATATGCAAATCATTATAATAAAACATAGCATTAATGGGATAGATGAATGAACAAAGAGACATTAATAAACTAAATGGGCTTGATGAGTTGGAGTTGGAGCCTAAGGGCATAACAAATGAGTTGGAGCCTAAGGGCACAACTATGAGATTTTCCTTCAGACACATTTGAGGATAGAGTCTGATTCAAAATTTGGTCCTCTACCCTCTATCCTTTTGTTTCTATCCTAAAATCGAAAGTTCCTAGGGAAATTTCACACCCACAAAACCAGGTTTTTCTTTCACTATGCGATAGTTCCAGGGAGGACTAAGTTCAAATGGAGCTGTGTGAGTGGGTTATAGGTACAAAATCTCTGGGAGTAAAAGAAACAGCTTAGCAGGAAGAAACTGAGACTCCTCTCTTCCTGAAGACTCTGGGCTCCCTGCTGCCTGCCCACTCCCCCTCCCCAAGAAGTGGAAGCAGAGATAGCTGTGTTTCCAACTGGGCAGAATTTTAATAAAGTAACTGATGTTTTCAGGAAAAAAACATTAATGTCAGCCAGGGGAGAAAAGATCAGGAGCCCCTTGATGGCCATGTCAGGAGTGCCCTAGAGGCTGGGGTTCAGTGGCAAAGAGGGCATGACTAATAGCCACATTGTTGAAGAAAAGTTGTAGAATAAATACCATTATTCAGACACTCATTTATTTTTCTGTAAGGTATGTTATAGTTCAAATCTACCAACTAACAGCCATTAACATTCATCCAACTTCTACCTGACTAGAGTTTGAGCTTCTTGAGGGCAGGGATCAAATCTTATTTATCTACATTTCACCAATGCCTACTGCTCTACCCACCACATAGTGGAGTAAAGATAGTGTGACTAAATGGGCAGAGTTTTGATAATTCTCTTAACCAAGATTATAGAAAAAAATGAGAGTAATGGTCAGTAATGATATATATGTTGCAGACATTCCATTATGTCATTTACATCACTGTGTGGGTTCATGACCTAAACCATGATATAATGAAGCTTAATAGAATAAGGCACTTTTTTAAAGGATATAAATATAAATATAATTTCATGATTTAACCCTTTTACTTGGGGCTTTCTGCCCATGATAGGAATGTTGAAGACACCAACAGTTAGCTTTTGAAACAAGATGATTGAAACAAATATAACCTTTCAATTTTCTATGATGAATACATGTTGTCTCCATGTTCAGGCAATCTCTAATAACAAAAGTAACCATTGGCTTTATGAATCATAGCTTAGAACAAACTATCAATTCACACATTATATAATGATTCGCTGATTGTCCTTGGACTTGAGTCAATTTCATAATACCTGGAAGATCATCTGATTTCAAACTTAGGTTACAAATCCCAGGGAGAAATATAATCTAAAGAGTGAACAGCACATGAATAAAGAATGGGCTGTTCTAACAGTTAAGTTTCAACACAATTTGTAGAAACCCTATTATAGAAGTGGTGTTTGTTTTATCAGAGCTGTCCTGCAACAAAATTTGTAGGACAGTATTTTAGGGTACGATTAAATCACTGGGATTTAAATCTGGCCATTCCATAATTGCTAAAACCCATGTCATGCTGACACAACAAAACTTTTCCAATCACCTCTTTATTATTTTGCAGTAAACTGTAATTGGTATTTAGTTCCCCTGAGTGAATCTGTTCTTTAGGACACACATTAAGTCATTTGTTTAGAGTTCATCTATATATGCACATTTCATTTACATTAGACTGAAGATTTTCACTGTTTTTAGAAAGTCTTAGGCATAATTGAAATTAGGGGTAACTTTTTATATGTTAATATAATATTAACAATTAATATGATATTAACAATTTCCTTCATAACCTTAAAGGACTTCAAATTCTGCTCTCATTATAATTTGTCTACTTTTTTAAAAAAAACATTTAAACCTAGTGATCCATTTTATTTTCAACTCATCATATCCTTATATAAAACACTGTATTATGCCAGGGAGGAGCTATAAAAGTCACTTAGAGGATTTTCACAGTTGACATGTTCTCTAGATGATCCACACATTCAGATCTCACTGGATAGGGGTTTTCCACTTTTTACTCAGCTTGCATGCACTCTTATTTGCCCAAACTTCAACACACTTAAGCTCTCTTTATAGATAATGAAACAGTCTCTCACAACCCCAATCAGTATATATGCATTCAGAGTCATTTTATTGTTATCTCTGAAATACATATATATAAAGAGGAGAGGGTGGCAAGATGTTATTGTTCAATGTCAGATTTTTAAACTAATTCTAAAATAGTATGGAGTTTGCTCAAAAATTAAACATAGAATCACTTCACTTCTGGGTATACACCCAAAAGAACTGAAAGCAGGCACTTGGACACATAGCTGTACACCCATATTCCTAGCAGCACTGCACACAATAACAAAAAGGTGGAAGCAATGAAAGTGACCATCAACAGATGAATGAACAAAATGTGGAATATACGTATGATGAAATATTATTCATCTTTACTAAGGAAGGGAATTCAGGTACCTGCTTTAACATGGATGAACCCTGAAGACATTATGCTAAGTGAACTAAGTCAGTCATAAATAGACAAATACTGTATGATTCCACTCATATGAAGTTCCTAGAGCAGTCAAATTCATAGAGACAGAGAGTAGAATGGTGGTTGCCAGGGGCTGGGGGGAAGGGAGAACAGGGAGTTAGTGTTTAATGAGTATGGAATTTCAGTTTAGGAAGGTAAAAAAGTTCTGGAGATGGATGGTGGTGATGGTTGCACAACAATATCAATGTACTTAATGCCACTAAACTAGACACTTAAAATGGTTAAAATAGTAAATTTTATTTATATTTTACCACAAATTTTAAAATAAATAATTTAAAAAGTAATCCTAATATTTTAGTAAGGTCTGCTGAAAAACAAACTCTACATTTTACCGTTTAAGCAAATTATACTCTAGAGGTTATTTTACTTTTTGTGGGATCTTGTGATGCAACCAGAAGTGAGATAATTATGGTAGCAAGAGCTTTGGCAGAGTCAGTACTTCACATGAGACCTCAAGTAGTACCTAGTAGGTAGGTCTTGCTGAACCTAAAACCCATGCGAGGCTCAGAACATAGTGGTTATCTTCAAAGCTGGATGGAAAGCATCACAGGAATACAAGCAGGTGCTACCTGAAGAGCCCAGGCAGCTATTCACCCCCAGGGATTCTGTCAATTTTGGATAAGAGACATAGGGACTGATCCTATCTCTAGAGACATGAGACATTCTCAATGAGATGTCAGGTGAATCCTGACATAGGAATTCAATCCAGAGACTGAGACAGTTTGGGAGGCAGTTTAAGAATGGCTGGTCTCAGGAACAAGGAGACTGTCATTGGTATTTGGAGCTCAAGTTCAGAGAATGTAGAAACTTACGCTGTGACCCCTTGGAATTGAACATGGCTTCTTAAATCCTTCCTGACTTAGGCAAGACTGGCACAGGGCTGAATCTCCACCTGGATATCGTGTGGGTCTAATTATTCCAGAGGAGAGTTTGGAGGCTGTGGGTACAGAGGGAGTGGAAAAGCTCAGGTTAGGTCCTGAGAGTTTAAGGAAAGTGAACATTTTCCACTCCATAATCCGGTGAAAGTCACTGCCATGGTTTACACACACGTCAGATCCTCAGCCCTGGAATGTTGACCCCTTGTGCTGTTGAGAATCTCTGGAATCTTCCCATCTCTCTATCAGCTGCCCATCACCATTCCCTAGTCCCGCTAGTGTTCTATCCTCTATGATGTTCTGAGCCCAAACATTCCCAATCTAGTCCTCCTGCCTCTTTCCAATCCACTCCAGCCCATATACAAGGCAGAACTTTTTGAAAGCACTGAGCTTTAGGGCTGCATTAGCTCTACTTGGTAGAAAGTACTCAATAATCATTTGTTGAATTTCATTGAAAATTTCCTCAGCAAACAAAATTTTTTCAATGCATTAAGTTTCTCAAGTTCTCAGTGTATCCTGATGCCAAAAAAGTGGCCTGGGAAGGAATCAGGAGTTAGCTATTAAGAAGTCCTATGGGGCTTCCCTGGTGGCACAGTGGTTGACAGTCCACCTGCCGATGCAGGGGACATGGGTTCGTGCCCCCGTCCGGGAAGATCCCACATGTCGCGGAGCGGCTAGGCCTGTGAGCCATGGCCGCTGAGCCTGCGTGTCCGGAGCCTGTGCTCCGCAACGGGAGAGGCCACAACAGTGAGGCCCATGTACCGCAAAAAAAAAAGTCCTATGATCTTAAAAAAAAAGTATTTAATTTCTTTTTTGCTCTTCTTATAAAATGATTCTCTTAAGTCCTTATAAAATGATTCTTTTAAGACATTCTAGTTCCAAAGTGTTGGTTTATCAGGGCACCTCAGATGTCTGGAATCTCCCATTTCCTGTAAACAGTTAATCCCTGGCGAGGGCATGAGGCCTTAGAGTTCTATCCCATTATCAATCTCCTAAGCCACACAGTGTTTCTTTCTAATCGTCTTATGATTCTCAGTCCCTCCTGATCTCAGGTCTGAGATAACCTTTTGGGTTTTGCGGTAAATTATGGGAAAAAACAAATGGATTAAACATATGATATAAAACAATGGCTTGAAAACTGATGCAAACTTTAAACATTTTTATATTTTGAATAACAAAGGAGATTTGATCCATATGCATGAATACCTAAAAAATCATCTTTTAAGGTCAAATTTTTAAAATCTACACACTGGTCTCAAACCATTTGGCTTTGTTGCTTTTTAACTAAAATAAAGTGAACTAATTCTGATTAAGTTTGGGGGGGTGGGAATCTTCAGCATAGATGACAAATTATATGCCAGATGTTGGCTTCCTATGATTCAAAACCACGTTGCTAAAAAGCAGGCTGCTGGCAGATCTTTAATTACTAATATTAGTAATATGGACATCCAAGCCTAATGCATAATATGAATATAAAATATACAATTAATATAAAATGCATACTGAAAAAATTTTAACTAATGAATGAACATCACTACTGCATTAGCTTTCTTAAGTAGGTCAGAGCTTAAAGCTGTCCAAATAATAGATTTTTATGTTTCTTTTTTTCTCTATCTCGGAGCAAGAAATTAATTTTTTCCTGTTCCAAAGTCATCACTAGATTAATGACTGTCATATGAAGCCTGGTTACAGGAAGCTCCTCATACACACAGCCATGTGTAGCTCCTGAAAAATGAACAGAATCATTTTTCTCACAGAATATGAGTACAATGGGATATCAAATAGATTATTATTTTTCTGAGAAAGGACTGTTAAATTTGTTCTGATGACAGTGGTGAAATGAGATTTAGAAATACTAATGCCTTCCCCTTCCATCATGCCTAGCTTATGTTGTCATAGATACCGTTTCAATTTAGAAAGCCATACTGAGCACACTGTGGAAAACCTTACTGAACACAACAATGTGGAAAAAGACAAGACCTTTGCCACCCAAGAACATATATTCTAGTAGGGGACATATGATTCCATTAAGATCCACTGACATATGAATAACACAGGCAAAAAGGCATTTTTTAACTGAAAATGAGTTTTCTAATTGGCATTTCATTCCCTTTTTTAACATTATAAATAAGATAAAGTTCCAACCGTGAGAATTTTCTTTAAGAGTCTACAATGTTACTTCAGACACTCAATATTAGCTGGACTTTACCATCCGGAATTCAGAGTGGATGGATGCAGTGAATGACAGGCTAGAGTTCCCTGAGATGTGGATTCGGACTAATGCATCTGCCCTTGCCTTGCAGTGAACCCCTGCAGCTCTAGGGCAAATGAGGTGAGAGCTTGCTGAAAGCTCTTGAAGGAGGATGCTACTGACAGGAGTCAGGCATGTCTTAAAAATGAAATGAACACAAAATTCCAAACTTTACTAGCCTACAAAAATTGCATATGTTAAATGTTAAGGGACTCTTTTCCATAATATTGCTCTGTTATACAAGTTCCAAGAACTTTAAAAAAAAATTGTAGTTTGGAAAAAAATAATCTTAAGTCCTCAAAGCATCTTCAGGACTAGGAATGTTTAATGCCCCTTCAAAATGCTTTGAGGACTTAAAATTATTTTTTTCCAAACTGAATAGTAATACTTATGTATGAATGGTCAAAAAATTAAACTAATTACCAGATCTAGTTCAGAAATTAAAATTAGCAGGGAAAGAGAATGGTCTGGAGACCCATTTTCGTTTAAGAAGTTATATGTGTCTGTCTCCTCTCCTGTACCGGACTGCCTTATGAATCCCGGGTCACCAGCGCCTGACTTATTGTAGGTGCTCTAGTGCTCTATAAATTGCTGGTTGAAGGAGTAAGCCTGTGAGTTAAGTGAGGGGGTAAATAAGTGAGTGAGAAAGTGAGTCAGTGAAGAATAAATGAATGCATTAAGATTTACCAGGAAGTACATTAGAAGGCAGTGATCCTTGAGCCTCAAGTTGAAGATAAGTAAATGCTTCTTAAATCCTTTTTGACATAACATTTGGAATATGTCTCTTACTTCTAGCCAAGGGCTTTCTCAAATTCCTCATTTCAATCACGACAATGGTACTGAAAGAGAAGCAGTAACCTTCTTTTATTTTTAAGCAACTCTCTTTCAATCAACTTTTAATTATCCTAAAGGAGGAAACCAGTGGTGCAGATAATCACCAAATCTCTTGTTGGAATGCATTATATGATGGCTTTTTACAGCAGTTTGCCTTCCTAATTAAGTTTTGATTAGGTTTCTATTACAGTTATGGAGAATTCCCTTAGCAGAGAGGACAGCAGGTCAGGCAGCTCAAGAATACAGTGATCAATGCATTGAGGTTGGCTGGGACTGACCCATACCTTAATTTAGGCCCTTCTTTTTAAAATGCATCGTGCTAAATAAGCACTTTGAGACATACAATGTCATAGCAGATTTTCAGGTTCATAATTATTCAGTGCCCACCACTGAGAATCTATTAGAAGGCAGATACTTCCCCAGGGGCTGTGAAAACAAAGAGGAATAAGATACAGTCTTATACAAAAAAGATATAAACTCAGAATTTCAGGAACTCACTGCCTAGCCAGCAGTTTTCTGGTAGTCAATTTAAAATGAAAAAAAGAAATGGGTAATGTTGATTTTAATAATGCATTATATTTAACCCAACATGTTCAAAATAGTATTATTTTGACATGTAATCAATATAAAAATTATGAGGTATTTTACACTGTTTTAGACTAAGTCCTCATAATCCAGTGTGTTCTTTACATTTGCTGTACATCTCAATTCAGACTAGTACATTTCAAATGCTTAACAGCCATATGCATACTGGGAAGCACAGCTCTAGAATCTTGCTTCACAAACTATGGTCTGAGAATTAGCCTCACTGGCAGCATCTGAAAAATGTTAGAAATGCAGGATCTCAGGCTCCATCCCAGACCTACTGAATCAAAATCTGCATTTAGCAAGACATGCAGGTAATACTAAAGGTGCACATTAAAGTTTGAGAAGCACCACTCTAGGCAGGTGTAGTGTAGAGAAAAGATCTGAATGATCTGGAGTTAGGAGCACTGAAGAAATGTTTACGGGCCAGCAATGATTATAATGCGTGAGAAGCAGAAGAACTTAAGGGTATACAGGTAGCTGTTTATAAGGAATTGGATAAAACCATTTTAATCTGAGTGTTTCATAATCTTCAAAATGAAAGAATCCAGCCCATTTTGCAAGACTGATGCTAGAATTAGAGACAGGATGATAAAGCAATTCACATGATGCCTGGCTTCTAGACATGGAACCTTTAGATAATTCCATTACCAATGGTACACAGTCAGATCTAAGACTCCAGTGCTGCAATATTTTAACTACAAGGAAAGTGTCCGACACTATATGAAAACTGACCAAACAGGGAGAATTGCAGAATATCACTGCTGTCACAAGCACAGATTCTGGGTGATTGCCAGGAGTCTCAAGTGAGAGCTAATGTCAGAGCAGGTTCACCCAAGGTAGGACAGGAGAGGGGAAACTCCCTCAGAGGGCAACACAGATGCTAGAATTCACACATCATGTTCATAAACCTACTGTGGCCACCTTTCACCAAAATATGTGGCACAACTTTGGATATCTGGTTTATCAACTAATTAATAGGACTAAAAGGATCAGATAACTGGTCCTTGGGCTCATCTAACATCTGGCTCTTCCACTAAGTGGCATGTTGGTCAGGATGCCTTATTTTGGCTGTCAAATGATGTCAGCATATCTGGGAATATTATTCAGCTGAAAGTAATGCAATATCGAGAACTGGAAACCCAATAATATTTTTGTTGGAAGATTAGCCATCCCTCCCTTCTTCTAAGGACTATGTATCAAAAATATCAACTATTACTAAAAAGAAAGGGAGGTAACTCTGTGGGAATAGAAAGGCTCTGGTTTGGGAGTCACAGATCAGGGAACGCTAGTTTTAGCTCCCATATTAACTTGTTTTCATAACTCAGAATTTTAATCTCTTGTGGCCTCATTTCTGCCCTGATAAAACTTGGAGGTTTAATATGTGAATCTCTTCTCTCTTTATTTTTAGAACATTTATTAATGGAATAACAAAATTGCTTTTCTTAAATACTATTTTCTTAAGTAACTTCAGTGATTTCCAGTTGTATTTTTATTTGATCTTTTTCAAGTTTTATTTTTTTTTGTGGTAAAAAATATATAATATAAAATTTACCATGTTAACCATTTTTAAGTGTATAGTTTGGCAGCACTAAGTACATTCACATTATTGGGTAACCATCACTACCTCTCATCTCCAGAAATTTTTTATTTTCCCAAACTGAAACTTTGTACCCATTAAACACTAGTTCCCTCACTCCCTTCCTCCAAACCCTGACAATCACCATTCTGTTTTCTGTCTCTATGAATTTGACTACCCTAGGTACCTTTCATATAAGTGGAATCCTACAGTATTTGTCCTTTTGAGTCTGGCTTATTTCACTTAGCATAATGTCTTCAGGGTTCATCCACTTCGTAGTACATACCAGAATTTCATTCATTTTAAGACTGAATAATCTTCCATTTTATGTATGTGCCACATTTTGTTTATCCACATTTGGGTGCAGTGATATGTGGTTTGAAGATAAAAGTTGCTGAAATTCACTGCAGTAGGGCCCAAACAAGGAAATGGATGCATTGGTTGATTTTCTGGGACTTTTAGGGTTAATGATGCTTAGGCCTTTTCCTAAACATCAGGAAAGAGAATAGGAAGCAGCTAAGGTAATTATTTAGCATGGTTAGAGGCTGACTGAGGCTGGAGCATAAAAACAGGGAAAAGCCTATTTATCAAAATGCAGGGAAAGTGCAGCCTCAACTATTGGAGCCATCAAAGGTCTGAGATGAAGCTGTGCAAAGTCTAGGAAGATGCTCAAGCGCCCAGGGCTAAAAGAAAAGTGGGAAGTAAGGCACATTTTGGTCCTAAATGGGAATGTCAGTCAGAGTATCTTTGGTAGGACGATCACTCCTTTGAGCTTTGCACAAAATGTCAACCCTTAATGCAGATGAGTTAATCAAGGTTCATAGGTTCACACCATTAACAGTGTTTGTTTCCACGTGCCTGTTTGGATTATGACAGATCTGTGACTATCAGTGGGTCTATGAATTATTAAAGTTGACTAACAGTGACAGCTTCTGTAAAGTAAATTCTACTGACTTCAAGTAGCAAAAGAAACCACAAAGCAACTGAAACCATCTTCCTTTTGTTATTAGGTCTATGAATTAATGAGTTTTGAACAGCATCTCAAACAGGCAGTTCACAGCAAATCTTCAGGGCAAAAAGGAGTGGGTTAGAGGAGGTGAGGCTGAAAAAACTATGCTCATCCCCACTGTGCTGACCTTTCTAGGAAAAGTTTGATGAATTGGTGGAAGCTGAAATTGGGCAAAGGATATGAGAAACGCGATCCCGCTTCTTGTTTTACATCAGTTAGAAGTAGATGTAGATTAGTGGAGTTTCTCTTTGAAAATGAAAATGTTTCTCATAGCTTAGTCAGAAACTTTCCTGAAAAAGAGGTTAGGTTGAGGGCCCATCTCAGGGCACTCTGGACATTGGAGTCCATCTGCTATGTGGAACCAGAGAAGAGTCAAGACTGTCTGCAATATTGTAAGGACTGTTAGCATATTCTTAATTCAACCTTATTCTACTGGGCAAAGAGCAGTCACCAAAACTTGGGGAAGAAAGGGCTTTTTGTAAAACCCATATTTGAGAATGTCATATTTTTATTTATTATTTTTTTAAATTTATTTTATTATTTCTTACACAGCACATTCTTATTAGTTACCTATTTTACACATATTAGTGTATATATGTCAATCCCAACCTCCCAATTCATCCCACCACCCCCACCACCCCACCGAGAATGTCATAATTTTAAATGTTCAGATCTCCATAGTCATCTCTCTGAGGCAACAAAGGATAAATAAAAGTATGAGAATAAAGGCCAAAAACACTTCCAAGTTTGCTTTCCAGCTTTGCTACTTAATAGCTATGTAACCTTGGACAATTTACTTAACCTTTCTCAGTCTCAGTTTTCTCATCTTTAATTGCCTGTGTGATGATAATTGGCTGCACTGTTATATGACAATGTACAAAGAATGCCTCTACATAGTAGATGCTCAATAAATGTTAGTAACCTTCCCTTATTGTTTTTGTTAAATTTAGGAGTACATATTCATTCACTCATCCCGTCTTTCATTCTACAAATACCTATTCATATGTATGTGCCTAGCACTGTTGTAATCAAATGCAGCTCTTCACCAAATCATACATTTTCAATATATGTTATTATCTTTTCCATGAAGTACTTTAACTTTTTTTTTTTTTCGGTACGCGGGCCTCTCACTGTTGTGGCCTCTCCCATTGCGGAGCACGGGCTCCGGACGCGCAGGCTCAGTGGCCATGGCTCACGGGCCCAGCTGCTCCGCGGCATGTGGGATCTTCCCAGACCGGGGCACGAACCCGCATCCCCTGCATCGGCAGGCAGACTCTCAACCACTGTGCCACCAGGGAAGCCCGAAGTACTTTATCTTTAAAAATAATTAATTCCTCCTAAGTTCTGTAAAATAAATCAGTTACTTTGTATTATAAATATTCATAGTTCGAAATTATGTACCATATTTGTAAATGGGATGAAGAGTACGTAAATTGAAATACCAGCTTGACAATGCAACAGAAATAAACTCTCACTGAGATCTAACAAATTCAAAAGGATATTGTTAGTAAACCCTTATTATTTTTTTTTTTTTGTGGTATGCGGGCCTCTCACTGTTGTGGCCTCTCCCATTGCGGAGCACAGGCTCCGGACGCGCAGGCTCAGCGGCCATGGCTCACGGGCCTAGCCGCTCCGCGGCATGTGGGATCTTCCCAGACCGGGGCACGAACCCGCATCCCCTGCATCGGCAGGCGGACTCTCAACCACTGAGCCACCAGGGAAGCCCAGTAAACCCTTATTTTTATGTAGGCTGTAATAGGCTTACCCTATTATAATAACTAACTACCAAAACAACTACAGAATTGATCTTGGGCCCATTGGGAGTCCAATGATACCCTAAAAATACATTGATTTGGAATTTTTTCAAATGTTTTTAGAGTTTTACAGATCTCCTATGGGATTATGGTGGGGAAAGCTTTGGGTGACTATCTACAGAGAATTTCTTCTATAACCATTATATTCTAGGACAGGAGTTCTAATGAAGGACTGATAAAAACTGAAATAGTCTGACAATCATCATTCTGTTCTCAAAAGCTAAATTATGGGGAAAATGGGCATGAGGAAAGGCTAATTTAAAAATTAATTGTCCATGCTCATCCTAAGGGGTTTCTGCTCACACCACCTGTCCTGAAGTTCCCGGGGCTCATGGACTCCTCATTGTCCTAATCAGAGTCACAGTGTCTGGGAGCCTTGCCCCAGAGCTCCTGCAGGTGCTGGGGAGTCTCCCTGGTCCAAACACTGTGCCTGGAAGGCACAT
Source organism: Hyperoodon ampullatus (assembly GCF_949752795.1). Lineage (NCBI taxonomy): Eukaryota > Metazoa > Chordata > Mammalia > Artiodactyla > Ziphiidae > Hyperoodon > Hyperoodon ampullatus. The sequence continues at coordinate 68,541,625 of NC_136929.1, forward strand.
GGAAACACAAAAGACCCCGAATAGCCAAAGAAATCTTGAGAAAGAAAAACGGAGCTGGAGGAATCAGGTTCCCTGACCTCAGACTATACTATAAAGTTACAGTCTTCAAGACAGTATGGTACTGGCAATGGAACAGGATAGAAAGCCCAGAGATAAACCCACACACATATGGTCACCTTATCTTTGATAAAGGAAGCAAGAATATACAATGGAGAAAAGACAGCCTCTTCAATAAGTGGTGCTGGGAAAACTGGACAGCTACATGTAAAAGAAAGAAATTAGAACACTTCCTAACACCATACCCAAAAGTAAACTCAAAATGGATTAAAGACCTAAATGTAAGACCAGACACTATAAAACTCTTAGAGGAAAACATAGGCAGAACACTCTATGACAAATCACAGCAAGATCCTTTTTGATCCACCTCCTAGAGAAATGGAAATAAAAACAAAAATAAACACATGGGACCTAATGAAACTTAAAAGCTTTTGCACAGAAAAGGAAACCATAAATAAGACCAAAAGACAACCCTCAAAATGGGAGAAAATATTTGCAAATGAATCAACTGACAAAGGATTAATCTCCAAAATATACAAGCAGCTCATGCAGCTCAATATCAAGAAAACAAACAACCCAATCCCCAAATGGGCAGAATAGCTAAAAAGACATTTCTCCAAAGAAGATATACAGACTGCCAACAAACACATGAAAAAATGCTCAACATCACTAATCACTAGAGAAATGCAAATCAAAACTACAATGAGGTATCACCTCACACCAGTCAGAACAGCCATGACCAAAAAATCTAGAAACAATAAATGCTGGAGAGGGTGTGGAGAAAAGGGAACCCTCTTGCACTGCTGGTGGGAATGTAAATTGATATAGCCACTATGGACAACAGTATGGAGGTTCCTTAAAAAACTAAAAATACAACTACTATAAGACCCAGCAATCCCACTACTGGGCATATCCCCTGAGAAAACCATAATTCAAAAAGAGACATGTACCGCAATGTTCACTGCAGCACTATTTACAATAGCCAGGACATGGAAGCAACCTAAGTGTCCATCAACAGATGAATGGATAAAGAAGACGTGGCACATATATACAATGAAATATTACTCAGCCATAAAAAGAAAGAAAATTGAGTTATTTGTAGTGAGGTGGATGGACCTAGAGTCTGTCATACAGAGTGAAGTCAGAAAGAGAAAAGCAAATACCATATGCTAACACATATATATGGAATCCAAAAAAAAGGAAAAAAATGGTTCTGATGAACCTAGGGGCAGGACAAGAATAAAGACGCAGACATAGAGAATGGACTTGAGGACACAGGGAGGGGAAAGGGTAAGCTGGGACGAAGTGAGAGAGTAGCATGGACATATATATACTACCAAATGTAAAATAGGTAGCTAGTGGGAAACAGCTGCCTAGCACAGGGAGATCAGCTCAGTGTTCTGTGACCACCTAGAGGGGTAGGATAGGGAGGATGGGAGGGAGATGCAAGAGGGAGGGGATATGGGGATATATGTATACATATAGCTGATTCACTTTGTTATACAGCAGAAACTAACACAACATTGTAAAGCAATTACTCCAATAAAGATGTTTAAAAAGTAAAGTAAAATAAAATAAATAAATAAAAATTAATTGTCCAGAAAATTTTCTCATTTTTGTTTATGATGTATTTTAATAAAATTCTACTTATTTAAACTGGGTTAGCAAGTACTAAATTAAACAGTAGAACATTAATATTCCCTAAGGCCATTACAACTGTAATTTTTGAAAGAATATTAAAGTTGGGCTTCTTAAGAGTTGGGTTTCTCAAGAAGTATTCATTTAATTATGATAGTTTTGATATCTTTTTGTGTTCCCATGGGAGTTGAAGACGTATATATGTATGTGTATTTTCTAATCCTGAAGTCATGATGCAATAGTCTATCTTGCTTATATACATAAAAAGTGGGGCCACACTGTCCTTGAATCAAATCGATTCCCTTCCTTTGATTCTTACAACTCATCTACCTCCCTCACATTCTTTATAAATGTGGAGCTCTTTTTTTTGTTTGGTTTTGTTTTTCTGGTTTATATGTGGTTTTTAAAATATATTTCTAAATTAATAGGATTTATTTTTAGTCCAGTTTTAGGTTTACAGAAAAACTGGGTGGAAAGGACAGGACAGAGTCCCCAAATACTGCATTTCCCTCTTTCCCCACCCCTAACACTATTTCCCCTATTATTAACATCTTTCATTAATGTGGTACATTTGTTGCAATTGATGTATCAATATTAATACATTATTAACTGAAGTCCATAGTTTACATTAGGGTTCACTCTTTCTACTGTACATTCTGTGGATTTTGACAAATATATCATGATATATATCCACCATTATAGTGTCATACAGAATAGTTTCATCACCCTGAATATCCCATTTGCCACCAATTCGTGTCTCTATCCCTCCCCCTGAATCCCTGGCAACCACTGATCTTCTCACTGTCTCCATAGTTTTGTTTTTTTTCAAGATGTCATATAGTTAGAGTCATACAGTATGTAGCATTCTCAAATTGCCTTCTTTCACTTTAGCAGTATGTATATAAGTTTTCTCCGTATCTTTTTATGGCTTGGTAGCTCATTTCTTTTAAATACTGAATAACATTTACTTCATTCACCTACTGAAGTATATTTTGGTTGCTTCCAAGTTTTGGCAATTATGAACAAAGCTGAAACAAACATCTGCATGCAGGATTTTGTGTGGATATAAGTTTTCAATTCATTTGGGTAAATACTGAGGAGCACAACTGCAGGATTATACAGTAAGAGTGTTTCATTTTGTAAGAAATTGTCAAACTGTCTTCCAAAGCGGTTTTACCACTTTGCATTTTCACCAGTAATGGATAAGTGTTCCTGTTTCTTCACATCCTCACCAGCATTTAGTATTGTCAGTATTTTGAATTTTAGCCATTCTAACAAGTATGTAGTGGTATGTCATTGTTGGCTTAATTTGTGATTCCCTAATGAAAGATAATGTTAAGCATCTTTTCATATACTTATGAAAATTTGTCAATATACATCTTCTTTGGTGAGTGTTCAGATTCTTTGCCCATTTTAAAATGGGTTGTTTTCTTATTGTTGAGTTTTAAGAGTTCTCTAAATATTTTAAGTACCAGTCTTTTATCAGATATACGTTATTCAAATATTTTTTTAGCTTATCTTTTCATTCTCTTAACAGTGTCTTTCGCAGAGCAGAAGTTTTGAATTTTTAATGTCTGACTTACCAATATTTTCTTTCATGGATTATGTTTTGGTGTTATATCTAAAAAGCCATCTTCAAACTCAAAGTCACCTACATTTTCTCATATGTTATCTTCTAGGAGTTTTATAGTTTTGTGTTTTAAATTTAGGTCTATGGTCCTTCTTGAGTTAATATTTGTAAAATGTGAAAAAGCTATTTCTAGACTTATTTTTTTGCATGCAGATGTCCAGTTGTTTCAGGACCATTTGTTGAAAAGACTATCCTTTTACCTTTGAATTGCTTTTGTTCCTTTGTCAAAGATCAGTTGATTAAACCTGTGTTGGTATATTTCTGGGTTCTCTATTCTGGAGCTTATTATCAATAATTGTGATTATTTATCACCTTTTGCTTCATAGTATTATTGGTTATTAATAATTCCCTTCTTGTTTTATTCAGGTAAAATTTACATACAGGAAAAAGCACAGGCCCTTCCTTTTACATACCTGATGAGACTCTTGATTTTTTAGTACAATATGAAACAGCTGATATTTTATAATGTAATATTTATAACTATGGGAAAAACCTTTTAAAAAACCTTTTAAAAAGTGAAAGCCCATCTTACTGTGAGCTTATTTTTCTGTAGAGTAGAGGTTGTCACCATCATGACTGCCAGTGTCATGACCAAATATACTATAGGTGGATTTGGTTCACTTTAGTTTGAATCCAAGGTGTGTGCTGCATACACTTGTCACACTTTATGCAAATCACTTAATCAAGAATCAGCTTCTGCTGTTAAAGAAATGGAAATAATTATGCATACCAGTCAGGACTGTGATAAGGATTAATGATAAAATATATTTGAAAGGGCTTTTGTAAAATGTGAAATCCTACAGAGATGCTGGGTGTTGTTCTTATTAACTAATAGAACTTGAAAGGACTATTTTAAAGATCAGTACATCTAGCTGTCACCAGACAGCTGATGGTTTCAAACCAGCAATTGAAGCATTACAAGATATTAAACTCACTAATAATGCTTTTATAAGTGCCTTCCAGAGAAAAAGTTTCCACCAAATTCCATCAAACTGTGTTGAAGTTTGTTATTCTAAGCCATATTACTCTATATCTAATTTAAATCTTTCATGCTATATTATTTTTTATCCTATCTTTGGTTAAAAATTTAATATTCCTCTCAAATTTTGTACTATAAAGAATAATACTTGGGGAATAGACAATTGATATGCGTTTGTGGATAACTGACATGTGGTTTTCATTTTTCTTAAGAGAATTAGCAAGTTAAGACAGATTAATTGATTGTAGTTTATCAACCATCAAGAGAGCAGCACCAACAATAATTCAAAATATCTGAACTAAAAATTGCTAACTGGTATAGAAACAATGTATTCTCTTAACTGATCTAATTTCACTTATCTACCCACTAGTTTGTTAATTCATTCAATGAAGCGTTAAGGCTCCCACTGGGCTGTATAATCTGGTAGAATCAAAATACATTGGAAACAGACCTGCTATCTCAAGGCCTTTGCAGTTGAGGAGATCAGTCCCATATTGATTTGGGGGCACTATTACTTAGACCTATAAACATCATTCTGCTTGAGCATTAGACAGTGTGGCTGGCAAGGAGGAAGAGGGGCATCCTGGTAGAAGAAATGACATATGCAAAAGCACAGCAGTTCAGGGTGCCTTGGCCACCTTTGTATCCATTTCTTCTTTTCCCCATCCCCCAAATATAGAATCTTGTTCAATGGGGGTTGGATATCTGGTTATCTCATCCTGATTTTGAGTTCAATGCTGGCCCAGCTGGCACAGTGATAAAGGAATGTGTGCATAAAGTCTATTGCTCCAGAGCTCACTGGATTGGCCAGATAGTTGCTCAGCTGCAGGAAAGAAAGGACTGGCAAACATATAAATCTAACATTAACAAGAAATTGTAATAACTTAGTGAATAAAAATAGCTCTTTGGGGAACTTTTCAAATGTAAGATTTCTACATTTTTCATAGTGCAGAGACATTTTATTTTTTCAAAAAAAAACCCAGAAGACAAGTGATAGTAGATAGTGAAAATGTAAAAGGACTTTGCAATTCATAAAGGGCTAAATTAATTTATATTGCTTATTGACTTATAAAAAATGTAATGATTTTTCATTTTAAATCTAAATCTCTTCATTTCTAAAAATTTCAATCACATAGTTGTATTGATCTCCCTGGAAGCTTTTTGATTTGGATACTAAGAATTAGCTCTATTTTAAAGAAATGACCAGATCTCTCTCTGAGGTTTTTCCTGTGCAAGATTCTACATCCCGCTTCCTCTGGTTAAAAGCAGCAGGGAGATGGTGGCAGTGGGATTACTTTCAAAAACCTTCGTATCTACCCAAAATGAATTCACTGGTTATGCAGAGCAGACAAGGAAGTTTAACAGCTAAACTCACACATATCCAATATGTTGAAATTCTGTTTGACAGTTGATTTTGAAAGATTTTTTTCAAAACATATACGTTAAGCCACGTTTCAAAAACTGAGAGCAATGAAATCCTTGATATGATCCATGAGACATAAATATTAGGTGCTTCGGAAACTAAAACAAGAGGATTGCTAGTATCAAACTCACTACCCATATTCTCCAAACACTTTTGACAGCCTCCACCATCAGTAAAACATTTTTTAATATATCCTCAACATATATACTCATTTGCTTATTTGTATATTATGCCATTTATTACTAACTTATTATTGTATACACTATAAAACATATGCAAAAATAGAAATTTTAAAAAGGATGAAATAAGGGGGAACTAAATAATATTTTAAATGACTACTGTTAATAGTTGAAGACTATCATTAGCTAAGTCAATTTAGGAGTGAGACTCTGTTAATGGCAATGGATAAAAATCCATATTTAAGATTATCTTCTGGGAAATTTCTAAAAATAGTTAAACTAGTTCTTATAAGAGCCAGTAAGTTGATTTTTATCTCTTAACGGAGTTCAGATAAAGCTCACAGTAGAACAAGGAGCAGGGGCCATTCAGACGTTTTCTTGTTCACCTGTGCTTATATTTTTATTATTGTCTGCATTTCCTGGTTTCTTTGCAGGATCCTTTTCATTAACTTCTCCCTTATGTGAAGGTTACTTAAGTTAAAGCTAGATAACATAATCCACAAAGCCACTTAAATAAAGCACATAGAAACTGCAATATGTGCAGTTTCTGGACTTGTTATAGGGGCAAGATGGCCTAGACTTGGTTATAGGGGCAAAAGCATGAAGGAATGACTGGAAATTAAGTTGTGAGGACGAGTTCATTCTTGTTGCTATTAATATTTAGCATCTTAAGCTTTAATTAGAGTCAATATAGCACTAAACAATAGAAGACATTCATCAAAGGTTATACTGCAAGCAAATAATTTTATAAACTACAATGCAAGGTTACTATCCAGTATTTACTTTTTATTTACTTACTCTTTGTTTTTCCATTCATCTCTCCACCCCTCTCCCCTCTGGCAACCACCTATTTGATCTCTGTATCTATATCTCTGTTCCTATATTGTTATGTTTGTTCATTTGTTTTGTTTTTTAGATTGCACATATAAGTGAAATCATACAGTATTCGTCCTTCTTTGTCTGACACTTCACTTAGCATAACACCTTCCAGGTCCATTCATGTTGTCGCAAACAGCAATACTTGATTTTTTTATGGCTGAATAATATCCTATTGTACATACACACCACAACTTCTTTACCCATTCATCTATCAATGGGCACCTAGACTGCTTCCATATCTTGGCTGGTGTGAATAATGCTGCAATGAACATAGAGGTGCATATATCTTTTGAAATTAGTGTTTTTGTTTTCTTTGGAAAAATACCCAGAAGTGGAATTGCTGGATCATATGGTAGTTCTATTTTTAATTTTTTGAGGAATCTCCATACTGTTTTCCACAGTGGCTGCACCAGCTTACATTCTCACCAACATTGTACCAGGGTTCCCTTTTCTCCACATACTCACCAACACTTGTTATTTGTTGTCTTTTAGATAACATCTTTTCTGACAGGTGTGAGGTGGTATCTCATGATTTTGATTTGCATTTCCCTGATAATTAGTGATGCTGACCATCTTTTCATGTGTCTGTTGGCTACTTTTATGTCTTCTTTGGAAAAATGTCTATTCAGGTCCCCTACCCATTTTTAATCAGGGTTTTTTGTGGTTTTTTTAAAAATGTTGACTTGTATGAGTTCTTTGTATATTTTAGATATTAACCCCTTATAAGAGGTATCATTTGCAAATGTCTTCTCCTATTCAGTAGATGGCATTTTCATTTTGTTGATAGTTTCCTTCTCTGTGGAAAAGCCTTTTAGTTTGATGTAGTCCCATTCGTTTATTTTTGCTTACGTTGCCCTGGCCTGAGGAGACATATTCAAAAAAGTATTGCTAACACCTATGTCAAAGAGCACACTGCCTATGTTTTCTTCTAGGATTTTTATGGTTTCAGGTCTAATATTTGAATCTTTAATCCAGTTTGAGTTTATTTTTCTATATGGTGTGAGAAAGTAGTCTAGTTTGATTCTTTTGCATTTAGCTATCCAGTTTTCCCAACACCGTTTATTGAAGAGGTCGCCTTTTCCTCATTGTATATTCTTGCCTCCTTTGTCATAGATTAATTGACCAGAGAAGTGTGGGTTCATTTCTGGGCTCTCTGTTCTCTTCCATTGATCTCTGTGTCTGTTTTTTGTGCAGTACCATACTGTTTTGATGACTGTAGCTTTGTAGTATAGTTTGAAATTTGAAAGTGTGGTACCTCCAGCTTTGTTCATCTTCCTCAAGATTGTTTTGGCTATTTGGGGTCTTTTGTGTTCCATAAACATTTTAGAATTATTTGTTCTAGTTATGTGAAAAATTCCATTGGTGTTTTGATACAGATTTCATTGAATCTGTAGATTGCTTTGGGTAGTATGGTCATTTTAACAATATTAATTCTGACCCATAAGCATGGTGTATTTTTCCATTTGTGTTGTCTTCAGTGTCTTACAGTTTTCCAAGTACAGCTCTTTTACCTCCTTAGTTGGATTTATTCCCAGGTATTTTTTCTTTTTGATGCAATTGTAAATGAAATTGTTTTCTTAATTTCTCTTTCTGATACTGTATAGAAATGGAATAGATTTCTGTATATTAATTTTGTGTCCTGCAACTTTACTAAATTTATTAGTTCAATAGTTTTTTGGTGACATCTTTAGGATTTTCTATGTATAGCGTCAAACCATTGGCAGTTAGTTTTACTTCTTCCTTTCCAATTTGGATTCCTTTTGTTTCTTTTTCATGTCTGATTGCTATGGATAGGACTTCTAATACTAGGTTGAATAAAAGTGGCAAGAGTGGGCATCCATGTCTCATTCCTGATCTTAGAGGAAATGCTTTCAGCTTTCCACCATTGAGTATGATGCTGGCTATAGGTTTGCCATATATGGCCTTAATTGTGTTGAGGTATATCCCCTCTATTTCCACTTTGTTGAGAGTATTTATCATAAATGGAGGCTGAATTTTGTCAAAAGCTTTTTCTGCATCTATTGAGATGATCATATAATCTTTATTCTTTGTTAATGTGATATATTACATTGACTGATTTGTGGATATTAAAACCATCCTTGCACCCCTGGGATAAATCCCACTTGATCATGATGTATGATCCTTTTAATGTAGTGTTAAATTCGGATTGCTAATATTTTGCTAAGGATTTTTGCATCTATGTTCATCAGTAATATTGACCTGTAATTTTCTTTTTTGTGGTGTCTTTGCCTAGTTTTGGTATCAGGATGATGTTGGCCTCATACAATACATCTGTAAGTGTCCTTCCTCTTCAATTTTTTGGAATAGTTTGAGAAGGAAAGGCATTAATTCTTGTTTAAATGTTTGGTAGAATTTACCCGTGAAGCTGTCTGGTCCTGGGCTTCTGTTTGTTGGGATTTCTTTTATTACTGATTCAATTTCATTACTGGTAATTGGTCTGTTCATATTTTGTATTTCTTCCTGATCCAGTCTTGGGAGATTGTATGTTTCTAGGAATTTATCCATTTCTTCTAGTTTGTCCTTTTTATTGGTGTATAATTGTTTATAGTAATCTTTTATGATCCTTTGTATTTTTGTGGTGTCAGTTGTAACTTTGCTTTCATTTCTGATTTTATTTATTTGGGCTCTCTCTCTTTTCTTCTTGATGAGTCTAGCTAAAGGTTGTTATTCAGTATTTAAAAACAAGCCAATAAACATATAATAATCTCATTAAAAAGAAGCCATGTAAACAATTAACAAGGCAATTTATTCCAAAAGTAAACATGAAAATTAATGAAGTGATTTACACTTTAAAATAATTCCTCCAATAAATTATAGACAAACTGTGTTAAGACCATTAGGGTTATTTTTATATATTATAGTCAAATATTTATATATACAAAATATGTACATATATATACCATTACAGTGGTTTTAGATTGAAAATACAACAAATTGTGCTTTTGGGGTCTGCATCCCTAGGTAAATAATTCTATCAAGTTTAGAAATATATCTCAACAATATTTTCCCTCTTTTTCATTCATTATGTTTCCATATTTCTAAGTAGAATTGAAATATTCTTTTTGGTCCTTAATCTAGTTTGAAAGCATCTATTGATATAATCTGATAAATATTAGAAATGGTTCCTTGATGTCAAAATCTCCTGGATGAAACTGTGGCAAAAGTCCTCCCTCTGGTATGACCTATGCTTTCACCTATTATGGATTTAAAAGTTTGCCTTTTTTGTATTCACATCAATATAACAAACTTGATGGCATTTTGGAAATATAACACTTACTACTGGAAAAGCACTTGCTTTTTAAGGTGCTTCGAATTAATCATAGTTTTCCACACAGCACCCTGTGAAATAAAACACAGTCCCTCATCCCTTCACTCACCACCCCTGCACACCTCTCAGCCGGTGCTTCCCGAACTTTTCCCATTTTGCAGGCAACATTCATGATTTCTGTCATATCCTGTACCATCTACACTATTATTTATTTAATGTTTTTAGGGACAACCTTTCTTTTTAACTTAATTATAATCTCAGCTAATTACTCTGAAAACACAGTTGTATGGCTATTTTTATCCTAATACAGTATATACATACATATAAAAATATCATTTTTGCCCACCAACATTATATACAATATGCTTTGGGAAACAGATGCCTAAGAGCAGGGTCCCAGGACATTGGTGGCAAGAGAAAGGTAAAAAGCCAGGCCAGAGGGTGCCCTAAATACAGATATTTTCTGAATCAGTTTTCCCAGTTGAACTAATAAAGGAACAATCTATTTCAGTTATATTTGATATTCTTATAAGGTACAATTAATAGACTATCTGCTTTTATTCCAAACATCTCTCAGAATACCTTTTTACTTCAAAACATGTCCAACAAAACCTTAGTATCTGTTATAATTGTTATTGGAGATGTGCAGTGACTTTCAGGAAAATCAATGTTTTCACACATACAAGGACAGCCATATTTTCAGCCACTAGCCTTATGGGGACTTGAGCAAATGTTTTCTATTTTTTTATAGTGGGATAAATACCTCCATATTTTTCCCTAAATAGCTCAGGGGAAAACTGACTTTAACCTGCATTTTGGTGAAATAAAATTGCTATTCCTGAGTAGAATTAACTCATATATGTGTTGTTTTGTTTGCCTCAAGATAAAATATAGGATGCATGATTTTAATATAATGTGACAGATTTCCATTTGCTACACATAGAAATTAATTTCATTATTTGATACTTTACATTTTATAAAATAGGGTTCCTCCCTTCAAAGCTTTTCCAGACTAGATGGGGAGACAAAACTAATAAACATAAGCCAATAAATTAAAAATTAGGTGCAATCTATTTAATTGGGGAAATGGTATGTCATTCCATGAAACTGAATTTACTTCATATTGATTCAAAAGTCAGTATTAGAATCATTTTTTCCTGTTGGTTTTCTTTCTCATATAAAAATTCTACAAAGAGTTATATTTTATATTTTTGTAGCTGTTTGATAAATGCTACATAAAATCAGATCCCTTCAGAGGTTTTCTTTTCTTCTTCTTTTTTTTTTTTTCTATTGTGCCTATGCAGGGCATTCTAACCATGAAGCAAAAAAATAGGAAATGGATCAGGAGGAAAAAATTTCCATCTAATTTTGTATTATCTTTGAAAAGGAGACTGAAGTTGCTAATCTGAATAGCTATTTTATGCATACAGTTTTTACTGTACAGTAATAGAAGAAAAAAATCCTTAGAAAAATGTGAAAAATAAAGACAACTAAAATATATCTCAAGGTATATTTTTGCAACTCTTAAGATACATATTGTTTATTCAATAGAATAAATTGACCAGTAAGCTCCCTTTATGACTTACTATGTGTATAAAGCATTGATACAATGGTGTATTGACCTCACAGACATTTTTAAAAGATTTTTAAATGAACAGATTGGCATGTACAGTATCAGATACTTAACTAGAGCACACATTTCCCAGGGAGCTATAACCTTTATGTGAATTTAAATGGTAACACTTTTTTTCTATATAGATACAGACAGTACTTTATATTTTTAATGTTTATAGTTAATGAGCAGAGATGTTTCTTAATAAATGCATTATCTAGGCTTCTCAGGGGTTGACTGGGGCTACAGTAGCCTAGATTATTCTTGTAATTAGAGCAGCAACCCCCATAACTATCACTATTCACTATAGGAACTTAAAGGAATAGAGAGCAGAAGCTACAGAGCCATGATTCTTTGTTACAATAATGTAGAAATGGAATATGTGTCCTGGGTCATTTACTACATTAAAGTTTACATTTAGAAAATAGTATAGAAGCTATTTAGAAATATAGTTTATAACCTAGAGCCATTTGAAAAAGTTGCATTATACGAAAGAAAATCTGGTACCCAGAAAGAGAACTTAGGGACAATTAAAAATTGAAGATTAGGATATTACTCTGCAGGCAGTGGAATAAAAGAGATATTTCACTCTGCCTGTTTATTTAAGTAAATACACAATTATTTATCTCTGTTTTTGCTTTCCAATTTAATTAATATTTCCTAGGTTTTGATATATCCCAGCAGGCTGCTAACTTCAGATCATTGGTCTAATATTCCCCGTTGTTCTTTTCTTTCTCAACCATCTATGCACTGAGTTTTTCTCAGTAACTTCCCTGTTCTCATAAGCTCACAAGCTCTTAATTCCCAGAAGAAGAATACTTCTAGGTCCTCTTAAATTTTCCCCTTCTCACATCTGGTCATATTGCAAAAGGTGAACAGATTTCTGGCAGGCACATGCTATAGAGCAGGTCACGTCTCATTTCTGGACTCCTGCATAGCATCTTTATCCCCTGGAAAGAGGGAAAGGGGTGTAAGGGTCCACTGCCCACATTAGAACCTGTTCAACTTTCTGTTAGAGAGTTGGTGAACTGGAACACAAAATAACTGCTGGCAACAATGGGGCAAGAGTGTGGTACAGTAAAGAAGGAGCATGGCCCAAGTCTCTCTGACTCCTGGAAGAGAGTGTCTGAGTTGTGTAACCAATATATAATATAAGATAGGCAGAAAGATACAGGCACTACAGACAGCTGCCACACTTAATTTTTAACTATCTATACATTAGAAATTCTTGTTCATTCTCAAAAACAAAATAACCTTAAAATATAATAAGTTGAATTTGTGATATAGATTTTAGGGATTGAAAGAATTTGGTTCACTTTGTGAAGAGTTCCTCACCTGGGTAATTGTGATGGGATGTAATATGAATTTTAATTGCCAAGCCAACCAAAAATGAAGATAATTCTACATGTCATTCCTTAATGCATAAAACTCATCAGAATGGAATCTCAGATCTTCAGAGAGAAGCAGATGTCTTCCCCTTATGTATCTGTTAAATGCCCAGAAACTTCAAAATGTGCACAGAAGGAGCTATCAGACACCAGACTGGAAATCCTGCCAATCCCTGAGGATTGGAATCTCCACCAAAGGATTCCTCCTTAGGGACACCCAAAGCAAGGTGCAATGCAATGCCTCCAAATCTCAGGATGCCTGGCGGTATGAGCATCACGAATGATGTTAAGAAGAAGCATCTAACGGGAGCACATCATTTACTACCATAGGAGCAGTAGAAGGTAGTATTTATATTTCCTCTCCTGAGCCATGTCTCTCTACACATCTTTCAATCAGAGCTCCAAAGAAAATTTCAAAACAAATCCTGAACAAAACCCAGCGTAATGTTTGTTTTTTTTTCCAACCATGACTGTATAACCCTTGCTGCTGATAAAGAACTCAGTATGTGCAAGGTGACAGACGCTTCATTTGCTAAGTCTGGGAGGAGGAAGAATTGGGGGGTTATGCTTTCCCACAGCTGCTGCTCTATGAAACTCCTCTATAGGAACCTCAGTCGGGAGCTTTCCCTCAACTTAAGCCAACAGCCTATAATCTGATAAAGAGGAAAGATTTGCATTATGAAGAGAGTTTCAGTAAATATTTTGGAAACAAATTAGAAAAGGGCAAGAGGGAACAAAAAGCAATCCATCTAGTGATGAGTTGTTACCTAATTACAGTAGGAATGATTCTTGCAAACGTTTGCAGAATGGCTCCTCTACATTCTGTTTTAATACATTATAATACTCTTGTCAAGAAAAATGAGGGGAAAGAAGGTCATTAGTAAGCTTTTATATGGGGGTAAAATTGGTAACATAAATTACAAAGTTTAAATCATCTATTGGTATCTTGATACATTCCCAAATTTTGCTTATTCTGTGCCAAGATCAATGGTATTACCATCCAACTGAGAGAAAAATCAAGTCCTCAAATAATATAACTTGCACTTGAGAATAAGCAGCTGGATGTTAGGAACTGTGACTTCCTGTCCCATATTTTTTCACTAATCCCTTTACTGATGCAGTGCCAGAGGGAGGCCTAGCTTAAAAAGAGCCAATGAAACAGAATAGTCATTACATTAAACTTGTGCTTAGAACTAGCCACATGCTGGCTTTTTCTTTAGATAGCAGATTTTTAACACAAAGAAGCATAACTCTTTTTATCCATTTTATCTGTATTTTAACCTACTAATCAAAAGGAAAATTAATATTTCTGTCTCAAAGTTTAGTTAATAATTTATTCTGTTGCCATTTTATCACAACCAAAATAAATACAGTACAAAAAATAATCGGTATAATTTATACTGTATATTATAGTTTGAAAGTCAAATAATGTAAATCTATTACACTTTAAATTCATGATGAAATACTCCTGTAATTATCATTTCCTGACTGATGCAGGCTTTTTTTAAACCTTTCTTCTAACTGAGATGTTACCTCTATATGCTGAAGCTTACTTTCTATGCACTTTCTCCTCATTTAATGCTTTTTTCCTCTAACTTCATGACCTAATTATTATATAAAAGTATTAAATCCTTAAAATTTCTTTAGAATCATTCCCATTATTAACCATAGACCCTCCCTTCAGGGAGGGCTTCCTGGAGATGGTTTTTTTCTTACTAATCTGCATAAACTCTTCATGTCATGATATTTATATATATTTACAGTCATATTTAATATTGTCAAACGGTTCTTCAAAGTATTTGACCATTTTACACTTTTACCAGTGAGATGTAAATGGGAAGTAGCACTAAAATTTACATTGCTCTTCTTGCTTTTTGACAAAGAATAACATTGATACATCATATACAAGATTATTTGAGTTTTACAAGATTTTTCTAGACCTGATGCTAAATAAACAGGGCTTTTAGCTATTTACACTCAGTTAAATCAGAATGGCTAGTTTACCCAAAGAGAAGTTCCCATATTCATTTTCTCTTACATTTTCTCTTACATTTCTATTAAGACAGTAATGGTTATTGGTAGTTTAAAAAATTGTAAGGCAGATATGTAGGAAAAATCGATTCCTTAGCTTAATATGTCATTAGAATAATTCTGTCCAAAAATAAAGCTCAAATATATTTCTTATTCAGTTTATTCTAAATTTTATATAGACATATATGAAAGCAACCCTACTGTAATTAGGTAACAACTCATCACTAGATGGATACACACACACACACACACACATACATATATTTAACTGTATATAAACACACAATCAATAAATCTTTTTGAAACGTAAGGTAACAAATCTCCCTTGGATAAATATATAGCTACATGCAAACTCTGTAAATTATGTTGAGGCCTTATAAATATATTAAATAGACAACCTTATACATTTAGTGTATTCACTCTTTAATCCCCTCATTCATATGCTGGGACTTTCTGATATATTCAACAACCCAAGAAACTAATTCTTACTCAATTATTTAGTGCCTGGTGCTAGATAGCAGTCCTGTGCAGACAGGGGACACCACGGTACCAAAGCTAGATTGGACCACAAGTGAAATTAAATTGATAGCTTACCTCTGGCACTATACGATTTCTCTTAAATGTTTGATATCCCGAGGAACTATTTAAGAAAAGTTTCAGAGCTCTTCTTTCTAACATTTTATTACAAATAATTGCCCCAGGAGTGTGCTAATCACCTTACAGAATTTTACAAAAGTCATTTGACCCCAGTGAGCTAGATGGTAGCTTACCTACCACTGCCACCAAATCAGGCCCCCAGTCATCACTGGCATTTCTGAAGTTCATCCCAGGCTTTCCATACCTGTTTACTATCCTCTCTGCAAGTCCAAGCTTCCTCTCTGTCTTTATCATGATTTACTGTAAGTACCAAAGCAAGATGGCCGGAGTCCCCACAGAAACACACAGCGTGATAAAAGACTCCATACTGCAGAGTGACTGGGAACTACTACTGAGGAATAATGCCTCTAAGTTACAGCAAAGTCAGTTTAGTTTCCCAGGTGTTTTCTCCCTAACACCTCATGCTCTAAAATATCCTAAATATTCATTTAAATGATGGACAAAGACTGAAATCCCTAAATACCAATATCTTTTTAAAAAATCTCTTCATTTCCTAAAGATATGCAAACCCACAAACACATTTTGACATTTTATTAATAGTGATGTATGGCCCTATGTAGTGACTTCTAAGAGAAGCATCAGTGATTTCAAGAGAATGGGGACTCCCAGCATGAGATGTGCACAGGCATTCAACCCAGCTATTTTTGACACTGGGGATGTTTTGACCCTGTTTTTATAAGCACAAGTATTTCAAACAAAGTATACTGACTTCGATGAAAAAATACCAGAGCAAATTTTATTAGCAATAGATCAATTCTCTACACAATGCATTTGAGCCACTTTTACTTTTGTCCACTTTCATTTTAATTTTTCTGAAATGATCCATTGCCATCACTTTTCTATATAAATTAACTGAAGACTGGACTCCTGGAACAATTTTTGTCCATATTAAGTTTAATCAATTATAGCTTGACCACTGTAAATTTGCTCTTCTGGCCATTATTTCTATGAAATTCCATGTTCTATAATCTAAATATTACCAAACTTTAATTCTTCTGTTAACTTATAGTCTATAACAGATTCCACCTTGTGCAGTTTTAGCTGCTGTCAGTTATATTTTGTGTTTATTACTTATACTAGATCTAATTTTCCCTGAATCACTATTAGTTGTTTTCACAAAGATGTCATCATTCTTCACTGTGCTCTCCAGTTAAAATTTAGCCATTTTCAGTCTTATTTTGTGTTTGTTATTCTTATCAGAATATTTGTTAGGAATCTTATTTAAGAGTTGGGCCTTTGTATTTATTTCTTGGAACCAAAATATTAGTGGTGGGCGTAGGCACCAGGCAGGGTGGAAGCATTCTGCTTCAGCAATGTATCTTTAAACCATGACCAAGTGAAGCTTAAATAAAGTTTTGGAGAAAAGCCAATGAGTGCAGTAAAGCACAAGAATTGCACTGTGGGAATATTGGAAGGGCACTCAATGGCTTGCTTAAGATATAGAAGAACAAGAGATTACTGAACTATCAAATTAGACAACTAAGAAGAAGCTGAAAACTGAAGCCACAATACAAAATTATTTAGTGTACATGCTAGAACCTACATAATATGGTAAGTGACAGCAGGCCTGCTATAAGCTAGATGAAATGAGAAATAGACTATGGAAGGATGGAATTCGGACACTGCAAGGATTGCCTAGTAATAGGTAGCACCTGAGGGCAGTACCCCTCCTACTGCCTAATTCTATAAAAAACCTCCAGCTGGGAACTAGATGTCTCTGACCTGGCAAATTTCTCACTTCTCCCAGGTTACTTTGACAAATAATTTTCAGGAGGCGCGGGGGAACTGGCTGTATTCACCATGCCCTTGATAATGTGAGCTTCCACGCCTCTTCTTTGCAGGCTCCATAGAAATGAAAGTGAGGGCAGCCTTAAAAACAATAGTACACAATGTTTAACATAAAATGAAGTGCCATGATTATGAAAAGGGAAAATCTTTGCTTATACAGGGTCTTCAGAAATGCCAGAAACTGTGCTAGTGGCTGAACTTGTACGGAAATCTAGACTTAGTCTCTGAGTCTAGGCCGTTAGAGAAGATGAGGAGGTATAAATATTGTGGTATGTTCTGTAACAGGTATAGGTACAAGTGTTTTAAAAGCACAAAGGAGAAAGTAATTAATCAGGCATGGCAAAGCCTTCCAAAGAAGGTGGCATTGATTTGGGTCTTGAAGGATGAATAACTAGGAAGTTGCTTATTAGAGAAGGAAGAGAAGAGAATAGCTAGGATATTCTGGATCAAGTCCCTGGCTATGAGTTGAGGTTAATGTCAATAATGATGCCCATCTATGCAATCTTTTGATCTGTTTTGAGGCAGAGTCCTGGGCTGAGTGAGAATCTGCAGGAGCCTATGGGCAATTGACGTTCTCATGCTCTCTCCATTCCCAGGTTCGGAGGCACAGGTCACTGATCACAGTGGCATGAAAAGATTTCAGAATCCATGGGGAATTTGCTTTCTTTAAACTTTACTGGTATAGCTCTCTATTTAAAGTCACCAAATAGATTACATAATTTATCAAAATACAACTTTTTAAAATCTTTTTTTTTTAATTTGACCAAAAGCAACAAAGTGGCTGACTTTAAAAAAATAAACAGTGAAAAAATCCTTAGCAGTATCTTACCCCATTCATTCTTAACAGATCCTGCAACACTTATGCTCAATATAATTCTTGGTGACAGGGTTTCCTTGGTTGTTTTTCTCTTCTTAACTCACAACTATCATGCTAGGAAATCGTCTAAAATATATATAATTTTACTTATAATTATTAATTGATATTTTTATCATATAGCATATTTGTAAAACATGGTTTCAATTTTTTTTAATGAGTCATTTTAGGTAAATCTGTTCTTTTACCCACAAAATTAACACTGTTTTGCTAAATGCATAGTTCATTTTTTTAACCAATATATAGTGATAGTTTTGCACTCCAGAATGAATAAGACAGGATCCCTGACCTTTGGAGAGCTTAGAGGTGTACATTTTTAAACTTTTCCTAATTATTAAGCATGAGAAGTTAAAAGTACTATATGATTTCAGAAGAAAAAGAGATTTATTATTTTTTGTGGAGAATCCAGGAAAGCATTATGGAGGAAGTACCATTTGACCTGGGCTTAAGTGTTGGATAGACTATGAACACATGGGAATGGAAAAAGGTTATTCTAGGTAAAGAGAAAAATAAAATAAGGCCATATAAGCTAAGAGGTACATGTAGCCACATTGGAGAATAAACAGAGGTTTACAGTCACTTGGGGGCACGGTCATAAAGAAAATTATGGATGAAAGAGCTTTCTCAGTTAAAAAAAAGAGCCCATAGGAAATAGCTGAAATAAATGTGAAGATCTGACTTTTTAAATTTGGATATAATATCTTCAAAAATCACCACTTACACACATTAAACCCAAAATTTACACTGGCTCTAGATCTCAAAAGAAAAAGGTAACACTGAAATGAGGTTCAGAACCAAATAACATTCAAGAATATAAACCATCTATTATACTCAGATAGCAATAGAAATGCTATCTCAGCTATGAATATTTTTTAAAAACTTGAAGTGAGATATTAAGCTGCTAAAGTTTAAAAATATGACCAGTTTTTTCAGGCTGACTGAGAAAACCAAAGGCCAGATTGTGTTACTCTTCAATTTGTGGCTGCGGTTTCAGCAGAAAGAAATGACAGCGCATTAGTCACATTATATGGTACAATAATGGCCCTGGGGGTGGGGTTATTATCAAATAATGACACCTTTGAAATTGTTTGACTAATGCTGTAAATTATCTCTGTATTGTACAAAAAGCATTACAGTATGATTTTTGGATGACTTTGGATTGCAAGGGATTAGCAAGTAGTGCTCAAAAGCAGCTAATATAGGGGATTTAAAATGAAGAGCAGTCTGAAGTTTCACGGCTATTCACTGAACTTGACACACTGGCAGAAGGCAGTAAAGATCTTCAGTCAGGTACGCCAGCACAGATCTCTCAAATCCAATTTGTAATACACATTTAAAGTCACTCACAAAGACATTTTAAAAACAGAAGAAATGTAATGGAGGAAAAGAAGCATTTCTAAGTAATGCAATTAAAAAAATAACAGGAAAGAGTATTTCTGGCAAAAATCACAGGGACTGCACACAGAGTCTGTCAAGGGAAAAACACCTTCAATTTGGAAGCAAACAGCTGTAGAACAAACGGAATAAAAGAACTCAAGTAAATAATTTTTATCAGAGTGTCAAAAACCTGTTCAGGTTCTTTGCAAAGGTTTTAAACTCTAAGTCCTATAGATCATTTCTTTTCTTTTTCTTCTTCTTTTTTTAATCTAAATTAACAACATTCAGGATTTCATCTTTGTGCAAAGCTAACATCTATCTGTTAGGAATCCAGACCAAAAAAGAAAAATCCTTCCAAGTTTATCTGGATTAATAACTTTACAAACCTATGAACTTCTATAGCAAACTCAAAGAAAAAACTGAAAAAAGTTAAGGAAGTAACACAGAAAGACAAGATTCTTAAGCATTTTTTTTAATGCAATGGCAGCAACAGTGGCCTTGGAGAGAAATAACACTTTTCTAAAGCTTATTAATGCCTACACTGAAGGCATTGAGAAAAATACACCATCCATACAAAGAATGTAAGTCTGTGGAACTATTGTCAACAGATCGCAGAAGAGACATGGAAAGAACTCAAACCAAACACAAAATTGCATTTAATTGTGTGGGACTTTATCTGAAGGGCTCTTATTTTGTGTTTCTAAATCCTTTTAGTCTAACCAAAGCCTAAAAGTAAAAAGCTAAAACTTACCTGATAATGTTACTGATTCTGAAATATATATATTTAGATTAAAGATGAGCAATGAGGGGTTTTAAGAATTTTTAAATGGTGGATAGCTTGTGTGCACAAAAGGATTCGTTAGTTATATACTCTCTAAGGTGGTTGGTTCTCTCTGGGATGTTGCTGCCAAGACCTGTTCAACTTCACCTGGCAACAATTTTTATGATGCCTGAAAGGACCCCTTTATTGTGGCCCAATGTTCACAAGATGTATTAATCAATTCTCCCACATTTTCAGGTGGCATTTCCCATGTTTTTAGTTATCCTAGATTCTGTGGAAAGGGGGAAAAACAAACAAAAGCAGTCCTTTCTTCTTTTGAAAGCTAATTCTTTTCTCTTTTAAATAATTTCCTCTGTTTCCTTAAGATGTTATGTTTTGAAACAGTCTATATAGAGACTGTTTTGGCCTTTTAAAAGAAGTCTAAACTAAAACCTTTGAATTTAAGTTTTCAAACCAAGTTAAAGTTCTGTTTGGGAAAAAAATTTTTATATAAAAGTTTTTCAAAAAAGTTACAATGTGGCATAGCTGGGTAGACAGGTAAGTAAATATATTCTATTCTTAGGATACTATCTACAATGTAAGTGATTGTCTTAATTTATATCAAGTTCCCAGAACCTGAAAATAATATTCACATATAGCTCATGCGTATGTAATAAAATACCATAGACTGGGTGGTTTAAACAACAGACATGAATTTCTCACAGTTCTGGAGGCTGGAAAGTCCAAGATCAAGGCACCAGCAAATTTGGTTCTTGGTGAGGGCCCTCTTCCTGGTTCACAGATGGTTGTCTTCTCCCTGTGTCCCTATATGGCAGAGAGAAGAAGCTCTGGTGTCTCTTCATCTTCTGAGAAGGGCACTAATCCCATTATGGGGACTCTACCATCATGACCTCATCTAAACCTAATTACCTCCCAAAGGTCTCACCTCCTAATACTCACATTGGGGGTTAGTGCTTCAACATATGATTTTAGGGAGAACACATTTAGTCCATAAAACCAATTACATGATATTTTGAGGCACCTTAACTTCTCTCTTCTCTAGCTTTACTGTATTCCAATTGTATTCAAATCCTTTCAAAGTTAAGGTGTATCTGAATGTCAAGTTTTGTGCTTAAATGGAACTTCTTTTAGCTGAAAAAAATAGGTGGTACTTTGGGGAAATAAAACATAACATTATAAAGAAACTTCCCAAAGCCTCCCATTCTGAGTTTCCAATAAAGAACAAAGTAGCAGTTCAAAAAACATTTCCAGATCACCCAGTATACAGTATATACAGTGCTAGTACTGGGATTATAAAGATAAATGAGACACAATTACTGTCCTGAAGAAAGTGTAACAAATAATAAAACAGTAAATCTTATCAAGAATTTGAATTCATAAACTTCAGAAAAGCAAGCAATCATTTCCCTGAATAAGCTCATTGCAAAATTAATGGTTACAAGACTTTAAAAAACATTTTTGTAGAATACTATATGCAACTTCAAAAGGAGATTTTTCTTTTCTGGATCTGTATAGGATTATTATGCTACTTGGAAATAATCATTTCTTGGAAATAATCACAAGTCATTTAAATGCCAAAGTGAAGTCTGAATTTTAAAATATCAAGTTCAGTTTATTTAAGTTTCTAAATGAGCAACACAGTATCCTAATTTATATAGCTATGGCTAAACGAGCAACATTAAGGATTTCTTTGCACAAGATATCTTATCTCGTGTTAACTTACTGTGCTCAATGGTGCCCTATAGACTGAATGAGAGGTAGGATGATTTTATCTAGCTGGATGTTGCTTTGATAAATCCTTTTCTCTTTTCACATGATGAATCACCAAATGTCTACTTCAGGTAAGAAGCAGGAGCCTTTCTTTATCTAAGTCTCTAATTCATTATCAAGGAAGATAATTTAAGCATGTAGAAGTTGATAAACCTGCCACAAACCCAGAATGTTTAAAATTATTTTTATAAGTCATTTCCAGAATGGGAATAAGTAAGTGAGAAATAAATGGAAGGAAGGAAAAAGGGAAGGGAGGCAGGAAGGGGATGAATAAACATTGACAGCATCCTTTACGAATATCTAAACATCATTATTCCAGAAGAACAAGTAAGCATCATCTTGATTTTATAACTTCCATTTCTTTATGAATTTCTCTACAAGAAATCTGATATACTGAGAGTCCATTACATTGTGCAAAATGCCAGTCTTAACAGCAAATAAAACAGCATTAACCTTCATTTGTTATTACTTTCAGCAGTTCTTGCCTCACCAGTTAAGAAACCTGTGTCTGAGAAAGCTCCACAGCCACTGTTGTGTCACATATGTTTCTGAGGAAGAAACATGATTATCCCCAAATCTGGGGCTTCAGAAATGAATATGGCAGCATCAGACTATAAAAATGAACCTAATGCTAACTAAAGATTGAATATCACAGAGCAATCAGCAAAATCCTTTTACCCGAATTCTGATATTAAGCACTAATACCTTTCTCTCAAGTTTTTTGTTTTTTTTTTTTAAATCATTTTTTGGCTAATCATGTTTCAAACTGGGAAGGCCTCATCATTAGTTTTTTACTTTATTTATCTTTGGCTGTGTTGGGTCTTCGTTTCTGTGCGAGGGCTTTCTGTAGTTGTGGCAAGCCGGGGGCCACTCTTCATCGCGGTGCGCGGGCCTCTCACTACCGCGGCCTCTCTTGTTGCAGAGCACAGGCTCCAGATGCGCAGGCTCAGTAGTTGTGGCTCACGGGCCTAGTTGCTCCGCGGCATGTGGGATCTTCCCAGACCAGGGCTGGAACCCGTGTCCCCTGCATTAGCAGGCAGATTCTCAACCACCGCCACCAGGGAAGCCCCTCTCTCAAGTTTTTAAGTGAAAACACTAAAGTATGGAGAGGATCAGAGATTTGCCCAGAGTCCCTTAGCTGGTAAACAGCATGACAAGACACACCAATATTTTCTGACTGCAAA
Source organism: Hyperoodon ampullatus (assembly GCF_949752795.1). Taxonomy (NCBI): domain Eukaryota; kingdom Metazoa; phylum Chordata; class Mammalia; order Artiodactyla; family Ziphiidae; genus Hyperoodon; species Hyperoodon ampullatus. The sequence goes on from NC_136929.1 coordinate 68,565,161, forward strand.
GTTTTGCTCTTTCCATTAGCTCACCATCCTCTAGAAACATCTGGCTATGCGTGGGTAGGACTGAAGAGGAACAGTTGTTTAGGATGATCAACAACTTAGAAAATATTTCAGAACAGCACTAGAACTTCGTGAGAATTTAACCAGGGCATTGAAATTTGTAGCAAAAACAGTCCTTCCAATTACAACAAAATTTCATAAGAAAAGAGGTTTATATCTAACAGGGTAACTCTTTTCTTTTCAAGAAATTTCACAAGAAAAGTTTCTGCAGACAATTAGAGCCATCCAGCTTCTCAGCTGGTCTGGGCTCCACTTTAAAATAAACAAGGCTTCTCGCCTACAGCAGCTTTGCTGAGGCCCAGCTGACTGGATTCTGGGCTCAGAGAAAACCTAGGTCTGAGGTCTCTGGATTGAAAAAGAGCAATGGATTAAGTGTCAGGGTACCTAGATACTAGTTTCAGTTCAGGTACTAGCTTGCTATATACAACCTTAAGCACATTTTAAAACGTTCTGTGATTACTTCACAATATCTTTCCATAGTTACTTCAGAACATTAGCTAGTCTCTCAAACTGTGGTCCTCAGACCACAAGCTCAGAATCCCCTGGGGCTCTTTTTGTAACTGAATATTCCTGGGCCCCATTCCAGACCTACTATATCAAAATATCCTAACATGAATCCAGAAAAACCCAGGTGCACTTTTAAATTTTGCACACTTAAAATTTACAAACTAACGGGACGGTCTTTATAATAAACCACACATTTTCTATCCTAATCCCAACATTTACTGGCACATGACTTAACTTTCTCTCTGGGGAATTTGCAACCCCAAGGCTTTTCTTCTCAGTCATATCCAGCCAGCTCAATCTTTCTGGACCTCACTTCTCCCAGCTGTAAAATGAGTATGACAACTTCTAACTTATTGGGCAGATATGAAGAATAAATGAGATAATGCATTTATATCTTTAATGTGCCTAATAGAATTCCTAACACATAACAAATCCTTGATAAATGTTACATACTTTTCCTCTGTAATAAGATCATTAGCATAATGATAGCAGATATTAATTCAGTACTAACTATATGTGGTACAGGCAAGTTACATATATTAATGCACATAATTATCATAACCCCATGAAGAAGGTACTATTATTATCCTCAGTTCCTCTCCAGAGGAGGATCCTGAGACACAGAGAATTAGGTAACTTGCCTAAGGTCACACAATCAGTAACTGAAGGAATCACAAGCCCGCTGTGATTCTGATACAGGGTAAAGTTGGAGAATTGCTGCCTTATAACCACTGCCTTTAAGGAACACATAGCAGAACTGTATTGCACTTAGAATCTATGGGGTTGGAGTCAGACAATTTTGATACAAACAGAATTTTGAGATTCACTGCCAAATTCAGAGGCTAAAAGAAGTTACATTTCCTGTATATTTAATTAATGTTATCTATCCCTATATCAGTATTACACTATATAATTACTGCACCTTTAAAATATGGTTAAACGTCTATTACTATTCTTTGAGCTGGATACTTGAAAGTGTAGAGAAGATATAACTGAAACTCATAAGCTCATGACAGAAATAAGCACTTGGCATGTTCACCAAACCTTCAGTATAATACAACCAGGATCTTAATAATAGAAATCTTTTTCAAAAAAATTTCCTATGAATTTTGAAAAATTGGCTATGAATTTTTAAAATATTGATATAATTATTGAAAAAATTAATGAAAATGCTCATTTTTATAAGTTATAAATATAAAAAATTCTACTCAGACTACAATAAAACACATAATTACAATTAACATATTGGCATATGTATTTCCTATTATTCCCTTTACAGTTATCTTTATGTTTCTGTAGTCAGAATCACACCATTTATGTGATTTTACTTCCTATATTTCACTTAACATAAAGTTCACAAGCATTATCCCTTATAATGACATACTAGTTATAATCATTTTAATAACAGCATAATATTCCTACTTGTGAGTTGTAAATTAACTATGTTGTCTTAACTAATCCCCTACTCAGTGTTTAGGTTGTTTCAAATTTTATATAATTATGAATAAAGCTACAATTAATATTTTTGCCCTACCCCATTTTAGGATTACTTCCATAAAAGAGAGTCCCAAGAGTATAATTGCAAGGTTAAATTCAACTATTTATTTCAATAAAAATTACCGAATTATTCATTTCAAATTATATTGTAATTTAGTCTTTTAATATGTACTAAGATATGTAAAATGTTATATTTCTTGGATATTTCATTCAATGATTGTTCTATTCCTATATCAGCATTACAATATTTTAGACATCATAGTTTTAAAATATGGTTCAATGTCTAGTATATCTTGTGTAACTCATTTCTCTTTCTTTCAAAATATTCTATACATTTTTTATGTGTATTTAACCTCCCAGATGAACTTTAGGATGATTGTGCCAAGTTGAAAAGCAAACCAAATCAAAATTTCATTACGATTTTCACTGGAATTGCATTAAATCTATAAAATAATTTGGAAGTAGCTGACTTCCTTGAAGCACTATTTTTGATATACAGAAGCATAATTTCTACTTCTAATTCTCTCAAAGCTCTATCATTTTTTATTCATATAGGCCACAAATACTTCTCATTAAAGGTATTCTAAAAGTTCATACTCTTGTTGCTATGGTGACTGTGACTCTCCTTTCATTAATTTTTAAACAGGTTTACTGAAGTATAATTTATATTTTAAGTATACAATTCAATGATTTTTTAAAAATAAATTACAGAGCTTTTCAACCAGCACCACAATCCACTCTTAGAACATTTCTGTCACCACAAAAAGATTTCCCTTTTTGTTGGTGATTTCTAATTTGTTTCTGTTACAGTTGGAGAACTTACTTCTTATAATTGTAGTTCTTTTAAATATACTGAAATGTTTTATGGTCTAGCATGTGCTCTATTTTGGAGAACACCCACAAACACTTGGAAAAAACATGCATCTTGCTTTCATTTCACTGCTAGTGTTCTATAAATGTCAGGTCAAGTTGGCTGACAGCATTAAATGTTAAGTGATATAAAAGATATTCTTGATGATTTTCCATCTAGTTGTGCTATCAATTATTGAGACTAGATCGTTGAAGTCTCCAACTATTATTGTCTATTTCTCTCTTTAATTCTGTCATTTATTGACTCCTGTACTTGGGGGATATATGTTGAGTATGTATACATTCATAACTATTCTATTTTCCTATTGAACTGACCATTTTCTCATTATGAAATGTCCCTCTTTGTCACAAGAGTTTTTTGTCTTAAAGTATATTTTTTCTGATATTAGAATATTTATTCCAGCTCTTTTATGGTTACTGTGTGGTATATCTTTTTCCAGGATTTTAACTTCCAGTCTACTTGTATCTTTGAATTTTAAACCTGTCTCTTGTAGACAGCATATAGTTAGATCTTGTTTTGTTTTGTTTTAATGCAGTCTGACAATCTCTGCCTTTTGATTGAAGGACTTAACCTATTTACATGCAATGAAAATATTGATTAGTTGGACTTCTGCTACTTTGGTATTTGTTTTCCATATGTCTCAAGACTTTTTTGTCCTCTGTTTTTCTTTTACTGTCTTCTTTTATGTCAAATAGATTTTTTTAGTATACCACTTTAATTCCTTTTTTGGGGGGAGTTTAAAGTTTTCTTAGTGGTTGTTCTTGGCATTACAATAATCTATTTTAGTACAATCTACTGTAAGTAACCACAATCTACTTCAGATTAATACTAATTTAATGCCAGAAAAATATAGAAGTTTTGCTCCAATATAGCTCCATTTCCTCCCCCTTCATGTTATTATTGTCACATATCTTATCTGTATATAAGCCCAATAACACAGTATTGTCTTATGCAATTGTCTTTTAAATCAGTTAATAAAAGGCAAAAAACAAGTATTTATATAGTCCTTTATATTTACCTCTGTAATTATCTTTTTTTCCATAAGACTTTGTTTTATGGAAGTTTTAGGCTTACAACCCAAATTTGAGAAGGAGGTACAGAGATTTCCCATATACCCCCTGCTCCCACATAGGCGTAGAGAGACTCCCCCATTATCAACAACACTCAACAGAATGGTACATATGTTGCCAAGGATGAACCTACACTGACACATCACATCACTCAATTAGGCTTCACTCTTGGTGTTGTACATTCTATGGGTTTGGACCAATGTATAATGACAGGTGTCCATCATTAAAATATCACACATAGTATTTTCACTCTCAAAAATCATTCTGCGCTCTGCCTATTAATCTCTCTCCAGCCTCCCTGCAATCACTGATCTTTTTACAATCTCCACATTTTGCCTTTTCTAGAATGTCATATAGTTGGAATCATACAGTATGGAGCCTTTTCAGATTGGCTTCTTTCATTCAGTAATATGCATTTAAGGTCCCTCCATGTCTTTTTTTTTTTTTTTTTTTTTTTTTTTGTGGTATGCGGGCCTCTCACTGTTGTGGCCTCTCCCGTTGCGGAGCACAGGCTCCGGATGCGCAGGCTCAGCAGCCATGGCTCACGGGCCCAGCCGCTCCGCGGCATATGGGATCCTCCCAGACCGGGGCACGAACCCGTATCCCCTGCATCGGCAGGCGGACTCTCAACCACTGCGCCACCAGGGAGGCCCCCCTCCATGTCTTTTAACATACTTTTTCCATTGTTCTTTACTTGTTCATGTGGATTCAAGTTCCATCTGCTGTCATTTCTGTTCAGCCTGAAGATTTTCTTTAGTATTTCTTGTTAGGCAAATCTGCTAACAACAAATTGTCTGTGTTTCTCTGAGAATTTCTTTATTCCTTTTTCATTTTTTTGAAGTGTAGTTTTGCTGAATGTTGAATTCTTGGTTGACAGTTTTTTCTTTGAATATGTCATCCTGCTGCTTTCTGGCCCCTATTTCTGATGAGAAGTCAGCTCTTAATCTTATTGTGGTTGCACTGTATATGATGGGTCATTTTTCTCTTGCTGGATTCAAGATGCTCTCTTTGTTTTTGGCTTTCAACAGTTTGACTCTAATGTATCTTGGTATGGATTTCTTTTGGTTAATACTCTTTAAAGCTCATTGAGCTTCTTAGATACACAGATTAAAATTTTCCACCAAATTTGGAAAGTTGGGGTCTTTTCTTCACAAATTTTCTTACCTCACACATTCTTCTATCTCTCTCCTCTCTTTCTAAGGCTCCTGATACATACATGTTTGTATGCTCATGTGTCCTACAGGTCTCTGAGACTTTGTTCATTTTTTTCTATTCTTCAGAATTCATACCCCCGAGAGAGAGAAACCATATAGCAATTTGAACAGATTTAATATAAAGAATTATTACATATAGCTGAGTATTCAAAGAATGAAGAATTGACTAGTAAAAAAATAAAACAGGCTTCCCTGGTGGCGCTGTGGTTGCCGATGCAGGGGACACCAGTTCGTGCCCCAGTCCGGGAGGATCCCGTGTGCCACGGAGCGGCTGGGCCCGTGAGCAATGGCCGCTGAGCCTGCGTGTCCGGAGCCTGTGCTCCGCAATGGGAGAGGCCATAACAGTGAGAGGCCCGCGTACCGCAAAAAAAAAAAAAAAAAAAAAAAGAATAAAACAAAACCTCTTAAAAACTACAGAATTGGAGATCTAAGGAGAAGCCACTATCCCTAGAGCTGAGATGGTGTACCTAAGGAAGGCCTCCCTCCCTCCCACCTGAGATTCAGACCTTGTTGAAGTGGGCATGACCATGGCTCACTGAATGACAGAGAAGTCACTGTGGAGCTGCACCAGCAAAACTTGCTGGAAATCCCCCACTAGAGTGCTGGCAGCATCTTTTCATAGGGAAGTATATCCTTGGAGACACTCTGATACAAAATTACCCAATGGGAATTGCCAGGGAGGGGGTAGCTTCTAGCCAGTGGGCACTGCTGACTGTCATGTAGTTCAGGAGCTGGGTGCTGGAATAGCTGCCTGTACTGCAAGAGCTGGGAGCTGGAGAAGCCACACAGGCAACATGAATCTACCAAGTGGGCCCACTGGAACCAGGAAGGAAAACCCCTTCTTCCTATAACGCCTTTCCAGTACCCTCTGCTGACAAGCTTTATTGACAGCTGGCAAAGGGAAAAAAAAAAAAAAAAAAAAAGTTTAAAGGTCCCAAATCCGTTTTCATAGAACAGGAAAGGAAGGGAAATTTGGAACTGAGAGGCAATATATTGATAATGGGCACACTTCATTCCTTTGGTCATTCATTTCCATATGCAACTTTCTACACACATTGGAATTCCTATATAGCAACAAAATATATTTCCAACTAACATGATACAGCTATCCACCTTACAAATATAAAAGCTCTCCCCTTTCCCCAAAATGAAAGATACATACATAGTCTGAACAGTTAATGCGTCCATCACAGGCTATAGTAATAAATCCTCAAATTTAGTCACAGTTTCACTGAATATTCTGTTACCCAAAAACTAAATTATAAAGTTGTTTCCAGCAGCTTGTATATAAAAATAAAAATGAGAAAATGGTTAGTATATATAAACACAGGCATATAGCAAGAAGAAAATATGCAAAGGTGATACTCATTTCTGTAATTAGTGTCACAGTTGTAGATGGTATCTATGGATTTCTTCTTTACCCATTCCATCTTTCCCTTACCCTCAGCCAAAACCTTGACTGCTCTGAGCCCTTTACCTGAGTGACCCAACCTTCATTCCTGAAGGGTGTGCTTCCTCAGTTGTTCCGCCTTTTTTGGTTGCTATAGTTTTACATTTACCTTTACTATTGGGCATGGAAGTGATAAGATGTGCCCCCTGAGAATCTCCTAGGATCCAAACATAGTCCTTTTTGCCTCCAACCCAATTTTTACATTGTAACATAGATTAATCACTGCATCTTTTTTTTTTTTTCTTTCTGTGTTGGTTCAGTGACATAGGAGTCACAAATTGCTAGTCGGAAGTATCATCTTCCAATTAAATGGAATCATTGTTGTGTCCCTGTTGTGTCCCTGATGGAAGCATTCCGTGCTTGGGGACTAAGAACTCTAAACCAGAAGCGCTCAAAGCTGTGGTATGGAAAGCAAAAATTCTGCGAGTTATTATACATTCACTTCTTAATTTCTAGAACCACGTAGCCTATGAGGGAAACAGCACCATGTAATGGTCTCTGATATTTTTTAAAATTTATTTTTTTTTGTTTACTTATTTTTGGCTGCGTTGGGTCTTCATTGCTACGCCCGGGCTTTCTCTAGTTGTGGCGAGCGGGGGCTACTCTTTGCTGTGGTGCGCCAGTTTCTCATTGTGGTAGCTTCTCTTGTTGTGGAGCACGGGCTCTAGGCGCGTGGGCTCAGTGGTTGTGGTACACGGGCTTAGTTGCTCCACAGCATGTGGGATCTTCCCGGACCAGGGATCAAACCCATATCCCCTACATTGGCAGGCGGATTCTTAACCACTGCGCCACCAGGGAAGTCCCGGTCTCTGATTTAAAGCATTTACATATCATGTAAAAAAGAACTCCATCCTTTCAGGGTGTGGTCTCCCAAGGGCATCATAACAGAGTCTTCAGTAAGTCGTTGCAACTTCCTAGTTAAACCAGCATATCCTCTGTTAATAATACTTTCTCTCCTCCACTACATTCCTACTACCTTCTCTAGAATTTGCAGAACACTTCAATGCAAAAATCGGTGAGAGCAGAATTCCCTATTTATCCCAGTTTTAAAAGGAATGACTTAGTATTTTATTTTTAAATAAGGTTAAAATGGGCATTGGTTTGAAATACACATCTTAACATGTGAAGGAATTAGTCTTCTAAGTTATGCTTTTCAAAAAACATTTAAGTATGGAATTTCACTAAATGATTTTGTAAATATAATGGATAAAACAGTACATGATTTTATTTTACCTATTGATACAATGTGATATCAATACATTTCTTGATATTGAAGCATCCTTATTAGCTTCTGCTGCAGTAACCAAAAAAACCCCAAATCTTTGTAACACAAACATGTTACATCAAGGCTATAGACTGCAAGCTCTGTTACAGCCTGCAGGTTGACTGTAGGTCAGCTCCACTGCTTTCCTCCTGTGTCCAGTCTGAAGGAACAACAGTAATCATAACAGAGGAGAAAAGACGGATTGAGATGAATCATGGAATTGTTCTTAATGCTTGTGCTTGAAAATGGCAAATCTGACAATCATTCAGATTCCACTGGCCAAAGCAAGTCACATGGTCAAGCACAGCATCAATGAGGTATAGAAATATACTCCTTCAACAGTGTGGGGAAGGGAGAATGAATATTTGTGAAAAGTAAGTAATGCAAACTGTCATACTTATATTCAAAGAACAGACCCTTTTGGGCCATGGTAAATTATTCTTTTAATATACTATTAAATCTATGTGCTAATATTATATTATTCATATGCATAATCGTAAGTGAAAGTGATGTATAATTTTCATGTTTTCCAAGGGTTTGGGAGGATGATTATATTTGCTTACAAGAATGAACTGGACAGCTTTCTATACTTTTCTCTATGTTCTATACATGGATCTATCTATTCCTCTTAAGGATAAAAGATTTCACCAGTACCATTTAGAACCAGAGCCTTCTGGGGGAAGTAATTAACTGGGTAACTTTAAAAAAATTCTTTTTCTGTTATTGGTAGAATAGCATTAGATTTTTTTAAGTAGTTTTGATTTTCCTAGAAATCATCCTCTTCATGATATTCAAATTTGATAGTGAAAAGTTATATGTACATATTTAACATGTTTTCTGCATGTTATAACACCTCCATTACTTCTAATTTTTACTGGACTTTCCACATTTACTATTTTGTGATTTCTTCACTTTTTTTTTCCTATTTTCTAATGCATTTACTATCATTGCTTTTATCTTTACTGTAGTCTTCCTTTTACTTTCTTCTTTTTCATCTTCTAAATTATTTAATAAAAGTCTTGCTCATAGAATAAAAAATCTAGCTATAGCAGCATTACATAATTCCATTAAAATGAGAACTCAGTGAGGGCTGTATTTCTACCCCTTTGTTTATTAATAATCCTCAAGTGTCTAGCACAGTATCTTCTTTGCACAGAGGAGTTTCACAATATTTGATAACATTCAGAGGAATCTGTTTCTGTATTCGTTGTTTCCTTTTAGACACTATGGTTATTTTTTAATTCCAAGAAGCTTGGATTTTTGTTTAAACTTTCATTCTCTTATCTAATTTTGTGGTTCTCAGACTTTAACATCCATCAAGATAGCTTGGAGAACTTGCTAAAACACTGAGTTTTAAATTTTAAAACATGGGCTCTACCCTCAGAGTTTCTGATTTCGTAGGTTCGAGGTAGGGCTCTAGAATTTGTATTTCTAACAAGTTCCCAAGTGATGCTGAAGCCATGCTGGGGTTTACATTTTGAGATTTACTGGCTATTTCACTGTATGAGAATGTTAATTGTTTCTGCTTTGGAAAATTTATTGCGGTATCTACCATTTTGATTATGTTTTTAAAATCCTAAGTATCATCATTTCTTTTTTGTGTAATTGAAGACAGACTAATAGTTGTATAGTAAGATGTATATTAAAACAATGAACCTTGTTGAATTCTATAAGTTAGTATTATTGTATAGCACAAGACTATAATCTTTTTAGGCATTCCTGGAATTTTTAAATAAAAGACTTATTACAAACTTACAATTGGTTTAGTTAACCAAAATGTACCACTTTTTTCCAGTATTAAGTCTGCTAGCTACATATCTCTGCTATTTCCTGAGAGGCCTGATTTTGCAAAACCTTACCTATATGCCATTCAGAGCATTATGTTGTGGTTCAGACATCACATTTTCCTCACCAGTCTACTCCACAGCAATAGCTTTAGTCCTTTTCATGAAACTATGATGTGTCAAAAAGCTTTCTATGCAGTGTTCTACTTTTAAGAAGTGATGGGCCTTGTACATTTGGATTTTTTTCAACCAATGGTTCCATGTTAAAAACCTCTTCCAAATTCTTTAGTCAGTTTTCTGGAGTCTGCCATGTCCTCTTTTTCTCAATTCCATATTCTACTTCCAAAAGTCTTCCTTCCCCTGGCTGTCATTATTTTTTCTCTATGGTATATCTTTGTATTGAAGTATTTTAAAATTATCCTATGCACTGCTTTCTGCTATAAGTTCTACTTAATATGATATTAATACTGATGCTTTACTTAGTTTGATACAAGTATGCTCATTGTTTCATTTGTGATTTTTCTGAATAATTTTTAGATGCATCTCTTGTAAGTAGTAAACCACTGGATTTTGGTTCATTATACATCCACTGCAAGAGACTTTTTAGTGTACAGATGTAAGAAATTTATAATTTTTTATAACTCTTACATAATTCATCTCATTATACAGAAATCAGAAAGCACAAGTACAACAAAAGGAAAAATAAAATAAACTTAGCCATAACCCCATCACCCATACTCAGGGACTGTTACCATTTGGAAGTATATACATTAAGATTTATTTCTATGTATTTGGAAAAAGGACACCTATTATACCATTTTGTAATATGATTTTCACTTATCTTTCCAAGTCAACACTCTTCTTCAACCTCATTTTTAAGGATTGCTTAATACCCTACTGCAAAGATACGTTTATGTAACCTATCCCCTTATTATATATTTGTTCCTATTTTCTATTACAAATACAGCTCCTCATACCCATATCTTTCTAGTCAACCGACTATTTCCTTGATCTAATTTACCAGAATTAAAACTATTAAGTCAAAAGTCATAACTATTTTTAGGGTTCTTGGTGTATTAATGACACATTACTTTCCAAAAAGTTTACTAAAATCTGAACTCCTACCAGCTACATGAGGGAGTCCACACTTAGGACTGCCAGAGAAAATATAAGCTGTCAGTTAAATTTGAATTTCAGATAAACAGAAAATAAGCTTTTAATATAAATATGCCCCAAACATTGCATATTTGTTGCTTATGTGAAATTTAAATCTAACTGGGCTTCCTATTTTTATTTATTACATATGGCAACCTTATACCCACTGCATCTTTGCCAGAATTAAAAATTAATTTTTAAAACATTTGGGAAGTGAGAAAAGTAAAGCTTTTATGTATAATTCCTTTAAAAAAATCTGCTTAAGTTCCTTTCTGAATTATATCAGGGTTTTTTTTTTTTAATATATTGACACACTAAGGCCAAATATTTTCTCTAATTTATTTACTCTTTAAATTTTAAACAAACTTTACAACTTTTACAAACTTAAAAATTTTTATGCAACAAGAATTATCAACTGTTTTTTCCTTTGATTTCTGATTGCTTTTGTGATTTAAAAAAGGTCCTTTCCTCCTATCCAAAGATTGGATATTCATCTGCATCTTCTTCTGATTTTTGGTTTTGCTTTTCTTTATATGTATTACTTTGTTCTACCTCGAATTTATTTTGATGCATGTATATTTTACTCATTTCAAATAGAAGAAATGCAATTCTTTTTATATAAAATACTCTTTAGGCATATTATATTTGGGGCATTGCTATAAATACTCTTAGTATTTATAACTGTTTTCCTCAAGTATTGGAGTTGTTTTAACTTTATTCCTTCACCTAGCATTACTTACCAACATAACAGTTATATTCCCAAAACCCGTTACTGTAAAAGAAAGCAGGAATGAAGTATTTAAGGCCTTATAGCTAAAGCACAGTTAGGGGATTGTCGCTATAAGTGAATCTAAAATAATGACAAACAGCTCATTAAATAAACGAACTAATGGCATTTTAACTAATTTTATTTTTTTTTAATAAATTTATTTATTTATGGCTGCATTGGGTCTTTGTTGCTGTGCATGGGCTTTCTCTAGTTGTGGCGAGCAGGAGCTCCTCTTCGTTTTGGTACGTGGGCTTCTCATTATAGTGGCTTCTCTTGTGGCGGAGCACGGGCTCTAGGTGCACAGGCTTCAGTAGTTGTGGCACGTGGGCTCAGCAGTTGTGGCACACGGGCTTGGTTGCTATGCGGCACGTGGGATCTTCCCTCCTGGACCAGGGCTCGAACCCATGTCCCCTGCATTGGCAGGTGGATTCTTAACCACTGCGCCACCTGGGAAGCCCCATTTTAAGTATTTTTAAATAGTAATAATTGGCCTCATTCAATAACAACTCCTCTTCCTAAAAACTCTTTGGGATTTCCTTAGCCCATCAATTTTCTCAAGATGCTTATGAATGTGTTTTTGTTTTGTTATAAATATGCATTTTAAGAAGCATTTTTCCTTGGATCTCCACCAAATGATAAGTGTTTCACAATTTTATGATTCAGTTATCTTATGTAACTTAGGTTAATTGAAGGAGAAAATGCCAGTATTCTGTGACATGTTCTTGAAACCCTTCCTAATGCATAGTTTTATGTGTAAGAGAACTTAACGCCAGTGTACAAACAACCACAGTAGAACGCTACTCTTACTCTGAAGCTTTCACGTGTCTCAACTTCTTTCCTTTGGTTTCCTATATTTTTCCCACACTTCATTAGAAAAATATCTACGTATACCTCTCTTCTATATATTTTACCTCCTTTTTCTCTTCCCAAGATCCCATGTTTTGTTGTAATTTTAAAAATTATGCTCAAGAAAAATCACACATATGTTTACAAATATAGTATCCTAAGTTCTCACATTTGTGTGAGAAGCACAAGTACATAAATACACATATGTAGAATTTTGTACAACAGAAACTGTAGCTAGGAAGACATCACTATACTCAACACAAAGTGTTTAACAGAAATTTGCTTAATGGGACTGACTTCCATCTGGAGTGGAAGCACACTTAAGGCAGTGGGGTTGATACAATGGCTATAACTATATGACCAAAACATCAGGGCTACTGAAGAAGAGGTAGACACAGTTAGTTCAGTGGTGTTAATGACTAATTCTGATCAATAATTCTAATTAATACTGATCAATGCTTAAAGGTTCATAATACAGTATAGCGTAACAGCTGAAAAAGACCTCCTGGGAAATGGCTATTTTTGTGGTAATATTTAAAAGTCATATAAAAATATCCTTATATTTTTACTTTTTCCAAACTATCTGTATTATAATTGGCATTGCTATAGCACAGGTAGATCAGCTCGGTGCTTTGTGTCCACCTAAAGGGGCAGGATAGGGATGGTGGGAGGGAGACGCAAGAGGGAGGAGATACCCAATATATGTATACATATATCCCCATACATATGGGGATATATGTATACATATGGCTGATTCACTTTGTTATATAGCAGCAACTAACACAACATTGGAAAGCAATTATACTCCAATAAGGATGTTAAAATAAATAAATAAATAATTGGCATTGCTCAACTAGTATGGTAAGCTTAGATACTAAAATATTTTATCTATATCAAATGTCAAGAGTTTTAAATATACTACTACCAAAAACAATTATGGTCTGAATCAGTACTCTTACCAGTTCAGGAGTTAATTTAATTCATCCATATATCAAATTATATCAATTATTACTGGAACACATGCAGTATGTTAGTCTATTTAAATTGATTGCAGGGCTTCCCTAGAGGCACAGTGGTTGAGAATCTGCTTGTCAATGCAGGGGACACGAGTTCGATCCCTGGTCCGGGAAGATCCCACATGCCACGGAACAACTAAGCCCGTACGCCACAACTACTGAGCCTGAGCTCTAGAGCCCACGAGCTACAACTACTGAGCCCACGTGCCTAGAGCACGTGCTCTGCTACAAGAGAAGCCACCACAATGAGAAGCCCACACACTGCAACGAAGAGTAGCCCCTGCTCGCTGCAACTAGAGAAAGCCCGCACGCAGCAACGAAGACCCAATGCAGCCAAAAATAAATTAAATAAATTAAAATTTTTTTTAAATAAATAAATAAATTGGTTGCAAATATGAAATGATACTATTTTAACAACACAATAATAAATGTGGCTTACCACTGGCGAGAAGAGCCATTAAAATGAGTACAGCGGATTAATTCAAACTTACTTCCAAAGAATAACTTAACAGAAATGACAGGCAGTTTGAGTGAGATCTAAAGCATAACAAGCCAACAGATTAGAAAGTCTGAGAACAGTATCTCCAACACCATAAAAAGGCAGTATTAAGGCTATAGAGATTCAACTGCCAGTGACTGACAAAAACATTATATACTGTCAGTGTACAAAAAACAGAAAAATTGATGCAAATACCAAGTCAAAATGTGAATACCAGTATTGTTAGGCTAAAACGAAAAGTATTAATAAGTCCATTGATTGTAGCAAAAATAACACTGATAAAAAGATGTCTAGGGGCTTCCCTGGTGGCGCAGTGGTTGAGAGTCCACCTGCCGATGCAGGGGACACGGGTTCGTGCCCTGGTCTGGGAAGATCTCACATGCCGCGGAGCAGCTGGGCCCGTGAGCCATGGCCGCTGAGCCTGCGCGTCTGGAGCCTGTGCTCCGCAACGGGAGAGGCCACAACAGTGAGAGGCCCGCGTACCGCAAAAAAAAAAAAAAAAAAAAAGATGTTTAGGGAATTCCCTGGTGGTCCAGTGGTTAGGAGTTGGCATGTTCACTGCCAGGGCCCAGTTTCAATCCCTGGTTGGGGAACTAAGATCTCACAAGCCGCTCAGCCAAAAAAAAAAAAAAAAAAAGATGTCTATAACAGTTAAGAGTTAAGACACTATAAGAGCTGAATCAACTTATTTTGAAATTTCTCCTCGGAGAAATACTTCTTTCCACAGATGTTCACTACATATCCATTTACAAATTACGTTTTTAGAAAATAGGAGGGAAGGTTAAAAAGTAAGCAAATGGAACCCAAAATTAATGAATAGAAAATACATTTGAAAACAAATCTGACACTGGAGGTCTAATCTAATTACTGTATCAAACTCCACCAATCCTTGATTGAAAGTAAACTACATCATCTCACATAATGCTTAAGGACAAAATTAGCCAAGATAAGTGGTGATGTTAATAGCCATAATAAATAAATATCATAAATTACTAACTACATTTAGTCAACAAAGTAGGGTTGTTTAATAATGCTCCCCAAAATAAAACAGGTAGCATTTCTAATGAGTAGTGTGTTTTACATCACACCTCCCTTCATCATGAGGGGATTTGTAACAAGTTTCATTTAAAATGAAACACAAAGCATATGCCTTTCTTACCTTGGTTTAAACTGTTTATAATTACTCAGATACAAAGTACTCAGATTCTTAGGGTACTATCATGGTTTTAGGTGTTCTCAACCATTTTTTTTCTAATGGAGATTCATTCATGTTAGAAGGTAAAAGAAAAAACTGAAGTCCAGTGAACAGAATAATAATGACTTTTAAAAACTGAGAAGTAGAAAATTGCAGCCAAATGATAACTGGCAATTACAAAAGTATAAAAATTCATAAATATAAAACCTCACATAATTTTTAAAAGGCAATGTGGAAGAACAGCAATAATTAAGAATAGTTAACATCTCAAATATAACACTGATGATACACTGGCATGAAAGTAACCTTGAGCATTATGGGAATTCCAACCGCCTGCACGTGTTCATATATAGCAAGAGTTTGTCAGGAGTTGGTGGAACCACAAAGCTCAATAGAGTACTGAATTAGAATCCTCAGTTATTTGTGGTAATGCAATAATTTTAGTCTATGAATATCAAATCTAGTAAGGCTGAATAACGCATTCAGTAGGTTACTTCTAAGAAGGCTTTAGTTGTTAGCAATAATTGGTCTACAACATTGGCCTCATTCGTATGTAAGTGCAAACAATGAGCTTTGCATTCTTCCTTAAGGAGGACTCTCAAAGCCCATGAATCTGCTTTAGAACACAACTGATTTAGGGAACCCAGTGTCTGACACAGAGCTAGAAATGAACAGTCTAGTGGATGAACCTAAAATATACAGAAATTGATTAATATCTAATTTTATAAAATCATATAAGGTACCATCTCATTGATCTGATGTAATTTTGTGATAAATTACTTAAATTTTAGAGAATATGGATTCAGTCCTCAAAGTTCACAATGAATTCATTCCTTTACTCGCTTCAATGACATGATCAAAATTGCTTTTCACTCATAGAAACTTTACTGAATTATTGCAAAAGCAGCATTTCAGTTGTCTTCATTGATCTTTAGATATATTAATTTACAAATCAAGGGTATATCACTTATTTTTTTATAATAAGGTCAGTTACATCAAAGCAAACATTCTAAACTTTTTTTTTTTACCAGTTTTAGGAATAATTTCAGTTATGAACATACCAAACCTATCCCAAAATATCTGTATTTCAATTAGGTGCAAGGATAAAACTTCTAGTGTGCAGTGCATTTTTTTCACTGTCAATAAATGCAGTGCCATAGTCAGGATTTGACAGAATTAACCTAAGAGAAAAGACCTGAAGAAAAGATTAAGTAAGCCATTTTTACAGATGAGATGACTATTTTTTCAAATGAAAACACTGTGTACATCTGTAAATGGCACGGTGTAGGTGGAGTGCGGTTAGTAGAGGATTTGGAGAAACAAAGGAATTTGGGGAGATGCAAAAGGACTTCGGAAAAGCCTGGTGTCTACCAAAAAGCAAAATGAGAATGTTAGGTTATAACAATTCTGTCCTTAAGTCTAGTCATCTCCCTTTTACTGCCTTTTAACAGCTAATGTGAAGGACAGAAATTACAGCAAAATAATTGAAATATTTAGTATACCTGGTGTCACAGCACCCTCTATCACATGATAATATACAGAACACGTTTATGTGTAGTAGTCGCTTTAATGTGTGAATATTCATTTATGCAGAACTATCTGGTTTTAATCCTCGGTTTATAACTTCCCAACAATGGATTTCTCCAGCTTCCCTATCATTAGTAACCAACCGCAAGAGCATTATTGACAAAGCAATCCTGAACTCTAAATTATTGCACGTGTGATCCTAGTACCAACAACTTAAGCATCAGCAGAGAGCTTACCATAGCTATAATTATACACCTCTACCTCCTGACCTTCCAAATTAAAAACTTCGGATTAAGCCCAATCTGTTTTACTAAGTTTTCCAGGGACGTCTGATGCGTGCTCACGTTTGAGAACCACCGCTGTAGGAGAAACGCCCCGTGGAGCGGTCAAGTCAGTAGGCGCTGAAGTCTAAAGGAAACTTACTTCATTAACTTTCACTAGTACTCTGATACTCAGTTAAAGCATCACCCCAATAAAGCAGTTAAGAACAATCCAATGCTAGCTACCTAATATCATCAGAGCTTCAGCCTTCCAGGAAAATCGAGGCTTTCCAGCAAAAATCCATCATCCAGGGAGAATTTACGTTGACTTTGCTGACTTGGGAGAAATGACTTTTCTTCTCTGGTTAGTCTAATAGAAATATGCTATGCAACCAAATCTATATTCATCCTGAGTGTCCCTGAGGCTACCTTTCCTAAATCTTAGCCTGTTTTTAACGCAAACTATCCACTAAATTCCCCGCTCCGTCACTGGCTCCAAACACATACGCTGCATGTTTTTTTACAACACTGCTTTAATAAGCGAAAGGAAACAAAAGCTCTTACAGCAGAGACCAATCTAAGCCACAGAGCCTGTGCCATCTTCCCATCCAAGAGAGAAATGGTGGACCCATGTCTCGACAGATTAAGGAATTCATGGCTGAGGGGATGACTGAGAGGACCTCACGAACAAGGCATGAGGAAACAAACAAAAAAAGCGTTTTGTTTTGTTTTTCTGGACTTAAAACTAGAGAAAGAACTCAGCTTCCTCTCCATCTTGGCTATTTATAGCGAACACATACAAGCAGCTTCCGCTTCAAAGTCCTGCAAAGTACCTCCAACGCGGGAACTCGGCAGGGCGGAGACTCGGGCTCTCCTTCCCGAGGGCGGGAGAGACGAAAACCCGGGCCCCGTTTTCTCTGGAAGGTTCCGAAAGAAAAGCGCGCGCCCCCTCTGCGGACAGTGAGGGACTCGGCACCAGATGGCGCTGCCGCACCGAGAGCCGGAGCCTGGGCGGCAAGTGAGACGGGAAGAGGCGTCACCGGATCCTTTCCTTCGCGTCCGTCGCCGGAAATGCGCGCTGGCGCCAGCCTCTGGTCCCGGCTATTAAGACTTCTAGAGGGTTCCCGCGTGAGGGCGGGGCTAGAACCGGAACCGAACGGCGACCTTCGGGTCATGGGGCGGAAGCCCCGGGCGGCGCCAGCGGGGGCTGGTTTCTGGTGCGCGCGCCTCTCCGGAGGCGCGGAGGGGCGGGGGCCTCGCCGCGCGCTTGCGCATTGTGAGGACGTAGGCGCCGCTGGCGCGTACGTCTGTCTGCACGTTTGCTGGCCCTGCAAGGCGGTAGTGGTGGCGTAGTAGGTTGTTTGGGGGTTTTTTTCCGCTTCCCGCCCACAGGGTTTGGGTTTCTGGCTGTGAATCAGGTTTCTGGAAATCTTTGTGGAAAATTAATGGTATATGAGGTAAAAACTCGAGCTGTATTTTCCCTCTTGAGTACTAAGCGATCCAGATGCCTGCTGGGCGCGGTTCCCGTGCTGGGATGGACCCAGTCTTGCCCTCTACATCTCTTCCTGAACCGGCTCGATCGATCCACTGTGTCTTTAAGCATCAGTCCTGAGGCGGTAGGGGTGTCACTAGGAAAAGGGAAGGCAGGCAAATACACTGCTCGTGTGGAACCTAAAGACGCTTTTTAATTATGTAAAGAAGCTGTCTTTTGGCTTTTTAGCAGCGCTTCTCTTAAGAATTTAAGGAGTAAATTAGCTTTATTTTTCCGTTTTTGTCAGAAATATTTTATGTTCTGTGTTTTATAGTGTGAACTTGGTCTTTCTCAAATTTTAACTAAAGGCCGCTTGTGCAAAGCGTTTGAAAGGAAAATTCTGCCTCTTTCCCATTTTTACAAGATAGAGGCAAACCACTTTTAAAGGCGGACCGTAGTAAACTCGTGAGAGTGCACTGACAGTGTTTTGTTTTTAGATGCAGCATGGAAACCACCAAGTAGGTTGGAAAAATAAAATCTGTGTGAAACTGTACCCGCCCAGTTTTAATTTTAGACTAATTCTAAAAGTGTCAGCTGCAAGGTACTCAATTCTCCCAAGAAATTTCTTCAGCCTTGGTAGAGACTTTCATCTTTGTATTTCAGAGTTTTGTCCAGTCTGCGGCCTACATAAAAACTAAGGACTTGTGCAAGCCAGAGCGAGAGGAATAGAGATTTTTGAGCAGTTATACTGAGAGAAACAGAGGGGGACTGGGGAATACAAGAAAGTTAGATTTTCTGGCGTAGCCAAATAAGGGCATTTTACAGTTTTTGGATGAAACTTTTTGATGGTTTTGGTAGTAGGTGTTATAAAGAATGCTGCTGCCGGTTGAAGCGTGCCATTGTATTATGTTTATGTGAAAAACCAAAAAAAAATTTTTTTTAAAGTGGGCAATATCGAAGGATCATTGAAGACTGATCACAAATAGTGTGAGCAGGAGACAAGATGGGGGCGTGGGAAGTGATGGAAGATATTAGGAAGCACATGAAAGAAAAGGTCAGAGCTAAAGCTGTAATAGATGCGGAAAGCCTGATTAGGAAGACGGTGAGGAAGTATAGATTTTAGACGTCAAACTGAATGTGTAGAATAGGGAGTAAGTTCATCATTAGATGGCTCAGTTTGGGATATATTGCATTTAGCTGCTTATTTTAACTTTCTGTACATTCCTGTCTTCCCTGTAGCTCATATACGACCAACTTTAAATTGAGGGAGTGCTTAGTTTTGCCACCATTATACTAGTAACTTACACTAGAATAGTGGGTCACAGTGTGAAGAATTATTTATTTACTTAATTATTTCTATTTGTATATATTCACAAATAGTGATATTAAAGTCACTTCCCTGCAAATCCCCTCAACTCTTTGTCCCTGAGTTCTACTACTTGCCTGGCAAAACCCGGATCATAAATGAACTCATGCATTTATCTTTTCTGTGCTTACACCCAGCAGCTTAACAACTGGGTGGACTAAAGTGCTCTCACCCAAATGGTCTTTCCCACAGTCCAGTTATCCTACTCTTTTCTGTAGTCATTTTGGTCTCTTTAAACCAGTTACTGCATTCTTTGTGTTCCCTCTTGGAATCACCAATTTCCTCCTCAACCAATGACTTTGCCTCATCCTTTATTGGAAAAAGAATTGTGAGCTTAGCCAAGAATTCTCTCATCTTCTCACCACCTAGTCTACTTGCATCAGCGTCTTTAATTGGCTTTCCTCTAGTTTAAAAGGGTGATTGGTTTTTCTGTCAGATGGCAACAGTTGGTATTGTCTGTCTTTAGTTTTAGCCATTTGAGTTGGGTATATAGTGATATTTCATTTTTGTGAAGTATGTTCAAAACTTTTGCCCATTTTTAAAATTGAGTTTGTTTCCTAATAATTGAGTTGTAGGAGTTATTTACATATTAAGTACACACCATTTTTCTTTATTGAGGTATGATTGACAAACAAAAGCTGTACATATTTATGTATACAACTTGATGAGTTGGGAGTTAAGTATACACCCACAAAACTGTCACCACAACATATGTCATAAACATATCCATCACCTCCAAAAGTTTCCTCCTGCCTTCATTATTTATTATTATTTTGCGATAAAAACACTTAACATAAGCTCTACCCTCTTAGCAAATTTTTATACAATGAGCATTATTAACTGTAGGGACTATGCTGTACAGTAGATCTCTAACACTTAGTGATTTTTGTCTAGCCAACTTTGTACCCTTTGAATAATACCTCTCCATTTCCCCTTCCCCTGTATACGTGTTTTTTTGTCAAAATGTGTGTTGTGAATATTTTTCTCCCAGTTTGTGGCCTTTCATTTTCTTAATAATGTCTTTTGAAGAAAAGTTTTTGTACATTGTATTTTTCTAGGAATTTGTACATATTGTCCAAATGTTAAAGTTCCCTAGCATAAAGCTGTAAATAAACTCCTCTTACTATCTTTTTAATATTCACAGTATATTATATTTAGGCTTATGATCCGTTGAAGGTTAATTTTTCTGTATGGTATAACAGTAGGAGTTGATACTGTTATTTTTCAAAGTAAGAATTCAGTTATTCCAGCAGCATTTGTTGAAAAGATTCTCCTTTCCTCCACTGGATTACCTTTGCACCTTGGTCGAAAATCAGCTGATTTTCTGAATCTCTATTCAGTTCCATTGATAAGTATATGTATATCCATATGCTAACTTATCCAACTTTCTTTTTTCTCAATACCGTCTTGGCCATTCTGAGTTTTTTGCATTTTAATATAAATTTTAGAATTGGCATTTCAATTTCTAAAAAAGCCTGCTGGGATTTTGGTTGGAATTCTGTTGAATCTATTGATCAGTTCAGGAGGAATTGACATTTTAAGAATATTGAATTTTCCAGTCTGTGATCATGGCATATCTCTTCATCTCTTTATTTATTTTGGTCTTTAATTGTCTTTGTAATTTTCAGCATACAAACATATAAATTTATTCTTAAGTATTTCATTATTTTATTAAAAATAAGTTTTTTATTTTTATTTATTTTATTTTAGTATGAATATAATTTTTAATTAAATTTTCAGTTTGTTGAATTGTATTTTTCAGCTCTAG
This sequence comes from Hyperoodon ampullatus, assembly GCF_949752795.1. NCBI lineage: Eukaryota > Metazoa > Chordata > Mammalia > Artiodactyla > Ziphiidae > Hyperoodon > Hyperoodon ampullatus. Next base: position 68,586,747 of record NC_136929.1, read on the forward strand.
AATTTGTGTTTGATTCTTCTTTATAGATTCTAGTTCTCTAGTGAAATTCTGAAGTCTGTGCCTAATAACTCCAATATTTAGGTCATCTGTGGATCTTGTTTCTGTTGCCTTTTTCTTATTCCTGTTTCCTGGTATGCCCAGAAATTCTTAATGGAATCCTGTCTTTGTTTATGAAAAATATAAAGCTCTTAGTGATGTTTTTTACTTCCATAAAGGATTTAACTTTTCCTTCTGTTAGGAAACTAGGGTCAGAGCAGAACACCTTAGCCTATATGGTTTTCATTCTGTTAGGTCTAGTCTATTTCAGGTTCATTCTTACTCCTGGAGTGGCCCTTTTTCTGTCCCAACTAAAATCCTGAGGTGTTTTCAAAGGCTCTTCTTCCCTAGTTGCCCCTGAAGTCCAATTTTTATTTTCTCAGAGCCATGGGACTCCTGAAAAGCTCTTCTTGGCTTCCCTGCTTCTTAGTTGCCACTTTCTGAGTGACTTCTCAGCCTCTGGAACAGCTTCCAAATTGGCAAATGGGTCAAGGGGAAAAACAGAGTTGAACAGACTGGGCAGACTTCTCTGCACCTTCTTTTCAGGATCTTGTCCTCTCAAGATGCCATCAAAAAGATCCTTTTTGTATTTTTACTCAGCTTTTCTAGTTCACAGTTTAAAGGGTGGGTCTGATTTTTTTTTTTTAAGTCCATCATTGGCAGAAATGAAAGTCCTTAATCTGAGAATCTCAATGATGCTAATAAAGGTAGTACTCTTTTACGTAAGTGTATTAATTTGAAATTGTTATAGTTCAAAATAATTTCATGTATCTCTTCCTAAATTGCTTTTAAATCATCAGTATCTAATCATTTTCATGATTAAATATTTAATCATCTATCCTACACTGCATTTAAGTCAGCAATATCAACATTCAAAGGAAGACTTGGGGCTAAAATTTCCAGTTCTTTTATTACTTTAAAAAAATTTTTTTGGCTAGTCATATTCAGATTTATATACAATAATGAAAACTCATTTTTGCTTCTCCTTATATTTTGTCCGGAATTTGGAAAAGTTATTAGATGAGAAAAGGATGATGTCTTCTCTCATCAAGAAAACAGTTCATTTTAGTTTACTATCTATCTTTGGGGTCAATGCTTCATTTGTAATGAATAGTTTGCATGGTAGAGGGCCATAACTTATGGAATAATGGAAGAAAATTAAGTTTTTATAAAAAATAATGTTAAAACAGACCCAAATCCTACCTTCATGGTGCTTATAGTAGGCACTTAGTGACTAGATTAAGAAGGTAAATATATCCAAAGAGCATGTACATTTGTTCTATAACCTTTTTAAACAACGTTTTAACAGTGAATTATGTATATATATTAGAAAAGAAAATAAACAAATGTAGCTTGGAACAGATTAAAAAAAATTCTCATAGTACTGACCATAAAATGATCCAAATTATGTCACACTGATTAAATTTCCTAATTTCCTGGCTTTAAAAATACATGTGCAAAGAAGTAATGGCAATATGGTTTAGTCATCTTATTCACCATTTCTATCTTGCTGCACCATTTTGTTTTCCATGTTTGAGTTTGCAGTTCTCTAATTTATCACTGGGGTTTACATTTTTTAATTGTATCTATTCTATAATTGGGTAAACTTATTTGTATTTCTTTTGGAACAGTCATACATTCAATTCACTTACATGCACACAAAAAAATGAAATGTCAAATATAGAGTAGCTTTCCCATAACCCTGCTCTATTAATGTCTTAAAAATCACTAAATGCTCTTATTCCAGATCCCGATGAGGTCAAGCTGGAGTGTCAGATCTGACCTCTGTGTGTTCTATAAGGGGTTTCTCAGCCCTGTTACATTCCAGTAGTTTAAGTATAGATTTTCTGCAGTCATCTTGCCTTTTATAATGTGCTTAGATGGGATCAGTAAAACAAATGTGCCCTTCATTTCCCTGAATGGGGTTATTGTAGAGAAATAAGAAGCCATAAATTAGAGTGCAAAATGCCCTTTATTCCTAAAACACAAATAGTCATTTTGAGGGATGGAACATATTTACTTCAGTTTTTGTGATACGAAAAAGAATATAAGTTTTATATGTTCAAAGTAAAGTTGACATTAGTACAAAATAACTCATATATTCTAAGAACTACCCCCCCACACACACACACACTTTGGAGAACACCTTTGTCATATCCTTTTACCATACAATTGAGTTATTTTAAAAATCAAAATAATAAATTGGCATTTTCTCATTTATCTAGTTCTCGAAGCTTTAACTTTAAATTTCTAAAAAAGATTATATCCTTAATTGATTGCCTGAGATTTTCTGTGATAAAACTTAAAATGCAACTTATCTTTTACATAAGTGTATTAATTTGAAATTGTTATAGTTCAAAAATAATTTCATGTAACTCTTCCTAAGTTGCTTTTAAATCATCAGTATTTAATCATTATCATGATTAAATATTTAATCATCTGTCCTACACTACTTTTAAGTCAGCAATATCAACACTAAAAGGAAGACTTGGGGCTAAAATTTCCAGTTCTTTTATTACTTTAAAAAAAATTTTGGCTAGTCATTCAGATTTATATACAATAATGAAAACTCATTTTTGCTTCTCCTTATATTTTGTCCGGAATTTGGAAAAGTTATTAGATGAGAAAAGGATGATGTCTTCTCTCATCAAGAAAACAGTTCATTTTAAGTTTACTATCTATCTTTGGGGTTAATGCTTCATTTGTAATGAATAGTTTGCATGGTAGAGGGCCATAACTTATGGAATAATAGAAGAAAATTAAGTTTTTATAAAATAATGTTAAAACAGACCCAAATCCTACCTTCATGGTGCTTGTATTAGGCACTTAGTGACTAGATTAAGAAGGTAAATATATCTGAAGAGCATGTACATTTGTTCTATAACCATTTTTAACAATGTTTCAACAGTGAATTCTGTGTATATATATATTAGAAAAGAAAATATTCTTTTTCTCCTGCATAATATTGTACATGATCACAAAATACAGGTATGAAAAATGCATGAAAAAAACATAAAACATCCAGTTTCAAACATCGTTAATACAGAGATTACATGACTAAATTAAGTAATTGAAAAACAAGAGACCTTTTCAAAATGTTGAATTCAAAAGTCTACCTGTAGAATTACATTTAAATCCAAAGAGAAAATAGCCTTCGCTTCTGTCTTACTTCTTCAACTATTTTCCTTGCTTTGTGCAGAATATTCTTATACTGCTTGGAGGCAACTTTACACATGCAGAAGTGTTATTATTCAGTTAAGTCATATGGCTCTCATTGAGCTTGAGGCCATTCCAAAGAAGATAGTCTTATTCCAAAAGTCTGATACCACAAAATAAAATAATCTTTAAGGGCCTGATGTTTAATGGTAGGAGACTCCAGGTCATAAAATAAAGAGACATTCGATTGATAATAAATTTGAGATTAGAAAAAGTGAAAAGTTGGCTAACAAAAGGTGCCATTTCAGTGTTGCTTATTGGCTTTCCCTTGCCTACCCCAAAACATTCCTATTGTTCCAGTTGTGATGTCCTAACTCTTCTTGTTTCTATTTATTGATCAGTCATCAATTATTATTGAAGAATTCTAGATACAAAGTTCTAACCAGTATTCTGATGAACTTTGACATTAGTTGGAGAAATAAAGACACTCACCCAATGGGAAATACCTTATGATCAAATGTGAGGTGGTCTCTCTCAACTGTAGTGGCAAAGAAGGGCATGATAAGAAGAGCCATCATTTTTTAAGGGCTTAGTATGTGCTTAGAGTTTTCTACGCACCATTTCTATCAGTCCTTATAGTTGGATCAGGATGACTTCTCCATGGAACAGGTGAAGTTGGCTCAGGAGTTTGAAGGTTTGATTGACATCAAACTTTGCAGTTGTAAACAGGGCTATAGTTTAAATTCACATGTGATCTAACCATGTACTTCCTAACCTTTTTCAATCTATGTCAACATAAGTTAATTTTATTTACCAAATGTAATCTTTTTCTGAATGGAAACAACTTTATAGGTTGAATAGAAAGCTTTATTTTTTCTTACTGCTTACCTTCAAGTCTATTCAATGGACTATTTCTTCTCCACCTTTTTAATGATTTCTAGGGTGGGCCTCGTAGCTTTTCCAATCATTCTTAAAAAAACAAAAACATTCTCTGGTCACCTTTGGGCACAAGACATGTCACTTAACTATTCAGAACCTCCAGACCATGCATAATCTCACAACTCCATAGTCTTACCTTATTTGAAGCTTATCCTCACTGTTGAAACTGTTTCAGGCTGAGAGGCTTGCAGTGTTTGGATTCCCTTTTGACTTCCTATCTCCCACTACTGCTTCCTCATGCAGTCTGCTCACTGCAGTGTCTGATCTTCCAGGGCTGGACCAGTATTAAAAGGACTGGAGAAGAAGACACAGGTTTACATGGCCACTGCTGTGACAGTCTGCAACTGGCATTCTTGGGACTTTGATATTTAAAGAAAGCTCTTTAGATTCCTTGGCCTGGAATCTCCAACTACAATACTCAAAGATTGTCCTTTTTCCTGAGTGACCACTTAGGGCTTCAACCAATACTTACGACTTCAACCAATACTTAGTCGTGGGCATCTGATTTCACCCCACTAAGATTCTTTTTGTTGGGATCCCAGTACCCTTTTAACTGGCTTTCTCCTTTAAGTTTATCTCTTCCCCCTCCCCATATCCTCAGATCCATTCTCTAGTAGGTCTGCATCTTTATTGCTGTCTTGCCCCTAGGTTCTTCTGACCATTTTCTTTTTTTTTAGATTCCATATATATATGTTAACATAAGGTATTTGTTTTTCTCTTTCTGACTGACTTCACTCCGTATGACAGACTCTAGGTCCATCCACCTCACTACAAATAACTCAGTTTCGTTCCTTTTTATGGTTGAGTAATATTCCACTGTATATATGTGCCACATCTTCTTTATCCATTCATCCAATGATGGACACTTAGGTTGCTTCCATGTCCTGGCTATTGTAAATAGAGCTACAATGAACATTTTGGTACATGACTCTTCTGGAATTATGGTTTTCTCAGGGTATATGCCCAGTAGTGGGATTGCTGGGTCGTATGGTAGTTCTATTTTTAGTTTTTTAAGGAAACTCCATACTGTTCTCCATAGTGGCTGTATCAATTTACATTCCCACCAACAGTGCAAGAGGGTTCCCTTTTCTCCACACCCTCTCCAGCATTTATTGTTTGTAGATTTTTTGATCATGGCCATTCTGACCAGTGTGAGGCGATATCTCATTGTAGTTTTGATTTGCATTTCTCTAATGATTAATGATGTTGAGCATTCTTTCATGTGTTTGTTGGCAATCTGTATATCTTCTTTGGAGAAATGTCTATTTAGGTGGAAGTAGTCTCTTTTAAGAGACTTCTTGGCTGATCTCTCTGTCTGGTAGGTGCCCATATGTTTCACAAGAACCACTTGTCTTTCCTTGGCCTGCCTGTGTGTAGAAATACAGTTAGCTCCTAACGTGGCTCTTTCTCTCTGCTCTGCTGCCTTAAGCCAACATGGCCACTGCTACACTTTTACATTCCTCAGGTCTGAGACACCACATATGAATCAAATTAATTCATAATTCCATGAGATACAAATACACAGTTGCTCAGAAGTGTAACTTTTTTGATAACCCAAACAACATAAACTTTTCTCCTATGTTTTCAGGAAAAGAATATGTACACACATCACACCATACACAAAACTCAATTCTGGGTATATTAAGAGCTTAAGAGTGAAAGTCAAAGCTTTAAAACTTTTAGAATGTTTTTTATGACTTTGGGATAGAATAATTTTTTAAAAGGGACTACAAAAAGCACAAGTTATCAAAGAAGAAGAAAACTGAAGGGACCAGAAGGAATGCTGAAAACTATAATTCAAGAAAATTTTTCTGAAATAAGGATTTGAAGTTACTCATCATATACATAAGAATATTATCCAGAATGACAAACACCAAGATATTGTAATGTACAATTACTGGGTTTTAAAGAAAAATAAAATATTTGAATATCTAGGGAGAAGAAAAGAACACATGATTTATAAGACATTTCAATTAGATAATTATCAAACTTCAAGAGCAACACTTTATGCACAAAGAAAATAAGATTATCTTAAGATTCTCAAGGGAAGAAAATATGAGCCAAGCATTTTGTATCCAGCAAAACTGACTTTCAAGTAAAAAGGGCACAGGGGGCTTCCCTGGTGGCGCAGTGGTTGAGAGTCCGCCTGCCGATGCAGGGGACACGGGTTCGTGCCCTGGTCCGGGAAGATTCCACATGCCGCGGAGCGGCTGGGCCTGTGAGCCATGGCTGCTGAGCCTGCGCGTCTGGAGCCTGTGCTCCGCAACGGGAGAGGCCACAGCAGTGAGAGGCCCGCGTACCGCAAAAAAAAAAAAAAGGGGCGCAGGGCCTCATTAACCCTTTCTGAAGAATCTACTAGAGAATTAACTTCAGGTAACCACATGACCAGAGAAACATCAACATAAGGACAGGTGCTGAACATTAAATATATAGTTCTTAGTAGAATTAGGGCTAAACAAAGTCTAAGAGGACAAGAGTATAATATATAACGGCTAAACAAGTAGGAAGGGAGAACTGCGGAGAGCATATACAAAAAATTTTTTTAGTGTTTTTGGTACTCATGTGGGCAGTAATATCAGTATTGTTATTTTAAGACTATCGTATGTGTAATAGATCTTAAAAAATGATTATGGGATATTCTAATTCTGTCTAATTCTATGTCCTTGGGAACCAATATTCTCAGTGAAGAAGAAAGGAGATGCAGATGTAATAGCTTAGAAATTATGTAAAAGTTTTATAGTCCTAAATTTGGATTAGAACTATCAGTATGAATTCCTGAAGTATCTCTCTCTGTCTCATTGAAAACGTCTAGGAACCAGTGAGCAGCCCAGTAGTAATGACTGTCCCTCTTGTGCAGATTGTGTTCTTGAAATACGATTCCTCATTAAAAGAAGCCAGGGCTTCTTGAAGAAATTTCTAATTGTAGGTTTAAGGGAGGAAGTATACAAGATGAGACTACAACAGCTTGTCGTACTATAGTAAGGAACTATCAAACACAACTAGGGTCTTAGGAGCCAACTTGAAAAGCCTCCCACTAGCCAAAGATAGGACTACTTCAATCCTGAGAATAGTTGCAATGGATTAAAAGTCATCACATATATTTAAATCCATGAATTCATAACGATATTTTAAAAAAAAACCTGACTGATCTCTTTTGGAGGACGATGGGGAACCAACTCATTATCTGGAAAACTAACAAAAGAAGTTAAAGACTCGGGCATTTATCCTGCTTTCCTATATGAACTGTAACACTGAGTAACCACATAGTAAATGAGGAAAAATATCTCTGTATAAATATATTCCAACTAATGAGTGAAAAAAAGAATTAAAATATCATTGCATTACAACCCCCAATAAATTAATAAATATAGGTATTTAACATCAATGGCTGCTAATATCATAAAAAGGACCATCAGACATTATGTACCTCTTCATAGAAGCACTCAACTCTACCTCAAGTCATGCCAAAGGGATTGAGCCTGAATATAATTCAACTACTGATCTTCAGAAAAACAGAAGACAGAGGAACAAGCTGTAATGAACTATTGAGCATGCAATTTGTAAAATTGAGACTGGAAAATTCTACACTGTAGAAAACTCTTGGATTTTTCAACAGATAACTTGTAGCATAAATAAGTTTTAGATTAACAGAGGCTTAAAAGACATATCAAAAAATATATAAAGGAGCAAGACCAGCATCTAGGAATATACATTTGACTGGTGAAACTATGAAAAATGCAAGGAAATAATTACTGTAAAAGGATAATGATTCCTTATAGAAGGGAGAATGGGATTGCAGTTGGTATGCAGGATTTAGAGGGGTTTTGCATGTTGGAGGGGAAGTTCTGGCAAACTTTTACTTCTTGACCTGATGGTGGGTAAGATTGTTCTCCTTTGAGTAATTCGGTAAGCTGTGCATCTGTTTTGTGTGCTTTTCTATATCTCCACTTTCTTTTACAATAAAAATATTATTTTGAAAAATCGGTCACAAAGAGGAGGAGCAGAGGCAAGGGAGAGTTAAGCTCAAATGAGAAATGTTGAGATACTGATGTCTATTATGCATGTTTAAAACTCTTTGATATTTATATAGTTTGCCTATATTTCTTTATTTATTTTTTTTACATCTTTATTGGAGTATAATTGCTTTACAATGGTGTGTTAGTTTCTGGTTTATAACAAAGTGAATCAGTTATACATATTCATATGTTCCCATATCTCTTCCCTCTTGCATCTCCCTCCCTCCCAGCCTCCCTATCCCACCCCTCTAGGTGGTCACAAAGCACCGAGCTATCTCCCTGTGCTATGCGGCTGCTTCCCACTAGCTATCTATTTTACGTTTGGTAGTGTATATATGTCCATGCCACTCTCTCGCTTTGTCACAGCTTACCCTTCCCCCTCCCCATATCCTCAAGTCCATTCTCTAGTAGCTCTGTGTCTTTATTCCTATCTTACCCCTAGGTTCTTCATGACATTTTTTTCTTAAATTCCATATATATGTGTTAGCCTACAGTATTTGTCTTTCTCTTTTTGACTTACTTCACTCTGTATGACGGACTCTAGGTCCATCTACCTCATTACAAATAGCTCAATTTTGTTTCTTTTTATGGCTGAGTAATATTCCATTGTATATATGTGCCACATCTTCTTTATCCATTCATCCAATGATGGACACTTAGGTTGTTTCCATGTCCTGGCTATTGTAAATAGAGCTGCAATGAACATTTTGGTACATGACCCTTTTTGAATTATGGTTTTCTCAGGGTATATGCCCAGTAGTGGGATTGCTGGGTCATATGGTAGTTCTATTTGTAGTTTTTTAAGGAACCTCCATACTGTTCTCCATAGTGGCTGTACCAATTCACATTCCTACCAGCACTGCAAGAGTGTTCCCTTTTCTCCACACCCCCACCAGCATTTATTGTTTCTAGATTTTTTGCTGATGGCCATTCTGACTGGTGTGAGATGATATCTCATTTTAGTTTTGGTTTGCATTTCTCTAATGATTAATGATGTTGAGCATTCTTTCATGTATTTGTTGGCAGTCTGTATATCTTCTTTGGAGAAATGTCTATTTAGGTCTTCTGCCCATTTTTGGATCGGGTTGTTTGTTTTTTTTTGTTGTTATTGAGCTGCATGAGCTCTTGTAAATTTTGGACATTAATCCTTTGTCAGTTGCTTCATTTGCAAATATTTTCTCCCATTCTGAGAGTTGTCTTGTGGTCTTGTTTATGGTTTCCTTTGCTGTGCAAAAGCTTTGAAGTGTTATTAGGTCCCATTTGTTTATTTTTGTTTTTATTTCCATTTCTCTAGGAGGTGGGTCCAAAAGGATCTTGCTGTGATTTATGTCATAGAGTGTTCTGCCTATGTTTTCCTCTAAGAGTTTGATAGTTTCTGGCCTCACATTTAGGACGTTAATCCATTTTGAGCTTATTTTTGTGTATGGTGTTAAGGAGTGTTCTAATCTCATACTTTTACATGTACCTGTCCAGTTTTCCCAGCACCACTTATTGAAGAGGCTGTCCTTTCTCCACTGTATATTCCTGCCTCCTTTATCAAAGATAAGGTGACCATATGTGCGTGGGTTTATCTCTGGGCTTTCTATCCTGTTCTATTGATCTATATTTCTGTTTTTTTTTTTTTTTTTTTTTTTTTTTTGCGGTATGCGGGCCTCTCACTGTTGTGGCCTCTCCCGTTGCGGAGCACAGGCTCCGGACGCGCAGGCTCAGGGGCCATGGCTCACGGGCCCAGCTGCTCCGTGGCATGTGGGATCTTCCCGGACCGGGGCACAAACCCATGTCCCCTGCATCGGCAGGCGGACTCTCAACCACTGCGCCACCAGGGAAGCCCTATATTTCTGTTTTTGTGCCAGTACCATACCGCCTTGATTACTGTAGCTTTTTAGTATAGTCTGAAGTCAGGGAGCCTGATTCCTCCAGCTCCATTTTTCGTTCTCAAGATTGCTTTGGCTATTTGGGGTCTTTTGTGTTTCCATACAAACTGTGAAATTTTTTGTTCTAGTTCTGTGAAAAATGCCAGTGGTAGTTTGATAGAGATTGCAATGAATCTGTAGATTGCTTTGGGTAGTAGAGTCATTTTCACAATGTTGATTCTTCCAATCCAAGAACATGGTATATCTCTGCATCTATTTGTATCCTCTTTAATTTCTTTCATCAGTGTCTTATAATTTTCTGCTAACAGGTCTTTTGTCTCCTTAGGTAGGTTTATTCCTAGATATTTTATTCTTTTTGTTGCAGTGGTAAATGGGAGTGTTTTCTTGATTTCTTTTTCAGATTTTTCATCATTAGTGTATAGGAATGCCAGAGATTTCTGTGCATTACTTTTGTATCCTGCTACTTTACCAAATTCATTGATTAGCTCTAGTAGTTTTCTGGTAGCTTCTTTAGGATTCTCTATGTAGAATATCATGTCATCTGCAAACAGTGACACTTTTCTTCTTTTCCGATTTGGATTCCTTTTATTTCCTTTTCTTCTCTGATTGCTGTGGCTAAAACTTCCAAAGCTATGTTGAATAAGAGTGGTGAGAGTGGGCAACCTTGTCTTGTTCCTGATCTTAGTGGAAATGGTTTCAGTTTTTCACCATTGAGGACGATGTTGGCTGTGGGTTTGTCATATATGGCCTTTATTATGTTGAGGAAAGTTCCCTCTATGCCTACTTTCTGGAGGGTTTTTATCATAAATGGGTGTTGAATTTTGTCAAAAGCTTTCTTTGCATCTATTGAGATGACCATATGGTTTTTCTCCTTCAATTTATTAATATGGTGTATCACATTGATTGATTTGCATATATTGAAGAATCCTTGCATTCCTGGAATGAACCCCACTTGATCATGGTGTATGATCCTTTTAATGTGCTGTTGGATTCTGTTTGCTAGTATTTTGTTGAGGATTTTTGCATCTATGTTCATCAGTGATGTTGGCCTGTAGTTTTCTTTCTTTGTGACATCCTTGTCTGGTTTTGGTATCAGGGTGATGGTGGCCTCGTAGAATGAGTTTGGGAGTGTTCCTCCCTCTGCTAAATTTTGGAAGAGTTTGAGAAGGATAGGTGTTACCTCTTCTCTAAATGTTTGATAGAATTCGCCTGTGAAGCCACCTGGTCCTGGGGGGTTTTTTTGTTGGAAGATTTTTAATCACAGTTTCAATTTCAGTGCTTGTGATTGGTCTGTTCATATTTTCTATTTCTTCCTGATTCAGTCTTGGCAGGTTGTGCATTTCTAAGAATTTGTCCATTTCTTCCAGGTTGTCCATTTTATTAGCATAGAGTTTCTTGTAGTAATCTCTCATGATCTTTTGTATTTCTGCAGTGTCAGTTGTTACTTCTCCTTTTTCATTTCTAATTCTATTGATTTGAGTCTTCTCCCTTTTTTTCTTGATGAGTCTGGCTAATGGTTTATCAATTTTGTTTATCTTCTCAAAGAACCAGCTTTTAGTTTTATTGATCTTTGCTATTGTTTCCTTCATTTCTTTTTCATTTATTTCTGATCTGATTTTTATGATTTCTTTCCTTCTGCTAACTTTGGGGTTTTTTTTGTTCTTCTTTCTCTAATTGCTTTAGGTGCAAGGTTAGGTTGTTTATTCGAGATGTTTCCTGTTTCTTAAGGTAGGATTGTATTGCTATAAACTTCCCTCTTAGAACTGCTTTTGCTGCATCCTACAGGTTTTGGGTCATCGAGTCTCCATTGTCATTTGTTTCTAGGTATTTTTTTATTTCCTCTTTGATTTCTTCAGTGATCACTTCCTTATTAAGTAGTGTATTGTTTAGCCTCCATGTATTTGTATTTTTTACGGATCTTTTCCTGTAATTGATATCTAGTCTCATAGTGTTGTGGTCGGAAAAGATACTTGATACAATTTGAATTTTCTTAAATTGATCAAGGCTTGATTTGTGACCCAAGATATGATCTATCCTGGAGAATGTTCCATGAGCACTTGAGAAAAATGTGTATTCTGCTGTTTTTGGATGGAATGTCCTATAAATATCAATTAAGTCCATCTTGTTTAATGTATCATTTAAAGCTTGTGTTTCCTTATTTATTTTCATTTTGGATGATCAGTCCATTGGTGAAAGTGGGGTGTTAAAATCCCCTACTATGAATGTGTTACTGTCGATTTCCCCTTTTATGGCTGTTAGTACTTGCCTTATGTATTGAGGTGCTCCTATGTTGGGTGCATAAATATTTACAATTGTTATATCTTCTTCTTGAATCGATCCCTTGATCATTATGTAGTGTCCTTCTTTGTCTCTTCTAGTAGTCTTTATTTTAAAGTCTATTTTGTCTGATATGAGAATTGCTACTTCAGCTTTCTTTTGGTTTCCATTTGCAAGGAATATCTTTTTCCATCTCCTCATTTCCAGTCTGTATGTGTCTCTAGGTCTGAAGTGGGTCTCTTGTAGACAGCATATATATGGGTCTTGTTTTTGTATCCATTCAGCCAATCTGTGTCTTTTGGTGGGAGCATTTAATCAATTTAGATTTAAGGTAATTATCGATATGTATGTTCCTATTCCCATTTTCTTAATTGTTTTGGGTTTGTTATGATACGTCTTTTCCTTCTGTTGTGTTTCTTGCCTAAAGAAAATCCTTTAGCATTTGTTGTAAAGCTGGTTTGTTGGTGCTGAACTCTCTCAGCTTTTGCTTGTCTGTAAACATTTTAATTTCTCCATCAAATCTGAATGAGACCCTTGTTGGGTAGAGTAATCTTGGTTGTATTTTTTTCCATTCCATCACTTTAAATATGTCCTGCCAGTCCCTTCTGGCTTGCAGAGTTTCTGCTGAAAGATCGGCTGTTAACCTTATGAGGATTCCCTTGTGTGTTATTTGTTGTTTTTCCCTTGCTGCTTTTAATATGTTTTCTTTGTATTTAATTTTTGACAGTTTGATTAATATGTGTCTTGGCGTGTTTCTCCTTGGATTTATCCTGTATGGGACTCTCTGTGCTTCCTGGACTTGATTAACTATTTCCTTTCCCATATTAGGGAAGTTTTCAACTATAATCTCTTCAAATATTTTCTCAGTCCCTTTCTTTTTCTCTTCTTCTTCTGGAACCCCTATAATTCGAATGTTGGTGCATCTAATGTTGTCCCAGAAGTCTCTGAGACTGTCCTCAGTTCTTTTCATTCTTTTTTCTTTCTTCTGCTCTGCAGTAGTTATTTCCACTATTTTATCTTCCAAGTCACTTATCCGTTCTTCTGCCTCAGTTATTCTGCTATTGATCCCTTCTAGAGAATTTTTAATTTCATTTATTGTGTTTCTAATCGTTGCTTGATTCATCTTTAGTTCTTTTAGGTCCTTTTTAAATATTTCTTGCATTTTCTCTATTCTATTTCCAAGATTTTGGATCATCTTTACTATCATTATTCTGAATTCGTTTTCAGGTAGACTGCCTATTTCCTCTTCATTTGTTAGGTCTGGTGGGGTTTTATCTTGCTCCTTCATCTGCTGTGTGTTTTTCTGTCTTCTCATTTTGCTTATCTTACTGTGTTTGGGGTCTCCTTTTTGCAGGCTGCAGGTTCGTAGTTCCCGTTGTTTTTGGTGTCTGTCCCCAGTGGCTAAAGTTGGTTCAGTGGGTTGTGTAGGCTTCCTGGTGGAGTGGACTAGTGCCTGTGTTCTGGTGGATGAGGCTGGATCTTGTCTTTCTGGTGGGCAGGTCCACATCTGGTGGTGTGTTTTGGGGTGTCTGTGGACTTATTATGATATTAGGCAGCCTCTCTGCTAATGGGTGGGGTTGTTTTCCTGTCTTGCTGGTTGTTTGGCATAGGGTGTCCAGCACTGGAGCTTGCTGGTCATTGAGTGAATCTGGGTGTTGGTGTTGAGATGGAGATGTCTGGGAGATTTTCGCCATTTGATATTACGTGGAGCTGGGAGGTCTCTTGTGGACCGGTGTCCTGAAGTTGGCTCTCCCACCTCAGAGGCACAGCACTGACTCCTGGCTGTAGCACCAAGAGCCTTTCATCCACACGGCTTAGAATAAAAGGGAGAAAAAGTAGAAAGAAAGAAAGATGATAAAGGAAAATAAAATAAAGTAAGGTAAAATAAAATAAAGTTATTAAAATAAAAAAATAATTATTAAGAAAAAAATTATTTTTAAAAGTAAGAAAAAAAAAGGGACAGATAGAACCCTAGGACAAATGGTGAAAGCAAAGCTATACAGACAAAATCTCACACAGAAGCATACACATCCATACTCACTAAAAGAGGAAAAGGGGAAAAAATAATAAATCTTGTTCTCAAAGTCCACCGCCTCAATTTGGGATGATTCGTTGTCTATTCAGGTATTCCACAGATGCAGGGTATATCAAGTTGATTGTGGAGATTTAATCCGCTGCTCCTGAGGGTGCTGGGAGAGATTTCTCTTTCTCTTCTTTGTTCGCACAGCTGCCGAGGTTCAGCTTTGGATTTGGCCCCGCCTCTGCGTGCAGGTCGCCGGAGGGTGTCTGTTCTTCGCTCAGACAGGACGGGGTTAAAGGAGCCTCTGATTCGGGGCCTCTGGCTCACTCAGGTCGCAGGGTGGGAGGGGCATGGAGTGCGGGGCGAGCGTGCGGCGGCAGAGGCCGGTGTGACGTTGCACGAGCCCGAGGTGCGCCGTGCGCTCTCCCAGGGAAGCCGTCTCTGGATCCCGGGACCCCGGCAGTGGCGGGCTGCACAGGCTCCCCGGAAGGGAGGTGTGGAGAGTGACCTGTGCTCGCACACAGGCCTCTTGGCGGCGGCAGCAGCAGCCTTAGCGTCTCATGCCCGTCTCTGGGGTCCGCGCTGTTAGCCGCGGGTCTCGACCGTCTCTGGAGCTCCTTTAAGCAGCGCTCTTAATCCGCTCTCCTCGCGCACCAGGAAACAAAGAGGGAAGAAAAAGTCTCTTGCCTCTTCGGCAGCTCCAGAGTTTTCCCAGACTCCCTCCCGGCTAGCCGTCGTGCACTAATCCCTTCAGGCTGTGTTCACGCCACCAACCCCAGTCCTCTCCCTGCGCTCCGACCGAAGCCTGAGCCTCAGCTCCCAGCCCCCGCCCGCCCCGCGGGTGAGCAGACAAGCCTCTCGGCCTGGTGAGTGCTGGTGAGTGCCGGTCGGTACCGATCCTCCGTGCGGGAATCTCTTCGCTTTGCCCTACCCAGGTATGTGGGGAGTTTCTTGCCTTTTGGGAGGTCTGAGGTCTTCTGCCAGCGTCAGTAGGTGTTCTTTAGGAGTTGTTCCACATGTGGATGTATTTCTGCTGTATCTGTGGGGAGGAAGGTGATCTCTGCGTCTTACTCTTTTGCCATCTTCCCCCTTTCAGCAACAGCTTTTCATCCCTCATGTCTTATGCCCTGAGCCTATCTCCAATTTCAGCCTCAGCTATAAACTGTGTAAGTCATTGCCGTGTGGCAGCCACCCACCACACACCCCCACACCCCCGCCACTTCAAAAGCCTGCTGTGTCTTTGCTTTTCTGCTTGAGGATTCTCCCTAACGCCAGCTCCCTATATTTCTTAACATTCTCAGTTGTAAAATACAACAGTACAAAACCAAAAATCCACAAGGTTCCCGTACCTACAGAGAAAAGTCAAATTCCTTAATATTTAGCTTTTTAGCTGAGGACCGCATTTAATTTTCATACATCATGTGCTGCCATTATCCTCTAGGCATCAACAGATGGAGTCAGATAAAAATCTTCACTATTCTTTGAACATGCTGTATTCTTTTTGTGCTTTCATGCCCTTGGGATTCCCTTCCCTGAAATACTACTATTCTTACTTCAAAACTCAGTTTAAAGGTTATTTCGTCTATGAACTCTCCCTTTTCCCCAGGCAGAATTATTTGCTCTTTTGTCTGTGTTTTCGTATCATTTTATATGATACTTTGGCTTAAATCCCTGTAATATTATGTCTACATGACCCTTTCTCTGTAGACTAGAGGTCTTAAAGAAAATATCTTGTATTTATTTTTGTTTTCCCTGTGCTTAGACAGTGCTTGGCATATGAATGAATGAATGAATGAATGAATGAGAAGAGACAGGAAATTGATTAGCTCCAAAGATACTTTGCCTAAGGAAGCCACTGGGTACAGGGAAAAGATGCAGTTACTTAATATGTACAGGTGAAAAAAAAAAAAGCCACGAGACTACAAACGCTTGTCTTGTATGTCACTATGTTAAGTAGAACTATACATAATTGTGAGTATTCTGTGTTCACACATCTCATGTTTTATTCTATCACTTTATCTATCTTTAATGGATCACATCACAGGATTTAGAAGAGACATTTGAGTTCTTCAATAGTATGGCACTAACTTTCTTCTTAGTCTGTTCATGTTGGGTCTTTGGTAACCTTTTGTAGTAATTAACCCATCAGAAAGTGTATAGTCATAGCTCTCATAGAGAATATAATGCAGTTAGAACTGGCATCCTGAAGCGGTGACAATATCCTGGGTAAAATATGGGCCAAAAAATCAAATGGGAAGTAATAAACTCTATGAGTAGATCTTATCATTCCCATTTTAGTCCAATGGGACAGCAGAGACATGGAGACTTTAAGTAACTTGCTCAGGTCACATGAGCAAGTAAGCATGGAAATCAGGACCTGAAGTTAGTCAGCAGCCTACTTTCACTACACAGCACTAAATAAATGGTAGTTATCATTAATGTGATGGAGAAGGGGACTCTTGTGTCTAGCTATAGGAATATGAAAAATGAAGGTATCTCATTTTTCAGATAGATCTGGAATCAAATATGCCTTTCTTGGTGATTTAGCAGGATAAGTTAATTAGTCTCAGTTATGGGAGGTACAGATTAGAAACACTGTCAAAAATAAACTCAATACAAATTACAAATTACTCAGCCTGGGAAAATTTTCATGTGTGCTTAAATTTCTTCTTTGTGTTTTTAATGCTCCTTGAAAGTTAATTACACAAACTTCTTTTTTGAGATACAGAAAAAATCTACTACTTGAAAAATAAATGGCAAGGGCAACTTTCAGTCTATGCATGGCTTTGACCCTTTATATTTGGGATCAAAATTGATGTTACATCATTTATACCTGTTGTTGCAATTAGATATTAATAGCCAGTATTTTAAGTGTTTTTAAAAATGGATGTTTCTTTATAAACATTGTGCTTTCCTCCAAAAAATCAAATGTAATGATCTTCAATTTCTAAGTCAGTTAACTAGTGAGATACTTCTTCGCAAATGAGGAAATTAAAGAATGGCATGTTATACTTTAAAATATTTTGTAAAAATTTGAATAGTGTATGTTAAGTTTTAGAAATGTCCCTGGAATTGTTTAAATAATAGGATTATCTTTATATATTTCTGTTTTTGTGTTCTTCTAAAAAGAGCAGAATGGGTAAAAGAATTTGCTCTTTGTCTCTCCAGGTTTGGACAATCAACAACAATGACCCACCTCATTCTTTGCTGTATTTGCATAAGCATAAATATCTTATCTTAGGAATTTTTTCCTAAGCTCTCTTTATATGAAATTCGAACAAAGATTAGGAAGAGAATTTTATTATTTGGTTTCTTGCAATCCTATGTCATGGCTTGGTTGTATGTAGCAGAAAATATTCAATGATTATTATATCAGTGAAGTTCAGTATTCTAGGGCTAATACCTATACATAGCAACTTTGAGAATAACTACAAGGATAGCATTTAAAAATTTTCTTGTCAACGTAAGAAAAACAAATGAAGAGACATTGTTTAAATAAAATGTGAACTATAAAAAGTAAGTAATGGGTAAAGACCCAGAAAAAAGGATATTTGAAAAGTTAGAGATTATTTCCCAAAAAACTATCATGTCTCAGGAAAAATTCTTGTTCAGTTATTTTGTAGTTACAAAAATATTAAACTGTTAAAGTTGTGTAGTTAAAATAATGTAGTTTTATTGTAGTCAAGGCTAAAATATTAAAGAAAAATTCCAATAAGGAACAAAACCTAATTAAGTATTTCTCTGCCCTTGTCACTTTTTTCCAAAGAATAAAACAGTTCTCTTCCTATGGCCACTGGGGCTTCCCGTTTGTAATGATTTTAATAAAACACCTCAAATGCTTGTCATTATTTAAAACTCACATGACTTGATCCTCAGAGAAGGCCAGAGGTGGAGCAAGTATTGTATTTTCTCTATTTTTACAGATTTATTATTTTATCCATTCATTTACCTGTCATGTACTAACTTAACAATAGCTAACATTAATTCACAACTTGCTATGTACCAGACACACTTTTAAGTGTTTCACACATATAAACTCCCTGCAATATAGTGAGTACAAAACATTATTTATTTCTGGTTTTAAAGGTGAGGCAACTGAAATACAAAGAAGTGAAATAATTTGTTCATAGTCACACAGCTAGTGAGTGGCTCAGCCTGGCTTTGAACCCAGTACTCTAGCTCCAGAGCTGGCATTTTTAATCATTCTTCTGCCCTCTTGGTATGGTAGCTATAAAAGTCCATTATAACTATGATCTTATGAAAGAGACAAGCAGAGAAGGACATGGAAAAAAGTAATTGTTAATTCAACATAGATTTATTGAATACTCACTCTGTGCTGGGTGCTTGGTGGGAAATTAAACAGACCTCCTCTTTACCCTCCTAGAGCTTACAATTTAACATAGAAGCTGCTCATTTGGACCTAGAGTCTGTCATACAGAGTGAAGTAAGTCAGAAAGAGAAAGACAAATACTGTATGCTGACACATATATATGGAATTTAAGAAAAAAAATGTCATGAAGAACATAGGGGTAAGACAGGAATAAAGACACAGACCTACTTGAGAGTGGACTTGAGGATATGGGGAGGGGGAAGGGTAAGCTGTGACAAAGTGAAAGAGCGGCATGGACATATATACACTACCAAACGTAAGGTAGATAGATAGTGGGAAGCAGCCGCAGAGCACAGGGAGATCAGCTCGGTGCTTTGTGACCGCCTGGAGGGGTGGGATGGGGAGGGTGGGAGGGAGGGAGATGCATGAGGGAAGGGATGTGGGAACAGATGTATATGTATGACTGATTAAATTTGTTATAAAGCAAAAAAAAAAAAAGAAAACATTGTAAAGGATCATACAAGTCAAGTCCAGGATCTTGGACTAGCTTTCAAAAAAAAAAAAAAGAAGCTGCTCATTAAACAAACTACAATTATAATGTGAGAGAAATGTTTTGCTAGAGGAAATATAGGAATTCACAGAAACATCTACCAGGAGTGATGAAAGGCTTCCCAGAAGCAGTGGTGATTAAGCTGAGATCTAACAAGTGAGTTGGCTTATCTACCTTGAGTCTGTCTAACCTAAATCCTTGGTTAGGCTCTTTCCACTAGACAATATAAATAGAACAGGAACAAGAGGGCTATAATATCAGATAATATGATTTTCAAAGTGCAAGAGTCTACATACGTCTGCTAATAAATTTGAAAAACTTCATGTAATAGGCAGTGTAATAGAACATTTATTGTCAGAATTCACTCAGGAGTAACTTACAAAAATGGACTATAAACCAATAGGAGAAAATTTTAAAGTTATCAAAAAAGTACCTCCCTCTAAGGGTCAAAAGAGTTTTGCCTATGGGTTCTTTGAGATTTTCAAAGAATGGATAATTCCAATGCAATATAAAATTTCTACATCTTATTTATAAAGAGGCATAGTTTCCATATTTATTTTATGAAACTAATGTCTTCTTGACACAAAAACTTAAGAGGACAAAAAATGAAAATGGGTACAAAAAGACCAAAGAAAACACCAAATCAATAAGAGTTAAAGGAACTGCTTCCCACAGCCAAGCACAGTTGATCTCAAGAATATAACGATAGTTTAATAATTATGAATCTATTACTGTAGTTCATTGATAAGTCTAGTTATTTAAAGGGCATTTGACAAATTCCAATCTTCATTATCATAAATAATCTTAAAGACTAGAAGGGTACTTTGATAATATAATACAGAAATGCATGGTTGGTTTAGCATAAGATTAATTAATGTAGTTTATAAATTAAGAGATTAAAGAAGAAAAATTTGATCATCTTAATAGATGGAGAAAATACATTCAGTAAAATTCAACATCCTTTCATATAAAACATTTTGATCAAAGAATGGAACTGCCTGATTAAGAAAAAACAAAACCCAGTACAGTCAGCATTGCAGTTAAATGGAGAAACACTGGAAGCATTCTCCTTAAAATCAGAAATAAAATAAGGATACTACCACCTCTGACTGGAGGCCGAGCCTACTTATAAGGAAAATAATAGAAAAGAATGAGGAATGGTAAAGAAACAAAGTTACCATTAGTCACCGATGTAAGAGTACAAAGACAGCCCCCCAAAAACATATAAAGTTAATCAGAAAGCTTACAAATATTTATGGAAACAACATCAATTAAGCAAAAAAATCAATTGAATTACTATATGCAAGTAACAGAATATAGAAAATGTAATTTTATGAAAGGATATTATTTGTATTATAACAGCATCAAAATTATAAAGTGCCTTAGCATATGTTCACTAAGTGCTGTAAGTGGCTGTACCTGGGCCACAGGAGCTCTACAAAACTGCTGGGTTGTAGTGGTCAATTCCTTCCTGCAGTTTCAGCCCCATTTCCTTGCCTCCACAGGTGTCTGTCTTCAGTAGGGCTAAAAGGAGCCCAAGCCTGTTAACCAGCTGAACAAAGGCTATGATGGAACAGACCCTTGCTGAGATTTAGACTGGAGAGGTTGGGGAAGTGGGGCTGGGGCAGGATACAAAGAGAAATATGGGGGAAGAGAGAAGTTACTGAGAAGACTCAAGAGATCTTAGCATTCTCATTTGCTATGTGATCCTAGTCAAGCAACTTGTTCTCTTTAGGAATTCTTTTATAAAATTCAACCAACAGGACCCCCCTCACAGTTACTGAGAAGAAAAAAATGAGGGAATACATGTGAAAGTATCATACACAGGATGTTGTGCTTAACATTCTGTCATCAAATGTTAGTTTTTCCTAAATAAGATACAGTCCGTAACTTCCAAAGAAAAAGAGGCTGTGTTACAATAGCAGCTACAGTAGTACTGAAGGGGCTTTCATGTAGTAGGCAGCATCCTATTGAAACAGCTGCTAGCATCATCTTCATTTTACAAATGAACCCACAGTGGGTGTTCTTCTAGGCACCTGTCAAACTGTCTACACCAGCCAGCAGAAATGGACATTAGCAGTAGTCAGAAGAGTATAGTATTCATTGGTCAACTCACTGGCCCACTCATTGTATTGCCAGCACCACTGACTGCCTGTCCAACATAGTCTAATTTGCCACTGTTTCTCCTCCAGTTTAATAACTTTCATACCTTTTAAAATCACTGTGCATTTGAATTAAGCCAAGACCCTGTTAGATCCTTCATGGTCTTTTTTCAAGGGCAGAATATGTACACACTCCTCTATGTCCTTCAAACCCTTCTCAGACATTTTTGAATTAGTAAATTTCTGTTCAAAAGATCAAATCAGGAGATTCTCCCCAAAATGTAAATATGTAAAACTCATTAATGTAGTGCCTGTTATCACACCGTATCATCAGTATTCTCATCATCATATTTATTTCTTTTCCCCATAGTGGAATTTCTGTAAGCATCAAGAGTAAGAAAACTATAATTTCCAAGCAGAACATATGAAGTTTCTGCTCAGACTTGACATGTTCCTTTGTACTCACATTCCATTGGCCAAATATCCCAAGCACAAAGAACTGTTCAGTAGAAGTCAGAAGGTATTGTTTTATAGGTGATTAAATTTAGATTTGAGGAAATAAGTCCAAGGTTATATAGCTAGTATTTGGCAGTGCTAGATTTACACGTAAGGCTGTATATTGTAGATGTTTTATTTCCCACCCCAAAGAACAACCTGATGAGCAATGACTGAATTTTTAGTTAAATGAAAAATTCACATTTCCAACCTTTCCTTCTGAAAACCTTGGTCCTTTTTTCAGAAGGAATAAATCAGGACAGAACACTGCAGCATAGGCTTCTAGGTAACTTACATAAGGAATTTGGACATAGAGGGACGTGGCAGACTTCCAAGTGATGGGAAGAATTAGTGAAAACAATGACTTCAATAAGAATTTAACATTTTGGAAGAAGAACTTTTACTGTATTTGAAAAGTTTAGGATTCTCTTTATGCTAACATCTTTACTCATTTTATTTCTACAGCTAATCTTCAGAAATAAAATTTTATAATTTGTTCCCTACTATTACAAAATATATAAATTGAGATCTTAAAGCTTAAAAGAATACTGTGGCTTTGAATGAGCCACCTCTTATTTCAAGTTTTTAGATACCTTTGGTTTTGCTTTTTAAAAAGTTTTAAAATATGCCAATATAGTACTATATTTTACCTTGGTAGTATAAAATTACTTTTAGTTTATAAATTTATATTTACAAGTTCACAGGCTTTACTAGGGCTGATCTTACTGAGCCTAAGTATAAATGTCTTTGGAAACATTATTGCTATTTAGGAATATTCTCACATTTTATGTTAATTTTCAAAACCATTCAGGTTTTTGAAAAATGTATTTTTATTGAGTAATTCACTTGAATTATTGCCTGAGAATAATTCTTTGTACATGAAAAAAACTCGTTTAAAATTTTTTTTCTACAGAATTCTATAAACCTGAAGAGTAATCTTTTAGAAAAATCATCAGAAGGAAGGAATTTGTGGAAATAAAACTGGAAACATTCAGAATCTTGATGGTGTGCCAAACCAGATGTCAACTGGAGCTCGACCAAAAACTAAAGTAAGTAGTCTTCTTACAGAATATTCTGGGTGGAGGGCCATGCCCCACTCATACAGTGAAGAGGGTGCCATATTTACATGTTCTCTATTACTTTTTGTGTTTTAAGTTAAACATTAAGATTGACCTGTTTTTTATTATAACATGATTTGTAATGAAAAACATATATAGTTAATATTTATAAAATTGGAAAAAATGCATTCTGTGATTTTAAGATAAAATTGATAGTCCACTGTGATAAGTAGAGTCATAGCAGTAGATCATATGTGCTGCAATTAATTTCTTAATTATTAGTGAAAATTCCTGCTGCAGTTGAAGATCTCCTTGAACTATTATTATAAAAGTCTTCTCTATTAGGATAGTATGCATCTCAGTGATCAGGGTTCCAGAAAAGAGGCCGATTCCCTCTTGGGGAATACAACTGTAAAACATCAGTTATAAACATTAAATACACTTTGTTTAAATAATTGTCTTTGCTCTACCAAGCTAAATAATGCCCAGGAATTTTGTAGTTGTTGTGTTTGGTATATTTTTAATGAGGAAAAATTGACCAGCCTTTCTTATAGATATTTTACAACTTTTAATATTCATCACTTTTTTCCAAATTTCTAATTTTTTTTCACATTTTTTATTTGAATCCAAAAGTATTTGATACATCTTCATAAATTCTGACCAGTGTTGGATATAGAGGGATATTAGTAATAATGTGCAAGATTTTATAGAGTTACTTACGGTTTTTGATTTTATGATTCCCTGGCTGCTTTACAATGTAAAAGAGTAATAATAATTTTGCAAGTAAATATGAAGGGAAAATATTATGTGTCTTCCTGACAGGAAACAACAGAAACTTTGTAAATTACCTCAAAAGAGATCACTTAAGAGATTACTTACAAAAGTCTGGGCAGCTTTAAGAGAAACCAACCACTGTTGCCCAGGAGGGTCTTTGGCCTTTGAAGAGGAATACAGCCACAGCCAGACTCCAGCTTGACAAAGGATAGGCAGAGGGAGAAAACACCCCTCTCTCTCCCTCCCGTCTTCCATCCTTTTTTTTATTAGCTGAGCTCATCAGGAAGTCAGGAGGGAAGGGCACTCTCTTCATGTGTTCTTGAGCAACTGTGCCCCCAAAGGAAGATGGAAAAGAGCAGAGAGGAGTTTCAGAGGGTCAAGTAGAAAATATTCAGCACACATTAAATTGAAAATTGTCAGCTACCATTATTAAATATGTAATATGTTCCAGGCACAGTGCTAAGCTCTTCACACACATTGCCTATTTAATCCATACAACAACCCTACAACATAGGCATTATGACCTCCATTTTTTAAAAAGAAATCTGATTTTCACAACAACATCATAAGTTAGTGGGCTAGGTGTTACTGTTATCCTTATTTTACAGATGAGCAAACCAAGGCCCAGGAAATTTAAGTAACTTGACCAAAGGGGCAAAACCAACACTTGGGTCTGAGTCTTCATGCTCTTTATCATTATGCTATATCATTCATTGCCTTGGGAATTTTGTAATGCCTTTGGAAAAAATGCATATTACTAAGTGAAATAAGCCAATCTGAAAAGGCTTCATACTGTATAATTTCAACTACATGACATTCTGGAATGGGCACAACTATGGAGAGTGTAAAAAGATCAGTGGTTGCCAGGAGTTAGGGAGGAGGGAGGGGTGAATAGGTGCAGCACAGAGCATCTTTAGGGCAGTGAAACTATTCTATATGATACTATAATGGTGGATACATGTCATTATACATTTGTCAAACCCATGAAATTTACAGCAAGAGTGAACCCTAAGGTAAACTGCGGACTTTAGGTCATTATGATGTGTCATTGTAGGTTCATCAGTTGTAATAAATGTACCACTCTGGGAAGGGAGACTGTGTACGTGTGTGGGGTCTGTCAGTAAGTATATGGGAAATCTCTGTACTTCCGACTCAGTTTTCCTGTGAACCTAAAACTGCTTGAAAAAATAAAGTGTACTTTTTAAAAGACAATTATTTTTAACTAAAAAAAGAAAAGAAAAATACAGCACATCTTAATTATATTTACTGTGATCCACATTTTGTTTCTTTTTGGTGAAGAACGACTGATGGATAACATCAAACTTTTACTCAAGGCTTTCTTCTTAGAGTGTCTCTCAGCCCAAGAAGAAAGCGTTTATTACAAATCTATTGATTTTCTTTTTTTAAGATTAACAATGAAAGTTAAAAAGGAGAAAGACATCATCTTTAATGTGATGCTATAATCCATTGGCTATTGCCTCTTAAGGGAATGTAATTTATTAAAGAGGCATTGGGGACCCATCTTAAATGATTTTCTTTCTTTTTTTTTTTTTTTTCTTTTTTCATCTTCTGTTTTTCTTTTTTTATTTCTTTGTTTTTCCTTCTTTCCTCTTTTTTTCCTCTCTCTCCTCCTAATACACTTTTTAGTAAGGGGAATACCATGATGTCGCTCTGTCCTGGCCCCTGTAGACGGGACCCCAGGGCCTGCTGTTAAAACCACTGTAGAGGGCTTCCCTGGTGGCGCAGTGGTTGTGAGTCCGCCTGCCGATGCAGGGGACACGGGTTCGTGCCCCGGTCTGGGAAGATCCCACATGCCGCGGAGTGGATAGGCCTGTGAGCCATGGCCGCTGAGCCTGAGCGTCCGGAGCCTGTGCTCCGCAACGGGAGAGGCCGCAACGGTGGGAGGCCCGCGTACCGCAAAAAAAAAAAAAAAAAAAAACCACTGTAGAATCAAGAGCGGGAACTGTTGTAGTTGGTGGTCCGGGCACGGTATCGGGCTCGTGGGAAACCCTGGTCTGTTGTGCTGATGGCTGGTTTGTTGGTTAGTTTTGGGATTTATCTTGATTTGTCTTCCTCTAAATAGGGACTCATCTAAGGCCAAGGAAGTCCTCACTGACTCTTTGTCGGAGACCTCTATATATGCATACCCTTTGGGATGACCACTAAATTTGTCACATAGTATAGTAACACGGTTGACTGAACCACAGCCGTGAAAGTGTGCTTCCAGCTCTTCTGCTGTTGCACCATAGTCCACATGGTCAACATAGATGGAACGGACATCAGCCTCCATCTTCTTCTCAGTGGACATGATCACTGGGCCAGCATTGCCTGCAGGTGGACTCATATTCATCTGCTTCTCTACCTCGTTCTGTAGCTCCTTTAGCTTCTCAGCTTCTTCCTCCATCTCCCTGACTTGAGCGTTGATCGCTTCCAGCTCCGGGTCCTCAATGGCGCCGTTCGGGTCACCCTCGACCAGTCCTGGCTCCTCCTCCTCCTCCGGGCTGCCGTGGGCTCACGAGCCAGGCGCAGGGCCCAGAGCTCCCGGGGGTGGGCACGGGGCCGGGGCGGCTCCTCTTTGGGCTCGGGCTCGGGCTCCAGCAGCAGCTCCTCAGCTCCAAGCCGTTCCCGTAGTCTCCTGCGCCCCGCGGGGCCCCCTTCCCGCCTCCTCACTGGCCCCGGGCACAAGATGGCGCCGCCTTCCTGGCCCGGAGCCCGACCGCCTGCAGCCCCTGCTCCTGCTGCTGCTCCTGCCGCCGCCGCCGCCGCCATCACCCTCAGCTGATTTTCTAAAGTTTCTTTTTACTTTTATTCTGGTTACTTTGTTTTTACAGTAAGCTCTTAATTATCCTGGAGCAGGTAACTTATTTCCATTAGCTCATTTAGGGTAAGGACCGGATAACTTTATAAACTATTAAGTAAGAAAATTGGGACTATTTCATATTTTGGTCCATTCAGAACAATATTATAATCTGAGTGCTCAGCCAGTTCTCACTGACATAGGGTGTGGAGAGGAGGAATACATAGCCTCAGATATTAATACTGGGATTTATATTGCCTCTGAGAATCTTTTTCTGTTTTATGTTTTTACCACCAATATGTGCCATGGGCATTCCTTCCAAGTCACATATGAACAGGCAGCATGCAAGCAGGGGTCAGTTTGGCAGAAGAACTTTTTTTGCTGTTCTATCTGTGAATCTTTCAGTAGATGAACAATGGTTTCTGAAAGCTTTCCCTGCTGTTTTCCTTTTCTAGGGAATACTTTCTAAAGAGCCAACTCACTTCTATTTCCTCTGAATATGTCATGAACTCAGAGGTCCCATAATAGAGGAAGTTTGCCATTAGCTAGATTTCTTCCAAGATAGGAGACAAATCCTTCCACACAGATTTATGTCAGCCTGATGTACATTCATTCATCTGACTTACTGTCATTTTCATATTTTCTCAGACTAGGCTGCAAAACCCAGTTTCACTCATAAAGATGTGCAGAATTCACTGCCCTGTGTAACATGTCTGAGGAATGTGTACTCATTTCTGAATGTAACCCTGGCTGCCAAATACTGAGAGCAAGGCCTCCGCCAGCCCTAGGCAGGTTTCCCATGGGGCTAGTGCTGTGCAGAGGATGGAGGATCAAGGTGTCTAACCCTTCATTGCTTGTCAAGACTTCTATATACTTTTAGTAGAACATTTCCAAAGTTTGGAATATAGCCAAACTTGTTCTTCTCTCTTAAACTCACATTCATTGTCACCATGTCCTCTCTAGTCTGCATTTCTAATGAGGTGTTAACTCATCTCCTTTTCATCCCTAATGCCAATGCTCTGGGTGGTCCATCTCTCACCTGAAATGCAGCCTATTAATTGGTCTTTAGTATCAAATACCCCTCATCCATTATCCAAAATACAAACAGAGTGACCCTTTAAAAAGTTAAGTCTGATCATGTCTCTGTTCTATGGGAAAATCCTTCAATGTCTTCAATTTTTTTTTGCTAGAAAATCAAATTTCTGTGCATGTAAGACAAAACCATTCAGAATTTAGCCATGACAGCCTCTCCAGCCTCTCCTCTTTTGTCTCCTCCATCTTTCACTCAATATTCCAGCCATATCAAACTACTTTTGAATTCTTCTCACACTCTTCATATTTGCATCTTTCGCTCCTTTAACCTAGAATTCCCTTTCTATCTTCTTCACATTGATTCACTTTACTAGGTTCTCAAGACTCAGTCTATAGGAAGGGCCCTGTTCTTCTAACAGTTGTCACATTAATATTGTTTATATATTTCTTTGTTTTTCCTTTCACCAACCTTGAAGCAATTTGAAGTCCAGTCTGTGTCATTTATCTCAGTAACCTAAGTGCTTAGCACACTAACTGAAAATTATAGGTACTCATTAAATGTTCAGTGTGTAGTATCTTCTAGTTATTTCAGTAGGGTCTCTTTTCTACTGAGTAGGTGTTGCTACTCAGACACATTTGGACTAATGTTCTGGCAAAGTTTTAACACTAGAAAGGTAGATGTATACACATTCACACCACAAAAAGTTATGGGTTCCAGGATGTTAAGAATTGAAGAGTTGTCACGGGTGAAGACTTTCTATCTAGGAGAAATTTCTAGAGAAATTTTTCCACCTGGATCAGACTTCTGGTCACCCCTTTTCTTTCCCCTGAGAGGACTAGGGTTTGGGCACCATGCTGCCCTTTCCACTGCCACCTTCTTTGTTTTCAACTATTATGTCTTTCAGCCCTTGACTAGTGAGAAATAAGGAAAGTAGTTCCAGCAAGGACAGTTCTTTGCTCTGCAAGTTTTCTAAGGGTTTTCATTGGAAGTTATGAAATAATGAGCAAAGGGGCTCCACATAAAAGCCTCCTATGAATACCTTTTATTTTTCCCAGAAGAGTGTTAGAGGGAGATAAGACAGGTGATGAGTCTCACGTAATATTTATCTATACTTTGGAGGCCACCTGTAGTCAGTGAATTTCCTGGAAGCTAACTAAAGAAGCTAAGGAAGAGTTAAGAAATAGCTGGAGGCTTTGTAAGAGTTGGGATGGAACAGGGGCTAGAGATTTGACATGATCCTGTAACTTAGCTGGAGGAGAGGTAGCAGTGGAAATGGGAGAGAGGAGAAGCCTCAGGTGATGATGCTACAGGAGATATCCAGCCTCTCCTTCTCCTTCCTTCCCCCCTGCCATCATTTCTAGCATAACAACCCGATGGATCCTTGCTTGGGTTCCACAGTGGGAGAAAGTTCAAAGGATTTTTGAAGGGTCAAAGGAATGAGGAGAAGGACATGTGAAACATATCCTCATAGCAGCGGTTGTGGTGGAAGCCGAGTTACTTTGGCCACTAGGCTGAGGTAGTAATTCCCAGGGACTATCTGTATGTAAGTAGTGGTCCAGCAGATGTAGAGACTGCTCATTATTGTTCTTAAAAAGGTAATATCCTAGAGAATAAGACACTAGTATTTATACTGTGTTTCATGATTAACTATGACTAACTATTCTAGAATGTTTAGGTCCTTCCTTTTGTCCCCTGCAGATTTAGAGAGTATTTACTGGAGCTAATACATACAGAGCCACATCTGTGAAATGACATCTGTTTCAGGAACACAGCCCAGTCGTGGGGTTGAAAATATGCAGTCACAAGCCACATGTGACCACTGCATTCTTGAAACCCTGACTAGATGTATCTGCCCATGAGATCACCCCAGCTACCAACCAAATATATTTCTCCTCTAAATTATTGAAAAGTATTTTAAAACGATGTATCTGAAAAATTCAAGGCTTTTGTTTTGGTTCATTTTATAGCATTTACTGATTACACACATTTCCTCTATGGCTTGAATGGATAGCAGCATCAGCTGTGGTAATAAATCCTCCACTCTGCAGACCTGTGTAGCACATACACCTGTGCCAGAGTTACACACCAGATGGCACCTGAAAATGAGTTGATATCTATGGTAAGACAGTATTTAGAGAAAATACATTTATAAGTAAAACAAGATATACATTTCACAGTGATTTTAATAGAACATTGAACAAGTCAGTCGACAAATATTATTGAGTGCCTCCTCTGTGTAGAACCTTGTGAGGGTTGCTGTTCTGGCATTGGGTTGCCTGGATGTAGCACTTAGAAGTGTTACTAATGCATCATCTCCTATAAGAAGATTGGAAAAAATAATGCTTTCCTAAATTTTCAAGTTTTCTCCACTGTTGATCTTCTGTGTTATAAACTTGGAACAGGGATTAAGAACATTTTAATCATCAAGGATATGTTTTCTGTGGCTTTTTGAGTAGGGCATGTGTTATGACCTTAAGTGACCAGTGGAAGACAGCCCCTATCGGGATGGCCATTGTTTAGGTGATCTAAATGGATTTGGTCCATAAACAACACAGAAGGGTCCTAAAGACTGTAAACATCCAGGAAAGTCTCCATTAAGATTTACGGAGTGCAGAAGTGACTGTGAATTTCTGGTCAGAAATGTCAGTGTCCTGAGGTACGCGTTCTTTAGTAATTACACAACTGTTCCGGGAGAGAGAATGGGTGGTGAGTTAGTGAGCTGTGCCATCGCTCCTGACCTATGTTGTCTCTCTTCCCCACCCTCCCCAAATAGCTGCATAACCAAAGATGAAATTTCCATCCCCACAGTTAAAGCCATAGGA
The DNA here is from genome assembly GCF_949752795.1 of Hyperoodon ampullatus. Taxonomy (NCBI): domain Eukaryota; kingdom Metazoa; phylum Chordata; class Mammalia; order Artiodactyla; family Ziphiidae; genus Hyperoodon; species Hyperoodon ampullatus. Next base: position 68,617,026 of record NC_136929.1, read on the forward strand.
CCATAAATTGGTGTCCCATACTGCCTCCTACTTGCATGAAACAAAAATGAAGTTTCCTCACGCTTCCTAGTTTTCACAGTATTTTACTGGAGGAAATTCAAGACGCAGTTCCACTGCAAGAAAGAACACTGTGAATTGGCCATAACATGTCTCAAAAGACTTGACATGGCTCTTTTAACTGCTAAAATATTAATATCTTGGCAGATTTAAGGAGGAGCCCATGTAGGCAGTTTTCTGTTTGTTTGTTTTGAAATTAGATTCCTGTCCTTATCACTGAGGAAGACAAGCAGTGAGTAGGCTGCTGATGACTTGTTGGGGAGGGGGAGCAGAGAGGCAGTTTGACTGAATAATTCACACCGACATGTAAAATTCTGAAAGCCCTTTAACACTCTCAGAAATATTTGCATTTTTAAAAGTTTCTTTTTTTTAAAAAAATTAATTTTTATTGGAGTATAGTTGCTTTACAATGTTGTGTTAGTTTCTACTGTACAGCAAAGTGAATCAGCTATACGTATACATATATCCCCTCTTTTCTGGGTTTCCTTCCCATTTAGGTCTCTTAACCCAAATAAATCTGTGGCGGGGGGGTGGCGGTAATTCTGGCCGTGTAACACAGTGTCAACTGCAAACTGGCACTTGCCATTGGCACTTGCCATCTACCTCTACAAGGATTAAATCATGTGCTGCTGCAGCTGCTGACTTTCAACACCCTCTGAAAGTTCAGGTGGAGAGTAGAAATGAGGCGCTCTGTGCTCTGGGAAAAACTGGCAGAACGGGTCTTCAGATATTTAGATATTTTCAGGAGCCGATTTTATGAGCCCAATTCTTGTATCTCGTCATATCTAGAAAAGCACTAAAATCCTTCATGGTGACGTCTGCTCCTCGTAACTAGCTGTAACCTTCACGAGACTAGCAGAAACCTTCTGCAAAAATATGTGCTTGATTGCATGTACTCCCCCTTCACCAAAATCACATATATCCTGAGCATCCCCCCACCTCTTTGGAGCAGTTCCTCAGAGCTATCTGAAATGCTGTCTCCCGGGCTATAGTCCTCATTTTGCCCCAAGTAAAACTTAACTCACAACTCTCACGTTGTGCATTTTTTAAAGTTGGCAACAGTGAGATAAAAACAAATCAAGCAATGCACAGGAAACTGTCTCAGAGGCGGGTGAGAGGCGCAGAACACTGGAGACCAGCCCCCTGAGTGGTTCCTGCTTTCCCACAGCTTTTTTTTTTTTTTTACTGACTCTCTTAAAGCCTTAATTGTTTTTTTTAACGGGTCCCAGGCAGAACTTGAGGCTGGAGAAAGAAAGCATGGCTGGGAGGAAGTGGCAGGTAAAGAGGACATGAAGACAGGGCAGGTGGTTCTTCCTATATTCTGGTCATTGTAAGTTTGAAAACATCAGGGTTTAACAATGGTTTATTATAAACATGTCTGTGTGTGGATTGATTTGTCTGTAAAAATATCAGAATTGTAAAAATAGTGGCAGACCACAATGGAGAAAATAAGTTTTGCTCTTTATGTCAAGCACTTGGAAAATATTCAGCCCCATTGTTCCCTTGGGCTGGATTGATACTGCCTGTGAACTCCCTTCAAGAAAAACACAACCGGTTTCACCATCCATTTTTATTAACTCCACATTCTCAGAGGAATCTTTATGCACTCCCTTGAATATCAGGACTAAATTTGTTTCACTCCATGTGGAACTGTCTTACTGGATGTAATTTTCTAGGAAGTCAGTTCTGCTTTCCAAAACCAGTAGGGATATCTCTGAATATTCTGCTATTGTTCTGCCTACTTTCTATTAAGTCTCCAGACATTATTTCAGTAATAAGGGAATTTTTTTTTCTAATGGAATAACTTTAGGGCCAGCATACTTGCTGTGAGTAGTAGTGAGTACTTAAATCTATCCCCCACCACCTGTGGGCTGAGAAACTCATCTTTGGCTAGGACAGATGTAATCGAACAGAATTGTTAGTTCAGTGGGGATGTTAATGCCATAGAAAAAGAAAATAAGCCAGGAGATTTGGGCTTGAATGAAGCATGAGGGAGGAAGAGGGGAAGTAGGATAAAGACCTAGAATGCAAAGTTAAAAGCTCTAGGTCAGCACTGCCCATAGAAGTATAATGTGAGCCACGTATATAACTTTAAACTTTGTAGCTACTTAAAAAAAAAGTGAAAGGAACAAGTGAAATTAATTTTAATAATATATTTTATTGAAACCAATATATTAAAATGTCATTTTGATATGTAACCAATGCACAAAAATTATCACTAAGATATTACTTTCTTTTTTGGGTTCTAAGTCCTCTAAATGTGCTGTGCCTTTTACACTGACAACGTTATCTCCGTTGGGACCAGCCACACTCCCAAGTGTTCAATAGCCACACGTGGCTGGTGAACAGAGCAGCTCTAAGTAACAAGCCAGAAGGAAAGACATGATGGTAATCTAAATCACTTATTTATTTATCTATCTATCTATTTATTTACTTATAAATTGTTACAAATAAGTAAATAAACTTAGGGCATCTAAGTCAGAGAGAGTATTAACAAAATAATGAGAGAAAGTTAAGAGAACTACCTCACTTTGGACAGTTATCCTCAAGAAACAGACTGTTTAAGGAAGGTTTATGTGACTAAGGTAGAATTCAGTGTTAGACTTCAGGTAGATATAAGGGGATCAGGGTTTACCTTGAATTGCAGGATGAATGTGCAGTTCATTCAAAGATGATCTTGGTTTTCTTAAGGAAAGTGAGAAAGACAGGTCTGCCCCTGGAACAAGTGTGGAGGTAAAGGTGAATTCCAAAGGCCATGACTCTAAAAACCCCGTGAACAAGTGAACCTAGAGATAAAGGGGACGCAGTGTCCTAAAGATAATATGCATAATCACTTCCCTGAGTTTAAGTGAGCCCCCAAATCGCCTTTCTGCAATAAAGTAAGTTTCCTCTATATGAAGTGCTTTGTTGATTGTGAAACTCATATCCATACATGGGTTACTGTTATTGGCTAAAGAAAGGGCTGTTCTGTGGAGGTGAGCTGTCAGGGACAACCAACCAGGAAAATCCGTCATCCCAGCACATCATTAAATCTCGGAAACTTGCTCCCCTAGGTGGGTAACAGAAAGTTTGTGAAGGTGAGGGAGGGCTGTCTTTCTGTTGGGGGCAATCTTAGATTTGTTTTATCAAAACAGATATTGCCCATCTTTAGAACCTTCTGCCCATTACTCTCATTATATAGTTAGTGTGAGGGCATATACTGCTCAATAGTTAGTTTTTCTCCCCCTCAATGTGGCCTTTTGGTGGCTTCATAAAAGTAATAAATAGCTCTTCTTGGACACACAAAATAGAGATTGGCAGGCCATTTAAAGTTAAGATTTCTCAGTAGAACCACCACTACCAACAAGATCGCATACTGACTCTCCTGTACTCTGAGAAATGTTAAAATAAGGCCAAGATTTTTGTGATCCCCACTTTCTACTGCCCCAAAGGCTTTTCTGCCCTTCATTTCTCCTGTGCCAGCTACAGCTGCATTTTCCCAGTCGTGTCCCCTTTGGGTACACAGACATACACGGACACTCCTAAAAGCAGTCATTTCAAGTGGCTTTCGGTTTTGCTGAGACAATTGTGTAAGTGAGAAAAAATATTTTCTTGGAAAATGGCTTTGGAAGACACAAAAGCATTTCATATCAGGTGACAGCTGGAAATCAGTGCACTCAGAACCTTTTACAAATAGCCTGTTCTGCAAATACTCCCTGTAATGATAATTATAGCACTTTAAATATAGGGTTTGCTCACACGTGATTTCATTTGAGCTTCACCACAACCTTGTCAGGACATTTGAAAGATTCCACGTTTTTGATGCAGGATCTGAAGCCCAAAATATTTGAATGACTTGACCAATGTCACACAGCTGATATTTAACACAACCAGCACTCCAGTCCCACATCACCTCCTCCGCTTTGTAAGTTGTGTTTTCCAGGCCATGCAACCTGCAAGCAACACACTCATTGTAACTACTCATACCACACGCTCACTTTGAAGCTCCCATTTATTGTAACTCCAAAACTACAACTCTACAATTTCTGCCAACCAGTCTTAGGGTCTTTTTTCCCCTAGGAATCTTGGTGGGGGTGGGGGTAAAAGCTCACACATGTTTGGGACTCGGATTTGTTGGCTACATGGTGGCAGGTACCATTTTTATTATTTTATGATCCAGTTTGGAATCCATGATGTCATCTATCACTGCCCATATCATGGAGCAGCTGAAACTTTCCAAAGGTACTGAGGCTGCCCAAGCATTATGCTCTCTCACTTGTCTGGTCCAGCCCTAGGCTGTTCCCTACTGCAGCTCAGAGCTCCAGCAGAAAGGTCACCCCCTGAGTGGGGAAGTGACCTTTGCCCCACTCCCACCCCCAGCTTCCACTGTTACAAATGCTGTTAAACACTGCCCTCAAGAGACTCTTTCCAGAAACTTTCTTTCACTTCATTTGTGTTGTATTGCCCTCTCCCTGAGAGGTTCATAGGTGCCAGAGAAACATCCAGGTAACAAGCCCCACTGAGTTTAAACACAGCTGTCCTGCCCTGAATACCCTTAGATCCCTCCAGCCAACAGCCTCTGCGGGGCCTACCCTGCCCTTCCTCTCCACTGGCCAGACAAGTCCATAGTTTACATTATCTAGCTGTGATCTCTGTATTCACAACTGCTAGAATGATTTTCCCCAAACACTCCATCTTCTCAGCTACTCTTTGTGAACATCTATCGGATCAAAGCCAGATTTTTTCTGCCTGAGTGTCAAGGTCTTTAACCAGCTGTTCACTTTAGCTTATTATTTTTCATCACCTCCCTCCATAGGATGTCAGAGAGAATTTGTGTGTAATAAGCATTTCCCACAAATATCAATGGGTTGAGTAAATTAATAAGGTATGGATGACAGATTAGAGACTGATTTTTCTTTCTCAGACATATTTCTCGATATTTTTTATTAGTGATTAAAATTTTCAAGCTACATAGCTCTTATTTATCATCAGCATCTTTTCCATCTTCTCTTCCTTATGAACCTGCATAATAATATTGTTGGCAAGGGATTGGTAGGGTCTTTTTTATTAATGAGGGAAACCACATTAATTAGCAGAGCATTGTGTTGGTTATTAATCAAACCAGACCTTCTGTTTAACCAAGTTAAACAGAAACCTGCTCAGGAGCTCATAATCTGGGGAAGGTTATAATAATTTAGATCTATTCTAAATAGCAGATACTCACATAAATACATAGGGTCATAGCATGAAAAAATCATCTAAACTTTGTGTGAGCATTACTGCAAGTGGTTTTATGTGGTCTAGAGTTTAAGAATGAGTCATGAGAATTGCGTATTCAGAGAGGATATGGACAGGTTAAAAAATAAATCAGTGCTCACTTCCTTTTTGGAGAGACTTCAAGAAGGAAATGAGATTTCCAACACTCTTTTGCTATGAGGGGGAAGAAGTTGAGGTTTGGTGGGGGCCAGTGATTCACATAACTCTCTCCTCCAGATGTGAAGCCAACTGAGAAATATATACAGGTGTCAGAAAGAGATTACAATAAAAATGTTATCACTGATAAATCTAGATTGGAGACCATGCCTTGGACCCGTAATCGCCTTCCTATTTTCCTCTTGCTTTTATCCTGAATAGAACTCACTCACTGGTCCCAGGCAGATCAGCTGGACATTTCCAGGCCTCCTCTGTAGAAGAGAGAAGGGCTGAGGAAGGATCACCAGACAGTTCTCAAAGGAGAGAAACAAGGAGAATGGGCTGTATATGCCTAGTGACCCTTTCCCCTACCTCACCAATTAGATGAATCAGGAATCAGCAAACTTGTACTATAATGGACCAGAAGGTGACTATTTTAGGTTTTGAGGCCTCCTCAGCTCAGCTGTTGTTGCAGAGAGGCAGCCATAGACAACGCGTAGACAAATGAGGATGGCTGTTGTATTCATTTGCTAGGACTGCCGTGGCAAAGTACCCACAGAATGTGTGGCGTAAACAGCAGAAATGTATTCACAGTTCTGGAGGCTGGAAGTCTGAGATCAAGGCGTAGCGAGGGTGGGTACGTTCTGAAGGCTGTGAGGGAATCTGCTCCATGCCTTGATTCTAGCTTCTGGTGGTTTGCTGACAATCTTTGGCATTCCTTAATTGATAGAAGCATCACCCTGATCTCCACCTTCATCTTCACCTGATGTTCTCCCTGTGTACATATCTCTGTCCAAATTTCCCCTTTTTATAAGGACACCAGTTATATTGGATTAGAGGGCCCACTCAACTCCAATATAACCAACATTAACCAATTATATCTGCACATAAGCAGATTAAGGCCACATTTTGAAGTACTGGGGGTTAGGACTTCAACAGATACATTTGGAGGAGACACAATGTTGTATTTCATATACATGTTATGTGGCATGAAATATTCTTCTTCTCTTTTCTTCCCAACCATTTAAAATGTGTAAATATATGTGGGCTGTACAAAAACAGGCCCAGGGCTGTAGTTTACCAACCTCGAGTCACTCCTTCTCCAGAGGGGAGGATTAATTGGGGGGAGGATTAAGTGAGGGAGGAAAGGAGGGACCAAAGTGTTCCCTCCAAAGGGGTGAGTGGGAATTCCCTGCCCTCTGTGGAAATATGAGCAATGGGATAATAAATATCCCATATTATATAGCCCAAAGGACTCTGGCTAGCTGGGAAGCAGATTATATTCCAGAAAGAATGGGAGGCATTAGCAAGGATGGTGAAATGTGAAAAACAGAACAACAACAACAAAAAAGGAGACAAGAAAGAAAAGGAAAAAGCAGAAAGATTCTTAAAAATTAGAAAATCTGTAGAGAGATTTGCCAGTATAACATGCAATCTTCATTTTAAAGCATTTAAAAAACACAGTAGGGGCTTCCCTGGTGGCGCAGTGGTTGAGAGTCCGCCTGCCGATGCAGGGGACATGGGTGCATGTCCTGGTCCAGGAGGATCCCATATGCCACGGAGCAGCTGGGCCCGTGAGCCATGGCTGCTGAGCCTGCGTGTCCAGAGCCTGTGATCCGCAACGGGAGAGGCCACAACAGTGAGACGCCCACGTACCGCAAAAAAAAAACAACCAAAAAAAACACAGTAGGTCCTATAGGACCTAATTAATGAGGAAGAGGAATTGAAGTAAATTCACAAATAGGAAACATGGAGAGAAAGGTAATCAAAAGTCTAGATTGAGTTTACAAGAACCTGACTGCAGCTATGGGTGTAGAGTGAAGAAAGTATAATAGAAAACATCTTTGTTCTAAAGACTCTAATTCTTACCTAAGACTTTTTGAAAGCTCTTTGTTATATGTTCTTGGAGTACTTCTTACTCCCCATTTTGGAAGAAATGCAAGTAAGGCTTTGATTTTCATTGTAAAACTTTTTTTTTTTTTTTTTTTGCGGTACGCGGGCCTCTCACTGTTGTGGCCTCTCCCGTTGCGGAGCACAGGCTCTGGACGCGCAGGCTCAGCAGCCACGGCTCACGGGCCCAGCCGCTCCGCGGCACGTGGGATCTTCCCAGACCGGGGCACGAACCCGTGTCCCCCTCATCGGCAGGCAGACGCTCAACCACTGCGCCACCAGGGAAGCCCTCATTGTAAAACTTTTGATGCATGTAGATATCCTTTTAGTCAGCAATCTGCTTTAGGCACTTAATTTCTTATGATTTCTTATAATTTCTTATGATTGATTTCACTATTTAGTTCCTAGTGGTTTGCTGTATAACCTTTATTATAAGTTTTTATGAACCAACTGATGATTGTTGGAGGGGGTGGTCTTAAGGGACATGCCACTGTCACCTCCCTTTCACTATAATACTTGATGAAATCTGCTCAAATATCAAGCCACATGACTAAGAACAGAGCATGTATACTTCTTTTTTTTTTTTTTTACTTCCCTCCGGAATTGCCTTTATAGATTTGTAATTTAACAAGGGCCTCTGAGCTTTAATTAAGGGTCAGTTTTTTCTTTAATAGCCATAGAAGAACAGTCCTGCATCTTTTATTAAGCTTCTGTTAAAGACTTGATTATATTATTTGGTGCAAGTGTATGAAGAGCTAGGTAATAAGTTATTTCTAGACTTTAACACTAGAAATAAGATAATTTCTCTCTGATGAACTATTTCCTTTAATTAAGGTAACCATGCTACAGAACTTTTCAATATTCACTTTGCTTTGCCTTTTCAGAAGCTCGGAGACAGTCTTGCACTTGATTCTAGTGGAGAAACTCAACCTAGGATTTTCAGTACAACTTTCTCCTTTTCTACTTTGTAATTTGGATCTTTTTGTTTTTAACTTGCTTTAGCGATTTTATTACATAGTACCTTTTATTACAAACAGACACAAAACTTTTCTGAATGTAAGTAGGATAAATGATTGGCTCTCATGACTTTGTCCAGGGGTATTATTCTCTAATACAAATTTTTGTGACCTTAGTCACCTTCTAATGCCATCTCAGGTTACAGTGATTTTTTTTTCTCCCACAGATTCCTTAATCGACAATTTCTCTCCTGAAATGCTAGATTTATTAAGGAAACAAATACATACTAGAATCCAGAAATACATCAGTTTTTTTAAAAAAAATTATTGTTTTAGTTAGCAGTTCAATTATTTCTCTTTGAAGGAATGAAAAAAATTTTTAATTATTTTATTTAGTTGTATTCATTAGAATTCTTTTGCTTGAAACTTAACTCAGAATCATATAAGCACAAAAGGTATCTATTGTTCAAATAATTTGAAAAGCCAGACTTATCTGTCTAGCTTTAGGTATGGTTAGATCCAGGAGCTCAAAATAAGACTCATTCCTCTCTCTGCTTTACCAGACTAGGTTTTGGCTTCATTATCAAGCAGATATTCTGTGCAAGGTAGCAAAAATGTCTAGCAACAATTGTGTACTGGCAGCTGGCATTTCTAATGAAAAAATCAAAAAGTCTGTCTTTTAACAGTTCCAACAGAAGTCTCAAGGAGAGCTTTTATTGGCCTGGCTTAGGTCAGGTGACCGTCCCTGGACTTAATCACTATGGTTGAAGAAATTGAGTATTTAATTGGCCAGACTCCCAGGATGTGCCCATTCCTAGAGCCAGGAGGTGCGATTGGCCCCATCCAAACCACTTGGACTCAGAATGAGGAAGAGATGGTTTCCAAAGAGATTCTGGGCTGAACAAAACACAGGTTAACTACATCCCCCCATTATGTTTCCATCCCTTGTCTCTCCATCATCCATATACACCTTCTTTCCCATTTTAAAATTCTCAAAATCACCCTGGCTAATATAATGCAAATATACCTCTACAAGGAATACTCTCTCTTCCTCTATTCTAACAGAAGACAACTCTGAGGCTCATCCAGTTCCAAAATCTCTAAGTCATGGCATTTTTCTTGGTTGGGTCTAGACGTAGCTCCTCATGGCTTGGCATCCTTTGGCTAAATGATATATTTAACACTACCAATTAGCAGTAGCAGAGAAAAAACACTATTGCTGCAATAAAACTTCCATTTGAAAAAGGGAGAGAAGGATAACCCCTAAATAGTGATCTCAGGTTCATAGCAATCATCTCATGCAGGACAAAGAGAGCAAGGACTCCCTGACCTGGCAGTGGATGGAGTTCTTTGTTCAAGAATCTGGCTTGTCTCTCTCTCCTTTCTGGGAGGAACTCCCTTTTCCATTATCCTGCATAGCTATATGGCAGATGGACATTTGGGAGGCTTTTCTTCTAACAGCTGTAATATTTTAGTTCCTCCCTTCTATTGGTGCAGGTTTGGGGGCTGGAATTAGCCTTGTGAGGTGGGCATTCTCAGGGCTGTTTGGTGAGCCTGGACTTTTCTCTGGCAGTGCCACTGCCTCTCCTGACAGATGTGTGGGTCTGTTTATTTCCTGAATACTCCACAGATTGATTCTTGTGGACTCATGCCCATCAGTTGGGTTCCGGCCCTCATGGATTCTTCCTCTCAGGCAATCTGCCTTTATGCTCTGCCCCTCCCCCAAGTCATCTGGACCTTAGACTGGGAAGCAACGGGCTGTCATCATGCGGATCCTACCCCTCGGTGGTAGGGTTCCTGGGGATGGCTTTAACAGAGGAGTGTAACTGATCTCCATGTTAGTCAGGGAGTCTATGGCAGGAAGTGTTTGGAAGAGGTTCTCCAGCTCCCTGGCTCACCACAATCCCCATCTCTTTTCCATGTGCTTCCCACTCATGCTAACTTTAGCATGAGGCAGAGATTTATACCTCTGCCATCCCAGAAGACACAGGGCTATCTGCTATTGGTCATTTTTGAGTGCCGGACACAGGCAGAAAGGATGACCCTTTGTAAGGACTAAATCCCTTTTACTTTCTTCTTCCAGAACTGCCAGATTAGGCTGAAGGCCATCCTTTTCTTGTATGATCTTACTGAAGGCTGAAAGAAGTAACCAGTGCCTTCTAAGAGTCTTTGTTTTTTTCCATTCCCCTAACACTCTACCCTTGATATTCATATGCTTTGAGTTCCGAGATACACTAGGTACCTTTTAACTGGCTGCTTTTCTATCAAATAACAGCTTTTGCCCTTTTCCTAGCCTGAGATGGGGGAATCCTCCACCTCACCTCAGCTCAGTCAGTATCACGTTGTAAGGTCTGTTCTTTGTAATCCTCTACTTCCAGACATCAAATTCTATATTACTTAGGAGTCATTTTGGTGCAAGTAGTAGAAATCAGCACATAAAAGTTTAACTAGAAGGAATTTGTTGGCTTCCATACCAAAAAAGCCAGAGATGCAACAGTCTTCAAGCATGTTGATTATAGAGGTTCAATGTCATCAGGGCACATTTTTTCCCCTTGTCTCTAATACCTGTCTTGGCTACATTCTAATAGTTTTTCCATTCTTTTTAGCAAAGATGAAGTTGTAGGCTTGCATCTTTCTCAGAGCTAGCAACATAGCCAAAACTGTAAATATAGGAATTCCTTTCTTGGCTTGTCTGAGTCACCTGCCCATTCTTCAGGGGGATGTAACCCTCTGGCAGGTAAGCTCTACAGTACATGTCGACCTTCTCTTGATCCAGGAGCAGGATCAGCCTCTTGGACTGAGAATAGCAGGGGATTGATTTTTTTCCAAGAGATGCTGAGTTAAAAAGCCTATGGCCCGATATCACCATAGGATGGCTTTTATCAAAAAGGTAAGAGGTAACAAATATTGGGGAGGATGTGGAGAAAAAGGAACCCTTACACCCTATTGGTGGGAATGTAAAATGGTATAGCCATTATGGAAAACCATATGGCAATTCCTCAAAAACTTAAAAATAGAACTACCATATGATCCAGTGATCTCACTTCTGGGTGTATATCTAGAAGACTTGAAATCAGTAATCCTGAAGAGATATCTGTACACCCATGTTTACTGCAGCATTATTCACAATAGACAAGATATGGAAACAACCTAAGTGTCTGTTAATAGATTAATTAGGTGAATAGACAAAGAAGATGTGGTATATATATACAATGGAATATTATTCAGCCATGAGAAAAAAGGAAGTCTTGCCTTTTGTGACAATGTGGATAGACCTTGAGGGCATTATTATGCTAAGTGAGATAAGTCAGACAGAGAAAGACAAATACAGTATGATATCACTTACATGTGGAATCTAAAAAAGCCGAACTAATAAGAACAGAGAGTAAGATGATGGGGTTGTGGGGTGGGGGAAACGGGGAGATGTTTTTTAAGGGTACAAACGTGCTATAAGTAGGTAGATAAGTCCTGGAGATCCAATGCACAGTGTGGTGATTCTAGTCAACAGTACTATATTATAAACTTAAAAGCTGCTAAGAGACTAGATCTCAATTGTTCTTACCACAAAAAAGAAATGGTAATTATGTGACATGATAGAAATATTAGCTAATGCTATGGTGGTAGTCAAATTGCAATATCTTAATGTAGCAAACCAACACAATGTACACCTTAAATTGATACAGTGTTACATATATAGCTTAATAAAAAATAAAAAATAATTTTCAAAGCCTATGTCCCCTTAAATTGATAGTGTTACATGTATAGCTTAATAAAAAATAAAAAATAATTTTTAAAGCCTATGTCCCCTACATTGGTTAAGTCACCTTCAAGGAAAAAGGGCAAATACTAAACACAATTCAGCCTTAGTTATATGTCATCATATAATCATTAAACACATATTGTTTCTATAGCACAGTGGTTTTCAAATATTTTGGTCTCAGGACCCTTTGACTCTTAAAACTTGTCAAGGACTCCAAAGAACTTTTCTTTATACAGCTATCGATATTTACTATATTAAGACATTTTCTATATTCAAAATTAGAACAGAAATTTTAAATTATTTTTCATAAATTTATTTTAGAATAACAATAATAAATCCATTGCATGTTAACATAATCAGGGTATTTTAGTGAAACATTACTGTATTTTCCAAAATAAAAATAAATTTAGTGAGAAGAGCATTATATTTATTTTAAACTGGCTGCTTTGTTACTTTTTTTCACATTTATATAAACCTCTTGAATGTCTGACTTAATAGAAGACAAACTAGATTTTTATATCTGCTTCTGCCTTGATTTATTGCTATATAGTTTTTGTAGACGTATATGAGAAAAATCTAGCCTCATACAGTTACGTAGTTGGAAAAAGGAGTATTTTAATAGCCTTTTTAGATAATTGTGAATGTTCTTCTTTTATACAACACCAAGAGTCACCAAGTGGTAGTTTCTTGATATGTTGAATAAGAAACCATATCAATGAGCTTTTCATGTTCTGTTACATTAAAATTCATTAGTCAGATTTACACTTTGAATGTATCTTTTACCCATGCATGATTTTGTAACATCATGCCTTGATTATTTGGAAAATGTGGGTTATGCAGATCTTCCAAATTTTGACACATTTCATTATATAATTAATAACATTTATATCATATAATATATAATATAAAAATTATATTTGTTTATATCACATAATTCTCAGTAAATTATTTAAGTATTTAGAAGCTGTCAATCTCATAGTGGTGGATACAAGCTTTCCAAAATTCTAATTCCCTCTTGAAATCTTGAATTTTATCATTGACAACAAATATCATCACTTTTCTCTTAAGTGACAGTCTCACTTTGCTAAGTCTTCAGAAGATGTCTGTCAAATACCCATGTCCTAAAAAGTATAGCCTGTCAGTTGTCTGTTCAACTAGAAATGGTCCTCCATGGAAAAAGCTCTGGTTCAGCTTGCAATTCAATCACACATGCTTTTCCTCAAGCCAGCCATCAGACTTTCATAGGCAATACAAGTGCTTTATGCTTACTTCCTATAATGTCACAGGGACTATTAAAAGATGTATACTCAGGGTTGAGATTTAATAAAATAAATAATTTTTACTGCTTCATCAAGGATGTTCTTAAGCGAAACTTGCACGGTGTTTTTCCCCTGCTAGTGCATGGCTTTGAAGTGTAGGGAGACTATAGTTGCAGTCTGGGGCCACTTGTGCTAAGGTACCAACAGTTTTACTCACACTGTTTTGCACCATCAGTACAAGTATCAACGTAATGAAAAAAGGCAAATAACATCTTAGCATTAAAAAGAAAATAATTTTGACCTCATAAACCTCCTGAGCCATCTTAGAGACCACAGGGGATCTGAGGACCACACTTTGAGAACTGCAGCCAATCTTGTAAGAATTGAAATAAAGATGTTTTTTGAAATCAGCTATAAAAGGACCCATGAGCATGAGCTGCTATTTTGGCTTATCCTCTGATTTTTATCTGCCATTTTTGTCATTGTGACAATACATGTCAAACTAGACTTGAATTATTCTGTTCTGCATTTCCTTTGAGAGTTGGGAGGGAAAAGTCGATTTAACAGAAGAAGTCAGGAAATATTGATCCTCGGTAAACTTGTTTGCCAGACAAATTTAAAAACTGTCTTACTTTGATTTAAAATGTTTTATTTCTTAAGAATAATTTTAAGGGATATTAATGTGTTCACATTATTTTTATATGTATGCAAAATCATAAACAATTTTTCTGGTTTATGATATTTAATTTTGTCTTACTATGTATGAAATTTCATCTTTATGAAATGACTATGACATTCTTTTTTTTTTTTTTTTTTTTTTTGCGGTACATGGGCCTCTCACTGTTGTGGCCTCTCCCGTAGCGGAGAACAGGCTCCGGATGCGCAGGCTCAGCGGCCATGGCTCATGGGCCTGGCCGCTCCTCGGCATGTGGGATCTTCCCAGACCGGGGCACGAACCCGTGTCCCCTACATCGGCAGGTGGACTCTCAACTACTGCGCCACCAGGGAAGCCCAACTATGGCATTCTTTAAAATCATTTGTGAGTTAATTTGGTATGAATTTTTAGTTCCTTATTTAATTACAAACGGACTTTTTTTTTTTTTTTTTTTAGGAAGAAAGAAACCCAAGTTTGGATTCTATCTATATAATTTGCCAACTGATTAATGTTGGATTTTTAACCTCCCTTAGCCTCAGCTTCCTCATTCATAGAAAGTTGGGGCATTTTGTACGAATGGTATGATGGTATAATAAATGTGAAACAACGCTTCACTTGCCACATAGAGGGCACTCAATATTCATTTCCTCTTTCCATCCATTTACTTTCCCAGTCCATACTTGCAAGAGCAACAAGCATTGATTGTAGATTCATGTTGTTTAAGAGGGGTGTGTTGATCTTCCTCCATTCAGTCCTAACTGAACACCCTAGCTGTCATGAGCCATATTTGAGAAGCAAGCTTTCTTTGAGGCAGACCAAGATGCAGGCTGTAATTGAAGGACTTTGTCACAGAAGTAAGACCTCTCTAACAATATCTCAAATAGAACAACTCTTTCTACCATCCTCCTGATGTAACTTATTTTCTAAGAGAATATATGGAAAATTTGGAGGAGAATTAAGATAAGTAGAGGGGGGAAGTGTGATGTGGTAGGGTTTTTGTTTTATTTTTTCAGGTTTTTTTTCTTTTTTATAACATCATAAAAATTTTTTTCCAATAGTCAATACTGTTTAACTGGGACTTCCCTGGTGGACCAGTGGTTAAGACTCCGCCCTTCCAATGCAGGGGGCGTGGGTTCAATCCCTGGTCGGAGAAATAAGATCCCACATGCCGTGCAGTACAGCCAAAAAAAAAAAAAAAAGTACCATTTTCCCTAAAAAGCAAGCATCCTATAACACTAATATTGAAGCATTGCTTAATAACCCTTAAAACAAGTTCATTATCCTCATTCTACAAGTTTAACTGTTAGAAAATCAGTATCATCATATCATGAAGTTAGAGACTAGAATTATTGTTAGAATTTTCCATCTCACTGCTTAACTTCGTGAGTGATGTTGCCCTCATGATAGAGCGTCTGCTGTAGTTGGTTCTACTTTATTAATATTTGGCAGCCCTTGATTCCATTTACTGCTAAATATGTAAACAAAATGTTGGAAGAAGTCATCACAGTCTGAGGCAGAAAGGATTTCATCAAGCACTCAATCAATTGTATCTGAAGAAATAAACCAGCCAAAGAGCACCCCGAATGGATTTATTTAGCAGCAAGCAAAATTTTTCATTGATCATATCTAAGATGTTCTGTTTAGGTGCTATTAAGGTTAATAATTTTAAAAGCACATAGCTAAATGTTATGAATCGGACACCAGAGAGCACAGAAAAAATTTCATGCATATAACTATACAGAACTATGGAAAATTGTCCATCTCATTTCCCTTTTTCAGGTGGTTTTCAAATGCTTAGTTTTATTTTGATTCTTTTAAAAAATGCAGCACAATTAATTGTAAATATTAAATAATGTAAATTAGAATGGACTGATCATTTGTTCTGAAGAGATGGCTGGCCAAGGTTTCAGGAAGCCTGGACCCTTGTCCTTACTTTCACTCATCAAAAATTTGTAAACTCATTCAAATCACCCACCTTCTCTCAGCCTCACTTCTTTCATCCATAAGAATAAGAGTATTGGACTAAATAATTTCTGAGGCTCATTCACGTGGCAGGATTTGAACTACAATGTACTCAGAATAGTTCAGTTGTGGTGGGAGAATTCGAAACTGTTTCAAAGTTCTCAATTAGTATTTCCAAAGCATTGCATACGAAAATATGCAATATGAAAATAAGAAGGAGGCACAATGAATGTCTTCTTCACCATTTTATATTATAACTTTTGGATCACAGCTATATGTAGTCTTTACTTTTAATTCTTCTATTTTTCTCTGTAATTTTCAGCACTTTTTATTTAATATGAGAATTACTTGTCTTTCATCTTGCAAGGATGTTATTTGAAATCATCATTTTATGAGTGTTATTAGAATTTCTTTATTAGAAAGCATTTAGAGTCATTCAATCTTATTGGTTATCTTTTATACCTAAAGCCAATCTAACCTTTTTCTCAGTATAATAGAAGTACCATTACCTCATCTCTTAACTATCACAAAAATGCAAGTATTTTTAAATGTGGGATTCATTACACACAGCAATATTCTAAAATAAAGGGACTCTAAGATTCCCTAATGTAAAGTGATTAGAGAAATTTAAATTTTAATCTATTTAACTCCCATCAGTATCATTTCCATTATAACTTTACATCAACATTGGGACAACACTTCACCAGCACAAACAAAGCAAAGGAGAATTCCAAATTCCTACAATTGAAGCATATCAGTTGTCATGCTGTGCTTGTAAATATTTTATGTTGGCTCAAGACTCAGAGTAAATGTGTTATTTTTCTCTGTTTACAAATAAATAGGTACTTTTAAAACTTCAGTTCGGATACATGGAAGTATCAGTGGCATTCTATTGTAGTTGGTTTTACTGAAATCGGTCTGTTGTTACTATACCTCCTTTTTATTGGACACTATTTTAATGACATTATATTATACTAGTAAAAAGTTGGTTGTTATTGATGCACATGGGGAAAGGACTTATTTCATATTATAGAGCCTAGTGTATCTGCATTTATGAATTCCCATGGTACTGAAGTAACATACTAGAACCACAAAAATAACCATATATCTTCCAAATCATTTGAAGCATTATATACTCCAGGAGACCCTCACACATTTAACTCCATCTTCACCAGACTCAATCCTCTTCATAGTGAGTGGGACTCATGGGCCTATGAAAAGACACAACAATACCTGGCATACTTGGTGGATGTGAATATGGTAACTAACTCTAAATAGAGGGGGAAAGACTGTTGGTGGTCTTTATAGCTGATAATACATAAAACAAATACATCAACTAAGCTGGCCACTAAATGAGCTTGGAGAAGAGACAAAATAAATAAATAGATCGATGTAAAGGTAAATAGGAGGGGTGAATTTGTAGTTTAGCTGTGATGTAACACAACATACTAGTATCCCCACGTGTTTTCTAAATATTTTTATGATCTTGGAAAACTTTTCCCACTTCTTTCTCAAGATGGAGATGGCCCAAGGTAATAGACATAGAGCCCAGGCGCAGACTGGAGTTGGGGGTGGGATGCTCGTTGCCACAGTGGCAGCTGCACTGCATAATGGAAATGAAATGTCAGGCTGAGAACAGTCTTGTAGGGAGTCCTCAAGATGACTGACATTATTCAGAAAACAAACCACACATTTAGTACTCACGGAAAGGAAGCAGACTGTATGTTTTTGGTTACATCTGGGTGTCCAGCCCATAACATCCACAACTACATCTGGGCATGAAGGAGTGCCCTAGATCAGTTTTTCCAGGTCAGCAATTAAATTAATGATTTTGGAAGCTTAAAGGTCTCAGAATATGGTGCTACTCATTTGAGGTCATTCTAATTAAGTTAAGCATGATTTTTTATTCTCAGAATCTGTAAGGAAGGCCAACGTCTGTTTTTCTTTTCATAAAAGAATAACCACAATGGAAGTCTGGAGTGAAAATAAGCCCAAACAGATTTCTCCTAGAAAACATCTATTTCTTATTTATCTGGGGTTTATTTGAGAAAAATGATGCTTGTAGGATAATAGCAACAAAACATAGTAGATTATCACATAACCAAAATTTATCCTGAAATGAGACTACATCTAGTTTTAAAAAATCAAAAGATATAATAGAGTTTGAAACTTGGCATTTGATATTGAGACAAAATGGCTCACATTTATTCTTTAGTTAAAAACAGCAATGAATTTGCAGAAACTATATTAGCAGCAGCAGAATTATGAAATTTAAAAACATTTTTCTGTATATATCACTGTCCTAGGTATTGTATAAAGAGAGTTAACAAACATGGGAGTCGTTATGTGTTTAACACTTAAAACTATATTATATGTGGGCATACGGATGATTTGGACAAAGGAATTAATGTGACACAAGTGTCTGACATGAATAAATATTTGAATAATAATATTAATATTGTATATGAGAAGAAGGGAAATTTCATAATCAGGTAGGATGATATATTAGAGAGAGATTTGCATATTAAGAATGAGACCCAAAGGAAATTTCCACCATGAGGATATTTTAGGAACTGACCAATTATTCTAAGTAATTTAATCATAATAATAATTATTATGATAGTAACAATAATAATGAACCACTATTTTAGATGGCAGTGTATTTACTATGCTATTATAATTTCTTATTTTAAAACTTACTTCAAAGACATCCTTGTCTGAAATAAATGATAAAACATATTAAATGTAGAAAGATACTTAGCTTGAGATGAAAAATTATTTAAATCATCCATTATAGGAGGAGGGTAGAAGACAGAGAATAATCCCAAACAATTCAAAACCATGCATTATCTCCTGCTCCTTTCTACCAGCTTTATTCAAAGGTAATATATACACAGCAAGCATTTCTATCCTGTTTAGAAGATGGGAAAACTGAGACATAAATATTTAAATATTTTACTCAAGACTAACGAGAAAGTAATAAATCCACATGAAGAAAATGTTCAAGTTTTTCAATCCTTTAACTTTAGCTCATGCTGCCCTTGTAAATGTTTATCATTTATCATTGAGGGTTTCTCAAATAGTACCATTTATAGAGAAACTCATATTATTTGAGTTAGCATTTTCATGACAATTCTCTACTACAGAACACAAATACTTCTTTCCAAAGTTTTAAGTGATATCAAAGAAAACCTGATGTGATAAGAGTCCTGAATATTTTTTTAATTGGCAGGTACAATGACAAGAGTGGATAAAATTGGGAAATAAATTGACTTCTGATTTTATTCTCACATGTTGTATATTCATTTGCTGGACAGTTTTTATGGTCTACATGAGCTGAGCTAGAAATATCTACATTGCTACACATGAAAGCCAAGCTCACAGTGAGGTCCAGAGCTGAAGGAAGTTTAGGCAGGAAATAGAGAGTCACTGAGTCATGTCATGGGAATGTATGGCTAGTGAGCTTTGATAACATTCAGCTAAACCACACTGTTGATTTTGGAAGATTTGTCGTGGGAACCCTAAGTAGAGTCCTTACCCTCTTGGGGTACATTCGTTTTTATGTTTCCTACTGTATTTAAGTGGTTTGAGATAGTTATTTCTTTTTTTGGTGTGGCAGCAGAGGAAACCTTGAAATGTAACCTCTATAGAGTGTGTCACATAAGCTGTCTATTTGGCAATTGTCCTAAGTGGCCAACTGGTCACCCTTATTTTGCTAACTATAGGGGAAAAAGCCAAGCTAAGGCTCCATTTCAATCAAAAAGCTATTTTGCTCAAACCTCCAGCCAGGTTTACTGGGGTTACAAACCTATCATCCAATCCTGTTGGCCACTGTTCTACCTTCTGCTCTCTTTTTACTGATCGTAGACAACGACCCAATGCAATGTGTCAAAAATAAACTGAGAAAACTAGTGCAAAGGTCAGGGGAGACAGAGCAGGAGGGCCTTGAACTCTAATGGTTCTGTTTATAAGTCCTTTCCGTGCACTCTGACATTTGCCTCCATCAGGGCTGTTGCTGCTCAGTTCCCCATAACCTGGGCATCTGGCACACCTTCCTACTTAGACCCTGTTCTTCCAAGTACTAATTTGTTCATTCAATTCAACAAATAAGTATAGGAGGCATACTGACTGCCAGGCACTGTTCTAGAGGCTGGGATACAACAGTAAAAACAAGATCTCTGCCCTCCTACTTCTTACGCTGGTGGAGTGAGAAAACAATAAACAAGGTTGAGTAAAATATATAGTATGCTGAATGGTGAGAAGTGCACTGGGGAAGAAAAGAAAGAAAAAAAAAACAAGAAGGAGGGTAGGGAGTTGGCGGGAGTGGAGAGTTTTTGCAGTTCTAGGTTGGCTAGTTGGTGAATGCCACACTGAGAAGGTGGCGTTTGAGTCAATATGTGAAGGAAACGTCTGCTGTGCATCCACACTAAGGGCTGGAGTTGTGGAAGGAACTGTAGCTCTTTTTGCCCCAGTGGTAAACGAACCTTTGAGGTGAGCAGCTAACCCAGTAGTGTGACATCATGACAAGTACAGTTTAGAGCAGGGTGGGGCTAAGTTCCTTGTACAGGTTAGACTCTTCTCTTAAACTTCCAAGGTACAACTTCAGCATTAAAATACGACTCACAGATCACTGATCACACATGCCATATAATTCATACTCTTTGGAATTTTTGCTAAATACTTTCATTGGATTTTAAAAAGCAAAACAAAACAAAACAAAATGTTTCTCCAGATTAGAGCGTCTCCCCTTCTAATAAATTATTAGGATTTCTCCTAATAAATTATTTCAGACTCCTCAGATTTTAGGTAATCAAATCACTAATGTTTCCAATGTCATATTAATGTCCTCTAAGCTGACTCAACCTTCTCTCATTCACTTACTCAAAAATGCTTGTTGAATGCCTACTGCAGTGCCAGACCCCAGGAATACAATGGAGAAATGTTTTTCCATTTTCCATTTGGCATTTTTCCAAAGTCTGTTTCTGTCACCCTTTGGCCTCAGCTTAGACGTTTCATTTTAATCTTTTACTCAAAACAGCCTGCCCATCTGCCAGTGGCAAATTCTCCAGTATGTCGTAAGCATGTCACGTGGCTATGTGGCATAGTTAATACCTACTAGCATCCGTCAATGTATGACTTCAAATTATCTCCCCAAAGCAAAATGAACATGCGGAATTCCTTAAAACAAAACAAAAAACACAAACTTTTGAAATAAGGTTGCACACTATTATCATTAAAGTCAATTATAATTAAAGTCGAACATATAATTTATACTTCAGATAATATTATTTCCATGATAATTTTAAATGAAAGTTTAAAACAATGGGTTTTTTAATTAAATTAAAATTTTTTTAATACAGCAGGTTCTTATTAGTTATTTATTTTATACACATCAGTGTATACATGTCAATCCCAATCTCCCAATTCATCCCACCCCCACCCCCACCCCCGCTTTCCCCCCTTGGTGTCCATATGTTTGTTCTCTACTTCTGTGTCTCTATTTCTGCCCTGCAAACTGGTTCATCTGTACCATTTTACTAGATTCCACATATATGCGTTAATATACAATATTTGTTTTTCTGACTTACTTCACTGTGTATGACAGTCACTGGGTCCATCCATGTCTCTGCAAATGGCCCAATTTCGTTCCTTTTTATGGCTGAGTAATATCACATTGTATTTGTGTACCACATCTTCTTCATCCAGTCAACTGATGATGGGCATCTAGGTTGCTTCCATGACCTGGCTATTGTAAATAGTGCTGCAATGAACATTGGGATGCATGTGTCTTTTTGAATTATGGTTTCCTGTGGGTATATGCCCAGTAGTGGGATTGCTGGATCATATGGTAATTCTATTTTTAGTTTTTTAAGGAACCTCCATACTGTTCTCCATAGTGGCTATATCAATTTACATTCCCACCAACAGTGTAGGAGGGTTCCCTTTTCTCCACACCCCCTCCAACATTTGTTGTTTGTAGATTTTCTGATGATGCCCATTCTAACTGGTGTGAGGTGATACCTCATTGTAGTTTCAATTTGCAGTTCTCTAATAATTAGTGATGTTGAGCAGCTCCTCATGTGCCTCTTGGCCATCTGTATGTCTTCTTTGGAGAAATGTCTATTTAGGTCTTCTGCCCATTTTTTGATTGCGTTGTTTGTTTTTTTAATATTGAGCTGCATGAGCTGTTTATATATTTTGGAGTTTAAGGAAGGAAGCATTTCTGATGTAATTTAAATTATTTAAGACTATAGAAGAAGACAGACAAGTTCTCATTGTATTTATGAGGCCAATCTTATTACTGCAACCTGATAAAAATAGTACTGCAAAAAGACCAAGAGCAGCCTCATAGCACAGGGAGGAATATGTAGGTCATATTTTTGGTCTGATAATTCTCCTAGAGTCCTCATGCAAATAATGAAAACTAGCAAAGTGGGCAGAGATGAGAAACGAAAAGTAAGTTAAAGTGATTAGCCCCATGACCCTTGGCTGTTTCTTGAGTTTTTTAAATGCAAAGCCACCGTTGTTCAGATTAATGGAAATAACACATTCAATTTTGGCCCCAGGAGATGATGAATAAGTAAATTACTTGGTACTTTCAACTAAAATCTAATTTAAATACTTTATAAAAAGAAAATGTAGGGACTTCCCTGGTCGCGCAGTGGTTAAGAATCCGCCTGCCAATGCAGGGGACACGTGTTCGATCCCTGGTCCAGGAAGATCTCACATGCTGCAGAGCAACTAAGCCCACGCGCCACAACTACTGAAGCCTGCGTTCTAGAACCCGCAAGCCACAACTACTGAAGCCCGTGCACCTAGAGCCCATGCTCCACAGCGAGAGAATCCACCACAGTGAGAACACCGTGCACCACAACCAAGAGTAGCCCCCACTTGCCACAACTAGAGAAAGTCTGCACGCAGCAACGAAGATCCAGTGCAGCCAAAAATAGATAAATAGGGCTTCCCTGGTGGTGCAGTGGTTGAGAGTCCGCCTGCCGATGCAGGGGACGTGGGTTCGTGCCCCGGTCCGGGAAGATCCCACATGCCACGGAGCGGCTGGGCCCGTGAGCTATGGCCGCTGGGCCTGCGTGTCCGGAGCCTGTGCTCCACAACGGGAGAGGCCACAATAGTGAGAGGCCTGTGTACCGCAAAAAAATAAAATAAATAAAATTAATTAATTAAAAAAAAACTAAAAAAAGTGTAAAGGGAAGTTTTAATGGATAAATTGTTTTCAGATATCTGCATTTACCCTGTTTTTTCTAAATTGATTGGAGTTGAAGCACATTAACATTTAATTTCTCTAAATCATTTATTTGGTCAGAGGAAGAAAATGAGCAATAATATGATGTCTTCATAGCTTTTATTACAAATAAGTGTACAAATGTCTGGATACTAAACCACTAGATTAATTTTTAATTTGGTTTACCAAGAGATAAATTTCAATAACACCCTGAAAAGACTTAATTATAGTTAGTTGCCTTATGGAAGTTTAAAAGGAAAACAGCAAACCATAAGGATTAATTGACTACCTATGGATTATGTAGCTTGATGTTCGTTTTTTTAAATTGAAAATTGATTTTTTGTTAGCAATTCTAATAATTGAACAGAGGATGAAAACTAACAATAAAATTTGATGGTCTAAACTAGTTTATTAATAGTGGAGAAAGAGATGTGAATATATTTAAAGATATGTAGAAGCTAAATTCAACTAGATAAGGTGAGAGGTTAGAAGGAGATAGAAGAATCAAGGATGACACCCAGCACAAGAGGAACACCAAGTCCAGTCAGAAAGGTGCGTTCAACTGGAGATGTATTAGATTTGAAGGAGCTGAGGGTTAACCCAGTGAGATGGTTATTGGGCAATTAAATATGAGTCTGAAATTCAAGTGGAGAACATTTTAAAGAAGCATGACCTAAATGTTTTAAATACATGTAATACAAAGTCCTATATGATCATAGCATAAAGAATGATTAATTCTGTGAGCCAGTTTCAAAGAAGGCTACAGAACAAAGATGCTATTTGAACTTAAAAGATAGGTAGGATTTCAGTAGATGGAAAGAAGGGAAGGATATTCCAAGTTGAGGCAACATCATGAGCAAAGATTCAAAAGCTTGAAAGTGATTGATGTTATCAGGAAATAGCTAGTCCTAGAAAAAGCAAAGAATTCATGAAGAAAGATAATGGGGATTGAAGTCAGTAAGAAAGATGACTGCCAAGTACTGGTAATCATTTAATCTTACTCTAAAGAATTTCATTCTGTTCTCTAGGGGCAATTGTGATCCTTTGAAGATTTTTGAAGGAAAAAGAACCAGATACTGGAAATGAGATATTGCAGACATGGAAGTAGTTGGGTTTGGTGGCTGAATTTATGTGGGATTGGGACATAAGTACAAATCAAATATAATATGTCTATTTTGGAAGGCTAGGGTTAATGGAGGTGCCATTAATTAAAAATAGAGAGCAAAGAGGGAGCATCCCAAATGGAGAGTTGCTCTAAGGAGGCAATAGACATCTAAGATGCCACTCTGGAATTGTAGTGATGGAGATGGAGATTGGGTAGTTTGGGTCTTTACAACAGAGATTACTGTAGTTATAGGAGGGAGTAATGAGAAAGAGGAGGACTAAGGATAGAACTTTAGGACACGTCTACATTTAAGGGTAGGGCAAGGGAAGAAAAACTAGAGGAAGAGGAGTGACCAGAGACACAGTAGAAGAACCAGGAGAGGGCAGTAGCATAGAAGCCAAGGAAGAAGCTATGACTAAAGGGGAAATAGAGGTAGACATCTTAAAGCAGTCACAGGTGACTAGAACTGAGATGAGATCTTTGGATTTGGCAAATAGGAGGACACATCTGAGAGAGAGGTCACGGAGAGAATATTTTCAGTCGAGTGATGGAGCCAGAAGCCAGATTACAAAAGATGAATGAATGTCAGCTGCTTGAACTGCAACAAGTATAACCTTTGAGAAGTCTGTAAAGTCGAGGAAAGTGGCTGTGGCAAGGCAGGGCAAGACATTAATTGAAAGGAAGATCTGTATATTTAAGAGGTAAGGTCTCACAACAGACCAAGGTTAACACTTCTGAGCAAGGAAGTGTTATGAAGGTGCCCAAACTAAGAGCATTCTAGTGATGTGAGTACACCAGCGTCTCATGAAACCTCTCACAGGATGCTCACTCCCCTATACCCTGTAGTCTTGGGGATTTCTCTCTGCCTTTTAGAGCATTTACCCTATGTCCATGTTTTGAAACTTGACTCATTTCTTTCCTTTTTATGGACTATTTGCAATATGTTAATCTCTCCTGTTGTTTATAAGACGTGTAGCCAAAGTAACTTCATAGATATTTAACATTTGAATTATTTTAACATATAATAAGAGCAGCCCAGGGACATTGAGAAAGCCTACATATATATATATATATATATAATGATAATGACAAAGTCAACAACAACAACTATAGCAACAGCAATATTAGCTACTGCTAAGATTTCCTTTGTGCTAGGACATTGCTAAGAGCTTTCAATGGATTATCTCATTGAATCCCCACACAGTTCTATGAAGCAGGGATTACTACCGTCTACATTTTACAGATGAAGAAACCATGTTTAGGGAGACTAAGTTGCCCAAGGTCACAGAGCTTACGAGTGGTGAAATGATATGACAGAGACTGATACTATACTTTTTTTTTTTTTTTTTTTGTGGTACGTGGGCATCTCACTATTGCGGCCTCTCCCGTTGCGGAGCATAGGCTCCGGACGCACAGGCTCAGTGGCCATGGCTCACGGGCCCAACCGCTCCGTGGCATGTGGGATCTTCCCAGACCGGGGCACGAACCCATGTCCCCTGCATCGGCAGGCGGACTCTCAACCACTGCGCCACCGGGGAAGCCCTAGAACTTCTTTATATATTCAGATATTAACCCTTTGAATGTGATATACCACAAATATTATTTTCCCAGTTTGTCATTTGACCTTTTATTTTACTTCATTTTTTTAAAGTGATTGTGGAAATCAAATTGTTTTGGAATTTAGATTCCACTGGACACATTGAAAAGAGTGATGTCACAGTTTCATTATAAAATAAAATATTTACAATATACCAGGACTTATATCCTTCACTGTTATTTAAATATATATTGAAACTTTTTAGATATCAACTTTAAAAAGTATAATTTTTTCAAAGTTCTTTTAGGAGATTCCTGATGAGGTACCTGAGGAACAACGTTTGAAAATTTTAGGTCCTCATCAATAATTTCAGTAGTTTGACACCACGAAACAAAACAGCCTGTGCAGGTATCAGGAAAGATGATGTGACTTTGTAGTCTGAAAGGGTGAAGTCCAAACTCTGCCAGTTACTACAGGCAAGTTACAAACCTATTTGAGCCTCAGTTTCACCATAAATAATATATGGAGACAATAATGTACCTTCCACATGGTGTCATTATGAAGTTTAAGGGATGATGTCAATGCGTTTATAATAGGCCATAAATATTTTCATACTGCTTAGGTAGTTAACAAAATGAAGGTGTGGTTTGCCTTACCAGACTATCATTATCTAGGATCAAATTACTTCCCTCTGATTTTTCTTCTTCCTTTTCACAGCCTGCATAAAAATCTAAAGAAGCTATTACATGCTAGTATGATGATTTTTGGAATGCCATTCATTTAATAGTATGCCTCTATTTATATTATATATATCAGGAACTATGCTAAGTGTAAAGATTCAAAGATACGATACGATCCTCACCCTCTCTAGGAACTAATCATGAACTAAGAGAGGCTATAACAGGTAAACAGGTAGTCAGTGCTGTGCTATTTTTGCGATGACAGAGGTATACAAGCATTGGTGCTGCAGCACAGAGCTCTTAATTCAAGCTGAGATAGTCAACGTTTTCCAGTCAGATAATAACAAGGTAAACTCTAAAGAAGGAAAAGAAGTTAGCATAACGGACGAAGATATTCTAGGAACGGGAAACAGAGTGGGCAAACATTCAAGGGTGAAAGAGCCAGGAAGCTACCCTTCCTTCAGTAAGGATAGAGCAGTGTGCGCACTTGAGAATGACAAGAGGCGGGCCTAGAGATGAAGCTAGGAACCAGGACATGGAGGGAGGGGCAGGTGCTGCCAAGGAACTTGAACTTATGCCGAGTGCTGTCAGCAGCAAAGTGTCGTCATCAGACCTGTGTTCTCCAGAGATCACGTTGGCTGCCTCCTGAAGAGTTCATTGGAAAGAAAACCACATAAAGCTTTTATAGTCATTCATTCATTCACTCTTCATTCAGTTGTTCAACAGTTATTTATTGAGGTCCTACATGTTCCATTGTGAGAATATACCATGATTAATTTCTCTATTACACTGTAGATGGATCTCTGTAGTTTCTAATGTGGGGCTATTACAAAGAGAACTTGGGGGCACATATGTATGCATCTCTGGGTCCTTCTAGGAGTGAGGTTATTATGTCATAGTGAATACACATTCACTTTTGGTAGATGTGCCAAAAAACTTCTGCTGGTGGTTGTACTACTTTGCACTCATACCTCTCCAAAATATGTTTGCTATTGTCAGTCTTTTAAATTTTAGTCATTCTGTTGGGTGTGTAACGGTACCACATTGTGGTTTCAATTTTCATTTCCTTCCGGACCAACAATATTGAACATAATTTCACATGTTTGTTGGCCGTTTGGATATCTTCTTTGTGTCTCTTCAAGGATTTTGTCCATTTTTCTATTCGGTCTGTATTTTATTTGATGTGTAAGATATACGTGAATTTTTTTTCATATGCATATTTATTAAATGTGTGTGTTTCTTCTCCTATTATATGAACTGACTTTTCATTCTTGATGTCTTTTGATGAAAAGTTTTTAATTTTAATATAGTCCAGTTTACCAATTTTTTTCTTTTATGATGAATGCCTTTTGTGTTCAGTTTAAGAAAGTTTTGACTTCTTCAAGGTCAAAGAGATGTTCTATATTTTCTTGTAAGATCTTTAGTATTTTACTTTTCACATTTATGTCTGTAATCCATTTGAAGTAGATTTTTTGGTGTCTGTTCTCTCCAATTCCTAAAAATGTTTTCTACTTAACAACGGATAGGCTCAATTTCTTTTTTTTCATTAAATGAAGGCAGGGCGCATATCCAAGTGAGTGTAGTGGGATTAAAGAGAGGACATGTGATTGCTCACTATGAGGAGAACCTGAGAATTTTAAAGCGCTTTATTTTATCTCTTCAATGAATACTTCTTCAATTGTCCCATCCAAAGCATTTTCTATCTCTTTTAAATTTGGTGGCTCTTATTGTCTATACCAGAGCTTCCCAAACATTTCACACTGTGGTTCTCAGGGAAAATACAATAGATATTCTTTCAGCATTTGAGAGTATATTAATGAGTCTTCTCATAGCTGGAAGTAATGAACTGGGGTATTGGCTACCCCCAAACCCTACTTGGGGTCATAGGGGTAGAGGGGATCAAGATCTTGGCACACCTGAAACCGGTTCATGACACACCTGATAGAAAGCTCTGGTTTATGTCACTGATTTCAAGTTTATTTACCTTTTATGTAAAAAATTGTTGTGCAGTGAGTTGACCGGTGCTTTTAGATTCATCATAATCACATGAAGAGTTTATTAAAATACAAAATTCTGAGCTTCATCCCCAAAGCTTTTGCTTCTGTATGTCTGGGGTGGGGTCTGAGAATTTCCATTTCCACCAAGTTCCTGGTGATGTGATGCTGCTGGGCCAGGGACCACACTTTGAGAAGCACTATCTAAAACTTATAACTCTCAGCACAGTGCCTATATATGTGGGTGGCTTTCAGTATCTTTTGACTGTTGACCATTTAAACAAGTCCATGAGAAATGAAAAAATAACTCTTATTTATTCTTAAGGATTTGGTATAAATACTCCTCTGTGAAGCGATCTCTTACCTTTCAAGGCAGAGTTAACCTCCTCTTCATTTATATTATTGTTGAAACTTATACATATTTTCATTGGTGTACTTAGCACATTCTTTATAATTATAGCTTACAACTATG
The DNA here is from genome assembly GCF_949752795.1 of Hyperoodon ampullatus. Taxonomy (NCBI): domain Eukaryota; kingdom Metazoa; phylum Chordata; class Mammalia; order Artiodactyla; family Ziphiidae; genus Hyperoodon; species Hyperoodon ampullatus. Next base: position 68,645,984 of record NC_136929.1, read on the forward strand.
TCTAAAAGTATGTATTTTGAAGTCAGACAAATATGGCTTCAGATGTGAGGTCTGACACTTATTAACTCTGTAAAATTGAACAAATTAACAGCTCTGAGTTTTTTTTTTAAATAGATCTTTATTGGAGTATAATTGCTTCACAATACTGTGTTTGTTTCTGTTGTACAACAGAGTGAGCCAGCCATGTACATACACATGTCCCCATATCCCCTCCCTCTTGAGCCTCCCTCCCACCCTCCCTACCCCACCCCTTTAGGTCGTCTGCAAAGCATCGAGCTGAAATGAGACAGCTCTGAGTTTTAATTCCTTGTTTTTAAAGTATAGATGATACTACCTAATCTGGATTTTGTATTACATGGGGCTCCACTGCAGACCCTTAATAAATGATAATGCTCCTTCCATTCCAGACCCCAGACCCAGCCCCCTGAGGCAGGTGAGTATCCTACTCATTCTTGTATCCCCTATGTCTAGCACTGTTCCTGGAACATGGTACACACTGGATAAATGATGAATCAACAAGCCAACTAGCAAGTCTAAGAACACCCCTGGATCATAAGTATTTTAGGCCTAACTTTTTCCAAAACCTATACTTTCATTTCAGTGTATGTTTATGGAGAAATCACTCAAGGGTAAAGTTTCTGAGGCTATGTCAGAGCCTTTGAGGGAATACCTGAGCTGCCTGAGTTCGGGATAGACTGTTTTCTACAAATACCTTTGAACCAGAAAGGAGTCAAAGATATTGAGGCAGTTTCACATTCCTCTTGGACTTGGCCAGGACTAAACTGAACCCCAGGACTATGGAGAAACCACAGGTTGAATAATTTGTCTACACATATTCTCGTCAATGTTCGACCAGCTTCACACTTAAAGAGCCCCAGATCCCATCTTCACATACACATGATTCTACACCATCCTAAATGGATTAGAGAGCTGAGTAGCTGAGGGCGTTTCCTGGATGCACTTTTGCTGTATGAGGGAGTGTCACCTGTCTTAGCTTTCAGTACTGAGCAATAAAACTGCACTGAGTTATATAGCAACATCAGTATATGTCAGTGGTTCTCAACTGGGTGATTTTGCTCCTCCGCCCCTGCTAGAGGACAATTGGCAATGTCTGGAAACATTTGGGGTTGTACAGGTCACAGCTTGTGGAGGGTGCTACAGGCGGGCATCTGGTTGGTAGAGACCAGGGATACTGCTGACCATCTGCAACGCACGGGGCACCTCCCCACCCCACCCCCACTGTGATGACAAAAACTTTCCAGCCTCAGATGTCAGTAGTGTCAAGGCTGAGAAATTCTGGCATGTGTTTTTCTTTTTTATCATTGAATTTTGGAAAAATAATTACAAACTGAGGGCAAAGTCTCATAAAAATGACTTGTTATGAAAAGTAAACAAAGACAACCACAACCACAACAACAAAAAACTGGCTACATCCACACTCTTGAGGAGATTATAGGTAAAAAAGAAAAGCACTGTCTGTTTTATAAGTTGATGAAAGGTGAGTGTACAATGTAATTTCATTTGCCAGGCTTTTATTTTAGAAATGAATTCACATAGTTATAGATATTGTATCTTTCTCTGAAAATTGGCTTTATGTAAAAAGCATCTACAATACAAGAATATTCTTTCTATATAATTAACTTCATTTTGTATTTCAGCTATGTAGAAAGTAGCAAATTTAGGTTAGAAGTATCTCTAATGCTGCTTGGCTTATTAACACTGCAAAGATTTGTGTCTGTTTTGAAAGGATCCTTGAACATTTCTCCAGAAGGTCATTTTGTTTTGCTTTAAAAAATGAAAATATGTTTGTCTGCATTGCAGATAGGAATAAAATCAGATGGTCACATGCCTTTTCCCCCACAGAGCCGAAAAAGCAGGGAGCTAATGTGACTGAATGGTCAATGTATCCACTCTGGTAATCAGTTACTTCTGAAACACAGTATATTTTAGAACGGAAAGAACCCTCTGAGGGAGGTATCCCTTCCCATTCTAGAAGCAGAACTTGCACTGTGAACCCAGCAAATAAAAAGAGAATTGAGAGTTTAACTTACTTAAATTGATCTGTGTGCTTAGAAGCTAAAGATGTAAATTCAGCCATCGCTGTCATGCATTCCCAGGAGCCAGGTGCTGCTCTGCATGGCTGGTTTCTATTTTTGCATCACGAAGAAAGATCTTTGTAACAAGTCGCTGAAGACAGATCCCTGCTTCTGTGACTATAGAGTGAGGTCAGTTTCATACTCTTTGTCTTTTCCTATGAAAAAAACAGAAGCATTTGGCTAAAAATCTTATGCATATTTTAAGATCAACCTAACAGTGACTCGTTAAAAACAGTACAGCTGGTTTCTTATGAACATCATCTCCCCTCATGTCCATCTTGCTTGGAATAGATTATTCGGGATGTTTGTGGTCAGGGGACCAGGGTCCTACTTCTGGCCCTGTCATTAGCTCATTGTATAAGATTAGATTAATCTTAAGACAAATATCTCAATTTCCTCCTATGTCAAGTGAGATAATAATGCCTGCTTTTGTTATCTCACAGATTGTTGCATGCAACTATTCCTTTATTGTTTTTCTGTTCCCTCTGCTCTAATATCTCTTCACCAATGTCTCCACTTCACAATCATGTATGCAATGTCTTTGGAAGTACCTGGTAAACACTGTTCCTTAAATATTTGTTTAATGAAATGTAAGTTATTCCAGTTGTATAATTCTTCCGACCAATACTCTAGGTGAGGGGGATTCCATGTTCACTGGTCTTTCAGTGGTTCCATAAGCCAAAATCTCTTGAACATCTCTTAAAAAGGTCCAAAGACAGAGAAACCATGGCATCATAACTTTGATTCTTAAAATTACTGGAGTTTATTTATTTTTTAAATTTACTTTTGTGAAGTATCGTTGATGTACAGTGTTGTGTTAATTGAAGTTTATTTTTTATAGGTGAGAGAGATCATGTTGTATTGGTTAAGAAATGGGCATTGGAATAAGGCAACCCTGGGTTGAATCCTGCTTCTGAAACTTCCTCGTGAAGCACAGGTTTCTTGAACTACATAAACTCCAGTTTTATTTTCTATAAAAAAGGAATAGTAATAATATTAATATATTCCTTATAGTATTGTTCTGAGGATTAAATGAGATAATCCATATAAAGTGCTTAGCACAATGCCTAGCACATAGTAAGTATGTATATTAGGGTAGGCTAGGCTGCAATAACAAGTAAATCCCCCAAATAAATAATTACTCAGCACATTAGTCTGAGGAATATGTTCTTGGTTAACAGGTGGCTCACCTTTATGGAATGTTAGGAAGGAAAGGGTGGTGTAGGCCTTGGCCAGGACGTTACCATATCCCTTCTGCTCTCATTCCCTTGGTGAGAATTCCTCACAGAGAGGAAAGAATAGATGGTTGCTCAGTATTACAAGAAGTGTCAATGGATTAATTGGATGGAGAGTGCAGTAAGAGATAAAAGCTGAGGATTAAAATGCTTCAAATTCCTGTAAAGATATCAGTGTCTTTAATATATTGATAAATTAGGCATGAGGGAGGGTAAGTAGGATGGGAAGAGAAATTATGAATTCTGATTTAAAATACTGAATTAGATGTCCAGAAGAATATGCACCTGGAAGAGTCTTTTGGAAATTTGGATATGTAGGATTAGAGCTGAAGGGAAGAGTTCAGGGTGGTAATAGCTTCTTTGGAAGTCATTCACATAGAATCAATGATTATATCCTTGTGAACAAAGGCAATTGTTAAAAAGCGGTGCATTGATTTTAACTGCCCTTATTTCTTGCACCTTTGCCGCCAGTTGTTTTTTTTTTTTTTTTTTTTTGTTGTTGTTGGTACGCGGGCCTCTCACTGTTGTGGCCTCTCCCGTTGCGGAGCACAGGCTCTGGACGCGCAGGCTCAGCGGCCATGGCTCACGGGCCCAGCCGCTCCACGGCATGTGGGATCTTCCCGGACCGGGGCACGAACCCGTGTCCCCTGCATCGGCAGGCGGACTCTCAACCACTGCGCCACCAGGGAAGCCCTTGCCGCCAGTTTTGCTCTAACATTTGCTCAAATAGAAAGTCTTATAACACACTACAGTTTTCCAAAAGGTGACTGGAATGTAAAGATCTTAATGACCATCCCCTTGAACAGTAGGGCAAAGATGCCCTTACATCAGTCCCAGAGATTGAGGAGGCCAAGACATATAATTCAGACAGTATCAAATATATTTACCATCTATAAAGTGGAGATATAATAACATCTGCCTAATGGAGTTTTTGTGAAGATTAAAATAGATGGTACAGGTTAAGGGTCTCTAAGTGTCTGGCACATGGTAAGTTCTCCCGTCCTACTTACCCACTTCCAAATGGTTTCCATTATTATTACTATGTCCTTAGCCTAAATATACAACCCAAAGACATCCAACCTGAGACAGATTTAGTAAGTGCCCTCATTTTGCCCTGAGAAGGAAGTTCTTGTGCTGTGCTTAGGCTAGTCCAGCTTCACCATCAACCCCCCATGTGAGTCCTTCCAGTTGCCCACCAAACAGCTTTCTGGAGGAGATGTCCCATCTGTTCAGTGTCCTCTTGGAAAATAAAAGGATCTGCTCTCAAATTATACACTAGTTTTACTTTGGGGGAAATTTTTATTTTTATCTTTGCTGTTATGTAGACCAAGGGTCAGGAAGAAATGCCAAGTGTGTGTTTCCCTTCTGAATTGTCTTAAATTTGTATTTAAGTCTTTAAAAGACTTTCGAGTTCACAGAAGCCATCTTCTCGTCCCTAGGGTACTTTATGTTGCATTTTCTGCTTTGACATCAGTTTAGAAATACCAACTAATGATATAATATTGCTACTTTTCTAGGTTAGTTAGCTTGCTTGTTGGTTTTTTGTTTATAGTTTACTGTTTTCACTTCAAGATTTTTATTTAACTGCTATCCAGCCTTTAAACTTCTGTGATGTTAGTATGCAAATATATGAAAGTTTAGTGAGATATAATAAAGTACAAATAAAGTACATTCAATTCATGGGTGTAACGTTGAGGCTGTAAGTCTGAAAATGCTTTATAACTACTTGCTAGGAGCATAGGGGAATTTTGTAGTTATATTTTATTCTCATTTAAAAAAAATCAAGTACATTAACCTAACATCTGATGGTAATATGGTTATGGCAGTGCCAATTATACACTGCTGTATTTCTTTAGGAGAGATAATATGTAGTATACAGAGTAATCAGCAGATTTTATTTCCCAACCAACCTGGAATGCATCTGTAGTGTAGCACAAGTCATTTCTTCAGGCAGCCCAGCAGGTCTGCTGCAGAGTGAAAGGAGAGTGTTGTGAGTTCAAATCAGAGAGGCCAGATACTGTAAGTTTCATCCTAAATGCAATGGGAACATATTAGAGTCTTTTAGGCAGTGGGGAGGAACGTTATCTGAAGTATATATATTTTAAGATTACTCTTAGAAGATGAATGGTAGGATACAAAAATAGAAGCAGGAAGACCAATTAGGAGACTGCTGTAACCCAGGCAACAGATCGTGATGATTGCTAGAAATGAAGAGAAAAGAAAAGAAGGTGGTAGAAATAAGGATAGAAGAGGAAAATTGGGATGTTAGCGAAAGTAGAGTAGATAGGACTTGATGATACATCAGATATATGAAACGAGGGAAGGTGAGGAGATAAGGATAATTCCCAAGTTTTTGGCTTGTGGCTGTGCTTATATAAAATGGGGAAAATCCAAGGTTTTATTGACTACCTGTAATCTGATCCCTGCTAGACCAGAGCGTCTCCTAGGCAGGTACCATAGTACCTAATGTGGTATTTAGCACATGGTAGGCATTCAACACATTTTGTAAATGAATAAAGAAATACATAGTATCATTATGCAAAAGTAGCATATGACCAGCACAGGGCTCCAGTATTTCAGTGCTTTAAGAGCAATGCAGCATGGAAACAGATTCCTTCCAACTGTTGACTTTTCTGTTATCTTTGATCGAATAAGTTTTGGAGGGACGTAGGTATAAAACTAATCTACTTATTGTATAAAAGAATATTTTGTGCTTCATTGCACATGTCTTATTGCTTTAACCTAAATATTTTTAAATTTTTTATCGAAATCTTCAAATACAGACAACTATAGAGACTAGTATAATAAAACCCTATTATCTATCCCACTGCTTCAATAATTACCAGCAGTCTAGTTTTTTTCATCAGTATTCTCTCCCAGCCCCTTACCAGCTTATTTTGAAGTAAATCCCAGACATCACACCATTTGATCCATAGATATTTCAGTAACAATTGACCTCCTATATTTTAACACCCAAAAGGGATAAAACACTAGTTCCCACCAGGTTGCATGAGGATCCAGCAACAAAATGTGCATGTACACATTTCTGTTTGCTTTGCTTTGCACATCTAGGCCACTGTTAGCATACCCCAGATCTCTGTTACTGTAGTGAGTTCTATACAGATGGTCCCTGCTTTCTCTAAATTTCCTTGGCACTTCTAGAGGCCAGAAATCATTTACTTATTCATTTATTCACCAAATACATATTGACCATTTACCAAGAGTAAGGCACTCAAATGAGAGGCAAAGACGTATATGATAGGATTCCTGCCTTCTGATCATTTCAAATGCTAAAGAGTCAAAATATACAAACAGCTCATGCAGCTCACTCAATATCAAAAAAAAAACCAACCCAATCAAAAAATGGGCAAAAGACCTAAATAGACCTTTCTCCAAAGAAGACGTACAGATGGCCAAAAAGCACATGAAAAGATGCTCAACATCGCTAATTGTTAGAGAAATGCAAATCAAAACTACAATGAGGTATCACCTCACAGCAGTCAGAATGGCCATCATCAAAATGTCTACAAATAATAAATGCTGGAGAGGGTGTGGAGAAAAGGAATGTAAATTGGTACAGCCACTATGGAGAACAGTATGGACGTTCCTTAAAAATCTAAAAATAGAGTTACCATATGATTCATTGATCACACTCCTGAGTGTATACCAAGAGAAAACTCTAATTCAAAAAGATACGTGTATCCTAATGTTCATAACAGCACTATTTACAATAGCCAAGACATGGAAGCAACCTAGATGTCCATTGACAGATCAATGGATAAAGAAGGTGTGGTACGTATATCATACAATTAACTGTTACTCAGCCATAAAAAAGAATGAATAATGCCACTTGCAGCAACATGGATGGACCTAGAGATTATCATACTAAGTGAAGTAAGTCAGACAGTGAAAAACAAATATCATATGATATCACTTATATGTGGAATTTTTAAACGTGATACATATGAACTTATTTACAGAACAGAAACAGACTCATAGACATAGAAAACAAACTTATGGTTACCAAAGGGGAAGAGGGGAGGGATAAATTAGAAGCTTGGGATTAACAGATATGCACTACTGAATATAAAATAGATAAACAACAAGGTCCTACTGTATAGCAAAAAAAAATTAAAAATTAAAAAATTATAAAATAAAGTAAAATTCTAAAGAGTAAAGTTAGTGTGTAGACTAATAAGGTGGTATATGATCACTAAGAGTTAAGTGAATGGTATAGACAATAAATACTCTAAGCAAGCATTGGGAAAAGGGAGTTGATAATTTTTGGTCAGGATGAACAGGAAAGACACCAGGCTGAGTGAGGGAGGCTTTAAACAACTCTTCAAAGAATGTTGAAGTTTTTAAGGTGAACTTCATTCCAGGAAGAAAGAGTTGTATAACTGCAAGTTTAGAGGCAAAAGGCAGAATATGTGGCTAGAGAAGTAGGTGATGGAACAGGCAGGGCAGGGTGCAGGGTTTGTGAAATAGAAGCATGGGAGGCAGGCTGGAAAGTATGAATAGAGAGAGAAGTAATATTCAAGTTTGTATCTTCTTTATTGTGGTTGTATGTTTACAATACAAAGAACAATTAGAAAAACATGTAGTTCTACTTTATGACAAAGCCAATTCCATGGAGATTGCTGCAAATCAAACTATTCTGGACTTTAACAGAGGACGAACACGTTATGTTCTCTAAATGAAATAGTGATTTCTGGTTCTTCTTGCCATTCTGCAAAGTGTTGTGTCTATCTTAGGTTTTAAATTTTATGTAAACATGAGTATCGTGACAAACAGAAACAAACAAAAACCAGTATTACAAATTCAAATATTTCGTCTCAGTCTTGAGTAGTCTGTAAAAATCATCTAGGATAAAGAGCCTAACCTATAACCTAACTTCATAAAAAAACACAATAAGCCAGAATATTGTTACAAAATTACATGTATAAATAATGCTTAGGATTCCTAATAGACAAAAATGCCCTGAGAGGCGTGTACCTCTGTAGAAATGGCAAAGTCTGAAATAAAAATTTAAATGTCAGGGGTCCTACTGAGGGGCCCTTAATCTCCCTGAGCCTAGGTTTTCTCATTTGCAAAACATGGGAATTGTAATGCCAGTTTCTCTTGGTTGGTGTGAAGACTGGATTGTAAAACCTAGTATAAGCACTTAGCACTGACCTACACAGAACAGATGTTCAATATGTCCTAATTCCTCTCCTCTCTGAATTTATAAGAGATATATATGTCACAGACTTTTTTTAATTTTAAAATAATTGTTTTCTTTGTAATCAGCTTTATTGAGGTATAATTAACATACAATACACTGCACAAATTTAAAATATACAATTTGATAAGTTTTAACATATGTATGAAACAAGGATACCATCACCGTAACTGAGATAACAACCATATCCATCACACTAAAAGTTTCTGCAGCCTCTTTGTCATCCCTCCTTCATTACTGTCATCCCCACACAACCACTGACCAGCTTTTTGTCACAGCAGATTAAGTTCCATTTTCTAGAATTTTACAAATATGAATTTGTACAATATGTGCTCTTTTTGTCTGGTTTCTTTCACTCAACCTAATGTTTGGGATTCATCTATTTATAGATAGTTCATTCCTTTTTATTGCTGATAGTATTCCATTATATGGATATCAGACACACTATGTCTTTAAGCAGGCTTAAAATTGCCGGGACTTCAGGTAAGAGAACATACTTTTAAAGTATAGAATTGGCAATTTTGGCTTAGTGCAAGAAAGATATTGTTCTTTTTCTTCACTGTTTTAAAATTGGTTATTCTGCATGAGGCTTTAGAAACCTAGGGAAAAAATACATGTTAATACCTTTTAAAAAAATTTGGGGATAGGAAATGTTCTGTTGGAGAAACGAGCCATGGTTTGCTTTTAAACGTAAAAGCAATGCATTGTCAACATTAAAAATTAAGAAAGAGAAAAGCACAAAGAAAGAAGTAAAATATCATCCCAATCCCATGACCTAGAAACAATCTTTGTTAACATTGTTGACCTTCATTCCATAAATCTCTTGACAGATAGATCGATAGATGATAGAAAATAATTTTCCAAAACCAATTTGGACTTCCACTTACAGATAAAATAGAATAACAGGAGCCAGATATGCCCTCCCACTGGAAGCAACTAAAGAAACAGATTAACCATGTAAAACAAAGGTTTTCAGACATTGGACATCAGGCAGCACAGGAAACTGAACCCTGGAAAATGAGAAACAAACAAGATGAGCCTTGCACTTGCCCCAGCTTACTGCCTGAGCAAAATTTCTAGGCTGCAATGAAGGTAGGGGGGACCCAAGCGGGAGCTTGACTGTCTGCCTGACCTGGGAGAAAACGTTGGGACTGCGGGGTGGCCAGGTCAGCTAGGATTTAAGGCAGAGCACTGGAGGAAGCCCTTCACAGAGGGAAAGGACTCCAAGAGGCTGTAGAGAGTTTCTCCACTCCCAAATCTGCAGCTGACTACTGATCAGCACATGAAGGTGAAAAGACTACTCAAAGACAGGGGAAGAACCACCAGAAATGATTAGCGATAGCCATCTCCGAGTTTACCCGGGGTTCAGAATAGTTTGTAATCTCTTCATCCAGAGAGGAAAGAACCTTGTAATCCACGGGACATTGAGTAGGGTATTCAAAGGAAATTGCTTAAGTAATGGGGAAAAATTAGCCCCAGAATAAAGGCTACTGCTCTGATGCCACATAACACAGCTTAAAAGCAAGCTTTGGAATGATTAAATCATTTCCAACTAACCTAGCTGCATCCCAGAACAAAGTTAAATAATATTTATAGGAATACAGAAATATTCAGCACTCAGCAGGGAAAAACTTACAAAGACTGGCATCCAATTAAAAATTACCATGAATGCAAAAAAGCAGGAAGATACGACTCACGTGAGGAGAAACATTAATAGATAGAAACAGACCCAGAAATGTCACAGATGATAGAATTCTTAGACAAGGACATTAACATTTCTATCATAACCACATTGCATGTGTTCAAGCAGCCAGAAGAAAGATTGAGCATGTTAAGTAGAGACATAAAGTATATATTTTAAAAAATGAACTTCTAGTAATGAATGTCTGAGGTAAAAAAATGCACTGCATGGGACTAATAGTTGAGATACTACAGAGGAAAAGATCAGTGAGTGAAACTGAAAGCATAAAAACTATCTAAAATGAAACACACAGAGAAAAGAGTTGGTGGGGGCAGGGTGGCAGGGGAAGCACACCTCATCAAAGAAAATATACAGACGGCAAAAAAGCTTGTAAAAAATGCTCTACATCATATGTCATCAGGGAAAGACAAATTAAACCAACAGTGGGATACCACTACACGCCTGTTAGAATGGCCAAAATTCAAAACACTGACAACAGAAAATGCTGATGAAGTGGAGCCACAGGAACTCTTATTCAATGCTGGTGAGAATGGAAAATGGTACAGCCACTTTGAAAGGCAGTTTGGAAGTTTCTTACGAGCTAAACTTACTCTCATCATACGATCCAGCAATCATGCTCCTTGGTATTTATCCAAAGGGGTTAAAAACTTATGTCACAGAAAATCCTACACCCGAATGTTTAGAACAGCTTTATTCATAATTGCCAAAACTTGGAAGCAACTAAGATGTCTTTGAGTAGGTGGGACAACTAGATGAATAGATAAGTAAACTGTGATACAGACAGAAAATGGAATATTATTCAGTGCTAAAAGGAAATGAACTATCAAGCCATGAAAAAAACATGGAGGAAACTTGAATGCATATTTCTAAGTTAAAGAAGCAAATATGAGAAAGCTACACACTGTTTGATTACAACTATATGGCATTTTGGAAAAGGCAAAACCACGCAGGCAGTGAAAGATCAGTGGTTACCTGGAGTTAGGGGAGAAGGAAGAATGAATGGGCAGAACAGAGAAGCTTTTTAGGGCAGTGAAACTGCTCTGTATGATACTCTAATGTTGGATACATGTTATACATTTGTCTAAACCCATAGAATGTACAATACCAGGACTGAACTCTAACGTAAACTATGGACTTTGTGTGATAATGATGCATCAATGTAGGTTCATCAATTATAATAAATATGTATTTAGGTAGACAGAGTATATGAAAACTCTATCTTCCACTCAATTTTGCTATACACCTAAAATTGCTTTAAAAAATAAAATTTACTTTTAAAAATATCAATTAGCTCTGAGGTAACCTTAAGCAGCTTAATATACATGTAATTGGAGTCTCCAAGGGAAAAGGAAAAGGGGAAAACAAGAAAATATTTGAATAAATAATGGCTTAAGTTTTCCAAATTTGATGAAAACTTCAAACCCACAAAATCAGGATACTCAATGAACGCCAAGCCCAAAGGAACTGAAAACTACACTAAGGCATGTTATAATAAAATTGTTTAAAACCAATGATAAAAAGATAATCTTAAAAGCCACCAGAGGGAAAAAAGACACATTCCATGCAGAGGAATGAAGAAAAATGACCTCAGAGTTTGTTTGGAAACAAGGCAAGCCAATGGAATAATATGTTTACTGAAAGAAAAACTGTCAAAGTAGAATTCTATACCCAGAAAAAAATGTTTCAAATAAAGGCAAAATAATAACTATCTTACACATAAAAATATCAGAGAATTCATCACCAGCAGACTTGTACTATAAGAGATGTTACAGGAAGTCCCCAGGCTAAAGGAAAATGATACCAGAAGGAAATCTGGATCTACACAAAGGAATGAAGAGTGTGAGAAATGATGAATATGAAGATAAGTGCAATTAAAAATATTTTACATCTCTTTAAAAATAATTGTTTTGGGCTTCCCTGGTGGCGCAGTGGTTGAGAGTCCGCCTGCCGATGCAGGGGACACGGGTTCGTGCTCCGGTCCAGGAAGATCCCACATGCCGCGGAGCGGCTGGGCCCGTGAGCCATGGCCGTTGAGCCTGCGCGTCCGGAGCCTGTGCTCCGCAATGGGAGAGGCCACAACAGTGAGAGGCCCGCATACCGCAAAAAAAAAAAAAAAAAGAAAAAGAAAAAAAAAAAATAATAATTGTTTAAAGCAAATACAACAGCAGTGTATTTGTGGGTTTATCACAGATGTTGCAGTAAAATGTATGAAAGTAATAGTCTGAAGAAGGACTATGGAAGTGAAGTGTTGTAGGTTTTATGTACCATACATGAAGTTGTGTGATACTACTTGACAGTAGACCGATAAGCCAAAGATGTAAACTGTAAATCCCAAACCAAGGACTAAGAACCTAATCAACAACAACAAGTACAAAAATCAGAGTTACAGCTTACAAACCAATTAAGGAGATAAAATGACACCATGAAAATATAAAGTAATGCAAAGGAGACAGACAAAGGGGCAAAGGCAATTCAGTGGAGAAAAGACAGTCTCTTCAGCAAATGGTACTGAGGCAATATGGATATTCATGTGTGAAAAAATGAATCTTGGTCCAGACTTCTTACCACTAACAAAAATTATCTCAAAAGGGATCATAGACAAAGGTAAAATCTAAAGCTGTAAAACTTCCAGAATAAAACACAGGAGAAAAATCTTTCTGACCTTGGGTAAGGCAAATATTTCTTAGATTGACACCAAAAATATTTCCTTACAAAACTGGACATTTTCAATAGTAATAACTTCTCTTCAAAAGACACTGTGAAGGGAATGAAGAGATAAACCACAGACTGAAAGAAAATCTTCACAAATCACTTATCTGATAAAGGACTTGTATCCAGAATAAATGAAGAACTCTAAAAATGTAATAATGAAAAAATGATCGACCATTTAAAAAATGGGCAAATGATTCAAAAGACATTTTTCAAAGTAAGTATACATATGGCAAATAAGCCCACGAAAAAACCACTTAGCATCATTAGTTATTGGGGAAAGGAAAATTAAAACCACAATGAATTAAATACCCATATACACCTATTAGAGTGGCTAAAATTAAAGAGACTGACCATACCACGTGTTGGCAAGGATGTGGAGTAACCGGAACTCTTACACACTGCTGGCGGGAATGTAAAATGGCACAATACTTCAGAAAACAGCTTGGCAGTTCTTAAAGAGTTAAACAGACACCTATCATAATTCCATCATTCCACTGGAAGAAAATGTCCATACAAAGACTTGTACACAAATGTTCATAGCAGCTTTATTTGTATAGCCTCAAACTGGAAACAACCTAGGTGTCCATCAATAGAAGAATGAATAACAAATTGTAATATCTCTATGCAATGGACTACTACTCAGCAATAAAAGGAACTATTGATATATAAAACAATATGGATGAATCTCAAATGCATTATGTTAAGTGAAAGAAGGCAGAAAAAATAGAGTAAATACTGTATTATTCCATTTATACAAAATTATTAAGAATTCAGACTAGTCTATAGTGAGAGAAGACAGGTCATTGATTGTCTGCGACTAGAGCTAGGAGGCAAGAGAGACTGTGAAAGATGATTACAAAGGGGCACAAGGAAACTTTTGGAAGGCAGATGTTTAGTATCTTGATTGTGATGATGTTTTCCCAGGTATATTCATATGTCCAAATTTACTACATTATCTATGCAGTTTATTCTATGTCATTTTTACCTCAGTAAAGCTGTAAAAATGAAAAATAACCCACAAGTTTAAAAATAATAGTAATAATAAACACGTTTTGCAGGCAGTTCAGTGCTCAGAGGGCCCCTTTCAAGAGAAATCCAGACCCGGGTATCCATAGGACATATCACACAAGGCACTTCTTGCTTCTCCCAAATTCTCCTAGCACTGGTTGTTCTAATCAGAGGGTCACCTGGCTAGACCTTCCACTATTGTGACACTTATTTTTGGAGAAGTCTGCATCCTGTTCAGAGTCTGAGTTTTGGGGCTGCCCTCAGCATCCTCATTCTGGCAGAGCTTCCCACTGTAGTTGACTTCTGTGTGTCATAGTCTGTGGTTTAGGCACATGGCCATTTTCTTGTTTTATTGGTGTGGGAGGTTTTTTTCCTCCTGCTTTCCATTATGTATCTGGGCTTTAAGGGACTGGAGTCAAGCAAAAGTTTCTTTACACACACATCTTTGAACGGAAGTCATTCAAATGCTTCTGGGCAGTTGGGAATGTCTATTACTTCCTGTCTTCCCAGAGTATAGCCCAGGGCTGGTGAGGAGTAAATATGTGCTGAATCCCTCATCTTCTCATATTTCCCTGTTAAATATTCCCCTACCTCTTTTATCTACGCTGGGGCTGTTCTCACACGTGCTACCATTATCTCTTCTTTGGTGACTGCACCAGCCTCCAAACTGGCCTCCTCTCATTTGGCCTTGCTCCCCTTGAGTTCTTTCTCCAATTTGCAGCAGAATGATCTTATTATATCACAGACCTGAGCATGCCACTCAAAGGAGGCCTTTATTCTTAGGATAAGGTCCAGAGCAGGCGTATAGGAGGCATTCAATAAATATTTGTTAAGTGAAAGACCATGGGGCATTAGGAGCTTCAGGCCCTAAGATGGAACCCTAAGGTCTTTGAGTTATCTTATCTCCTTTGGCAGTTTATTAAATCTTTCTTTGCTTCAGCTTTTCTGTACGTAAATACCTGCTTATGACTATAAAACAAATGCAAGATAGTGGATGAATGTATTAATTCATGTCTGCCAAGAGGCAGATGCCAAGGTAGGATTAGACATGCAAGGGATTTGTTGAGAACAGGAGCAAAGAAAGCTGGGAAGAGCCTCCCTACTGTATTGGAAGTCTGGCACTTATGGAAGGAGAGAGGGAAGGAGGAGTTGCAGACCAGCTGCAGTTCCAAGAAAGGTTTGGCCAGACCAATGGAAAGTCCTCTAACAAATTTGTACATAGGGAGTATCCTCCCTCTGGCTAGAAAGGGCTCTATTGGTATCCCCACCAACCTCACTCACTGGGCGGATGCAGCCTGCAGGAAGTATGGCCTCAACACCAAGGAGGTGGTGGATCTAGAGGGGCTATAGCTCCCTGAGCAGAAGATCCAACCGGTACATTTATAGCCGCCACAAGTCAGAAGCCCTTAAAGTTAGGAGACAAGGCATTAAGTAAACACAAGGAAAAAAAAAGTCATCTTTTGGTTGTTCAAGTACTATCTAGCTTGTCGGTTTCATATCATAAACTTATCAGCCTTGCTTTTTTTTTTAAACATCTTTATTGGAGTATAATTGCTTTTCAGTACTGTGTTAGTTCCTGCTTTATAACAAAGTGAATCAGCTATACTTATACGTATATCCCCATATCTCCTCCCTCTTGCGTCTCCCTCCCACCCTCCCGATCCCACCCCTCTAGGTGGTCACAAAGCACCGAGCTGATCTCTCTGTAGCCTTGCTTTTTAAGTTTCTTCTTCCTACTACATTCCTTTTGTTCTTTTCACTACTTATCAGCACCTTTATGCAGAGGTTGGCAGGAACAGAGAAGCAAGAAGAATTCAGGCCATTTTTTTTCTGCTATTGGGGACCAAATTGCTGGTCCAAAAATACCACCTTCTTCACCTTTTTTTTAAGTCTTCATTTTTAGGAAATGCTTCTCTTTTCTTATTTAAATGCAGCAAAGTATCTATACAATCATTTATATCTAAAGATGATGTTAAATTATATTTTGCTGGATAAAGTCCCAGACCTCCATTAACACAGATAAAAGTAGTGATACTATGTTATTATTATCTCCTATACTTCATCTGTTATTGGCATTTCCTTAAACTATTGATTTTCCTGTGGTTTTCAAATTCAAAATGAAAAGGATACTCCCCCAAAGCCAATATCACCAGTGTTTCTTCCATACCCAGAAGAGAACAAGTTCTTAAGAGTGCTTTTATTTCTTAAAGCACTTAGGATTCATTCAGGAAGTTACTTGAGCTGGGGCCAGACAGAAGAGTAGACCATCCAACTCCTGACATTTTCCAGGGCTGTGTCCAGAACTTGGTGACCCAATTCTTCTCAGTTGGCCTATATTCAGCTGAAAAAGTCATCAGACTTAAAAGGCATTTTGTTTTTTAAAAACCAAAAACCACTCTTATAAAGAAAATGAAGCATTAAATAAAATATGCCACTATAATCTTGTATAATCTTAAAAGCTGGCAGGACTGCTCTATAAAAACAAGCCTGAAAGCCAAGGCAAATAGGCCTACGAAGCAGTCAAACCTGGGGGGATGTTGCCTAAGGAGACCCGCCATGTGGTAAGAGCCAAACCAAACTCTTGATTTGGATTTCTTACTTAAGCACATAAAACTGTGAGGAGAAAGGTATGATCACTGAAGGATGGAATTAGGGTGTGACAGAATGACTTCTTTTCCATACCTTCTTTAATGGTGGGCAGTACTTTTATTTATTTTTTAATTTTTTTATTTTTTTGCATTACGCGGGCCTCTCACTGTTGTGGCCTCTCCCATTGCGGAGCACAGGCTCTGGACGTGCAGGCTCAGCGGCCATGGCTCACGGGCCCAGCTGCTCCGCGGCATGTGGGATCTTCCCAGACCGGGGCACGAACCCGTGTCCCCTGCATCGGCAGGCGGACTCTCAAACACCGCGCCACCAGGGAAGCCCCATGGGCAGTACTTTTAAAGTTAGATATGAAACTGAATATAGTAGTTGAAGAGAGGATATTTTCATGTAGATGTGCATAGGTTTTCCAGGTTCCTCTTTTACTTGGAAGGCATATATTAAGCTTATTATGTACCCAATCTAGTCCTGGAGGCTATGGATGAGAGATGATACACAATTTTTTTTTCTTTTTTTTGTGTGATACGCGGGCCTCTCACTATTGCAGCCTCTCCCGTTGAGGAGCACAGGCTCCGGACGTGCAGGCTCAGCGGCCATGGCTCACGGGCCCAGCCGCTCCACGGCATGTGGGATCTTCCCGGACCGGGGCACGAACCCGTGTCCCCTGCATCGGCAGGCGGACTCTCAACCACTGCGCCACCAGGGAAGCCCATGATACACAATTTTTAAATTTAATTTTTGCATTCTTATGAGGTCTATATTATTATCTCCATTTTACATATAAGCAAACTAAGTCTCAGATAGGTGAGAAAAGTTGCCTAAAACCATATAATAGTCAGAGTTGGATTCAAGACTCAAACCCAATGTGTCTACTTCAAAACCCCAGCTCCTTCTGATGTACTGTACCATAATACCTAAAAAGAAATAGAGAGAGGCAGGTCTTAATTTTCCAGTATTCACAGTTTGCTTCAGGAGAGAAATGAGTTTGTGAAATAACTACAGAATAGTTTTATATATTTTTTTAAGATTTTTTTTTTAATGTGGACCATTTTTAAAGTCTTTATTGAATTTGTTACAATATTGCTTCTGTTTTATGTTTTTTTTGGTTTTGTGGCCACGAGGCATGTGGGATCTTAGCTCACCCACCAGGGATCAAACCCGCACCCCCTGCATTGGAAGGTGAAGTCTTAACCACTGGACAGCCAGGGAAGTCCCCAGAATAGTTTTATATTTATATAAAGTATAAATATATTTGAGTATGAGACTATAGTCTGAGGACTACAAAAAGGAAACACTACGTTGCTTCTCAGTTGGTAAACAGATTTCCCCTGTACCCCCTCTTCAGCTGCAGACCTCCCTCATCCTGGCCTTCATACCCCCAAAAAACCTGGAAGCCCTCAGATGTGTATGCCCCTTACATTCTGTCACCACTCCCTGCCCTAATTTTGTCAGCTGTCACCCTACTGGTCCACCTCAGCCAAGCTGTCAGTATCTACCATCCATGTCTTCTCCCCATCAGGCCCTGCACTCCTGGGCCCACGCCTGCCCCCTCCTCAGGATCCCTGCTCCTTTGTAACTGCATCTGTAATCTTCACTGAGTTCCTTCTCCTCAGGCCCTGAAGATATTGAAATCTCTTCAAATTTACAAAAGCCCTCCATCAAACCACCTCCTAATGAAACAGGAGGGAAGGGGGCAGGGCACAACCTTTGAAAGAATGATATAGCCATAGGACATGACAAAAACTGTTCAGAGCTAACTAGATCCAAGATAGTGGAAGATTTGACTTCCAGTGGAACTTGAACCTCATTATACACTCATTGTAACACATCAGCATGCTAAGTGACACACCCACAGGTGCCATGACAGTTCCAAGGCCAGCCATAAAAGGTCAACACGTGGCAGTGGCCCAATTCCTGGAAATCCCCACCCCTTCTCCAGAATAGTTGGAACACTCCTCCTACTCATTAGCCTATGAAATTACCCACCCCTATAAAAACTGACAACCAGACCCTGGTGCCTCTCGCCTTCTGAGATGGCCCATACTTTGTCCGTGGAGTGTGTTTCTCTCTAAATAAACCCACTTCTTACCTATCACTTTGTCTCTCACTGAATTCTTTCTGTGAGGAGACATCAAGAACCTGAGCTTCATTAAGTCCTGAGACCAGGTGTGTGATCTCAATTAAAAGACCATGAGTTCAAGTCCCAATCTGAGTTGCATGGTTTCACTAATGCTAGCACTTTTGCATTCTTCATCCTCTCTAGGTCAAGCTTCTTGAGATTAGATTACTTTATTTCCCATGTATTCCTTCATTTATCTTATTCAAATTTCTATCCCCTGTTTCTAGCCAAGGCCACTTCATAATTACCAAATTTTAGTATCTTCAGAGTTGTCCATTTTCAGTCCTTTTCTACTAACCTACTCCTCCTCTTCCCTTTTTTGTCATAATCTATTTCACTCTTTTCTCTGGCTGCTTTCCCTCAGTCATTTCCTTCAGCGTCATAGGTACTATGATGCCCCCAGACTTTTGTCTTCACCTCTCTTGTTCTCGGTATAATCACACTTTCCCCTAACAAGCTCATCTTCTTTCGGAGCTGGAATCCTCACTGATATTCCATATTCATTCAGTCCAGACCACTTTCCTGAACTCCAGCTTCTTTATACAGCCCCCCATTCGGTGTCCCACAGTCTCTTCAAACTCAATGTGTCTAAAAGTAGAATTCCTTACCTTATATTCCAAACCTCTGACCACCTTCCCTATTGCTCATCTTCATCAACGTGACACCTCTGTGGACCAGTTTGCCTAAGTAAAACCTGAAAACTATCCAAGACACCTCTCTCTGTCCTTCTCTCTCTCTTTCCCTGCTCTCAATCCCCTCCTAAGTATGACTCATAATGACCACATCCTCACACATAGTCTATTTCAGGTCCTTTTGTTTCACGAGATCTTGATCTACTGAACAATCCCGACTTGTGTCCAAACTCTTCCTCCCCCAATCCATCCCTTATGTTGCTTCTGAATTACCATTACAAAACCTATACTTTTGGAGTCCTTATCACCCATAGACATCGTTCCCAATGCCTTAGTATAGTATACAAATTCCTCTATTATCTAGACCAGTCTTATCTTTCTAACCCCATCATTTTACACTCTTCCCTATAACTGAGTTACAGCATTTCCCCAGACTCATGCTTTCCTCTGCCCCTTTCCTTTGTACATGTTGTCCCTTCTCTCTGGAATTCTCCTCTCCCTTTTATTTTACCAGTGAGATTATTCATTAGGAGCGATCTTAAATATTATTCTCTATACAACGCCCACCACTCAGATTCTTTTCACGAGGCCCACTACACCTTTCTCTGCGCAACCATCATTCCTTACGTACACCTCTATTGGTATATTTGTTCCAAGGGGTCACAACCTTTTCATTATGGGGCTGTCTTCTGCTCTAGACTGTGATCTCATTCAGAGTAGAGAACTCAATTTCATTTTCATCCAGCTGGATTTTCAACAGCACACCTAAATGTAGTGAAAGTTCTTTCACTACTATCTTTAAGGTATTCTTAAATGTTAATTGCACTTACTTAAATCAGTTAATTCTGTATCAGAAGAAATTCTTCATTGAATAGCTTTCTGTTGGTTTCTGTGTGTATGTCTTATCTACCCTTCTAGATTATCAAATCTTGGAGTCTTTTACTTTTACCAGTTATCTTAGGGTGGATCAGGACTCTTGTAAAGCTAGATAGCCAGACCAAGATATTGGAAGTATTTTTTACTAGGCCTGTGATTTGTTACTGGGCTAGGAAATTCGTAGGTAAATCATGAAACCAAACACTTTTTATGATTATTAAAGGATTCTGAACCAAATAAGGAGAAAAAAAGTTTGATTTTGAGCTAATTAATTCACACTCCCATTTCTCATATATTAATCCATTGGCTTTGCACTCAGAGCTTTTGTTTGTCACTTTGAGTGTCTCATAACATAATATCTCTGTTATTACTATCTGGTAAATTCTCGTGTAAGTGTAGTCATTGATTTTTAATTCTTCTAACAAAACTTAATGAAAATTTATATATGTTTTATACTATTGCATTGATGCCTCCAGATAAGCAGTGACATCTTCTATAGGAAAGGGTCAGGAGCTGGTGTGTTGGGGTCAATCAGAGTCAGGGGACACCCCAAGTTCAATGTCCAAGTTGGAGCAGGACAATCAGCATAGGATCTAAAGGGAGGAACACAGGAAGTCTGAGAAAGCAGGACAAGAAGATCCATGTTCCAGGTTCATGGTCCAGAGACAAGGAGAGCATCTGGACACCTCCAGAGCAGTCTGGCTGTCTCTGTAGCATCATGCTCAGCTGCTGCTTCCCTACAGGCTCCCGGCAAAATCTGCCTTGAATCAAAGATTTAGTCCACTTTGCCTAGAGAAAATGCAGTTGTTCAAAAGATGGAACTTCTTAGGTCCTGAGGGTTTTTTGCAGTTCTGGAAAACTTACTTCAACTATTTATCCAGATGAAAATTCCTTGGATCATTGTTTTAGAATGAACTTTATTAACTAGGCTTGATCCAGGAAAATTCTCTGATCAGTTATGTTATTAAGAAACTTCATTTTCACTTGAGGCATTCCTTTCTTCCTTCATTTATTCATTTCTGGGACTTGATCCAAACCTTATATAAAACATACACAGAAAGAGAGAAAACAAGTGGCCTCTTTATATAAACTATTCAAGAAGGAAATGAAGCCACCCAAATGTGGCCTATGCCATCTGTGGTCTGTGATAAACAGCAAAACTACAGTTATGTTTTTTCTTTAAATGTTAACTATAAAATACAAAATCCTTTTTATCAGCACCAGATGTCAAGCATGCGTATTAAAATGACATGGTTTATTAAATAACATCACTTCAGACTCACTGAACTAGTAAAGACTATTTTTTTTTTTGCATTTAGGTTAAATGTCTGAAATTATGCATTACTTACTACTTCTATTCAAATATGGAATACTAATATACATATTCCAAAATTTAAATTTATAAGTAGAAAGATTTATACATCATGGGCTGAATCAAAATATTTTTCAATCCATAAAAGTAGATTTTCATTTGACTCATGTTTAAGATTTACTGAAATTTTCATATAGCACTGAAAATAAGCATTACTTTCTATATCTCAAGTCTAAAGGAAATCAGTGAAGGTCAAATAAAAAGAAAGAGTAGATTTAAAATTATGTTATGTATTCTCTCTAGTCTTTTTAACAGCTTTTTATTTGGCTTTCATAGTGTACTTATTTGTGAGGAAATCTGTTATCTTCTGTTTCTCCCCACACCCCCACTAACTAAGAGTTACTACAGGCTTTTCTCAGCCTGAGTCAGGGAAGCAATAGCTTTGACAATTAGGTAGGAACCACTATAAGGAATTTTTACAGAAATCAAAAGTTTTGGAAACTTCTCTACAAGACTATTCTTGGAATATTTTGAATTCAAATTTAAAGTCAGTAATGAGAATTTAGTATGGTAATTAAGGAACAGTAAACTTTCATCTTATTTCTTCATGAACTGATACTCTGGTTGAAACTTTTCTCTTAGCAGGGCTCCTTAAAATGACTCTGGAATTGGAGATTACAATGCTTTTAAATATTTCCTTTTCTCTTTCATTTTTATGTATAGTTTGTGCATAATCTTTTAAGTAGCTAACATGAGAGAGATTAGGAAAAGTTTCTTTTTGAGATATATATTCACCTACATCACAGTCAGTGAGTCTTAAATTATTTGGGCCAAAGTCAGTGTGTAATACTCACATCCCTTATATTTGTCCAAGGAAACCAGCTTTCCAGTGGTAATCTGGTGATTAACCTTATCTGCTCATTGCTTCTTAGACATTATTCTGTAGTGTTTAAGTCAGGGTCACCACTGAGTATAATTTGCTGAGTTTAAAACCAACAGGTGTATTCTGGACAAAGTAAAGAGCAAATAGTAAAATGGCTTACATGTTTTCCTAAGAGTTTATTTACTTTGGGATTTTATCTGCTGCTTTTAGTTTTAAAGGCTTACTACAAGGGCACTAGGAACAAATGGGCCCTTTGTGTTTCAGGAACAGCAGGTGTTGAAACAGCTTTTTGGTTTCACTTGGACAATAGTAGTCGATGTATTTATTGACTTGATTGATCATCACAAGCTCCAAGGGCCATCGCCTCCCAATAAAAAATTATCTGGATGTTCTTATGGTTATCTAGTATTGTTCTATTCATTTAGTCTGCATATTTGTCTATGATACATATCTGGGTAAATTTGTTCCAAAAAGCAATTGTGTACTAAATTCATGTTCATAAAACAAATTCCTAAAATGTTGTTATTCTTAGACTCTGTGAACATGGATTTATAATTACTGTGGCTTTAACAGTATTAAAAACTTAACACCTTCTGAGGATCTCGCCAGATGAGGCAAGTGACTCAAACATACTTCAAAGGAATTTACTAGGATTTATCCATGAGATAATTCGACCTTGTAGAGTTCCCGAATCTCCAGAGGGATAATTACCTGCCCTCAGCCATCTATACAACAGAGAGAAAGGGTCAAACACCCAGCATAGTGCTAGACATGAGTGTTTCTATATGTTGACTAAACACTCAACAAATAATAAAATATCCAGAGAAATAACCCATTGGTTGTCTAGAGACTTTTAATCTAATTGCCCTGGCATCAGTGAATGACATTATCCCACATTTTCTCCAAAGAGCACCCTTCCTTCTTTATGTTTCTAGAGCTGACTATAATCTCATGATGACTTTACGGAGTATAAATGATTATCTCCAGGTTAGTGGCAGTTCCCTTATTATGTACCCATAAGTCACATTTTGGATCTTAGAGCTATTCTATTTGGATTTCCAAACAGAGGGGTTTGAAGTATAAGATAGTGGGAGGTTACATATAACAAGGGGCAATAGACTATGTGCATCTAATTTTTGTGTGTTTTTAATTGTGGAAAAATACACATAACATAAAATGTATCATCTTAACCATTTTAAGTGTACAATCTAGTGGCATAAGTATATTGTTGTGCAACCGTCAGCACCTCCATCTCCAAAGCTCTTTTCATCTTGCAAAACTGTACCCATTAAACAACAGCTCCCCATTCCCTCTTCCTCTCAGCTCCTGTCATCTAGTGATTTTTAATGAAAATTATTATGCTAAAATATTGCTGTATATCCGTAAGGAAATATATGTTCACCGTCACATTTATGAATATTTTAGAACTGACATAGCATAGGAAAAATATATATATATTTAATCGTTGTCTCATCAGTTTTCCTGGGAAAGGAGTGTCCCTACACTTCTGTGTCTAATTTTTCATGTACTATTGAAATGGTTACATGCATTAGGGGTTCATTTTCAAATATCTCCAACATCTTTAAACTTTAGAAATATTTTTCAGTTTTTTTTTTCAAGAACACTAATTTTTGTTGCTTTAATTTCAGGCATTTAATTCCTACTTTTTTCTCATCGTGACAATGTTAATATTTTTAATATTACATATACATTTATCAAATTCAAACTCTGCACCTTTCAGTGCAACATTCTGTATTTAGAACTAAATGATACTTGGCCATACTTTTGTCAAATACTTTTATTTTATCTGGAAATCCCTATTTCACCTGGGTTGCACTGATTTATTTTGGAATCAAGTAATCTGACTTCAGTTCTTCTGTCAATGATTATTTATTATTACTGTCATTATTAATGTGCGATAGCTCTATTAGCACTCAATCTCAAGGAGTGATTGAGAAAGCCTACTTACTATGTTTTGTTTCCTTTTTAAGCCCTCAGGCTGACATTTCCCTGCAGCAATTGCTCTTAGCTCATAACTGAGAATTTTTAAGCAGTTGAGCTTGAAGAATCCCACTGGGTTATTTCTATGTTGAATGATTATTAAAACATTATTATGATATTTAAAAATGATTCTTGGGCTTCCCTGGTGGTGCAGTGGTTGAGAGTCCGCCTGCCAGTGCAGGGGACACGGGTTCCTGCCCCGCTCCGGGAAGATCCCACATGCCGCGGAGCGGCTAGGCCCATGAGCCATGGCCGCTGAGCCTGCGCGTCCAGAGCCTGTGCTCTGCAACGGGAGAGGCCACAACAGTGAGAGGCCCGCGTATGCAAAAAAAGAAAAAAAAAAAAAGATTCTTAATGTTTTATTATGTTCAGGTAACAAAACTTATCTTATTAAAACAAAAAACTTATTAAAACAAAAATTATTAAAAATTTTTAAACAAAAATTATTAAAACTTATTAAAACCAAAATTAGAAAGTAAATAAAATTTAAAATAAAATAAAAGTAAATAAAATTTCTGATTTTATTCTACTTGCTATTCCAAATCAAATAGTCATTAAATATATTTGCTTCCAAATCAAGTCAGACCCATTTAAATATGATACACTACTCCAGTCAGTTGAATTCTCTCTAGAGTAGGAAATAGTCACCTACTTGATATTATTTGAGAAATGTGGAGAGAGCTTTCTCCTCCTCCATGTCACAGTGTCTCAAGATTTACCATTAGAGATTCAGTACTTGGTGTTTGTTATCAGACGTTGCCTTTAAAATATGAATATCCTTGGGAAAAGTGAATCTTCTCATTGTTAGTCATCAATCCTTTTGTGAGCTTGCTTTTACCCAGTGTAAGTGTGAACAGAGACATAAAATTAGGTGAGAGAGAGAGAGAATAAAAATGGGGTGCAAGGAACTGTGGTATAGAGTAGGGGTCCCCAACCCCTGGGCCACGGACTGGTAGTGGTCCGCAGCCTGTTAGGACCTGGGCCACACAGCAGGTGGTGAGCGGTGGGCAAGCGAGGGAAGCTTCATCTGCCGCTCCCCATTGCTCGCATTACCGCCTGAACCATCACCCCCACCCCACCCCCCGGTCAGTGGAAGGATTGTCTTCCACGAAACTGGTCCCTGGTGCCAAAAAGGTTGGGGACCGCTGTTATAGAGGACAAAGCTCTAACTGCATCAGCGTTTTGTCTCTTTCATCCCTGACTCTCGTAGAGTATTATTTACATGATGCTTTGAAAAAGTTAATAAAATATAAGTCTCTGTTTTTGAGAATTTCCTTCAGAATAATCAACAAATATTTATTGTATGTCTCTTCTATGCCACACTTGTTGCTCAGCACATCACATGAATTACTGTACTTACTCCTCAAAGCAACCCTGTTTGCCTGATGAGGAAATGAGGCTCAGAGAAATTTGGTAACTTTCTGAAGGTCACGCAGCAAGCAACTGCCTTTCTGATTGCTAAACACAGATCTTAACCTCTAAACTCTATTTATTCTTAGGGTAATGGGGAACCATTGAACAGTTCCAAGAACAAAAGCAACATGATCAAATTGTGTTTTAGAAACATCACACTGGATGTGAATAGATTGGGGGGAAATAAGACTAGAGTCAGGCTAGAAGTTAGAAAACTATTGCAATTATCTAAGCATGACGTGAATGTTGCCCAGGATGTGGAAGTAGATATGAAAAGATAGATTCAAGCAAGATTTGAGAGTAGGCATAAACAGAATTTAACTGGAAGGACAGAAAAGTGTCAAAGATGATCCTTGGGTTTCCGATTTGAGCAACCAGGTAGATGGTTGTTTTCATCAGTTGGAGTTGCTATGACAAAAATACCATAGACTGAGTAGCTTAAACAACAAATATTTATTTCTCACAGTTCTGGAAGCTAGAAGTCCAAGATCAAGGCACTGGCAGATGTGGTGTCTGGTGAAAACTCATTTCCTGGTTTGCAAATGACCATTTTCCTCACTGAGTCCTCACATGGCAGAGAACTCTGAACTCTTCATCCTCTTATAAGGGCACCAGTCCCATCATGGGGACCCACCCCCACGACCTCATCCAAACCAAATTACCTCCCAAAGGCTCCACCTCCAAATACCATCACATTGGGGATTAGGCTTCAACACACAAATTTGGGGAGGGACGCACACATTCAGTCCACAGCAATGGTGATGCCTTTCACTAAGATGGGAACACAGAAAAAGTATCAGTTTGGGGCTGGGTGTATGTGTGAGGGGGCGGATAATGTTGAGCTCCGAACACATGGTGTTTGGGGTGTCTGTGAAATGTCCAAACGCAGATGTCCAATAAACAGTTTCCCCTATTGGCCTGAAGCTCAAGGAAAGAGATGTGGGCTGGAGATATAAATCTGGAGGTTATCAGGGTATGGATGGAAAGTAGATGAGATCACCCTGGAAAAAGTGCAAAGTAAAAAGAGAAGCCAGCCCTGCACCATGTCTGAAAAACGAAATAAAACAAAAGTAAATTAAATCAATATGCAAGAATGGCACAGGCAAGAAGGGAATCCACCAAGAAAATGAAAAGAAACAGTTAGAGAGGTAGAAGAGATAGCAGGGACCACATGGGAGAACAGGAGCCTAGAAGGATAAAGCTTTCGACGGGAGGAGTGCTCAGCTGCCTTGGCTGCTATAATGTTACTGAGAGGTAAAGTGAGGCAGGGGATGGTTTTAGCACTAAGGAGGTTGTTGGTGACACGAGGGCTGTGGAGTAGACGACAAAAACTAGACTTCAGTTTTCCTCTAGTTGCTAAATGGATGCATAGTATAGTGTAACTCTTTACATAAGTCTGAGAAAAATAAACTTCATGCATCTTCTTTGTCAATGAGTATTTTAATTACTTGTATTATTCCAAATGCTTCGTGCACGCTAAAATCATTCAATCCTAATACCCTAATTGGTATTTTACTTTCATTTCTGGAGGCCATTCGATTCTAATTTTACAATCTGATTTTTTTTTTCAAACTCAATGGTGATATTCTTGATGAAGACAGTGTAATTTTGAGATATTAAGAGAGTTTTTATTTTTTTATACAGGTGCTCTCTGACAAACAAAGCAAAGAGAGAGCAGGTAAGTCTCTTTGATGAAGTCTGTTTTACTATTTATCTATACAAGTTGTTTGAAGAGCCTTGCCTAGTCACTATAAATTTAAGCATGCCACAAGTCTTGCTGAATAATTGATAGTCACAGTATGATGTTAAATTAGAGTATATTCTACATCTTGAAAACTGGATCAGTTCACTCAGTTTTTCCCTGGTCCTCGTGCAGCCATATTGTAGGTTTAATTCCTGTTTTGTACAGTTGGTTCCATACGGATAGAAATTACTTTGCATAACTAGACCTGTTGTGATCATTTCGCTATCTATACAAATATGTTGTATAGATAGTGAAATCATTATGTTGTACACCTGAAACTACTATACTGTTATATGTGAACCATATCTCAAAAAAATTTTAATGAAATTAAAAAAAGAAATTCCTTTGCCTAACCAGACTTTATCTTGAAATATATACTATAAATGAAGTAGTAACAAAAGATTACACCTGTACCAAAACAACTGCTCAGGTGAGTCCTCTTAACAATAAAAAAGGGTAGCAATTTTTATTTGTATAGCTTCTAGATTTGGAAATGTTCTGCGTAAATCAAAATGTTTTACATTTTTTTTATTTAAATGTTTTACATCTTAATTTATTGAATTTCTTATTTCAATAACTACATAAAATAACAGCTAACAACCCCCTGAACCACCACTTCTTACCAACTGTTTAGCAGCTGTTGTTTTATTTGAACAGTTCTTTATTTGAACAGTTATTGTGGACATATTCTGAATCTTCTCATTTGTCCTTACTTCATATGGTCATTTAAATGTTTACACTTGAAAGGAAACCACTTCAAAAACTTTGTGTGACTCCACTATACACATTCTTTACATGTTGAAGATAATGTGTTTCTGGAAAAGTTCAATGAGAAAATTAAAACTCCTTTTCTCTGAGTTAATATCTTTAAAGGCTTTTTTGAAATAATCTTGTCAAATAATGCCACTAAAAAATAATACTCTAATGCTGCCCTTATCTTCAGTAACCATCATTGTTTTCATTTTCGAAGACCTCTTTTTCTTTAATCTGTTGGAGAAAACTTTTAGCCCCTTATTCAGATACCCAAGATCTCAGCTTCAGTTCAAATTAGCATCAGCATTGGGTCTCTGGGATATAGTCATCTGCTGTTCTTCTGTCTCCTGGGGAGATTTGTAAGGAGACTTTCACACTGGACCAACAAGTGTGCAGGGCCCACCAGCTGTACCAGAATCACCAGACCGAGTTTGCTTCTGCTGTTCTGTGAAATGCTTGTAGCATCAAGCATGCACAGTTTTGTCCATATCCATTTTTATATTTGAGACCTTAACAATACATAACCTTCAACCAACTGACACCTAAGTAGGAAATAAGCAAAGCCCACTTTTAAAATTTTACGAATGTGTCCCAGTTGTAAACTATGCCATAAGTAGAACCCTCTGTGTTTCACCTCTCTTGTTGAAATTCCAACCTGAGCTAGAGTTGATCTTGAATTTACGTCAGCAAAGACTGTGCTTCACTACAGAAATCACCAAATGAGGGATTTACACAAAAAAGTAGCATGTGAAGGTTTTAACTAGAATGTGATAGATTTATTTTCTTTTTATCATAAGCAAATCAAACTTGTTATAGTTAAAGGATAGTTTCCATCACATAAAAGCTACAGTCAAGAGAGTAAATAAGAAACAACTGCCGTTAACTCCTGGCCAGAACTGACAAGTACTTTTCTAACAAATCTCCAATGAGGAAGTCCGTCTTTGGTGACTCTGATCCGGTGTAAATGCACCAGATTGGATGTGGAGCTTATCTACAAGTATTCAGGTATCACGCAGTGGGGCTTCAGTCTACCAGAGGCTCAGTTTTTAGCTGCTTATGCACTCTGCCAGCTAGTGTTTCATCTTGACAGAAAAAAAAAAAAAAAAAAAAAAAGAATAGACAAGCAGGCCAGCAGAAACTAGAAAAGAGTCAAATCAGTTTTCACATAAATTTTATGGAAAGCTCTTTGGGGGTAGGAAATATTGGTGAGGAAAGTCTGAGGACAATTTTTCTTCACATGTAAATCAGAGGAGAATTTTTGAAGCCTAATTCAAATTTCCATGCAAATGTAAAATAGTCCATAAGTTTGGGTTTTTCAATAACAGCTGTCCTCTTTTTTTTTAATCTCATCTTTCAGATTAAATTATTTTTATGATTCAAATTTTTAATGGTCATTCCTTCCTGCTGTTTGTAAAATGTGAAGTCAGATCCCCTCATTTTTGGCTTCCCATCATTGCTTCTTGATTGGAGTGTCCAAGAGCTTCTCTCTGTATGTTTTACCAAAGATGTAATATAGAGGTCAGACAGAAGAGGCTATTCAACATAGAGAGACGTAAGATGTAACATGACGTAGAAAAAGGACATACTGTGACCCAGCCTCACTGTTTGCCCTTGTAAGGTGATTCCTAATGATTCTTGTGTGGCCTGATCCACATTTTCCTCTGGTCTCAGTCACTGGAGAGAGATAAATGGGGAACCCAAAGTAATAGTGATCTCAAGCAGAAAAGCTTAGGCACGAGGAGGTGGTCTAAAGGCCAGTCGATGTGGTTACCTTCACTAATAGTTTAAGAGAGGGTGTCACTAAATAACTACACTCTTTTTTAAGGGGTATAAACTGTCCAATAGGACCAAAATATTTCAGCCTAGTTGTGGAAGGAATATTTGCTATGGTAACAGTGGAGTAAATTCTGAGTTTATGCCTATCACACTGTGACCTTTGTGAGGCAAAAAGTCAAAATGGAAATAAATGATACATATTATGGTATGACTTCCTAATGGAATGAAAAATTAATTCATTTTTGAAAAATGAATATAAATGTTTAAAAACTAACCCATGTAGCTGTAGTTGACTTAATCTGTCCTTAAATTCAGTTTCTCATGGTACGTATTTTTCCTTTCTTCAATTTGTAAATAGGAGACCAAAGCCAAATTCCAATGTTGCTCACTATCAAGAATATTTGAATCTTGTACTGATAAACTGTTCTTCACATACAATATACATTTCGCTTCCAGAGTGTAAAAAAAAAATTTCTCTTCCATTTAGAAAATGATTTGAAAACCTAGGGAAAATAAGGTCACATCTGAAGAAATTGCTTATATTATTTTTTTCCCAGTAATTTCATTAGGGCAACATGGACAGCTCCTCCAAGCACAGTTTCAAAACAAGTTTCTTGACCATAACTATCCCTCCTTCCTGAAAGTACTGTAATTACTTTCTGCCCCCTCAGCTTCATTGTGTTATAGAGTTTTGTTAGGCCCATTATCAAGAATATGAAGGCTCTGTCACAAAAAGAATTTCCCAAGTGTTAGAGATGCAGGGCACACAGGGGGTCAAAAGTGCAGCCAAATCCAATGATTATGAACAGAAGCATATGCTATGGAATATACACATTCTTCCATTTCATTAGAATTTACTTGTAGTGATAAATGCCCAAGATCGAGAAATTCTCAGTGCCCCTCACCAACCCCAACTGGAAATTATGACTTCATTTTAACTCATAGAGTGTTGAACATCTACTATGTCCCTGGCACTGTGCAAGGTCTTAGCAACACAAAGATAAATGAGATAAAATTATTATCCCTCCTTCAAGAAAGTTATCCAACTTAAATCCCCTCTCTTCAGATTTCTTTAGTGAAAACAGAGCTTTTCAGTAAATGTGACTAGTGAAATTTACAATAATTTAATGTTTTAAAATTGTGATTTCCTATAGCTACATAAAGAGAAGCAATTACCATTCATGGCAATATGCCCACATGAAGCAAAAGGAAAGCATCAGCGTGTTCCAAGAGGAAACTTGGTTTTATTTTATATTAATTTGTATGAATCTCTATCGTTGAAATGCAAATGCAGCATAAAGCTTAAGAGCTATGTAAATCTAGTTCACATTCTTTAGCTCCATATTTGAGTTGTACCAGTTTATTCTGGATACTTACTTATAGCCCTTGTAAGCTTCCAATTTAAATACAGATGGAAAGGAGAGTGGCTTTTATCCACCATTCCTACCTCTTGTACCTGGCATGCAAAGTCTTCTCCAGGGCAGCGCTTCCCAAATATCTATCAAAAAGTCCCAAATAACAGGAAGTCAGGGAAATTGCCAACCAGCAAACATGAAATTTGTTTTACCGGAAGGATTCAGATGACTTTTGCATTGCTATTTCCTCCACTTTAAATGCTTGTCCCTGACTCTTAGCATGGTTGTCTCCTCATCATCCAGCTTAAATCTGCCTGCCTTTTAAAAAAATTTTATTTATTTATTTATTTATGGCTGTGTTGGGTCCTCGTTGCTGCGCGCAGGCTTTCTCTAGTTGCAGTGAGCGGGGGCTACTCTTTGTTGCGGTGCATGGGCTTCTCATTGTGGCGGCTTCACTTGTTGGAGCACGGGCTTGGTTGCTCCACTGCATGTGGGATCTTCCCAGCCCAGGGCCCGAACCTGTGTCCCCTGCATCAGCAGGTGGATTCTTAACCACTGTGCCACCAGGGAAGCCCCCTAAATCCACCTGCTTTTAAAACTCTTCTCTGCCCCCTCTATCTGAAGAGGTTGCCTCCTCCCTCCACTAATTTCTAGCTCTGCAACTTTTTGTTTCCTTCACAGCACTTGTCAGAATTTAATTTCTTCCTTCCTCCCTCCCTCCCTCCCTTCCTTTTTCCTTCCTTCCTCACTTCCTACCTACCTTCCTTCCTTTCCATTAGATTAGATTGCCCATGTCTTATTTATTGTTTTATCCCCTGTGCCCAGCAGACTGCTGCTACATAACAGGCGCTCAAAAACATTTGATGACTAGAAGAATTCCTGAATAACTGTTTTGTATTAATATAATTATGTGCCATCTAGAAAAAATATATATGCAGTAGGAAGACCACTGTGTTTATGCAGTGGCTTTGTGACATTCTTGGCACATTGCTGAGTATCCAGTTTAAAGAGGATAAGTCTGGGATATTAGAGGAAGATAGAGGATCAGTGTTTATTGAGTGCCTACTGTGTGCTAGATTATGATGATTCTTTATGAATACTCACTCATTCAATCGTCAAGAAACCCTGTAATGTAAGAGGTATTGTCCTCACTTTTTACATATAAAAAATAAGGGTCAGTAAGATTAAATTGCTCAATGAGTGTCTAAGTTGGAATTTAAACCTGGTTCTATTTGATTTTTAAGATCATGTACTTTTCACTAAACAAATACTTCTTGAGGAGTATAGTGGGATTGTGGGGTTGTGGGGGGCCTGGGAGTTGCTAGTTGCTACTACTTGTCCAACCACTGTATTTTATGTATTCATAAATTTATTGAGTTATTGCATAGGCATTATGATTCATTACGTAATGAACACAAAGAAGGAAAAGACAGTGTCTTCCCTCGAGGAGCTCACAGTTAGTGGGGAAGAGAACAAACAAACAATACATAAAGTGATCAAAATGTAGATATTTTCTATTATATTTATATACCTGCAATTTAGAGTGTAAATATGGCAAGGACACAGGCAGGATCCTTAAAATCAAGGAAAAATTACTTTTGCAAATATTTTAATGAAACTTCATTTAAATGTCCCCTCATAAATAGTAATCATTTATAAAAAATGAGTTCTGGAGACCAAAATTGAAGCAAAGAAAGAGGTTTGATGTTATGGTTGCTGTTGTTGCCTCTATAGTATCTTTGGAGGAAGCCAGACTTGAGCAAACCCTAAATGATAAAAGACAAATCAGTACCTGGTTTCTCCCCTCTGTGGTCTTTTGGGAAATGAGGCAGATTCTACTAGAGGGTGAGAGAACTTGAATAGATGAGATCATGACCAGAAAGCAGAAAAGCAGAAAGCAGATACAACACCTGGTAGCTAATTTGTTGGCAGCAGGGAAAGAGTATTATCTTGTTAAGAGAATCTTTCTTTGATATAATCAATAATTTCTTCAGTCAGAAACATTGAAGATTAATTCGTTCTGTTTTTCAGTACCATTTCTTGCAAATAATAGACCTTAGCCGAAAAACATCCTTTTCACCTTATGTCCTATTTGTTTCATGATCTGAAAGGAAAATATAATAATTTTCTATTCAATAACAACATGATTTTATCTTTTTATTTGTTATCTTAAAAAAATAGATCTCTCTACTTTTATGCATAGCATATTGGTTTCTTAAATAATATAAAGTTAATATTGAAAACAAAGTATTATTTCATTTTGAGGTTCTACGATATACCCACATCTTGTAAATAGATTTAAGATTAGTCCATGTTTATATTTATTATTCTTGAAATGCAATCTCCGTAAATAGTGCATTAAGGAAAATACCAGAGTTAAAAGACAGCCATAATTTTTGCTTTTGAAATTGCCTTTTATAAGTATGCTATATTTAAATATATAATCTTGAAACCATCATTCACACACCATTATTTTCACTGCAATTTTATTACAAATAAATATAGTCCCGTGGAAAATTTTCAGTCATATTGGCTGCAGCATTACTACAGATGAGTAACTTTGATGTATATTTACCTCTAGCCACTAATTCAGTCTTTGGAAATACTGGTAGGTCTAAACGTTTTTTTTGTAAGCTCCAGTTGTTTTGTGAGGCGGCCCCTTCCCCTAGGCAGCCCTGAAATTATCCAGTTGAAAATGTGGGACCTTTTATGAGACATTGTCTTAATCCAAAGGGCTGATCATATGCTTAAAAAAAAAGAATATTCTGCCCCATATAATTTTTTACAGCAATTAATCATTGAATACTATTCAGTTACATTCTGCTAATTTATATGTATGTCTTTTGTTAACATCCTCCTCTAAGAAAGGAAAAAGTTTCCAAAATCACATTAGAATATGGGCACCATCACCAACAGCTGGCAAGTAATTGGGGTTCCTCTCACTCTGCATCAGAAACTTCCAACCCAGAACCTTCTGACATGGCAACACGGGCACCCCTCTCCTCCTTTGCTGGCCAGCACTTTAATCTCCCCTGTTGTTCACTGAGCACCCTCTGCTCTCTCACTCCTCAGAGACACAAA
This sequence comes from Hyperoodon ampullatus, assembly GCF_949752795.1. Taxonomy (NCBI): domain Eukaryota; kingdom Metazoa; phylum Chordata; class Mammalia; order Artiodactyla; family Ziphiidae; genus Hyperoodon; species Hyperoodon ampullatus. The sequence continues at coordinate 68,680,507 of NC_136929.1, forward strand.
GACAAGATGTTCCCTGACTTCCCCACCTGGTAAATCCCTCTGCACTTTCAAGAGGCAGACCAGAGGCTAATCCCTCTGTTGAACCTTCCCTTAATCCCCCAAGCAGAGTAAACCAGGCACCCGACACATTATGATCCTCCCTGTCATGGCTCCTATAACATTCTATAACTTCGATTGCAAGGTCCTTGAAAGCAGACCACAATTTATTATTTTTTGTATCCTCGGTACATGCACATACTGGGTTCTTGATAAATTTTTGTTGAATGAATGAACGAATGAAATAATTTGCATTTTACATTTGTAACAACCTGTGAGGTAAGCAATACAGTAAATCCCCTACATACGAACGAGTTCCATTATGAGAATGCATTCGTAAGTCCAATTTGTTTGTAAGTCCAACAAAGTTAGCCTGGGTACCCAACTAACACAATCAACTATATACCGCTGCTTTTATGCTTGCTTCCAGACATCCTGGGCTTGAAATAAAGATACTGTACTACTGTACTCTATACAGTACCATACAGTAAAGTACACAAAAGCGCACATGACAATGTACAACAGACACGTGAGCTAACTTACATGATTGCACATGCGAACACACATCTTTGAAAGTTCGCAACTTGAAGGTTCGTATGTAGGGAACTTACTGTGTAGTTATTATCTTGATTTTACAGAAACTGAGGTTAATAGGCATTAAGTGACTTGTTAAAATGTATGCATCTGTTCTACTGACTGAGACAAAACTAACATTGAAACTTTAGTCAAATAATTTTTCTAGCACACTAGGTATTGAGTGTTATTTGTTGTTTTGCTTTTGTCCTTCAATTTTTTCCCCACGACTTGATTTTAACGTTGGTTATTTGAAAATGCATATGCTCCATAACAGTACTAATAGAAATATAATGCAAGCCCCAAATGCGAGGCAAATATGTCATTTAAAATCTATTAGCCTCATTAAAAAGGTAAAAAGAAACAAATGAAATTAATTTTAACAATATTTCATTTAACCCATATCTCTAAAATATCATTTCAACATAAAATAAAAACTATAAATATTAATAAGATGTTTCACTTTTTTGTAGTAAGTATTTAAGATCTTGGGAGTATTTCACACTTCACATCACATCTCGGTTCAGACTAGTCACATTTTGATAGCACAAATTATAACATCTTTTTATAAGTCACTCTGTGATTTGCTGTTTGATACAGTCTTGTGGGGAGCAACATTAGTGAATCAATTTAAGTGGTGACAAAGGGGATATCATCATGGCATAGCTAGGGAAGATCAGTAAGCCACCGGTGTGAGTTATAGTGTCTTTTCCTCCATCGTTTTGATTTGAAATACTTGTAGGGATTATTGATTTCCTTAGTGGGTTTATTGAAAGCATTCCTACTTCCCTCTGCAATCCAAAATATTATTTTTATCTTTTACATTTCTTAATGCAAAACTAAAGAACACTGTTCTTTTTAGAGACAGAACATGTGGGCATTAGAGACAGGCTGAAGACTGAGTGTAGGCTCCTGTTACTAGCCTCATCATCAAAGGCAAGTTACTGAAGTAACAGAAGTTACTGAAATAAGCTTCATTTTACTAATCTGCAAACATACATTACAACATACCTATTTGGCATAATTATGGGGGTTATATGAGATAACAGATGGAAAGTTCTGAGTATGATGCCTGCATGTGGTCAATATACAGTGGCTATTACTTGCTTACTTACTAGCTCTATGCAAAGTTCTCATAATCACCTCCAACTACAACTTATATTTACTGAGTAGCCAAGTGATGCATGGTAAAGCATTTTAATGGTGGATACGAAGCCATAAACCAAGAATAGAAGGAGAGGTCAAGATGTTCTAACTTTTAAGATATCAAAGCTCATTTTTTTAAAATAAATTTATCTATCTATTTATTTATTTATTTATGGCTATGTTGGGTCTTCGTTGCCGTGCGCGGGCTTTCTCTAGTTGCAGTGAGTGGGGCAACTCTTTGTTGTGGTGCGCGGGCTTCTCATTGTGGTGGCTTCTCTTGTTGTGGAGCACGGGCTCTAGGCGCTGCAGGCTTCAGTAGTTGTGGTACGCGGGCTTCAGTAGTTGTGTCTCACGAGCTCTAGGGCACAGGCTCAGTAGTTGTGGCGCACCGGCTTAGTTGCTCCACGGCATGTGGGATCTTCCTGGCCCAGGGCTCAAACATGTGTCCCCTGCCTTGGCAGGTGGATTCTTAACCACTTCGCCACCAGGGAAGCCCAAAGCTCATCCTTTATATGTTATCTTGGATAAGTCACATTCTGCTTCCTTAGATATAAAAGGTAAAAAAAATGTTTTGCTTCAATAATAGAAGTACTACTGCCACTTAATATAACAATTATTTCATAATAAGTTTTATAACAAATAAGTACACTCTACCACTCTGAATAGAAATTTATGGATAGGGCTTCCCTGGTGGCGCAGTGGTTGAGCGTCCGCCTGCCGATGCAGGGGATACGGGTTCGTGCCCCGGTCCGGGAGGATCCCACATGCCGCGGAGCGGCTGGGCCCGTGAGCCATGGCCGCTGAGCCTGTGCGTCCGGAGCCTGTGCTCCACAACGGGAGAGGCCACAACAGTGAGAGGCCCACGTACCACAAAAAAAAAAAAAAAAAAAAAAGAAATTTATGGATAAAAGATACACATAATTTTGAAAAGCAACATAATAAATGATGTATAATAATTAAGTAAAAAGGAAAGTAATTTACAATTAAATGATTGTGTATTTAATATATAATGAAATAAAAGGAAAGTAATTTACAATTAAATGATTGTGTATTTAATGTATAATGTTCAGCTTGATTATATTAGAAGATATAATGAAGTAGTCTGATGCTTATAATGAGTAGTTTTGGATTTAAGAGAGGTAAGAATATGAGAAGCCACTTGGTAGAAGTGTTACAGGAAAATGAAGGAGTACAGGTAAGGATAGAATTAGAATAAAACCAGGGTCGAGATGAGTAATAACAGACAGACCTATGTGTATGATACAAGGCAAAAGAAAATAACCTTAATTAAAGTAAAGATTAGACGCTAAGACAAATTGTCAACTCTTATACAGAGAAAATGAGAAAGTTTGATTTCTTGCAAATGAGCTGAGCTTTGTTCATGTATGGTGTCACAATAATTAATTCCCTGTGTTATAACATGGGACAGAGAACAAAAAACCTATCTCCTTTCTTGAAATTCCACCTCATGGCAATGCATGCAGTCAGACTCGTATTTAAAAAGACACTAGAGATTATTTCTTTCCATGGGCAACAGAAAATGAGGATGGATTAGAAAAAACTTTACTACAAGGAGCTATAGAGAAATTGTATAATCAATGCATGGGAACAGTATTGAGAAACCTAGGTAATTAAAAAATAAATGCTGTAATCATAGATAGTCATATTTAACATTTTAAAATAAGTCTAAATTATACTAAATGTTAGCCTTCCCACAATTTACATGGTAGTTTCATTGCTGGAAAATTCAGTGTGTATTAAAACCATGTAAAAACTACTTTCTGTTTGTCTCTAAAATGGAATTAAGTTCTAGTCACAGAGAAGCTCAGATAATAATTTATGTGGAAGGAGGTCTGGAAATCATGCAGAATGCAGGGCAATTCTTCCCTGGGCATGCCTGTCCCATGGCTTTCAGGATAGTCACTAAATTCTAGTAGAAGTTCCTAGTTATTGCAGTAAACAAAAATGCACTCCCTCATTTTTTTCCCCAAAAGCACCCTTCTAGGACGTTTAAGATCTCCACTGAGGCTTAGAGAGAAAGCACACCCTTGCATTTGAAACTTTCCACACACAGGCACTAATCTAGCAGCATGACTTGAGGTTGGGATACCTAAAATGGGACTGAGTGTGCATCTGCAACTTGTTTCTTCAGGTGCCTGGTGCCAACCGTGGCATGCCAGTTCTAACAGCCCCTAAGCACTTCAGATGCTTGCTGGACACTTTGCTTGTTGATGGCCTTGAAAGAATCTCTTTCCAAGTAGGAGACATAGGCAAAACTTCACGCTGCTAGTCAAAAACAAAACACCACTGAATAAATGAGTATACAATACAAATCTGTTATTCCATTTGAATAATTACATATATGGTGGTTTTCCTTTTCACTGAGCTCTTGTACAAAGTGAGACTACAATTTTTGTTCATCTTTTGAGAATTTCAATGAGTTTTAAAACTTCTATTACCTATTCTTAGCTCCAAAAAAACTCCCATCAAAATCCATCTGTCATTTGATAACAATCAGCAGCTCAAATTAACAAACTCTCAGCCTTGGATAGGAGTTTAATTCATCTATAAAAGTCATCTTTCAGTTGTGGAAGCAAACCAATTTCTCTTCTGGAAAAATTCACTAAAGGCAAGCTTCTCAGACTGTGCCTATTTTGAGTAACATTGTAAGGTTTCTGAAAGGCACACTTGAGTTATATAATAACATACAAAATGAATTTAGCCTGTTACATGTAAACTACATCCACATCCCTACTGCTTATGGCCTTTTTTTCATAGGCAATTCCTATTCCCTATAGGCATGTTCCTGATCACCCATAGGATGACATGCAGAAACCTTGTCTGGCTGTCAGAGTTCCTAAACAGTCTGACTGCCACCTACCCCCACCCCTCTCCCATGCTGTCAGACAGACTCCAGCTCGATCCCTCTTGCGGCTGTGTCTGTATTTGCCTCCTCACAGACATCACTCAGGCCAGACACAGGAGCTTCTGGGCCGGCCATTGAACCCCTACTTGGTCATGTAATCACTTCACTTTGAGTCAACTGTTTCGTAAGTACAAAGTAGGGGGCATTAAATAAAGTTAATGTATGTAGAATGCTTAGTACACAGTAGCTCCTCCAGAATTGTGAGGTCCTCTCTCCTCCCTTTTAAGGTCTTCATCTCTAAATCTATAAAAACCCTGTCTTTGAGACCAGCCCAAATTCCACCTCTGTGAAAATTTCCCTTGAGACCTCAGCTGGAAGTACTCACTCATTTACAAATGAAGAAACTAGATACAGAAAAATTAAGTAACTATTGATAGCTCAGGGCTTCATTACTGGTAAGTGGTAAAGATAGATTCCAACCTAGGTAATCTGGTTCTAGAGTGTGTGTTTTTATTTTTATTTTTTAACAGGACATAAATTTTTTAAAAAACAACTTTATTGAGATATAATTTACATGCCATACATTTCACCCATTTAAGTGTACAACTCAAAAAAAAAAAAGTGTACAGCTCAATGGTTTTTACCCTGTATACAGAGTTGTGCAACCATCACCACAATCAATTTAAGAACATTCTCATTACTCCAGAAAGAAACCCCCCACCCATTAGCCGTCACTTCCCATTTCCCCATTAATCCTACCCTGTAGTCCTTGGCCACTGTTAATCAACTTTCTATCTCTATAGATTTGCCTGTTCTGGACATTGCATATAAATGGACTCATACAACATGTGGTCTTCTGTGCCTCATTACTCTCTTCCCATAATGCTTTCAAGGTTCTTCCACATTTTGGCATGTATCAGTACTTCATTTTTCTTTATTGCTGAGTAATATTCCATTTTATGCATAAACTTTATTTAGTTTATCAGTTTATGGACATTTGGACTCTTCCCACTTGTTAGCTATTATGATTATATGAATATTATTATAAATATTCATCTACACATTTTTATGTGAGCATATGTTTTATTATTCTTGGGTACATACTTAGAATTGCTGGGTCATATGGTAACTCTGTGTTAAACTTTTTGAGGAACTGCCAAACTGTTTTCCAAAGTGACTGTACTAGTTTAAATTCCTAGGAACAATGTGTGAGGGTTCCAGTTTCTCCACATCCTCACCAATACTTATTATTATCTGACTTTTATTATAGCCATCCTAGTGGGTATGAAATAGTATCTCACTGTAGTTTTGATTTGCATTTCCCTAATGACTAATGATGTTGAACATCTTTTCACATGCCTATTGGCCATTTGCATATCTTCCTTGAAGAAATGTCTGTTAAATCTTTTAAAATTATTTGTAAGCCCATTTTTAATTGGGTTATTTCTCTTTTCAAAGTGTTGAGTAGTAGGAGTTTTTAAATATATTCTTGTATACAAGCCCTTACCAGATATATGGTTTGCAAATATTTTCTCCTATTCTGTGAGGTGTCTTTTCACTTTCTTGATGATGTTCTTTGAAGTACAAATTTTTTAAACTTTGATGAATTCCAATTCATTTTTTCTTTTGTTGCTTATGTTTGTTATGTTGCTTATGTCTAAGAAATCTTTGCCTAACCTAACCCAAGTTCATGAAAATTTATTCGTGTGTTTTCTTCTAAAAGTCTTGTGGTGTTAGCACTTACATTTAGGCCTGTGATCACTTGGAATTAATTTTTTGTGTGTGGTCCAATGAAGGAGTCTGACTCCAAGCTTTCGCATATGGCTATCCAGTTGTTCCAGCATCACTTGTTGAAAAAACTATTCTTTCCGCCACTGAATTGACACCCTTGTTGAAAAAGAGCCTGTGTACTTAATTTCAGTACTGTGCTACATCTGTCATTTCTACTCTCTGTCCATCAGATCCCTTCATCCTCACAGACTACATTTTCTTCCTCAATCATACCATACTCTTCCACACATCCATACTTCCCTACATTCTTCCTGTCTGTCCTGAATGCAACTCCCCATTTTGTCTGCTGTCCTGAAGACCAGCTCAAATGGAATCTATTTTGTCTAGTTTTTGTGGCTTTACCTGCAGCACATTATTTAGTTTTTCAAAATGTTTTACTTTTCATACTGGATCATTATCTAGTTATTGACAATTCCTGTACTGTTAAAAAAACTATCATTCTCTTTCTCCAAGCACTTAGCACAGTGTCCAGCGTATTATAGACACTATAGATATAAATCTGTTGAAATGAATGAATGAAAACGGCCTTGGCTAGGAATTTTAGGGGCTATAAGAAACCCAGGAAGATCCTAAAGAAGTCAAGTATTCAATAAATATAAAAGGCGATAAAATGAAAACTGCAACCCACAGTGAAAACATCATTTTCTCATGCTTCTGATAAATTTCCTGCAGACTTATCATTGCTATATCACTGTTATAGCAGTGAAAGTTAGTGAAAATTTTACAGGTTGATGAAAGGTTTTGCGAGCTAATGCACTTTTTAAATGTATTTTACAGACTGCACTACTGAAAATATTTTAAAATTAATTGTGTTAATGTCTACCTCTCACTTAGTTTTTATAGCATATTTTTGAAAGATGAAGAATGTTTTAGTTGCCAATCTACAGCTACTTTCCATGCACATGCTTTTGGACCTTATTTTTAAAGAAGATTGATTTATAAAGGTGTTTATGGAGTCAACATTATACACAACCATCTGAAACCATGGTCTCCAGAATGCTGCAGCAAATAACAGTAAATTACAATAAAATGAGAGGAAGAGACTTTTCCAGGGCCAATTCTAACAAAAAAACAAAAGAAAACAAAAAAACCCTAAATAGAACGTTTTATTTCTTCTTGTAAAATTTTTCTTTGATTGATGTTTTTCAAATTAGGAAATAATATATGCTTGTGGAAACTGGTGAAGCAATATAAAGATCTATAAAGTAAAAGTTAATCGTCTCCTCTTTCATTCTTACTGCCACTGCTAAGCAATGAATTTTGATAGGTAAATTCTTATTCACAATATTCTCTTTTCTCTTTAAACATTCACATACCTATAAATATGTCTCAGGTATCTATTACTGTGTAACAAATTACCCCAGAAGAGGTGAGGTGGGATTATTACCAGCCATCTTTGCAGTCCACCACAACATTCATACCTAGAGGTTGGCTGCTTTGTTTGTTTGTGGTTTGGTCTAGATGAAAGGGAAGCATACTAACATATTACTATAAAAGTATTCTTCTTAATAGTATATTATAGACATACTCAATATCATAAAGATCTAATTCCAGCTACCTTCCTCTAGTTTCTTTACGCATATGACCCACACATACATGTATGATTTTAGTGAACTTTTCTCTCCTCTTGCTTTTTTATTGCATTTTAATAATCCCTTTCTCCCTGCCTCTGCCCATTGTACCTTGTGGGCCTCACCTACATAAGATAACCCATGCTGAGAACTGATGTGTTTCTTTCCAGACTTTTTTTACTTAATGGTTTGTGTCATTGTGGTTTGTGTTTAACAAAAAATGAGGTAAAACTATCTTTTTTGCACCTTTTTCCCCCTTATTCAAAAAGTTGTCCCTGAAATGCCAACCAAGTCAACGGATAGAGGTCTCCTCCTTTCCTCCCTCCCTCCCTCTTTTCCTTCTCCCTCCCTTCCTTCCTTCCTACCTTCTCTCTCTTTCCCTTTTTTTCCTTAAAAATTTTTAATTAAAGTTTTTATTTTGCTGCTTAGTGGGTGTAGAAGTCCAGATTTCTCACTTAGCCTTCATTGACACCTGGGGGGAGGTGAGGAGGGTTGGCTCCTTGTCACTGTGGAGTAGGATAGAAGTTCTGGCTCCCCACTGTGCCTCTACTGATACCTTCCAGGCTGGGAGGGTTAAGAGTGCTTTTTGTTACAGCTCCCATGTGCCCTCCTTTGACACCATAGGGGGTTGGTATCCTCCTTACCACTGAGCAATGGCGCAAGTCCCTACTTTCCTCTGGGCCTCTTCCAACACCACCCAGTGGAAAGAGAAAGAGGTACCTCATTACCTCCGGGTGATGATGAAAGTTTAAGCTCCCTTCTCTGCCTCCTCTAACACCACCCTTGGCAGGGGTGTTGAGTACCTTGTTAAAGCCTGGGGAGGGTCGAAGTCTAGGCTCCCTGCTTAACCTTTGCTGATTTGGGTGAGGGAAGGAGTCACAGTTTTGTTTTTTTCCTGTGGTGTTTGGCTGCAGTAGAGTTATTATTTTCTAAAGCTTCCTGTCTTGCTAGGCTGCCCCTTTCATGCTTCTTTGACTAGAGAGAGTAGGCTTTTGTTAGAGTTTTTCTGTCCGAACCCATAGCTGTTTCCAGGTTACCAGCTTCTCCAGCAAGCAATCTGGGAATAGGTAAGGTGAAAAGAAAACTCAGGGAACTCATCACCTTCAGGTCCTGAGGTCCCTAGCTGGTCTGCCTTCTTCCCTCTACCTTTCAGAGACCTCTTAGATTTATTTTGTGTATAATGTCCAGAGTTTATAGTGGCACTTAGCAAGAAGAATTGGGAAATGTATGTGTATGCCCTCTTCCAGGAAGCAGTTGTATTTATTTATTTATTACATTCTGCACACTATTCCTCATTGTGAATGTGCCATAAATTATCCAGCTATTTCCCTGCTGATGAGTAGTAACACTAAGAAAATACTGTAATATTTATATTGGTACCCATATCCTGACATGGTACACTTATTTCTAAGGTATAGATTCCAAGGAGTGGTATTTTGGGATCAAAGTTCATGTGTATTTTAAATTATAATAGCTATTGTCAGATTACTTTATCAGTTCACATTTCCACATTTCCAAATCTCTACCAGTGGTAGTTATTGTTGACCTTATTATATTGTCTAGAAGAATAAGGTAATATCTCACTTTTAAAATCTTGTTCTTAGTCCATATTTTCATGTATTTATTGACTATTTGTAATCAGCTTTCTGTTATTTGGCCCTTCATATCCATTACCCTTCTTTTCATTGGGTTATTAGTCTTTTTTACCCATCAGTTTATAAGAACTCTTTGAAGTTATAGACCCTTTATATGCTATCTGCCTTATCAGTCATTTTTCCAAAGGTATCAATTGTTTATTGACCTTGCTTGTGGTAACTTCTGCCATACAAATTTTTAATTTTTATATTATCAGAAATGTTTATAATTTCTTCTTTCAGTCCTATCATTATTATTATTATAATCAACGGCCTGGTATGTCTACTTTGCAAATTTTTTCTCTGAGTATCTATTCTTTATTATCTAGTAAACACTTGCTCTGAGGAGAGCTTGGTCTAATTCAGTTAAATCTATCATCTTCAGTCAGTATATTTTATTGAAAGTAAAATCTTTCTCTCTTACACGCAAATAAAACCTACAGTTCTCACAGTGTTTGGGGGGAAAATAGCTAGTTTTATCTCCCCTCCCCCAATATTTTTACAAATTTATTTTATATTCCTGTCTTATTTCATTTTCTGATAGCAGAAAGCCCTGACTGTATACTGATTTGACTGATACGGTTTAAATGTGTTTCACTTTTTAGAATAAATCTCCTGTTAAGTTTCAATAAATATTCTCCATCAAATTTTAATCTTTTTATTATTATTATTTTACTTAGCATTTTTTAAATTTTATTTATTTAATTTATTTTAGTTTTGACTGCGTTGGGTCTTTGTTGCTGCACGCGGGCTTTCTCTAGTTGGGGCGAGCGGGGGCTACTCTTCATTGTGGTGTGCGGGCTTCTCATTGCGGTGGTTCTCTTGTTGCGGAGCTCGGGCTCTAGGCATGCTGGCTTCAGTAGTTGTGGCATGCGGGCTCAGTAGTTGTGGCTTGTGGGCTCTAGAGCGCAGGCTCAGTAGTTGTGGCGCATGAGCTTAGTTGCTCCGTGGCATGTGGGATCTTCCCGGACCAGGGCTCGAACCTGTATCCCCTGCACTGGGAGGCAGATTCTTAACCTCTGCGCCACCAGGGAAACCCAGCTTAACATTTTTATTTAATAGTTGCATAGTCTTATTTTATCAAATGACCTTTTCATTTAATATGTTAATTTCTTTTTTAAATCTTTAAATTGTTGGTTTTATCTTTTTTTTTTTTTTTTTTTTTTTTTGCGGTACGTGGGCCTCTCACCGCTGTGGCCTCTCCCGCTGCGGAGCACAGGCTCCGGACGCCCAGGCCCGGCTGCTCCGTGGCATGTGGGATCCTCCCGGAACGGGACAAGAACCCGTGTCCCCTGCATCCGCAGGCAGACTCCCAACCACTGCGCCACCAGGGAAGCCCAGTATTTTATTTTTAACATCTTTATTGGAGTGTAATTGCTTTACAATGGTGTGTTAGTTTCTGCTTCATAACAAAGTGAATCAGTTATACATATACATATGCTCCCATATCTCTTCCCTCTTGCGTCTCCCTCCCTCCCACTCTCCCTATCCCATCCCTCTAGGTGGTCACAAACCACCGAGCTGATCTCCCCGTGCTATGCGGCTGCTTCCCACTAGCTATCTATTTTACGTTTGGTAGTGTATATATGTCCATGCCACTCTCTCACTATGTCACAGCTTACCCTTCCCCCTCCCCATATCCTCAAGTCCATTCTCTAGTAGGTCTGTGTCTTTATTCCCGTCTTGCCCCTAGGTTCTTCATGACTTTTTTTTTCTTAGATTCCATACATATGTGTTAGCGTACAGTATTTGTTTTTCTCTTTCTGACTTACTTCACTCTGTATGACAGACTCTAGGTCCATCCACCTCACTACAAATAACTCAATTTCGTTTCTTTTTATGGCTGAGTAATATTCCATTGTATATATGTGCCACATCTTCTTTATCCAATCATCTGTTGATATACACTTAGGTTGCTTCCATGTCCTGGCTATTGTAAATAGAGCTGCAATGAACATTTTGGTACATGACTCTTTTTGAATTACGGTTTTCTCAGGGTATATGCCCAGTAGTGGGATTGCTGAGTTGTATGGTAGTTCTATTTTTAGTTTTTTAAGGAACCTCCATACTGTTCTCCATAGTGGCTGTACCAATTCACATTCCTACCAGCAGTGCAAGAGTGTTCCCTTTTCTCCACACCCTCTCCAGCATTTATTGTTTCTAGATTTTTTGCTGATGGCCATTCTGACTGGTGTGAGATGATATCTCATTTTAGTTTTGGTTTGCATTTCTCTAATGATTAATGATGTTGAGCATTCTTTCATGTGTTTGTTGGCAGTCTGTACATCTTCTGTGGAGAAATGTCTATTAAGGTCTTCTGCCCATTTTTGGATTGGGTTGTTTGTTTTTTTGTTATTGAGCTGCATGAGCTGCTTATAAATTTTGGAAATTAAACCTTTGTCAGTTGCTTCATTTGCAAGTATTTTCTCCCATTCTGAGGGTTGTCTTTTGGTCTTGTTTATGGTTTCCTTTGCTGTGCAAAAGCTTTGAAGTTTCATTAGGTCCCATTTGGTTATTTTTGTTTTTATTTCCATTCCTCTAGGAGGTGGGTCAAAAAGGATCTTGCTGTGATTTATGTCATAGAGTGTTCTGCCTATGTTTTCCTCTCAGAGTTTGATAGTGTCTGGCCTTACATTTAGGTCTTTAATCCATTTTGAGTTTATTTTTGTTTATAGTGTTGGGGAGCGTTCTAATTTCATACTTTTACATGTACCTGTCCAGTTTTCCCAGCACCACTTATTGAAGAGGCTGTCTTTTCTCCACTGTACATTCCTGCCTCCTTTATCAAAGATAAGGTGACCATATGTGTGTGGGTTTATCTCTGGGCTTTCTATCCTGTTCCATTGATCTATATTTCTGTTTTTGTGCCAGTACCATACTGTCTTGATTACTGTAGCTTTGTAGTATAGTCTGAAGTCAGGGAGCCTGATTCCTCCAGCTCCGTTTTTCGTTCTCAAGATTGCTTTGGCTATTCGGGGTCTTTTGTGTTTCCATACAAATTGTGAAATTTTTTGTTCTAGTTCTGTGAAAATGCCAGTGGTAGTTTGATAGAGATTGCATTGAATCTGGAGATTGCTTTGGGTAGTAGAGTCATTTTCACAATGTTGATTCTTCCAATCCAAGAACATGGTATATCTCTCCATCTATTTGTATCCTCTTTAATTTCTTTCATCAGTGTCTTATAATTTTCTACATATAGGTCTTTTGTCTCCTTAGGTAGGTTTATTCCTAGATATTTTATTCTTTTTGTTGCAATGGTAAATGGGAGTGTTTTCTTAATTTCACTTTCTGATTTTTCATCATTAGTGTATAGGAATGCCAGAGATTTCTGTGCATTAATTTTGTATCCTGCTACTTTACCAAATTCATTGATTAGCTCTAGTAGTTTTCTGGTAGCATCTTTAGGATTCTCTATGTAGAGTATCATGTCATCTGCAAACAGTGACCCCTTACTTCTTCTTTTCCGATTTGGATTCCTTTTATTTCTTTTTCTTCTCTGATTGCTGTGGCTAAAACTTCCAAAACTGTGTTGAATAAGAGTGGTGAGAGTGGGCAACCTTGTCTTGTTCCTGATCTTAGTGGAAATGCTTTCAGTTTTTCACCATTGAGGACGATGTTGGCTGTGGGTTTGTCATATATGGCCTTTATTATGTTGAGGAAATTTCCCTCTATGCCTACTTTCTGGAGGGTTTTTATCATAAATGGGTGTTGAATTTTGTCGAAAGCTTTCTCTGCATCTATTGAGATGATCATATGGTTTTTCTCCTTCAGTTTGTTAATATAGTGTATCACATTGATTGATTTGCGTATATTGAAGAATCCTTGCATTCCTGGAATAAACCCCACTTGATCATGGTGTATGATCCTTTTAATGTGCTGTTGGATTCTGTTTGCTAGTATTTTGTTGAGGATTTTTGCATCTATGTTCATCAGTGATATTGGCCAGTAGTTTTCTTTCTTTGTGACATCTTTGTCTGGTTTTGGTATCAGGGTGATTGTGGCCTCGTAGGATGAGTTTGGGAGTGCAAAAATAATCCAAAAAAGCCTGTATACTCTTTGACAGATTTACCTGTATAACCATGATCCAGACTTACCAATTTTTAACATTTTAATATTTTTTAAACATTTTGTTCCATTTGCTTTATCATTTATACTCTCTCTAGTTAACTCATCCTTTGTTTTTGCCAAGCTAAGCAAATACATGTATACTTTCTTATTTCTTCTTTTTTTTTTGTAGAAAATTAGCATTGTGGTTTTGCTCTTTTGCATTTTTTTTCATGTCACCTAACAATATATCCTGGAGAGCACTCTTCGTACCAGTTTGGGATTTTTGTTTTGTTTTTAATAGCCACATAGCACTCCACTGTGTGTACGGACCACAGTTTAACCAACTTATCTCCTATGATTAGGCTATTAGGTACCTTCCAACGTTTTGCAAATACAAATAATGCTGAAAGGCGTAATATTACACATGTGTTTTCATATTGCCAGGGTATGTAAAGGTTAAATTTCTTGAAATGGAATTGCTTGGTAGAAAGGCTTTACTTATTTGCATTCACACCAACGATATATAAAAATGCTATTTCCCACAGCCTCACCAAGTGAATATATTCTCAAGCTTTTACTTTTGCCCGTCTGGTAGGTAAAATTGATCTCTCAGTGTACTTTAAATTTACATTTCTCTTATTATGAATGAAGATGAGCATGTTTTCATACGTATAATGGCTGTTTTGTGTTTTGTATGTCTTTACGAATTGTTGTTCATGTCCTTTGCCTATTTTTCTGTCAATTTTTGGTCTTTTTCTACTCTTGAGTTTTTAAAGTTTCCAATATATTAGGAATATTAGCACTTTATCTATAATACATATTAACAGGATTTTCTCCTGTTTTGTCATTTGTCTTTTCTCATGGAGTTTTTGCCACATAAAAGTTCGTTTCATTTGTGATGCTTTGCTTTGAGTTGAATCTATCAACGTTTTCTTATATTGCATCTGGACTTTGGCTCAAAAGTAGAAAGCTGGTCCCCACACCTAGGTTATAGTGTAATTCACTTATGTTTTCTTCTTGTTCTTATATGCTTTCCTTTTTTGTTTTAATGTAAAGTATTATTATTTTAATACATTGCTGAATATCTGCTACTTTTAAATTTTATATTTCTTGCACCAATGTTTATAGTTGAGATTAATTACAATTTTCTATACATTGTGCTGTCTTTAATATAAAGTTATCCTGGTTTTATAAAAATAAATTTGAGTTATTTCTCACTTTTTCCATGATCAAAAGTAGTTTGAATACCATTGGAATGATCTGGCTTTATAATTAATCAGAACTTGAGAGATATTTATTCACCTTCTCATTCTCTTTTATAGCAATTGGTCTGTTTAGCCTTTTCATTTTGGGTTGTTTGGAATTTTTAATTTTCTTAAGAAATTATCCATTTCCTGAACATTTTCAAATTTGTTGCTGTAGATCTGTGTATAGAGAGCTCTACATGGTAAAGAGGGACAAGATGCACCTTCTCTATTGACTGTCTAATTTTAAAGAGAGAATGTCAGGCTATTGGTTTTTTTAATATTAAATATTATGACTCCAATTTGTATTACAGTACTCCAGTGTTATTTCTATAAGATTCCACCTAATGGATAAAACTGGGGGTAAAATCACAAACTTGTTTTTGCTTCCCAAACTTGTAGGCTTTCTCTGTTCCTCTCTTAGAGATTCAAATATATGACTGAGAGAAAGCCTCAGGAAAATGATTAATTTCATTGATCATCATTATCATTATCATTATTATAATGATTATCATTATCATTATTGATCATCATTATCACATCATTATCATGTAATCACTTATATTCAGAGAATACTAGAGCTGGAGAAAAGATTATAGATAATTAGTCCAACCCTTTCACCCTATAAACAAGGAAGCTGAAACCTTGTCTGGGTGACTTGCTCAGAGTTACCATCACAAATGAGTGGTTAGTGGTAGAGTCAGGGCAAGAAGCTGGGTTCCCAGCCTCTTGTATCCTATTCTAGTGCTCTTGCTTAGTTTCCCCTCCCTGCTTTTAGGGGAACTACTCGCATGTTGGGCTTAATGCAGATTCCTGCAGACTTCTACTTTCAATCAAAGTGAGTCAGCGCACCCAAAAGAGGTGATCCTGCAGGAAAGTGAGTGCACACTTGGAAATTCAGAATTAAGCTTTGGGTGAAGTTATTTCTTCAGGATTCATTAGTAAAGCCCACTCACACAGTAGAAGGCCGCGAGATGTTAAAGATCTGTTGATCCTTGGCCTCCATTATTATCCTCACTGCACCCTCACCCATTGGAGATTTTTCCTAAAGCTCTTCAGAGTCCTCAGATGACCTCCAGGGAGACTCTGTAGTTACAGACAGCATGCAGGTTATTATCAATTGGCTGACAAAATTTTGCTGAGAATCAAATGATTGATGTATCCATCTGTTGCTCTGGTAAAACCTGAGGAGGGTCTGAAGTGAAGCTGGCTGTATAGGTGATGTCCTCAGCAACACAGGACCCATGGAAAGGCCTTAACTGTTTGTCAACTGCTTTGTAAGTCACCAAAACAATACAAAACCAAAATTGAACCAAGGAATTTCAAAGCACCAATGAGGCTAGCAGCTGCCTCCTGGTTTAAAGAATATAGAGAATAATCAAAATGATTCTTCATTTGACACTCATAAAGGATAGTGCTTCTTTATTTTTTAAAATTTTCTTTCCAAAGAAACCCATCACTTTCTATGCCTGCTGAAATAAAGAGCTCTCTTAGCTTGTTTCTGAGTTGGAGACTCTTCCCACTTACCCTGCATTTCTTCAGAACATCAGCCTGGTCATTGCCACTGGAGCAGCCTGCCAGGATGCCCGGGTCTTACAAGGATCAAGTGGAATGTCATAGCAGAAATGCATTTCAGGGGGAAGAGAGGTGCTGTCTCTGGGGAGAGAACAGTCAGCTGAAATCCCAGTTAAAAGCATGGAATCTGAAATGAATCAGTCCAGTTCTGATAAGTAAGAAAGGAAATGGGAAAGGTGTAACAGTGGGGATGGATCAGTCTTGGCCTGCTATCTGTCATCCTTATGCTTTCTATTTTGGAGAATGACAGGAGCTTACTGTTTGGGAATTGTCTAAATTTAAATTAAAAGCTGCAGTTTATTCATAGAAGTTATTTCTAATCAAATAAATGATATAATAAGTACTTCTATGTTCCAGTATTTTCAAGAATTCAAATATTTCGAGTCAGATGTTGCCATGAAATAGCTGAAGACATAGATATTGTATGATAGGAGTAGCAAGTTAAAGAGCTTCTTCTTTTTAAACACCTTGTCACACACTAAGAGTTTGGCAGGCAATTTCGACACTCAGAGCAGCTGGAGGTGGGGAGGCCTGGCTAGGAAGAAATGTCACATTTCTAGAAGTTGTAAAGAAAATGAACCATACTCTTTCTTTAGCATAACAGAATGTCCTGCTGATGTGGGAGTTGGGGCTGGGAGATGCCACCTCCTGCACGGTCCCGTGCCGTGCACAGACTGCAGAGGCTCTCTGCCAGTAGACTGAAGTGTTCTGTGTGGATCTAGAAGAAAAATGAGCTCAGGGCAGTTTGTGACTCCATTATGCCATACTGTTTGTGAGGATAGTTGAAAATAGAAAGTTGAAATTATTTTATTGAAAAGTTAGCACAGACAGAGGTTTATCCATCCCGCACAGAGGTCTCCTTTTGTAGAGCAAGGCTCTCCTCCTGTACAAGGGGGCAGGAGGTCGAGCATTCTGGGTGATGCTGCAGATGTTGAAGCCCATGACGAGTCATTCTCTGTTACCAGAAATGACTGAGTTTTGGGGTAGGAGATAAAGCCTGATGGCTGCATAAGTTTACATCCTTGGTCTTTTTGTTGGACATGCATTTAGCATTCTAATTCCGATTCTCTTGGGATGTTTCTGAGATCAGGCAAGATGTCCTTATTCCACGTCATTAGCCTCTTTGCTCACAACTAGCCTTTTGAAGAAGAGGGTGTATAGTACCTGCTCTTCTCCATATGCTCCTTGCTTCTACTTCCACTTATATGACTGTTAACATCGTCCATGACACCAATAAAATGGAGGTGATAGATTATCTTAGAAGATTTTCAAGAAATCACCTGACAACTACCTAACCTAGTCATATATCACAAGCATATTCCTACAATGGAAAGGCACACACAGCTGTTGATTTTTATTAAGCTTGCATTAAGCACTTAGCAGAAGACAGCAATAAATTAGTAATCACCTCAGTGTTTTCCAGGTTCAACTGAAGTGGCACATTAGGGGAATTCCAAGGCACTATATCAAATATATGCTACATGGTGAAGGACACAGCAGGGAAGAGAGGAGAAAGTAGGCTGAAAGAGAATAATGGGAACAATTAAACTGTAAGGAGAATCTGCTGGAAAAAACATGCCTCCAAAGGTTGATATTTGTGTATAGCATAAAATGAAGTTGAAATTGCAGAGTGTCTTCCTTTCTTGGTAAGGTCTTTGCACTTCCAGTTAAGATTGGTAAATATAAATGACGAAATCTTATTCCCAGAAGGATGTTAGTATATCCCGACCTGCCAGGTTCTGAAACAAATTTGACTCTTGTTTAGTCAGGCGGGTACTATGCTAACTTTCACTGCCCATTACCAAGCCCTGAACATAATACCCGAGTGGAGAGAAATGTAACTTCATGTGCCAGGGCTTTTCTCTGCCAGCAGAAAGGAAAGGCAGTTGAGAAAAATTTGCCTATTCCGTCTTCTGCCCCATGGAATCTATAATTCACAGCACAATTTGTCACCCAGCAAGAACATGAAGATGAATAATGGAGAGGAGAAAATTTGCAACCTCTTCCCTCTTGTTTTGTAATTTAAGGGTCACTTTCTTTATTCCTTCACTCACAGAATTGTGGTTAAGAGCCATGCTGTTTGAATTTGTATTGTGGCTCCGTCATACACCAGCTGGGTGACTTCGGATAAGTTACTTGATTCCTCTATGCCCTTAGTTTCCTTATCTGTAAAATATAGACAGTTATAGCACCCACCCCCTAGGATGAGTATAAGGATGAAATGAGTTAACATTTGCAAAGTGTGTAGAGCAATGCCTGGCACTTAGTAAGAAATATATAAATAATACCAAAAAATAAATAAATAAAATGTTTTTGAGGGCCTCTTATATGCCAGACACAGATCTAGGTACAGTAGTGAATAAAACAAAGTCCTGACCTCATAGAAGTTTCTTTCTAGTGGGAAAAGTAGGTGATAAAAACAAGGCGACGTATGAGTTATGGTGATGGCTATTATGGAAATATCATGCAAATGAGAGACAGGGAGTATAGGGCTGGTTGTTGTTGGCAGAGGATAGTCAGGGAAAGTCTTTTGTATAAGGTGACATTTGAGCAGAGATTTGAGGGGATGAAGAGAGCTATCCAGAAATTTGAGGAGAGGAAACATTCCAAACAGAGGGAACAACACTGGCAAAGGCCTGGAAGTAAGAGTAAACTTGGCCTATTAGATGAAGAGCAAAAACAGCCAGAGAGTGAGTGAAGTAGGGCATGAGGAGAGAGAGAAAATAGGCTGGATCACATAAGCCATGGTCAGATCATCTAGCTCCAGGAAATAGGCTTAATTCCTAAGTTTAAAGAGAGCATAATAATCAGCTTCATTCCAAGGGTATATATTGTCATCCCTTTGTTTCACTAGATTTTAGTTACTTTAAAATAAAGGAGTAGGTGGAAGTAACCCAAGTGTCCATCAACAGGTGGATAGACAGACAAAATGTGGTGTATACATTCAGCCTTAAAAACAAAGGAAATTGTGACACATGCTACAACATGGATAAACCTTGACGACATTATGTTAAGTGAATTAAGCCAGACACAAAAAGACAAATACTGAATGATTCCACTCATATGAGGTAGTCATATTCATAGAAATGAATAGTCAAATAGATAGAATTTGAGTAGTTAAATTCACAGAAACAGAAAGTAGAATGGTCGTTTCCAGGGGCTGTGGGGCGAGGGAAAAGGGGAGTTGTTTGATGGATACAGAGTTTTGCAAGATGAAAAATTTCTGAAGATTGGCTGCACAGTACTGAACTGTACACTTAGAAATGGCTAAGAATGTAAATTTTATCTTATATATGATTTACCAAAATTAAAAGTTTTTAAATAAAAATAAAAAATGATAATGCAGTAACGCAGATTCACCTGTATGCAATGCATACAGATTCTCTGCTCTCTGAGTGTGTACCTAGTGGGGGACAACAGAAAGTCACATCCAGTGACAATTGTTGAGCTTGTACTTCTTTTCACTTTAGGATTAGTAAATGTAAATTAATGGGTTACAATACATTATAAAAATTACTCTCAAACCCAGATTCTGTGAGACTAGGGTAAGATTAAGGGCCATTTCCATTATTGTCGTTTTGATGATTTCTGAGCAATAGATTTTCTCCTGTGACTTCGCTCTGCAAGAACTGCCACCTGCCGTCACGCAGCTGAGGCGATGTGCCAGGCTCCAGGCCCAAGCTTTCCTAAGCAGCAACTGGCTGCAACTTGAGCCCTTATGGAGAAAGTAACAAGGCTCACTTAAACTCAGAGATAAGGATGCTAAAGACCCTCCAGGGGGTGTATGTTGTCTATATGCTTTTAACAATACCTGCCAGGACAAAAAGGCATAATTTCCATGTGAAATGACTTTTAAATCGTATTTTTCACAAGTATGATTAAGCTGTTTCTACCCATTATTGCTCAGAAGAACACTCTCACAACAGGAAGAAAGGACAAAATAAAAACAAAGCAAAAAATGCAGAAGCCCAGGCTGTACTGTGCACGCAGTTCCATTTCTGTTGGGGTTCTGTCCTCAAGGTGCTTGAACCCTTTTCCTCCCTGACATGAGTTGCATTTAGCTACTGGCTACAGGACAGAGCTCTCGGGTTCCCATGATGGTGGGGGGTAGGGGGGTGGTAAAGACAGTGAATGTGTCCTATACAGGAAAGGAGCACAGTAACAGGCCTCCCCAGTGTACTTGAAGGAGGCCTGCATGATGGAGAACACCCTACATCTGAGTTAGAAAATGCAGATTCAAAGATTGCATGCTTTTAGCCTCTGTAACCAGAGATGAGAAATTATTTCATATGTGTGTGGTTGGAGAATGGTTTAACTTGGCTAAAACTTCAGTGGGAACCCATATTCTGAGCTGCTGTTTCAAAGAAAGAGCTAGTATGACATCGGCTTCACTCAGTGGAGCTGCCATGATTTCCTTCAAGTGATTTATATACACAGTTGATCCTCATTATTCACAGATTCAACATTTGTGAATTCACTTACTCTCTACAATTTATTTGTAACCCCAAAGGCAATACCCTGGGGGGATTTTTAGATTATTCATGGACATGCACAGAGCAGGGGTACGTGTCCCCAGCTGAGGCTGAACAAGGCCATGTTTTACTTCCTGTTTCAGCTTGTACTATAAATAACGGTCCTTTTCATAATCTATTTAATGCCACATTTTTCATGTTTTTGTTTTAGTTGCTGATTTTGCTGCTTAAAATGTCCCCCAAGGGTAGTGCTGAAGAGCTGTCTTGTGTTCCTAAGTGTAAAAAGGTTGTGATGTGTCTTACAGAGAAAATAGGTGTGTTAGATAAGGACATTCAGGCATGAGTTATAGTGTCGTTGGCCATGAGTTCAAGTTAATTAATCAACAATATAGGGTAAATATAATCTTTAAACAGAAAAACACACCAAAAAAAGATTATATGTTGATTGGTTGACAAACATGTTGTGACCAGAGGCTCCCGGGAACCTAACCCTTAGGAGCAGTGACTCAGTATGCACTGATTCAGTGTTAAGACTTACTTTATAGGACATAACCACAAGGAGTAATGAGAGCTAACTATATTCTGAAAACTCTTCCTGAGAAAGATTTATGCTGCTTAATTAGAAAAGCAAGTATAATATCTAAAACAATAGCATTTTAAGCAAAATACTTTTCTTAGACTATGTCAATGTATATTTCTTAGACTATGACCATATATATATATATATATGTACATATACATATATAATATCATAGCCTCAGAAAGTCTTTGTTAGCCTTAAATAGTATTTTAAATCTGTTTATATATGTATTGGTAAACAAAGCAATATAGAGTTGTAGTTAAGAGTATGGATTTTGTCATTAGATAGATTTGGGTTCTCCCTCTTACCAGCTCTGTGATCTTTAAGCCACATCCTAGATGGAAAAGTTATCTAACCTGCCTGAAGCTCAGTTTTCTCATCTGTATAAAAGATGATAATAGTAGTTCCCATCTTATAGGACTTTTATGAGCCTTAAACAAGATGTACAAAAATTAATATGAACAGTTCCCTGCATATAGCAGTGCTCAATATGTGTTAGCTATTATTATTTTCTGAGTCCAATAACATGTAAGATTTAGAAGAAAATTTATCTCTGAACTGTTCCATACAGAATTTGTGATTGGGATATTTGAGGTAATAGAGGAAGCACAATCACCGTGAGATAGAAATTAGAAGTTCTTTTGAATCTTCTTCTGTTGTTTATCAACCTAGCTGAGGTAGGCTGTGCCCACATCTTTGTGTTTATCATTCGTTCAACAAATATTTGTCATGCACACAAAACTACGGGACAGGAAAGCTGTCACATTACTTAACAATACTTATATTAATTTTCTAAATCCACTGAGTTAGACTCAGGTCATTCTGTCAGCAAATGCATTCCAGTGAGGACCCTATTTAGATAAGAGCCCTCTGCAATTCTCAAAGCAGAGATCATTTCTTCCCTGTCCTGTGCGCCTCTCTTGGAGTTCTCAAGATAGTATTCTGAGCAGTGTGAGCACAATGAACATTTGCTGGCTTCTCTGGGCAAGCCCTTCATATGTGTGAGCGCCCATGCGTGTGGAGTGTGGGAAGGATTAGTGAGAAGGTGAGGCCATCTTCTGCACACTCACAGTCCGCTCTCCTCCCCACAGAGCTGGAAGCCCTCCCGGCGACACGGATGGTCACCCAAAGCTGGAGGGAAATAAACTCAGCCAGGTGGTGGCTCTTAGCCTGCTTTCTGCCCCACCCAACCCAAAGATATGATAACCCACTGATCAGTAAGGGTGGCTCTAATGGACACTAATTCTTAAGGAGGTAGGATTGTGTGCAGTGTGTGTGTGTAAGTGTGCACCCGTGATGGGCGTTGTCAGAATTTCTTTGAGGCAAAAGTAGCTTGAAAAAGTCCCAGAAGTGATTTTTAAATTTTTAAAATTTATTTATTTATTTATGTTGCCGCACCGCTCAGCTTGCAGGATCTTAGTTCCCCAACCAGGGATCGAACCTAGCCCCGTAGTGAAAGCACTGAGTCCTAACCACTGGACCACCAGGGAACTCCCCCAGAAGTGATTCTGACATCCCCCTCCTCCCCTTAGCAGGGTACGACATTTCCTTCTCACATTTCTGTCTGGTGAGAGGGAAACACACACCTTGTCATTTCACAAAATGTTCAGTTCTAGCTCAGTGCCCACATTTGGTGTTTTCTTAGCCCTAGAGCTTACTTTATTGCTTAGAGTGACTTGTTCTTAGTCATGCCTTTAGGTGGCTTAAGGGACATATCTTAGATTCTCTTTCTGGATCACTACCTAGTCCAAGTCACCACCCATGCATTCCAAACATCAGAAATACTCATACCTGTATAAAAACATTGTACCATTTCTCCTTAAGGCTCTTGATTTCTTCCATTAGTCAGTCTCTCTCTGTCTCTCAAATGAATAACAGAAGAGCATTTAACTTTGATCTTCCTTGTTTGTGGGAAAACGCATCCTTTTTGGACCCTTGCCTTAAAAAAAAAAGACTTTAAAAGGAAATAATACAGTTGAGAAGAGAGTTTATGTCAGCAGAATTCCAGTTCCTTTTTTGTCCTCTTTGAATCTGCTATTTATCAAGATGCCTTTTGTAGTACTTTTGTATAGTTTCTTCATCTATATTCCAGGAGCAATTGAGACATTTTTTCCTCTATCCAGGAAAAGTGTATCTCATTATTATCTATTTCAGCTACGAAAACTCAGCAATTACCAGTCTCTTCTGCATACTACTGCTCATCAGTAACACTAGCTATTAAACTAAGATGAAAGTTTGCTTATGACTCAAGAGGTCTGAAGAGAAACATGTAATAGAACATTCCTATTAATCACACTTAGAATAACAGAAGAATCCAGGGTAGAAAAGTTTTAACCAGAATTTACATAGAAAATTGAACCACTGAGCTCTATTTCCTTATACATATAGCAAATGGAGATTAATGGGTGATTTGGTTCCCTTTATAAAATATTTTGTATGTTCATGAATTCTAAAAGTTAGAGTAGAAAATAGCAGTCTGTATCTTGTAGTTTGATACTCAACTGGACCGAAGCTTTATTGAGACACAGTGACTTTCGGCGAGGTGACCATTTTCGCCAGGACAGTGCACACACTTGAAATCATGCCTAGGTTCAGCCTCTTATTAATGACAAAATGTATCACAAAATATTTACTTCTGGCCTATTGCATTTCTTTTTTTAAAAAAATCCCATGAAATCTATGAGCTAATGAAAGATAGATCCTCTTAAGTATGTAGTATAAAAATTATTTTTGACATGAGCATGGATATCCATGATAAAAACGAATTTTCAGAACAGTTTATTCTCTTGCTTACTTGCCAGGCATTCCCTTGGCCTCTGAACAAATTATCCTTAAAACAATTAGTTTAGAAAACCCATAATTCCCACACAATCATTTCTAATCTAAACACAAACAAAATTTGCCATTATTACAAAAGAATTAAAGCTAAGTGGTTTTTTGTTCTTTGTGGTTTTTTTTTGAACTATCACAATACACAGTGAAGCTAACTACCAAATCCTTATTTCAGGGAATTCAGTTACATTGCTTTTAAAAGTTATTTCATTTAGTAGGTAGCTATTGTTGTTTTAAGAACTGAAATTTTTATGCTGTGCTCTCTACCCTAATATTTAGAAACAGCTTATTTCTAAAGCAAACTACAAAAGACCACTTGTTTCAAATATTATTTTCTACATTTTTCTGATGCCATTGCTGTCTTGGTGGTAGTGATTATAAACACCTTCTGTGTGCAAAATGTTGTAGGAGGAGATGTACAATTTGAGTATAAGGATACTATCCACCTTCTAGCTACATATAATTTACTATTCTTATAATTCTCTAATATTTATTCCATTTATGAAAACATAAACTTCTTTGTACTGTTAGGCCTATTATAGATTTTGATTGCATGACTAAAAGGTCTGTCATTTGGCTCTTCCAGTCCAATATTTTTATTCACAACTCGAAGAAGACATGTAACTACTCACCGATTTTTGGATGTCACAAAGGTAGAAAAATATAATAGATGTAAAAGATGATGAAATCATGATCCACAAATACCTTGATGTGTTGGAACAATGGGCCATAAATCAATATGATGAAATTTAATAGGGATAAGTGTAAGCACAGAGGAGCCATCAGTGGGCTATGTAAGATCATCACTTATTGGACCGTGTATTTGTTAAGGTTCTCCAAGAAACTGACATCAAGATGAAATTAAACTTGCAAGATTTTATTGAAGAAAATGCCCATGAGAAAAAATGGGGAGGGAGCTGGGAAAGCTTGGGAGAGCCATCCAACTATGATGCACATCTCCTAGTGAAGGAAAAAAGGAAGGAAGGTTGAGTGAAAGTATCCATGACTTCCATGAAGTGAAATGAAAATTCATCAAAACCATTATGGGGTCCTTTAGCCAAAGTTGGCTTTCTGGAAGAGTCCTGTGGCCCTCAGGAACGGGCTGCCTTAGCAAGACTGCTGCAATTAGTCATTGGCTAGGAACAGCCCATGGGAAGCATGGCCTTAGTGCAAGTGAAGCAATGCATTTAAGGTGTGACAGCTGGAGCCCAAGATCAGTCAAGCTCACTGTAGTTGGAAGTCTGCAAAGCACATTTTCAAGGCATTCTCAAGGCAAGTGCCCACATAATTTGGCTTTTCAAAGTTCCATCCATTTTTTGTTTAGAAAATATAAAATTTCTTTTTAGATAAGTAATTCAAAACCAAACAAATCTGAGATCCTAAAAATGTAATCCTGTTTTAGGATCTCTCTAGTTCCAGAACAGTTACTGCTCATGGAAAACATCTTTAAGAAAAAAAAGATTAAATTCTGTTCTTTGATGTGTGTGTGTGTGTGTGTGTGTGTGTGTACAGACACAAGTAATTATAGAATATAACTACTTTAAAAAAAATACATTCCTTGTAGTTCAGGCATCCCCAGCCATTATTCTTTTTTTGATACTTAAACTGTCAACTTTGGTCAATGGGGACCTTTTAGGATTGGTTCTGGGTCATTTTGACATACCATGTTAATCAATTTTTTTTTTAACTTGTGAATCTTTTCTTTTTAAATCAACATTACTGAAGTATTATTTACATATACTGAAAAGAACCCATTTTTAGTTTACAGCTTGATGAGCTTTGACAAATGTATCTCCCATGTAACCACCATCACAATTAAGAATAACCATCCAAAAAGTTGCCTGGTGCCACTTTGCCGGCATTGCCCCACTACAACTGCAGCCCTAGGCAATCAGTGATCTACTTTCTTCCACTGTAAATTCATTACACCTATTCTAGAATTTTATATAGGTAAAATCACATAGAATGTTCTCTTCTGGTTCTGGCTTTCTTACATAATGTTCTGGAGATCAATTGTGTTTTTTCATCTGTGAGTAGTTTGTTCCTTTCTATTTCTTGAGAAGTATTTCCTTCTATGCATCTACTACAACTTGTGTGTCCACTCACCTGCCAGTGGACTTCTGAGTTCCCAGTTTGGGCCCATTATGAATAAATCTGCTCTGAACACTCATTTAAATATCTTTGCAAAGATATATGTTTTCATTTCTCTTGGGTAAATACTAAGGAGTGAAACTGCTGAGTTATATGTTAAGTGTATAAGAAAACTACCAGAGCACTTTCTAGAGTACTTGTGCTCTTTTACACCCTCCCCACAACATATGAGCATTTCAATTGCTGCAAACCCTCACAAACACTTGTGTGCAGTGGTATCTCATTGTGATTTTAATTTGCAATTTCCTCATACTATTGATATTGAACATCTTTTATTGTGCTAAGTGATTATTTGCAAATCTTTTGTGAAGTGCTTGTTCAAATCTTTTGTCCATTTTTTTTTTCTTTTTGGCCGTACGCGGGCCTCTGACTGTTGTGGCCTCTCCCGTTGCGGAGCACAGGCTCCGGACGCGCAGGCTCAGTGGCCATGGCTCACGGGCCCAGCCGCTCCACGGCATGTGGGATCTTCCCAGACCGGGGCATGAACCCATGTCCCCTGCATCGGCAGGTGACTCTCAACCACTGCGCCACCAGAGAAGCCCCTTATGTCCATTGTAAATTGGATTCTTGTCTTTTTAATTATTGAGTTGAATAGTTCTTACATATTCTGGATATAAATCTTCAGAAATAGGTACTTTGAATATTTTTCCACTTGGTGGCTTGGTTTTTTTGTTTTTTTGTCTTTTTTTTTAAACAATGTGTTCAGAGAAGAGGAATTTAATTTTGATGATGAAATTCAGTTAAGCAACTTTCATACAATTCATGTTTTTGTGTTCTAAGAATCCTTTGCCTATTCTAAAAATCTTGATTTTATGTTGTTGTCTAAAAGTTTTATAGTTTTAACTGTTATATTATCCATTTTTGTGAATGTCATGAGGTAATGTCAAGGTTAATTTTTTCCCCTATGGATACCCAATTGTTCCAGCATGTTTATGAGCACTAATTGTTACAACAGGACAGACCTGAGGCTGATTGCAAGATTGGTAAGAAACATCTTTTCTCCTCCTCAAAGGAGAATTAGTCACAGAGCAGCTGCCTTTGAGTCTACTTTCTGGTACACAGCCTGTAACCACTACCCAGTTTCTCCTCAATAACGGGCAATAAAGGGGAGAATCATGTATTGCCCAATCAACCATATGATTTAGTCAACAACTTGCTGTTTGTTACTAATTCCCATAGTTTTCTCTCAAATCCCATTATTTGGCCCATGAGGTCCTCATCCTTCATCTTCCAGGAAATGACATCTCTATTAGCATTCCACCCTCATCACCAAAACTGTCCAAATCTATGAAGGGTCTGAGCTCTACCCTCCTTGCAAGCTAACAAGTTAGTCATTCATAGTTTCAAGGATGTCGACAGGAGACATGATTCCTAGGTCAGAGACAAAGAACTTTATTACTCATGGCAGGAGCAGAAGCCAGGGTGTCAGTATTTGCACTATCTTCCTGAGCCCCAATTCCCACAGAGCAATATCTGCACATGCAGTACAGTGTGGTAAAGGAGAGGAAGCCTGAGTTTGGGGAACCTGAATCTTTTATAATGGGAAGTAAATGTCTCTTTGCTCTTGAGGGAGACACTACCAATGTCTTCCAAGGCTGTTTGCTCTGCAAACATACGTGGATAAGTAGTTCATAATAAATGTAGTCAGTGCCTCTGGTCACAAGGTTATCCAGAAAGGTGAGAGGCAAATGGAACATTGTTACCCACTACTTATAGCTCCCTGGTTGTTCTTTCTTGGCCTCATGGAGTTTCTTCCTATGCATCCCAGGTTAGTATTCAGCAAGAGACTCAAAGAGACCCTATGCGGATTTCTATAGCTTTTTTCTGCATAGCTCCCTTCTCTCTGATCCTCTGATCTGTAGATTCCAGTCATGTCTGCTTCCCTGAATTCTTATCTCTGTCTTCTCCATTTAATATGACCCTTGTGGGCTTCCCTGGTGGCGCAGTGGTTGGGGGTCCGCCTGCCGATGCAGGGGACGCGGGTTTGTGCCCCGGTCCGGGAGGATCCCACATGCCGCGGAGCGGTTGGGCCCGTGGGCCATGGCCGCTGAGCCTGCGCGTCCGGAGCCTGTGCCCCACAACCCGAGAGGCCACAGCAGTGAGAGGGCCACGTATCGCAAAAAAAAAAAAAAACTGGAGATCGCCCTCTCTGCACCTCAATTCAGTAAGTGCTTCCAGGCAGAAAGCTGGGGTGATTGTAGAGCCCAGCTTATCTATTTCCCTTCTCTCACAGATCACAGTCCTACGCTATTTCCTTTATAATGCCTGAAACAATGATTTTGTAAGTTTTGTCCAATTTTCCTTGTTTACAATGAGATTACAAATCCCACACCAGTTCCCTCATCATGGTAGAAGCAGATGTCCCCTTTGTTTTGTTTATTTTTCAACAGTTTCTGGGACAGTCATCAAAAATAATTAGGCTTTAAGTTGCATATAGATAACGGTAGAATTAATTGCATACATAAACTGGGACAGAATAACAAAACATGTACACTTACTTTTCTGAAGCAGAGATGTAGTCTAAGGATGCCTTTCAGGGAGGCTAACAGGGTCAGGCTCTCTGCGCCGAGGCCAGTCAAGTGAATGTAGAGTCATGAGGGAGGCATTAGAAAGCCTCAGAGGCTGCTCTCTCCCCCTTGTTTGAAAAGGCAATTCATCTAAACCTTTGGGAAAATGTCAGGTTGACTTCTTTGATGCTCTAATGTACTTCATAGTAAATGGTTTAGGCCTGAATAGAAGTATCTCTTCCTTCCTTATGAAGTCAAGACCTCCAGTCTCAGAGTGATTACCAAGACTGGTGACTTCCTCCTTCTAGTTATGTGACTGGACCCATATCCAGGTCTAGACACAATGATTCACAACCCATAAAGCAAGGGTTCAGGCTGAGGTATTATCAGGGGAGAAGAGGTTTCCAGCATATCCTCACTTATTTTGACAACTCAGGACTGAATGAGCGGAACAGGAAAAATTGCGGGAAGAGTGTGTTACTCAGTTTACCAAATAGTTTCCCCAAATGAGCCAAACGCCAGCACAGTGAGAGTGCCCAGGCTCACTTCTCATCTTTTCTCATCTTTCATATTTTATCCATCTTCCCATTTTATTTCCAGCCTGATGATTGTCCATTATTTCAACTCTTTCATTTCATAATCTTATAAAACCAATTAAGAACATTATAAATATTATTAATACATTGACCAAGAATGGATTTCAGCTGCTTTTCAAATCTTTCTCATTTATTCAGTAGAAGAGTGAATTTTTCAGGCCATGCTAATGATCCATCTTACCAGTGCATATTTAACAAAGCATTAATTTGTCCTTTTAGTGTCATTATTATTTAATGTAAAAAAATTGTAGCTATATTTAAAACCATTCTTATTTTGAACCATGAGTTATTATAATTGGTGATTAGACACAATAACACTACTAAGGGAAAACCTAGAAGCTGTTTCTCAATCTCTAACCTAAGCATCCTCCTCACCTCTGCCACAATTACTTTCCTGAAAAATGAAGTTATGCCAATCATGTCATTCCACAGCTTGAAGACTTCTGATGGATCCCTGCAGCCTAATGGATAACATTAAAACATTTGAGGGAATACAAGGCCCATTACAATCTGAACCTAATTTTAACCTCAACACCATTTTCTGCTGTTGTCTCACTTTGAGATTCTACCATTCTGAAAGCACCTTACACCATAACTAGGTCAGAAGAGCTTTCAAGTTTCCATGTCTTTGCTTGGGCCATTTCATCTGTCCCAAAGACCTCTCTGAACAGCTCCGACCGCTCTGGCCAGGGTTGTTTGCCCACTCTTCTCACCTCTTTCTTACCTCTGCACAGGTGATGTACACCAGTAAACATGTCACTGGCAAGTCCTGTGCTTTACCAAGGGGCACAAAAGAGTCAGGCTAAGATATTTCTCCAAACTTGATGCCTCAGTCTTCTATCCTATTGATCAACAGTAAGTCCCACCTCTTTCCAAGAGTTTCCATACTAAATATACCTGAAAATCCTCTGATGTGATTACATATATAACTTGGAAGTCCCCTAGGCTCCACCAGACCGAGGCAGAGAGAGAGGATTCTTACTGACTTTACGTTCTTGAGCAGTGATGCTCAGTACAACTTTCTGCCATGGTGGAAATTCATCTGCGCCGTCCAATACCATAGCCACTAGCCACTAGCCACATACGGCTATTGCGTATTTGACATGTGGCTAGTGTGATGGAGGAAGTGAAATTTTTAAGTTGTATTTTAATTTAAATTTAATTTAAGCAGCTGCATTTAGCTAGTGGCTACCATTATGGAGAGTACAGTTCATAACCTGGAGACCATAACCCTCTCATAACCCTGGAGACCAACACATAGGACTATTATTCCAAGGATTAGGCTTTTAATAGTACCAAAAAAGAATTTTTTTAAAATGGATAACTGGTCATAAAAATTAAGGCACTTCTAAGGTTGTATGATTGCAAGAATTATTTTCTTTCTCTGTTCTTCAGGATTTAACTGTATACAATCCAGCCTACATAATTTTGCACTGGTTTTCATATTGCTTTTAAAATGTTCTACAGCTTTCCCTCTGTGTGCAAGTTCTGTCACTCTAGAATAAAAATCCCAACTTTCTATTTTGTAATTATTTCCTTACACCTTTTTGAGTGTGCTGCATATAGAAAACATGTATTAAATGCTATTGAGTTAGTGGTTGGGCTAGTCAATGAAATATTAGACAAGAAAGATCACCTTAATGGAAAATGTGAAAACACAGATATCATCACTACATAAATTCAGTTAGCATTCATAATGGTTATAGTCGAGAAGGCAATTCAGAATGGAAGTTAAAGCATAAATGTGGATGCCAAATATACCACAGTTAAGTTATTCAACCTGTCTAACCTTCAGTTTCCTTTCTGTAAAATGATGAGGTTAAGAATAGCATGCAACCCAATGAGATAATTCATGTAAAGCAGTGTCTGATACAGAATAAGTAACTGATATTGTTACTCTGATAATGATTTTCTTATCAGATATTATTTTATTAGTATTCTCATTGTGTAGATCTTTACAGTTGACAAATCACTTTCAGAACATAATCTCATTTGACTCTCTACCTAAGAGGCAGGTAAGATATTCAAGGCAGGTAGGTAGACCCACTTTATAAAAGAAAACTGAGGTTTAGAGAGTTTAAGAAACTTGGCCAAGCACCAAAAGGCAGAGCTGTCTACAGACTCCAAAGCCCATGTGCAGCTTACTATGCCATGTTGCTTTCCTTATTGGTAATCACCTTGCTGCCTTTTTAGAGATGCTAATTAATTCATTTCTTCATCTCCAAATGCTTAATCTAATCTGGGTTTTAGCAAATCTTCCTGCTTCTCAGGAATATCCTCTCCCTAGGGTTGCCTTTCTTTCCAGCCATATGCTGCTATTGTATTTTAAATTTGTTTCTCGTGTGTTAGACAAGCAAATGATTCATAATATGCAGTAGTGCCTTGTGTAAGCATTGGCAAATCAATTTTTTGAAAAACTCTTATCCATATCCAAGAGCAAACACTTAGGGTTTACCTCTGAAAAGCCAGGCCAGCATCTGAAACTGGAGCTCAACAAATGCATCTTTGTTTCAGCTGATCTCAACATCAGTTATAAAAGCTCTTAGGCATCTGCCAAGAGCCTTTGCCATTTTGTACCTTACAAGTAAGAGACAAAGGGCTTTGGAATAATTAAACAAAGCCTGATTTCTACATTTTTTTTGCTCAGGACTCTATCCTGTGTAATTCATGCAAGCAAAATTTAAATAGAAGTCAGTGGAAAGGTGGCCCATGTGAGACTTATTGGACTAGATTCCCAATCCGTATTCAAAAGAGTGTTCCTGCCAGTGCATATTAGGTGATAGTAAGACTTGATTTCTCTTCTTAATTAGGCAGAATATAATAATGTGGTTAAATAAATGCAAAACTCAGTTACCACATTCATTCCACCACATCAGACCAAACATGATGACAGGCTAAATGAGCATGGCACCCTTCACATCCAAAGGTAATATGAGTCCTTCACTCAGTATAATAATTTCCCATCCACACTTCCAGCCTGCTTGGCATGGGGTCACTGAGCATGAGCACTGAGCAAAGAATGCACATCGTTAAACATAACTGAGGTGGAGGAAAAACAACAGGGTGGAGAAACAAAGCATATTACAGGATGCTTAGGGGCCCTCTGTGCATTTTAATTTTCTGACTAATAAATGTGAATTAGACTATTGGTCTATAGGAATGTCTATATAATCATGAGCAACTCAGTTTTTCTGTCTTTTTTTCTCCTCCTGCAATACAAAGAATTGAGAAAAGAATTCCCACAACAGAATTGAGTTCATACTGTGTTTAGTGACATTATGCCAGAACTGACCCATCCTAAAAAACTGTCTAGTGGAACACTGTGCTAAGCCCCCTTAGAGCAATAACATTCTAAGATATTACATGGTGAAGATTTTTTAGAAGATAGTCATTTTATTGTTACTTGGGTTCTTTACAAAATATCATACTAGTATTGAGATTTTTCCTTAGTATCCTGCCAAAAGATCCTTCTCACATGGTGGGTAGAGGGTGCTCTGAAAGGCTGTAGGCAGTCCCACTGAGTGATTCCTACAGCCCAGTTCAGGATAGAGATGTTGGTGATGGGTGATCAGTAAATATTGACCCAAAGTTGACAACATAGGGTCTATGCTCCATGCTAATTCCCTGAGCTGTCCTGGGCATCTTTACCAAAACACTCCCTGTTCCATCATTTGTAAAGTCCAGCTAAGAGTCATTTATAACTTAATTCTGTCACATCCATAATAACCTTCCTAGATGTGTTGACTTTTTTTTTAATTGGAGTATAGTTGCTTTACAATGTTGTATCAATTTCTGCTGTACAATGAAGTGAATCAGCTATATGTATACATATATCCCCTCCTGCTTGAACTTCCCTCCCGCCCCCATCCCACCCATCTAGGTCATCACAGAGCACTGAGCTGAGCTCCCTGTGCTATATAGCAGGTTCCCACTAGCCATCTATTTTACTCATGGTAGTGTATATATGTCAGTCTTAATCTCCCAGTTCATCTCACCCTCCCCTTCCCCCCACCTGTGTCCACATGTCCATTCTCTACGTTGGCATCTCTATTCCTGCCCTGCAGATAGGTTCATCTGTACCATTTTTCTAGATTCCACATATATGCATTAATATATGATATTTGTTTTTCTCTTTCTGACTTACATCACTCTGTATGTGTTGAAGTTTTTATGAAATGTTTCCAAATTATATGTTAAAGAATATGGGGTGTGCTTAGCCTGTGTATCATTCCTGTATGTATTCTGCACACTTATCTTGCTAAAGAGGCACTGCTCTTGCAACACTGATTTACAATAATGTTCTGGCTTGTAAAACAAAACAAAACCTTGAGTCTGATTTTAAAATAAATTGCACAGATTTCAATCGGACAAGATTTTAGTAAATGCAGTGAATATTGCAAGACAAAACTGGTGACACCTGACCTGCTTCTTTTGAAGAGTTTATAGTTGTGGTTTTTGTTTTGCCAATTTTGAATGTTGTTTGCTCTGATTTTCCTTACTTAGGGCAAGCAATAACAATGCTAAAATTTATCTCAATTGTTTTCCACTTCTTAAGATAGTGTCATTTATTTTAACATAAAATGAAGTAGTGAATTTTCCTTGTAAATTTAAAAAATTATTAATGACATCTTCTAGTTATATACTTATCATAACCTAGACTCTGATATTTTCTCATCACTGAGAGGGGTTAAAATCTACTTTTCTATGACACATACACAAACACACACATGAACTAAAAAAGTAACCTGCTGACTGCTTAAAAGAATTCAGATGATACCATTTGAAATTGATATGTCCTGGAAAAGAAATTCAGAAGTAGGGACTAGTCTATGGAACCACACCTGGAAATATTCTACCTATACTCATTTAGAGGTAGAAGAGGGACATAGATTCCCAGTGATGCACTTAGAATTGTTTTCCTTCTGGCCCAGCATGCAAACTGAAAAGAACTCTCACATCTTGATGATAGATAGGATTTCCTAGCCACCAGCATAATTTTCACCAGAGCTAAAGCTGTATGGTTTAGTCTGGTTTATTCTCTAAAGTGGTCAGAACAGAAACTCCCTCTCTTCTTGGGCCAGAAATAACAACACCCTCCTCATACTTGAGCACAGCCTTCCTGGCACAAGCAAAGTGTGTGCCTTGAGTTATATTTTCAGTAATGCCGATAGATTTACATTGGTCCATCTTAACCTCTTGTTTCTGCTTTGTGACAAATGATATAAATTTATGAAGAGATTGGATCTGCAAACGCCATTTGTCATCGTAAAATAGAACAAGGCTCACACTGCAAAAAGGGATAAAACCGGCACCTTTGGAATCCTCAACTTGTTCTAACCAACTAAGTCAAGTGGACAGGGCGTTGGATAGCAAAACTCAAGTTCTTCTGAAACACAAGGTTGATGGTAAAACAAACCCTGCAGCAATTGATCCCTGTCACTCATTATGGAGCTAATGCTGGACAAAGCAACCATATAACCAAAGCCAGGGCATGCTGCTTTTTGGCTCTGATTTTGGAAACGAGTTTGAGCTCAGCAATTCTTTGAATTTTTATAAAATTATCAAACACAGGGATTGTGTCTTCTTTTTCTTTTGTATTTGTTAATAATAGTTTGTAAAGTGCTTTTCATAAAGTAAGCGCTTCAGACATGCTTTTAATTGGTTTTTCTGAGTGTTTTACCTTTTCTAGCTTCCAGCACCTTCCCTTCTATCTAGATTTCACAGGCTCCATTCATGGTATAAAATATCAGTTGCTGGAAGTGACCTCCGTACCCTTATTTTATCCTGTACAAAGGAAGGGTAGATCACTCTTGTTTCTGTTTCTTCAATTGATCTTTTAAAATAAGACTAGGAAATAAGTCAAATATTTAACAGTGTACCTGTTAAATGTTAAATGTTTAAACATCCTTTTGAATTATTTCCAGACTTCTGAAGATATTGAGGTCAAAATTACAGGACATTCTTGCTTCCTAACCATGAATGCCAGATTATTTTCCACTTGAAAAATAAAAATGAAGATAAAATGAAATTAATATAGAAAATGGATTTCACTTACAATTGACATGGTTATTAGACTATATGGCCATGTAACATAAATTTAGTGGAAATCAATTTTTAATTTTTATTTATAACTCACTAAGTAATTAAATGTCAACATATGATTTGAATATCAGAGAATGATTAATTTCTCAAGGGAATTAATGAAGTTCGTTGTTGTTTTCTGTAGTTTATGATGAGTAAAAGGTTTGCATACACATTTTATTATGGTATAATAAGAAAATAAAGAGCTACAGATGGTCGGTGATGAAGATGATGTGGTGAGAAGCAATCCGGGTCTGCCCTGGCTCAGCTTCCTCAGCCTCCCTCCACTGGAGTTCCTTCTACTATAGTTCTCTGTAAGAGGTGAGGGGGAAAAAGGACCCTTTTTCCTCTCAGAACTGTTTAATTGGTGGGGTCATTTCTCCTTATATACCAGTTGTATGCACCTCATGTAGCAGGAATCATTTTAGCAGAGTCTGAAGGACTGACACATGAACAAAAATGTAAAGAGTCAGCAAGGTACTGGGAGCTTGGGACACCAGCATCACCAGCAGCAAGACCAACACAATGCTAAGCAACTGCTGTAAGGCTATCAATATGAGGATTGATCTCTGAGGCTGTGGCAGATCTCAGCCTGCCAGTGTGAGTAACGTCAGTACAGTTGCCAGGCTGCAGGGCAGAGAACAAGGAGGTTATTTAAGGTCCTTATGTTTCAGCAAGTCAAACTAAAAAGTGTGTTTACAAAGGTGAATTGACAATGCAGGGCAGCATGTTACTAATTTCCAAACTCTATGAGAGTTCAGAGGAAACAGACATCACAACAAGGTTCTAGAAAAGATGTAGGTGGCTGAGTTCTGAAGAAAGGGTGGAATTTAAATAAATCAACCCAGTAGGAAGGCAGGAATCTCACTGTAGGATCCAAGCCTTTGAATCTTCTTAAGCAGCTTCCCCCGTTGAGGGGCTCAGCCTGTGCCTCATCTCTAAAGGCTTCAAGCAGCAACCACATGGGCTCAAGAGCTCCCCGCAAGCTACACAGAGTTCCACCTGCAAGACCCAGCCCTGTGGTTACACTTACCTCTTAACTCTGGCAACCCAGTCCGATATTACACCCCTGCTGGCAAGTTAGGGCAAGCCACAAACAATGGCCTCTTCTAGCCCATTACTCTTTTTTTTTTTTTTTGCGGTACGCGGGCCTCTCACTGTTGTGGCCTCTCCCGTTGCGGAGCACAGGCTCCGGATGTGCAGGCTCAGCGGCCATGGCTCACGGGCCCAGCCACTCCGCGGCATGTGGGATCCTCCCGGACCGGGGCACGAACCCACGTCTCCTGCATCGGCAGGCGGACTCCCAACCACTGCGCCACCGGGGAAGCCCGTAGCCCATTACTCTTGATCTCTGCCCACTTACTGTAAACTCAGCTATTTTGGTCAATTTTTTTTTTTTTTTTTTTTTTTTTTTGCGGTACGGTGGCCTCTCACTGTTGTGGCCTCTCCCGTCGCGGAGCACAGGCTCCGGACGCGCAGGCTCAGCGGCCATGGCTCACGGGCCCAGCCGCTCTGCGGCATGTGGGATCTTCCCGGACCGGGGCACAAACCCGTGTCCCCTGCATCGGCAGGCGGACTCTCAACCACTGCGCCACCAGGGAAGCTCCTGGTCAATTTTCCTTTAGTTCTCAGAACCCCAGCCTTGGCATTTACTTGCAGTTCCTACTGTTCTGCAGCCCAGTAGATATCCTTTGAGGCTTCTTGGACCCTGACTTCCACCTCCCGTTGGCTCTGCTCACCTCCTGATTTTGGCATCTCTCTTGGTCGGGCATGAGAAACTCCACGTCATAGTCCCAGCCTTCAGAAACACACCAGTAAAACTCTAACCCCTCAGACTCTTCACACTTGTACTTTTCCCTTTTCCAGCTTCACAGTGCAGGACACACTCATGTACTTAGAGAGCAAAGACCACTTGAACAGTGTGGAGGAGAGGGCAGTGCTCGCTCCACTGCAAGCTCCTCAAGACAGGTGACCATGTCTTTTCATTTGAATCTGGCAGCTAGAAC
Organism: Hyperoodon ampullatus; assembly: GCF_949752795.1. Classification (NCBI taxonomy): domain Eukaryota; kingdom Metazoa; phylum Chordata; class Mammalia; order Artiodactyla; family Ziphiidae; genus Hyperoodon; species Hyperoodon ampullatus. The sequence continues at coordinate 68,718,215 of NC_136929.1, forward strand.
AGAGCCCAGCATAACATGGGCACTGACTAGGTGTTTCTGTTCATTGTAAACCCATGATAATGCAGAACCATTTTAATCGTTTTCAGCCAAGATTCCCTACTGTAGAGATCAAAATATTAGGTGCCAAGTCCCTCCACTCCTCACCCCAATTCCAGACCAAGATACTAGAAGGCCTGTGTAGGATTTGCAAAGAGGGTAGTAAAAATCCCATCCTGTTTGCAGCCCATCACCCACCTCAAAATTTTAAAAGGGTTGAAATTGAAGAGTAAGGAAGGCAGCTCTTATTGGTAGAGAGGTCAATGTGCTGTGCTTCCCTCTCATTTCAAGTCAAATATGGGGGCCCTAGGACCCCAGTGTATGAGGGGACCAGAAAACTTGACTTACATTCCCTGGACTTTGGAGGGGCCAGGAAATGGTGCCTAATTCCTTTCTGGGGAAGATAAAGGCAAAAGGCTGTGCCTTGAACTGCCTGCCACAGTTGTAGAACAAAAAGAAGGAGACACGGGAGGGAACTGCTTTGCCACTGATGGCAGAGAGTACAGGTCCCGTAGTCCTGAGCTGGACGTGGACCTTATAGAAAAAGCCACTGTGAGAACTGCCTGTTGGGGCAACTGATGGTGACAGAGGGGATGGGCCACCAGATACCCAGGGCTGAAAAGAAATCCAGCAATGTGACCTCATGGAAAATGACTCAGCCTTGGGCACCTGCCACAACCTGGCACCAATGTGGAGCTCCTCTGATCAGCTAGCTCAGCATCTAAGACCTTTACTTTTCCCGACCTCAGGCCCCTTCCCACCTAGTGCAACCTCTGAGAAAGCCAGGGGCATCTAAGGAGAGCTGGGGTTGGAGGGCGACAGTAAGTCTGAAGAGCAAGGTTAGGAAACAGGAAAGCTTTCATCTTGGATAAAATTTGAAGCTTTTTATAATTACAGTGGACTGGATATTTCTATGTCTAAAATGAGATCCTTCTTATGACCAAGCGTGACCAGATTACTTTTAATCAGCTTTGTGAGCTGAAGAACCATGGCACTTCAGATTTCATCCAAACAATGAGGAAGAAATGGTTAACAGAGAGGGTTTGAAAGCCAAATGTTGAAGAAGAAAGGGGAGCTGCTTTCTGCCGGCCCACAGTTGAATTCAGCTGATATAAATATAACAGAAGAATAAATAATGAATTGATGAGTGACTGAAGAAATTCAAGCAAGGAAATAATTGCAAATTCAGTCTTATTACTCGATTTGATTTAAAACACATTTACCATAAATTAAGGTTTTAAAATTATCTCTAGTTCACCCTTATCTCTGTTCTTCACCAGGTCAAAACTCTGGTCACTATTTTTTGACCATTCCAGGTGAATACACTTTTTCTCAACAGTTACCAAGTCCTCTAGCTTCTCTCCTAATTTTCTGAGCAGTTTTACTTTTGAATTCACAGCTCAGGGCAGCGGTACCAAATAATCGCGTTGCCTTTTTTTTTTCTTCCAGTTTTATTGAGATATAATTGACATACTGTACTGTATAAGTTTAAGATGTACAGCATGATGATTTGACTTACATACATCATGAAATGATGACCACAGTAAGTTTAGGGAACATCTATCATCTGATAAAGATACAAAAGAAAAGAAAAAGAAAAAATATTTTTCCTTGTGATGAGAATTCCTAGGATTTACTCGTTTACCAACTTTCATATATAACATACAGAAGTATTAACTATATGTCTCATGTTGTACATTACACCCCTAGTACTTATTTATACTGGAAGTTCATACCTTTTGACCACCTTCATCCACTTCCTCTTCTCCCATCCCTTGCTTCTGATAAGCACAAATCTGATCTCTTTTTCTATGTTTTTTTTTGTTTTTGAAGTATAATTGACCTACAACACTACTTGTTAGTTCCTGGTGCACAGTATAGTGATTCGATCTTTCTATATATTACAAAATATATCACAGCCATAAGTCTAGTTACCATCTGTCACCATACAATGATATTACATTATTATTGACTATATTTCCCACACTGTACATTTCATACCTGTGACTCATTTATTTTGTAATTGGAAGTTTGTACCTCTTAATCTCCCTCACCTATTTCTCTCATCCCCTCTGGCAATCACTTGTTTGTTTTCTGTATCTATGACTCTGTTTCTGTTTTGTTATGTTTATTCGTTTGTCTTGTTTTTTAGATTCTATATATAAGTGAAGTCATACAGTATTTGTCTTTGCTTGTCTTACTTTTTTTTATTTTTCTGCTTTATAACAAATTTAATCAGTTATACATATACATATGTTCCCATATCCCGTCCCTTTTGCGTCTCCCTCCCACCCTCCCTATCCCACCCCTCCAGGCGGTCACAAAGCACCGAGCTGATCTCCCTGTGCCAAGCGGCTGCTTCCCACTAGCTATCTACCTTACGTTTGGTAGTGTATATATGTCCATGCTGCTCTTGCGCTTTGTCACAGCTTACCCTTCCCCCTCCCCATATCCTCAAGTCCATTCTCAAGTAGGTCTGTGTCTTTATTCCTGTCTTACCACTATGTTCTTCATGAAATTTTTTTTTCTTGAATTCCATATATATGTGTCAGCATACAGTATTTGTCTTTCTCTTTTTGACTTACTTCACTCTGTATGACAGACTCTAGGTCCATCCACCTCATTACAAATAGCTCAATTTCATTTCTTTTTATGGCTGAGTAATATTCCATTGTATATATGTGCCACATCTTCTTTATCCATTCATCCGATGATGGACACTGAGGTTGTTTCCATCTCCGGGCTATTGTAAATAGAGCTGCAAAGAACATTTTGGTACATGACTCTTTTTGAATTATGGTTTTCTCAGGGTATATGCCCAGTAGTGGGATTGCTGGGTCATATGGTAGTTCTATTTGTAGTTTTTTAAGGAACCTCCATACTGTTCTCCATAGTGGCTGTACCAATTCACATTCCCACCAGCAGTGCAAGAGTGTTCCCTTTTTTCCACACCCTCTCCAGCATTTATTCTTTCTAGATTTTTTGATGATGGCCATTCTGACTGGTGTGAGATGATATCTCATTGTAGTTTTGATTTGCATTTCTCTAATGATTAATGATGTTGAGCATTCTTTCATGTGTTTGTTGGCAGTCTGTACATCTTCTGTGGAGAAATGTCTCTTTAGGTCTTCTGCCCATTTTTGGATTGGGTTGTTTGTTTTTTTGTTATTGAGCTGCATGAGCTGCTTATAAATTTTGGAGATTAATCCTTTGTCAGTTGCTTCATTTGCAAATATTTTCTCCCATTCTGAGGGTTGTCTTTTGGTCTTGTTTATGGTTTCCTTTGCTGTGCAAAAGCTTTGAAGTTTCATTAGGTCCCATGTGTTTTTGTCTTTATTTCCATTTCTCTAGGAGGTGGGTCAAAAAGGATCTTGCTGTGATTTATGTCATAGAGTGTTCTGCCTATGTTTTCCTCTAAGAGTTTCATAGTGTCTGGCCTTACATTTAGGTCTTTAATCCATTTTGAGCTTATTTTTGTGTATGGTGTTAGGGAGTGATCTAATCTCATACTTTTACATGTACCTGTCCAGTTTTCCCAGCACCACTTATTGAAGAGACTGTCCTTTCTCCACTGTACATTCCTGCCTCCTTTATCAAAGATAATGTGACCATATGTGCGTGGGTTTATCTCTGGGCTTTCTATCCTGTTCCATTGATCTATCTTTCTGTTTTTGTGCCAGTACCATACTGTCTTGATTACTGTAGCTTTGTAGTATAGTCTGAAGTCAGGGAGCCTGATTCCTCCAGCTCCATTTTTCATTCTCAAGATTGCTTTGGCTATTCGGGGTCTTTTGTTTTTCCAAACAAATTTTGAAATTTTTTGTTCTAGTTCTGTGAAAAATGCCAGTGGTAGTTTGATAGGGATTGCATTGAATCTGTAGATTGCTTTGGGCAGTAGAGTCATTTTCACAATGTTGATTCTTCCAATCCAAGAACATGGTACATCTCTCCATCTATTTGTATCATCTTTAATTTCTTTCATCAGTGTCTTATAATTTTCTACATACAGGTCTTTTGTCTCCTTAGGTAGGTTTATTCCTAGATATTTTATTCTTTTTGTTGCAATGGTAAATGGGAGTGTTTCCTTGATTTCACTTTCAGATTTTTCATCATTAGTATATAGGAATGCCAGAGATTTCTGGGCATTAATTTTGTATCCTGCTACTTTACCAAATTCATTGATTAGCTCTAGTAGTTTTCTGGTAGCATCTTTAGGATTCTCTATGTATAGTATGTCACCTGCAAACAGTGACAGCTTTACTTCTTCTTTTCCGATTTGGATTCCTTTTATTTCCTTTTCTTTGATTGCTGTGGCTAAAACTTCCAAAGCTATGTTGAATAAGAGTGGTGAAAGTGGGCAACCTTGTCTTGTTCCTGATCTTAGTGGAAATGGTTGCACTTTTTCACCATTGAGGATGATGCTGGCTGTGGGTTTGTCATATATGGCCTTTATTATGTTGAGGAAAGTTCCCTCTATGCCTACTTTCTGCAGGGTTTTTATCATAAATGGGTGTTGAATTTTGTCGAAAGCTTTCTCTGCATCTATTGAAATTATCATATGGTTTTTCTCCTTCAATTTGTTAATATGGTGTATCACGTTGATTGATTTGCGTATATTGAAGAATCCTTGCATTCCTGGAATAAACCCCACTTGATCATGGTGTATGATCCTTTTAATGTGCTGTTGGATTCTGTTTGCTAGTATTTTGTTGAGGATTTTTGCATCTATGTTCATCAGTGATATTGGCCTGTAGTTTTCTTTCTTTGTGATATCCTTGTCTGGTTTTGGTATCAAGGTGAGGGTGGCCTCGTAGAATGAGTTTGGGAGTGCTCCTCCCTCTGCTATATTTTGGAAGAGTTTGAGAAGGATAGGTGTTAGCTCTTCTCTAAATGCTTGATAGAATTCACTTGTGAAGCCATCTGGTCCTGGGCTTTTGTTTGTTGGAAGATTTTTAATCACAGTTTCAATTTCAGTGCTTGTGATTGGCCTGTTCATATTTTCTATTTCTTCCTGATTCAGTCTTGGCAGGTTGTGCATTTCTAAGAATTTGTCCATTTCTTCCAGGTTGTCCATTTTATTGGCATAGAGTTGCTTGTAATAATCTCTCATGATCTTTTGTATTTCTGCAGTGTCAGTTGTTACTTCTCCTTTTTCATTTCTAATTCTATTGATTTGAGTCTTCTCCCTTTTTTTCTTGATGAGTCTGGCTAATGGTTTATCAATTTTGTTTATCTTCTCAAAGAACCAGCTTTTAGTTTTATTGATCTTTGCTATTGTTTCCTTCATTTCTTTTTCATTTATTTCTGATCTGATTTCTATGATTTCTTTCGTTCTGCTAACTTTGGGATGTTTTTGTTCTTCTTTCTCTAATTGCTTTAGGTGCAAGGTTAGGTTGTTTATTCGAGATGTTTCCTGTTTCTTAAGGTAGGATTGTATTGCTATAAACTTCCCTCTTAGAACTGCTTTTGCTGCATCCCATAGGTTTTGGGTCGTCGTGTCTCCATTGTCATTTGTTCCTAGGTATTTTTTAATTTCCTTTCTGATTTCTTCAGTGATCACTTTGCTATTAAGTAGTGTATTGTTTAGCCTCCATGTGTTTGTATTTTTTACAGCTCTTTTCCTGTAATTGATATCTAGTCTCATAGCATTGTGGTCAGAAAAGATACTTGATACAAAAAAATTTCAATTTTCTTAAATTTACAAAGGCTTGATTTCTGACCCAAGATATAATCTATTCTGGAGAATGTTCCATGAGCACTTGAGAAAAATGTGTATTCTGTTGTTTTTGGATGGAATGTCCTATAAATATCAATTAAGTCCATCTTGTTTAATGTATCATTTAAAGCTTGTGTTTCCTTATTTATTTTCATTTTGGATGATCTGTCCATTGGTGAAAGTGGGGTGTTAAAGTCCCCTACTATGATTGTGTTACTGTCGATTTCTCCTTTTATGGCTGTTAGTGTTTGCCTTATGTATTGAGGTGCTCCTATGTTGGGTGCATAAATATTTACAATTGTTATATGTTCTTCTTGGATCGATCCCTTGACCATTATGTAGTGTCCTTCTTTGTCTCTTCTAGTAGTCTTTATTTTAAAGTCTATTTTGTCTGATATGAGAATTGCTACTCCAGCTTTCTTTTGGTTTCCATTTGCATGGAATATCTTTTTCCATCCCCTTACTTTCAGTCTGTATGTGTCTCTAGGTCTGAAGTGGGTCTCTTGTAGACAGTATATGGGTCTTGTTTTTGTATCCATTCAGCCAATCTGTGTCTTTTGGTGGGAGCATTTAGTCCATTTACATTTAAGGTAATTATTGATATGTATGTTCCTATTCCCATTTCCTTAATTGCTTTGGGTTTGTTATTGTAGGTCTTTTCCTTCTGTTGTGTTTCTTGCCTAGAGAAGTTCCTTTAGCATTTGTTTTAAAGCTGGTTTGGTGGTGCTGAACTCTCTCAGCTTTTGCTTGTCTGTAAACGTTTTAATTTCTCCATCAAATCTGAATGACATCCTTGCTGGGTAGAGTAATCTTGGTTGCAGGTTTTTCTCCTTCATCACTTTAATTATGTCCTGCCACTCCCTTCTGGCTTGTAGGGTTTCTGCTGAGAGATCAGCTGTTAACCTTATGGGGATTCCCTTGTGTGTTATTTGTTGTTTTTCCCTTGCTGCTTTTAATATGATTTCTTTGTGTTTAATTTTTGACAGTTTGATTAATATGTGTCTTGGCATATTTCTCCTTGGATTTATTCTGTATGGGACTCTCTGTGCCTCCTGGACTTGATTAACTATTTCCTTTCCCATATTAGGGAAGTTTTCAACTATAATCTCTTCAAATATTTTCTCAGTCCCTTTTTTTTCTCTTCTTCTTCTGGAACCCCTATAATTCGAATGTTGGTGCGTTTAATGTTGTCCCAGAAGTCTCTGAGACTGTCCTCTGTTCTTTTCATTCTTTTTTCTTTATTTTGCTCTGCATCAGTTATTTCCACTATTTTATCTTCCACCTCACTTATCCGTTCTTCTGCCTCAGTTATTCTGCTATTGATCCCATCTAGAGTACTTTTCATTTCATTCATTGTGTTTTTAATCGATGCTTGATTCATCTTTAATTCTTCTAGATCCTTGTTAACTGTTTCTTGCATTTTGTCTATTCTATTTCCAAGATTATGGATCTTGGAAATAGAATCTTGGATCATCTTTACTATCATTATTCTGAATTCTTTTTCAGGTAGACTGCCTATTACCTCTTTGTTAGGTCTGGTGGGTTTTTATCTTGCTCCTTCTCCTGCTGTGTGTTTTTGTGTCTTCTCATTTTGATTATGTTACTGTGTTTGGGGTCTCCTTTTTGCAGGCTGCAGATTCGTAGTTCCCGTTGTTTTTGGTGTCTGTCCCCAGTGGCTAAGGTTGGTTCAGTGGGTTGTGTAGGCTTCCTGGTGGAGGGGACTAGTGCCTGTGTTCTGGTGGATGAGGCTGGATCTTGTCTTTCTGGTGGGCAGGTCCACGTCTGGTGGTGCGTTTTGGGGTGTCTGCGGACTTTTGATGATTTTAGGCAGCCTCTCTGCTAATGGGTGGGGTTGTGTTCCTGTCTTGCTAGTTGTTTGGCATAGGGTGTCCAGCACTGTAGCTTGCTGGTCTTTGAGTGAAGCTGGGTGCTGGTGTTGAGATGGAGATCTCTGGAAGATTTTCGCCGTTTGATATTATGTGGAGCTGGGAGGTCTCTTGTGGACCAGTGTCCTGAAGTTGGCTCTCCCACCTCAGAGGCACAGCACTGACTCCTGGCTCCTCAATTTGGGATGATTTGTTGTCTATTCATGTATTCCACAGATGCAGGGTATATCAGGTTGATTGTGGAGCTTTAATCCGCTGCTTCTGAGGCTGCTGGGAGGGATTTCCCTTTCTCTTCTTTGTTCTCACAGCTCCCGGGTCTCAGCTTTGGATTTGGCCCCGCCTCTGCGTGTAGGTCGCCGGAGGGCGTCTGTTCTTCGCTCAGACAGGATGGGGTTAAAGGAGCAGCCGCTTCGGGGACTCTGGCTCACTCAGGCCGGGGGGGAGGGAGGGGCACGGAGTGCGGGGCGAGCCTGCGGCGGCAGAGGCCGGCGTGACGTTGCACCAGCCTGAGGCGCGCCGTGCGTTCTCCCAGGGAAGCCGCCCCTGGATCCCGGGGCCCCGGCAGTGACGGGCTGCACAGGCTCCCCGGAAAGGGGGCGTGGACAGTGACCTGCGCTCGCACACAGGACTCTTGGTGGCGGCAGCAGCAGCCCCAGCGTCCCACGCCCGTCACTGGGCTCCGCGCTTTCAGTCGCGACTCACGCCCGTCTCTGGAGCTCCTTTAAGCAGCGCTCTTAATCCCCTCTCCTCGCGCACCAGGAAACCAAGAGGGAAGAAAAAGTCTCTTGCCTCTTCAGCAGCTCCAGAGTTTTCCCGGACTCCCTCCCGGCTAGCTGTGGCGCATTAGCCCCCTTCAGGCTGAGTTCTCGCCGCCATCCCCAGTCCTCTCCCTGTGCTCTGACCGAAGCCCGAGCCTCAGCTCCCAGCCCCGCCCGCCCCAGCAGGCGAGCAGACAAGCCTCTCGGGCTGGTGAGTGCCGGTCGGCACCGACCCTCTGTGCGGGAATCTCTCCACTTTGCCCTACCCAGGTACGTGGGGAGTTTCTTGCCTTTTGGGAGGTATGAGGTCTTCTGCCAGCGTTCAGTAGGTGTTCTGTAGGAGTTGTTCCACGTGTAGCTGTATTTCTGGTGTATCTATTGGGAGGAAGGTGATCTCCGCGTCTTACTCTTCCGCCATCTTCCCCGGAAGTCGAAGATCTCGCTTGTCTTACTTATTTCAGTCAGTATAATACCCTCTAGGTCCATCCATGTTGTTGAAAATGGCAAGATTTCATTCTTTTTTTTATGACTGAGTGACATTCCATTATATTAATATACCACATGTTCTTTATCCATTCATCTATTGATGGGCACTTAGGTTGCTTCCATGTCTTGGTTATTGTAAATAATGCGGCAATGAACATAGGGGTGCATATATCTTTTAGAATTAGTGTTTTCATTTTCTTTGTACAAATACTCAGGAGTGGAATTGCTGGATCATATGGTAGTTATATTTTAAGTTTTTTTGGGAACCTCCATAGTGGCTGCACCAATTTATACTCCCAACAAGAGTACATGAGGGTTCCCTTTTCTCCATATCCTCACCAACATTTGTTACTTCTTGTCTTTTTGATAAGAGCCATTCTGACAGGTGTGAGGTAATATCTTATGGTTTTGATTTGATTTGCATGGTGTCTAATCCTTTTAATGTATTGTTGGATTCGGTTTCCTAATATTTTGTTGAGGATTTTTGCATCTATGTTCATCAGTGATATTGGCCTGTAATTGTCTTTTTTTGTGGCATCTTTACCTGGTTTTGGTATCAGGGTGATGCTGGCCTTGTAGAATGAGTTTGGAAGCATTCCTTCCTCTGCAATTTTTTTGGAACAGTTTGAGAAGGATATGTGTTAACTCTTCCTTAAATGTTTGGTAGAATTCACCTGTGAAGCCGTCTAGTTCTGGCCGTTTGTTTGTTGGGAATTTTTTAAATTACTGATTCAATTTCATTACTAGTAATTGCTCTATTCATATTTTCTGTTTCTTCCTGATTCACTCTTGAGAGATTGTACATTTCTAGGAATTTGTGCATTTCTTCTAGGTTGTCCAATTTATTGGTATATAAGTGTTCCTAGTAATTTCTTATAATTCTTTGCAGTTCTGTAGTGTTGATTGTAACTTCTTTTCATTTTTTATTTTATTTATTTAGGCCCTCTCTCTTTTTCTCTTGATGAGTCTGACTAAAGGTTTATCAAGTTTGTTTATCTTTTCATAGAACCAGCTCTTAATTTAATAGATCTTTTATATATATATTTTTAGTCTCAATTTCATTTATTTCTACTCTGATCTTTATTATTTCTTCTACTAACTTTGGGTTTTGTTTGTTCTTCTTTTTCTAGATCCTTTAGGTATAGGGTTATTTTTTCTTCTCTAAAACTTCCCTGGGAATTCCCTGGCAGTCCAGTGGTTAGGACTCTGTACTCTCACTGCTGAGGGCCCGGGTTCAATCCCTGGTCGGGACACTAAGATCCCACAAGCCACACAGTGTGGTCAAAATAAATAAATAAAATTTCCCTGATTTGCTACTCTATTGATATATCCAAGACTTCTGCCCCTTTCCTGTTTTTATATTCCTTTTTCCCAAAATAAAATTCCAGGATATCCAGGTATATTGGACACTTGGGCCCCAGAGAAACCAAAACTATTATAAAGTCAAAAATGATTTGGGATGAGCCTCTTTCTCTTCTGACATCGTTTTGATTCTATGTGTAGGTTACCTGCCTTCTGCTACAGTTCACAATCTTAGGTCTTCCCATGGAGCCATGGGTACATTTAGTTAACTTCCTCTTTCCCTCAGCCCAGAAGACTCTTCAGGGGTAGAGGTGGCTGGAGTAAGGATTAAGGAGAGGGCAGGATATGGACGCAACAGGGGATGAAAGGATTACAGAATCTGAGGACTACATCCCATAGAAAACTGTGTAATTAACTAACCGTCATGTTAGTTCTAATACTTTGTGTTTTGAGTTCTTATTCTACAATTCAAATTAGGATCTCTAACATCTATTTTGGTACCAAATCATTATTGTACTGTTGTGCTTACAGGTTTATTTACTCTTGTGCTACTTATTGGTAGATTTTTAAAGTTGTTTGCAGCGTATTAATATTAATCCACTTGATTCAAAAGCATTTGCTTTCTTGGGCCGATGGACTCAGCATACTCTTAAGGGGCATTAAAGTATTGATTGGTCAGTGTTTAACAAGCCATGCCAAGTGGTTTTATGTGATATGATTTAACATTCTGCCTCCCTGATCCTTGGCTTGGCTGACAACACTACAGTGCTTTAACCACTTGTTTAGAAAACTGAAGAGAAGTATTTCCCTTCAATCATCACAAAGTGGTAAACAGCAAGGATCAAAGCTGGAGGAAGGGCCATCTAGTTGTAATTACTGTTTGTCAGATTCAAAGTGTTTTTGTGTGAAGTCAATCTCACTGCTCCTTTCATCTGAACATGGTCTGTGATTGGACTGCATCTTGCAAGGCAGTGTTCTTTCTTTTTTTAAATTTTTGAATATTATTTTATTTATTTTTATATAGCAGGTTCTTGTTAGTTATCCATTTTATACATATTAGTGTATACATGTCAATCCCCATCTCCTAGTTCATCACACCACCACCACCACCGCCCCGCTACTTACCCCCCTTGGTGTCCATATGTTTGTTCTCTATGTCTGTGTCTCTATTTCTGCCCTGCAGACTGGTTCATCTGTACCATTTTTCTAGGTTCCACATATATGCATTAATATACGATATTTGTTTTTCTCTTTCTGACTTACTTCTCTCTGTATGACAGTTTCTAGATCCATCCACATCTCTACAAATGACCCAATTTTGTTCCTTTTTATGGCTCAGTAATATTCCATTGTATATATGTACCATATCTTCTTTACCCATTTGTCTGTCGATGGGCATTTAGGTTGCTTCCATGACCTGCTATTGTAAATAGTGCTGCAATGAACATTGGGGTGCATGTGTCTTTTTGAATTATGGTTTTCTCTGGGTATATGCCCAGCAGTGGGATTGCTGGATCATATGGTAATTCTATTTTTAGTTTTTTAAGGAATCTCCATACTGTTCTCCATAGTGGCTCTATCAGTCCACATTCCCACCAACAGTGCAAAAGGGTTCCCTTTTCTCCACACCCTCTCCAGCATTTGTTGTTTGTAGATTTTCTGATGATGCCCATTCTAACTGGTGTGAGGTGATACCTCATTGTAGTTTTGATTTGCATTTCTCTAATAATTAGTGATGTTGAGCAGCTTTTCATGTGCTTCTTGGCCATCTGTATGTCTTCTTTGGAGAAATGTCTGTTTAGGTCTTCTGCCCAGTTTTTGATTGGGTTGTTTGTTTTTTTAATATTGAGGTGCATGAGCTGTTTATATATTTTGGAGATTAATCCTTTGTCCATTGATTCGTTTGCAAATATTTTCTCCCATTGTGAGGGCTGTCTTTTCGTCTTGTTTGTAGCTTCCTTTGCTTTGCAAAAGCTTTTAAGTTTCATTAGGTCCCATTTGTTTATTTTTGTTTTTATTTCCATTATTCGATGAGGTGGATCAAAAAAGATCTGGCTATGATTGATGTCAAAGCGTGTTCTGCCTATGTTTTCTGCTAAGAGTTTTATAGTGTCCAGTCTTACATTTAGGTCTCTAATCCATTTTGAGTTTATTTTTGTGTGTGGTGTTATGGAGTGTTCTAATTTCATTCTTTTACATGAAGCTGTCCAGTTCCCCAGCACCACTTATTGAAGAGACTGTCTTTTCTCCATTGTATATCCTTGCCTCCTTTGTCATAGATTAGTTGACCGTAGGTGCGTAGGTTTATCTCTGGGCTTTCTACCCTGCTCCATTGATCTATATTTCTGTTTTTGTGCCAGTACCATACTGTCTTGATTACTGTAGCTTTGTAGTATAGTCTGAAGTCAGGGAGTCTGATTCCTCCAGCTCTGTTTTTTTCCCTCAAGACTGCTTTGGCTATTCAGGGTCTTTTGTGTCTCTGTACAAATTTTAAGATTTTTTTTCTAGTTCTGTAAAAAATGCCATTGGTAATTTGATAGGGATTGCATTGAATCTGTAGATTGCCTTTGGTAGTATAGTCATTTTCACAATGTTGATTCTTCCAATCCAAGAACATGGTATATCTCTCCATCTGTTTGTATCAGCTTTAATTTCTTTTGTCAGTGTCTTACAGTTTTCTGCATACAGGTCTTTTGTCTCCCTAGGTAGTTTATTCCTAGGTATTTTATTCTTTTTGTTACAATGGTAAATGGGAGTGTTTCCTTAATTTCTCTTTCAGAGTTTTCATCATTAGTGTATAGGAATGCAAGAGATTTCTGAGCATTAACTTTGTATCCTGCAGCTTTACCAAATTCATTAATTAGCTCTAGTAGTTTTCTGGTGGCATCTTTAGGATTCTCTATGTATAGTATCATGTCATCTGCAAACAGTGACAGTTTTACTTCTTCTTTTCCAATTTGTATTCCTTTTATTTCTTTTTCTTCTCTGATTGCAAGGCAGTGTTCTTAAGACACTCATCATCTCTGCTTTAGAGCTGGGCTCACCAGCCAAGTTGCTTTCCCAGGACTAATTTATCTTGCAGGTGACACATTAAATAGAACCACACAATCAAAGTTTGAGTTCTCTCTTCTGTGTTGTCTTGGTCCGTCAGGTCCTATTAATCATCTAATGATGTGCCCTCAAACAATCTGCTTGCTGCATACTTTTAGCTGTCCAAACTGCACACCCCTCTACCCCCACCGGAAGAAATCTTCTGGTAGGAAAACAACCTAACAAAAGACAGAAGGACCAGGCCAGTGGAAAAGTGGAACAGGGAGATGACTAGAAAGAGGGCATGCAGTTTTATTTTTCAAATGAAACTCTAAACATGTGCCATTTCCACTGGTCTTTGCCAGATTTCTCTCCATGTAAGGTAGTATTCCATGGTAACTCAACCTCAAAGGAAGCATTCACTAAGCATATGGCATTTCTGTGGGGCAACCAAAGGAAAATGGTGGGAGAAATATTACATGGCTTGTGAAGGAATTTAAATGTACTTTGAAAGTTTGATTTCCTTAGCTTTTTAAAATTATTATTCTTATTATAGAAGATCCAACTAGACCTTACCCATCAGCCCATCCCAGACCCCTGAGTTCTAAACACACAGAGTACTGGCTTTGATTTAAACCTCCAGAGCCACAAAGGGACTGATAAATTGGAAGAAGTTTGGAGAGATCCACCGGAATAATAAAAGGAAAAGGAGAGAGTGATTTATGGAGCAGATTAAAGGAACAAACCATGTGTAGTGTGGTTAAATGATAGTGAATAGAAGACATGAGGCTAAAAGTATTTGAAGTGTATAAATGCCAACATGAAAAATTATATTATATATAGAGAGTATTACCTAGAAGCTAGACATCATGGAATAAAATTAAAGGCAGGTAAGTTTAGGTTATTCACCAATTACAATAGTAATATTAATAGCAACTATTTATTTAGGAATAGGAAAATTAAGCTATTATATCAATAAACTGTTATCAGTAGAATAGCATTTCTCTATAATTTGAAATCTAAACCAGCCTGAATTCTAAAAACGAGGTCTAGGCTGTAGCCAATTTATGAACAGTCTCACTGTTGTCACTCAAATTATGAATTTTTAGTGTTCTTTAGTCCATGTTTATTTAACATCTGTGTGCTAGATGCTGCAATACAACACTGGACCAAAACAGAGCCTGTGCACTCATGGAGCTCATGGCCTACTGAAGGGACCAACAATAAATAAATAGCCACATCAGTGAACTTAAAATTAGAGCTTGTGTCAGTGCAAAGTATGAAAAGGCAAATGGTATTCCAAGAGTTGACAAGAGTGACCTGCCCAGTCTGGGGAGGGTGGTAGGAAAAGTGACATTTCAGCTGAAGCCATAGTAGGAGTTGCCTGTGGGAAGAGAGGAGGTGAAAGAGAGGTAGTTGGATGGGGGCAGGAGAGAGCTCTGTGAAAGCCCTGGGAGCATGGGCACAGTTTCTATACCTGGATGAGTTTAACTTGAGACATGATATTCTCAGAAGAAGTAGAAATTAAAATTCAGGGTAAATGACCTGCGGTTACCTAAGAGAACCCAGAACTTCAGGTAACTCTACTAAGGGCATTATATTCCTCATGACTTAGTGCCCATAAAGTATGACATGCTACATTTATGATCCTGCAGTGCAGCCTGGTCTCTCTCTGTGCATTTGCACGGGGACTGGGAAAGTCTGCACACTTATGGAATTCAATGTGACCACTCCCATCCTCTGTGGCCATGGACAAGTCAGTTCTCTCTCTATAGGAAACAGGATAAGCCCTAGATGGGACAGCTCTGTCCACTCTGATGGTACTTTGACATTGATGTGTCATTATGTAAAACCATATCAAAAAATAAATTACTTACATTCCAAAAAAATAATGTTGAAAATATTTGAGAGAATTTTTAAAGGAGATCCTTAATATCATATAATTGAGGAATTATGATTTCTAAAATTCTGTGAGAGTTTTCACATGAAAAAGTGATGTGTAATCTTTATGTATATAGCCACTGCTGGGTCCCATCTCAGTTGAATACTGATATAGGTCAACTGTGAGGTGTTTAATAGGTGTTCTATGGGAGGGAGAATCAAAAAAGTGCAATGATTAAGTTTAACAAAGGCTGGATTAGACAAAGTTAAATAGGCTTCCTATGTTTAATATTTTTATATTAATGTGAATTGTAAAATTCTTGTAAGGTAACATAGTACTTGGTATCTCCCAAACTTATTTTATCAGAGGACACTTTTTTTCTCTCTCTTTTGAAATACTGTATACATTCCTCAGAACCTAATATTCCTATATACTCATATAGGTGATCTAAAATTAGGAAAAAGTCATCATATTTTTGGTTCTAGAATTTGTTGCGAATTCATTGCCTTTGCGATTATGTCTACAATTCTGAGCTGAGCGTATAAAACCATTCACCATCTGGACACAGCCCAGTTCTTTCTTCCACCTCTTACCTCCTTGCCTGTATACTTCATACTCTGGCCACACTGAACTCCTCCCTTACCTTGAACATGCCTCCCTTTCCCCAGTCTGTACTTTACACATTCCTCTCTGCTTGGGAAATCCTCGACTCCCACTGTCCACCTCTCTCTGCCCCTGGTCCCACTTCTGATTGTCAGGGGCCTGTTTATTCTTCAAGATCTAGTTCAAATATCATCCCTGGGAACTTAGTTCTTTTTTCTATTATAGCACTCACACCATTGTATTTTCATTTATATGTTTATCCGACCCTTTTATGCCTCCTTCCTCCCCACTGGCTGTATTTCTTTCTTCAAGGCAGGGCAGAGACAATGCTCAGGTTTGTATATACAGTCTTACCTAACAGAGCAGCCAGCAAACAAAGGAAACGTCCATGCTGACTGTATGAACTTGAATTTGTCTGCGTGCTTGGTTTTGATAAGGCTATTCTCCACATTTTAAGTAAAACAAATAAGTCAAACTATAAAACAACTATCTGGTGAGAAGCACAACTCTTCTGTCTCACACGCATTGATTATTGCACTTATTACTGCAAAAGTATTGAAATTATGTGTTTCTGTGAGTCATAGGACAACATTGTCCTTGAGCCCAGGGACCTTAGCATATTCATTTTTCATTCTTAGCACTTATTGGTCATAGCTCTTAGTAAATGCCCAATAAGTGATGCTTAAATTAAATGAAATTGATCACTCAACTCCTTGCTATTACCCCTGCTGATGTAAAGATTGTCACAGCAAAGTAACGAAAGGTGTGAACTCAGACCAAAATGCTTCATTTCAGTCCCAGCTCTTCACCAGCTATGTGACCTTGGGCAAGTTACTAAACCATTTTGTCCTTCCTTTGTCATCTGTAAAAAGGAGATGTTAATGTTGCTCACCTTCTAGGGCTGTTGTTAAATCTCAATCTATAATTTATATCTGTTTCTGCATCTATACTATCTATTTTAATTCTATAGAGTGTCTTTCTTATGCCCTCCCAGTGAGAGAACAG
Source organism: Hyperoodon ampullatus (assembly GCF_949752795.1). NCBI lineage: Eukaryota > Metazoa > Chordata > Mammalia > Artiodactyla > Ziphiidae > Hyperoodon > Hyperoodon ampullatus. The sequence goes on from NC_136929.1 coordinate 68,734,919, forward strand.
ACAATCAAATGTTGTAATATACAAAGTGAAAACCTCTACCCTTCTAAATTCTGTGAAATGTCAAATCAGAGATGAGGGTCAGTCATGTCAATAGGGAGTTACCTAAGCAAATATGAGAGTATAATTTGCATGGTGTAATGACTATAATCTTCCCAATCAAAACTTGACTGTAAAGTGATCTGATTTCCCACCTTTTAAACACTGTTATACAGCTTTTATGAAAAAGTCGGCAAATGTCAGGAAAAAAGTACTATAGGGTATATTTTTATTTTATTTATTTATTTATATATATATATTTTTTGCGGTACGCAGGCCTCTCACTGCTGTGGCCTCTCCCGTTGCGGAGCACAGGCTCCGGACGCGCAGGCCCAGCGGCCATGGCTTACGGACCCAGCTCCTCCGCGGCATGCGGGATCCTCCCAGACCGGGGCACGAACCCGTGTCCCCTGCATCGGCGGGCGGACTCTCAACCACTGCGCCACCAGGGAAGCCCCTATTTTTATTTTTAAAATTTTTTTTTATTTTTAATTTTTAATTTTATTTTTTTTGGCCACGCCACACAGCTTGCAGTATCTCAGCTCTCCGACCAGGGATTGAACAAGGGCCCCAGTAGTGAAAGATCCAAGTCCTAACCACTGGACTGCCGGGGCATTCCCCAGGGCATACTTTTAATTTGGACTGCTTTACAAGATGCTTTAAAACATGTGTCATTCGGTTCTCATGGGAACTCTGTAAAGAAAACTGATCTAGTTTTACAGTTCAGCTGGGTGATGGAGCAAGTAACTGACAATTGACGTAGCATACACTAAGTGTCAAATGCGTGTTTCTAATAATAAACACGGTTTCAGACAATGGAATTATTTCTTAAGAACCTGAGTCGGGGTAAATTATAGTAGAGGATAAAGAGCTTCGGGTGTGCCTTGGAAGGTAAGATTTACCTAAGCATGAAGATGGAGAATGGGCAGAGTTTGGAATGTATTTGGCATGTTTGGGGTGATGAGCTCACTGTGTGGCAGCCGTGGAGGCTCAGGCTGGTCCTGGGAGCCAAGCCTGGTAGTCTGAGCCAGAGTGCAGGGGGTTTGGAATGCCATGCTAACCCATGCCTGCTTGCTTCCTGAATTTTAAGTGTAACTGTCCTCTTCCCTGGGGAACCTACTCCATGAATTACAAGTATGATAGCCAAGGAAAGCCTAGACCCCCCAGGGACCTACAGCCAGACACTAACACCCCCCGCACCCCCAATCAAAATAAAGCTTTGCTCAGTTGCTTCTTTCGACAAAGGATAACCAACCCTAGCATTGTTCCAGAGTTGTAAAAGTAGTCATTCAGCCACTGAAAAGGTACCAAGCATTCCTACCAGAATTGTGTTGGCTATTGGGAATGGTTTTAATAACCGTATTGTACTTTGTTCATTGGTTTTTAGATATGTTGTTACAAATTTACCCATTCAATCAATTTCTATTTTCCTCCGCTCCCAGGCCAACCACTGTGTGTAGGACAAGGAAAAAATTAAAAAGAACTACATCATAACTACATAAGGTAATCACATACCTTCCTGCTCTAAATGCAGCTTTTTCAATTCTGATAGAAATTATCCAGGAATATTGTAGAGTCTTCCTTAAAAGTAGCACAAATAGGATGTATTCTCATCCTCTGCAAGTGGTGTGTTTGTGACTGTGTGGGTGTGTGTGTGTGGTGGGGAGTGTAACCTAAGGGGTCGGGTGGGCGTGATTTAAATGCTCTGTTAAGATTTCATTTAGTCCTGTGAGGCTAAGATAACATATTTCTGTTGTCATGCAAAACTACTGGAATTATTAGGCGTGGTAGCAGTCTTAGTACTGACAATTCTGTATAGATAACTTAGTTTTTACCTTTCAGAGAAAGCCAGTGTTTTTCACTCAGTGTTCTTAGGTTCACACACACCTCTTTACTGCCGGCAATCTTCTTCCCAAATGTCCCTTCATATGAGAAAAAAAGATATAAAGTAAAACTGAATTTTTTAACTAGAACATGGCTCTTGTTGTGACTTTAGATTCTTACAGCACACAAGTGCCATTTTTAATCCGTTCTCAGAGTAATCTTGTGAGAAAAATTTTGCACTAGTTATTGATGAAAAGTGAGATGCTTAGAGATTTTGCTTTATTTTGTTCCAAACTTGCAGAAACAACAACTACAAAAAGGTTGTTTTTATTAACAATAAAAAATGGCAATGAGAAATACATCAATTATATCAGCAAATTATCATCAAAGAATAAGTTGAACACCTTAAGAATCTCAGTACTACTCTTTCTCATATACAGAGTATCATGTCGCATGTCACTGACCACCCTCTAGGGCATAGTATATTCTTTCCCAAAGCCGACCCTCCCCTTCCCCACTTGTCCCAGACCTTGTCTCCTTGACCTCTCTGCAACTTTTGATATCGTTACCTGGAGGGCCCTTGACCTCCCTGCTTCCCTAGCTTCTGTTATACCTTGGAACTTCTTTTACCTCTCTGAATGCCTCTCCATGAGCTCATGGACCCTTCTGTCTGTCCCCTAAGTGTAGGCACTGTCCGTGGTCTCTTCTTTCTCTTTAAGTCTACTTTCAGGGAGGCATCTCACTCACTCTCAAAGCTTCATTCCTCCATAAAGATCCACATCTATATCTAAACCTGCATCTACATCCCTTCAAATCCTAACACCTCTTTCTTTTTTTTTTTAAACATCTTTATTGGAGTGTAATTGCTTTACAATGTTGTGTTAGTTTCTGCTGTATAATGAAGTGAATCAGCTATATGTATACATACATCCCCATATCTCCTCCCTCCCGCCCTCCCTATCCCACCCCTCTAGGTGGTCACAAAGCACGGAGCTGATCTCCCTGTGCTATGCGGCTGCTTCCCACTAGCTAGCTATTTTACGTTTGGTGTGGTATGGACTTGTATACACTATTGGAGTGGTATGGACTTGTATATACTAACACCTCTTTCTTGATGCTTGACACTGCCTCTGGCTGTACGTCTCCCTGGCACCTTTAACTTGCTCCCTTTCCATCTCCTCCTCCTCCCCCACTTCTGGAATGTGTCAGTCTCCACAGGATCATAAACTCCATGGGGACAAGCCTTGAGGTTTTTGTCATTTTTACTTAAACTCGGCACTTAGGTATCCTCAGCACTTAGAACAATGCCTGGCACACAGTTGACATTTGGTAAATATTGAATAAATGAATGAATAAATGAGTATCGCCTGATTTCTACCCACTACAAAGCAGCCTAACTCTCCTCTACATCCTGTTAGTTACTTGTGCATAAAGCTAGGGTGATTATATTACTTATTACCCAAACTAGGACATTTTTAGAGTGGAAGTGGCTACTATTAATAATTATGCTGGGATGACAGGCATAAATTTGGAATGTCTTGGGGAAACCTGATTGTATGCTTACTGTAATCATTGGCATTTAAAACTTTTCCTCCTCATATATTCCTCTGCATGTCAGCCACCAAGACACTGCGCTATCCTCTCACCGTGTCTTCCCCTTTGAACCTTCACTCCCACTTGCCTGTCTCAGGCTTCACCACACCTAGCCTGGTTACTGCTAATAGACTCTTAGTAGCCTCTTTCTACTAATAGGTCTCATTGACCCCTAACCAGTCTCCCCAGTGTCTGCCTTTGCCCATTCTATTCCCACTACACATGGCTGACAGATTAATCTTCCCAAGAAAGAGCTCCAGTAATAGGATTTCCCTACCCAGAAGAGTTCCACTGGTTCTCCATTATCTCTGAAGTAAGTACGGACTTGTAGTTTTCAAAGTCCTCAACTTTGGACTGACCTGTATTTGTAGGTATATATACTCAAGACCTGAGCCACTCAAAGCGGCATTGGGATCACATGGGAGCTTACTAGAAACGAAGAATTTTGCACCCTACCATTAGATCTATAGCATCAGAATCTACATTTTAGCAAGATTCCCAAGTGATCTGTATACACACTAAAGTTTGGGAAGCACTACTCTGTACGTTAACCTAACTGGGAGGAATCACAGTTTTAAAATCACACCCTAAGATTTTGGCTTCCCTGATTAGCTTATAACTGGTCTGTTTCTGTAGGCTACCTGTTCCCACCTTCTCTACTCAATAAAATTGTGTTAATCTTCCAAAGGTAAACCCCAACCACTATATACTCCATAAAACCTTTCCTGAAACAACTGTTACCTTTGCGTTCTCTGAACACCATAGTGTTTAATTTCTACTATCTTATTATTATTTAATTTACATTATATTATAGCTATTCAGGTACTAATTTTATATACACACTTATTTCCTCACTATATTGTAAGCTCAATATGGGCACAAACCATTTCTTTTCTTTTACGGTGGTAAAACAGTCACACAAGGACCAACTATAAAGCACAGGGAACTATATTCAATATCTTGTTATAACCTACAATGGAAAAGAATCTGAAAAATATATATATATAACTGAATCACTTTATACCTGAAACTAACACAATATTGTAAATTAACTATACGTACTTTAATAAAAAAACTTATAACAGAAAATTTACAGTTGTAACCATTTTTAGGTATGCAGTTCTGTGGCATTTAAGTACATTCACAGTGTTGTGCAACCATCTGTTTCCAGAACTTTGTTTATAGTCCCAAACTGAGACTCATACCCGTCAAACATTAACTTCTTATTCCCTTCTCCCCCAAAACTCTGACAATCACCAGTTTACTTTCTGTTTCTGAATTTGACTACTTTAAGTACCTCATATAAGTGGAATCACACAATATTTGTCCTTTTGTGTCTGGCTTATTTCACTCAGCGTAATTTCTTTAAGGTTTATCTGTGTTGTAGCATGTGCCAGGAATTCCCTTTATTTTAAGGTTGGATAATATTCCACTGTATGTACAGACCACACTTTGTTTATCTATTCATTCAGTGATGGACACTTGAGTTGCCTCCACCTTTGGTTACTGTGCATAATGCTGCCATGAACATGGCTGTACAAATATCAGTTCGAGTCCCTGCTTTTGATTCTTTTCTTAATTTCAATTTTTTGAAGAATTTTTTTATACTGTTTTCCATAGCAGCCATACCATTTTATATTCCCACCAGCACTGCACAAGGATTCCAGGTTCTCCATATCTTTGCCAACACTAGTTATTTTCTGGGTTTTGTTTCTAATAATAGCCATTGTAAATGGGATGGTATGAACTGGTGGTTTCAATATGCATTTCCCTAATGATTAGTGAGTTGAGCATCTTTTCATGTGCTTATTCACCATTGGTATATATTTTTTGGAGAAATACCTATTCAAGTCCTTTGCCCTTTTTTTTTTTTTTGCCCTACGCGGGCGTCTCACTGTTGTGGCCTCTCCTGTTGCGGAGCACAGGCTCCAGACGCACAGGCTCAGCGGCCATGGCTCACGGGCCCAGCCGCTCCGTGGCATGTGGGATCTTCGCGGACCGGGGCACGAACCCGTGTCCCCTGCATCGGCAGATGGACTCTCAACCACTGCGCCACCAGGGAAGCCCTGCCCATTTTTTTTTATCAAGTTTTGTTGTTGTTGTTGTTGTTGTTGAGTTATAGGCGTTCTTTATATATTCTGGATATTAACTTCTTATCAGATATATGATTTGCAAATATTTTTCCTATTCCATAGGTTGTCTTTTCACTCTGTTGACAGAGCAGCCTTTGATGTAGGAACTACTTTTATATCCCTACTACAATGTCTTCAAAGGGTATCTGATAAATATTCATATTTTAATTTAATTTAATTCATAAATGATGCTTAATTAATGATTTATCACTGCCCTTAAATTTATGATAAAATCTAACTAAATATAAATTAACTTTAAAATTATCTGGGACAAATCCAATGAGATTGAGGAACTTCAAATATAATCGTGAACATTTTCACACTTGAACTCTATTAGAGTATACAAAGGAAGCTTCAAAACATGTACTGAAAATTCCCCATCATTGTCCTTAGATTTAGAATTTTGACACTTCCCTAGAGAGGCTTTGAAAATTAATTGCTGTTGTATGACAAGAAGGAGATGAGAAATTATTTGTGGGACAATCAGATGAAAGTTTAAATCCCTGTCTTTGGTTAGGGGCTGTCCCATGATCAAAGACATTTGGGACCTAGAAAGTTACTCTAAAAGAATGAATTTTCAGCCAAGTAAGGATGTTTATAAAAATTCAGAAGGTACCCGGAAGCCTGACTCCTGTTGGTCCTCCTCTAATCAGATGTATCATTGACATGACAAGCCGGTGAATATTTGTAGGATGGTAAAGAAAAAAGGGATGATAGGTTCTTCATTATTTCTGAACTGCATTACTTGGCTAATTTACAAGCCAAGAAAGTTACTAATTATAACTCTATTAACAATTCCAGTTCTTTTACTTACATTCTGGTCTTTCTGCTCTGTGATTCATTTTCAGTTCAAGAACTTTCTACCACAAATTATCTAGAGTCACGTTGGTTGTGTACTGCTATTATCGAGTGTCCTCTATGGAACAGCTTAATGGAAATTCTGATTGTTCTCGTTGGTTCAAATTTGAGAAGATTACATAAAAATCCTTTGAGTAACTAGCACGGCATCCCAACAAAGGGTTACTTGATTTTTTACAATAAAAGTTCAGACAAGAGAAAGTCATTTAGAAGGCATAAGAGATTGCCTTCCTGGGGTCATTTTTATTCTGAATTACGAAACAGCTTCAAAGGCATGAGTCAAGCACTTAGTATTCCTGTGCAAAACATTAGGACTGAGTAACTACAGTCCAATGACAACTAGATTAACATGAATAAGGACTAATAATGGTCCATTCATGTACATATGTAGGTGTCTTTAAAGAGTATGTGTGGGTAGTTAACCAGGGTCATACTTAGCCTTTCATTATAACTCTCTATTTACTCTATTCACTAAACGCCTGACTTTATGGTAAACTACCCATTTGGGAAGAACTTTTGGTGCCCTTTCAGATATATAAAGTTTACATAATTTCCCCTGTTTAAATTGAGTGCTTAGCCCCCCTCCCCAACTACAGCTGACTTGTTCACTAGCCTGTGTTTTTCAGTGATTTATCCGATTGTTTACATTAAAAGGAACAGAGGGTTAGAGCGGGGAATCTGTGGACTTTCCCTGTTCTGATTGGTTGTGTCTTACGTCTCAAATGTGGCAGGTGTTCCTGAGACAAGATCTATTGTTTTTAAGACTCTTTATCTGAGTCTTATTTGGAATTGAAACGGAAATAAACTCTGTGACTACTTTTCCCAGTTTCACTTCTGGAATAAAAGCAGTATGGTATTGAACAAAACCCTTACATTGCAAAGGAGGAGTTCATGTGTTGGGTATATACATTTACATGAAATTGTGTAATTTTAGAAGAGAGATCTCACAGGGGATCTGTTCTGTTTCTCTCACTTTACAAGTGAGGAAGCAAATGAGAAGTGGTGAGTTTAAGGGACCGACCTAACATTACATAGCTCCTAATGGCAGTGCCAGGATGAGAGTCAGGGCCTGGCAGCACCTCAGTTCAGTGTCCTTCTCACTCTTGCATGTTGCCTTCCTTCAGTTAATCCTTTTGATAACCATGATATTCCTCAATCCTTGCCTTTTTAATTGGAGCAAACCATGCGTAGTGTTGGAATCTACATGTTGTTCTGTTGTTAAATATTGAAATTTTCCTTATCCTAACCTTCGTATTGAAAGAAGAATGCTAAAATAGCAAATATTTTTGGTAAGGTAACAAAATGCTATCTAGTGTGGCATCCTCAATGACATTGGTCTGGAATACATAATGGTTGCTGTCTACCTACACAGACTGAGGGAGGGTACATTTTCTTCATAGTTTTTCAGAGAGGGCGCAGTGTTTCACAGATGTTTAAGCAAAGTACATATGGAAAGAAAAAAAAAACAGAGCTGACCTTTTCTATAGTATGATTTCAGACGCCAGTGAAGGTGAAGATAGGTAAGACTGTTAGCTTTACAAAATTTCTCTTTGCTCAGATGGTAGAAGCATTGACATTAAAAAAGGACAGAACTGACAGAAAAAGAAATTCTTTCTCCTGTCGAGGAACAGCCACTGTATGAGTTCCGTTAGCACATCTTATACCCATTCATTTAGAGATGGTGTGAATTGATCCTAAACCTTGAGACAGATTTTTAAAGGAAATTATTTCTTAATATTCTTAATAATTTCTTAGTGCTCTCGAATAATTTTGTTCTGCATGTGAATGCTACACAAAACCCCAAGAAATCTATTAAATTATAACTGAACACTAAAATAAATCCTAGGACATTAAAACAAATAGTATTAGCAGGTTTTCACTGTATATTAATTTCTTGTTGCTGAAACTAATTATAGTGTGAAAAACATTGTTTCCTACTGCCCAATTCCAACTAAGAATGAGCAAGGTACGGTGAAACTGAAATTCAACTAAAGTGGTATTAGCAGATTTTTGCTGTATATTAATTTCTTTCTGTCCTTCTGAAACTAATTGTGTTATGAAATGGTTATGAAAACCATTGTTCCCTATTCCCCAAACCCAGCTAAGAATGAGAAAGTAGGAAACTCAGCAAAAGTGGCCTGTAAAATACTAAAATTTATTTCCTCTTCTAGGAGGGTCAAAGTGGTAAGTATAATTATTTGTAATGAATTAATTTGAAAGAGCTCATTGTAATTGACAATTATATGTGCCAAGCCTTGTTCTAAATACTGTATAAATATGACTTTATTTAATCATTATAACAGTCCTATGAGGTAGAGAAATTATTATCCCCATTTTATAGATGAGAAAGCAGAGACACAGAGAAGCTATTACTTGTTCTAGCAAGTAGCTGAGCTAGATTGGAAAGGATAAAGGCCATTAACTTGGATAAAGGCCATGAACAATATGATTATGCACTTTATCCTGTAGCTTATATCCATTTCTAGTAATCTGAGCTGTCATGACAATTTATCTTTTGAATATAAAATGAAAAGTATCTGGAGAAATTAAAAGATTATGCATCTATTGATATTTCTTGAATTACTGAATATTTACTATGTTTCTCTTTTTTATATTACCTAATTTTTACTTTACTATGTTTATATTTTATATACTACTTATATATATATTATTTTATATTATATTAATTATTATATTATTATAAAATATTCTTTTATATTACCAAATATATTGGTAAGCATTTACCAAGCCCAGTGATTTTCTATCCCATTAATAATAAGTGGTTCCCAAAACAAGGGAGATTTTTCTTCCAACTGCCTTCAAAATAACGTTATATATATCTATGTCTATAAACATAGACACACATTCTTTAAAAAAAGAGAAAGTAAGCTTTCAGATACTTCTTTGTTTACAAGCCTAAAACAAGTGGTAGTTGATCAGAAGACAATTACGTACCCAGTAAATATGTTCTCAAGTTGAATTTTTTTTTCCCCTTGAACCACTAAACTTGTTTCCAGACCATTAACTCTGCTCAAGACAGATAAATAAATACCTGTTAGAAAAGTTTCTTGATTTACATTTAAGCCTTTTTGGAGTGGGCATTATATATATATATATATATATATAGTTTATTTGGTAGCTAACATCAAGTGCACTGAAATGGAATAGAGAGTGACTTCTCAGGGTATTTGAAAAGTCTACTCAGGAGGTAGGTAGGATTTCATCTGTGTCAGCACAGAAAGACAACCACAGAGACACCTGCTAAATGTCTCAATGCTTTGAGAAGCTAAGAATCACAGGTGGGAGAAAGTACTTCTGAAATGGTGTCTGGGTTGCCTGACGAGGCTAAACAGAAATAAGAATATTATCCCATTTCTAGTGTTGCCAGATAAAATACAGAACAATACAAATACAGGTATTGCATGGGACACACTTCTAGTAAAAATTCTTTGCTGTTTATCTGAAATTCAAGCTTAACTGGACACCCTGCACTTTTATTTGCGAAATCTGACAGCTTTACTCACTTCCCAAGCCTGCACCTGGTGGTCCAAAGGTCTTGTTCAGAGGTTTCAATAGGGAATGTTTGCAGTGATGGGAAGGGGCAGATTGTGCAGGGATCTCTGACAAGGAGTATTGGGAGGGCCTCCCAGAAGGCCCTCTAGTGGGAGGCTAGAAACTCCTGCCTGTCGAAGCCCCTGGAAGACACTCTGAATGTTGGTCTGGCTCCTCAGGATGCCCTTCTGGCTCTGGTTCTGGTCGACTGGCTTCATGTCCACAGCCACCACCTTATTCCTGTCCCAGATATAAGCTCATTCTCATCCTCAAAGCCCTCTTAGTCCACACTCTTGTTTAAGACCCTACATGGCACAGGGTCTTTTGCACTTAACGTTGCTCTTTCTAGAGCCAAGCACGTAGCCCAGGACACACTAGAGGGCTAATAAACGTTTACTAAACTTGAGGTTTTCAAAGATTTTTGTTATTGTTTTTCTGCTAATAATAGTAAGCAGGAAACAGGAATAAAATTGTTCCCTCCTAAACTGTCAGTATTTATCTTCATTTTCAAAGCCCATAATAAGGAAAGACAGTTGCCCCGCCTGGGGTCTGGTATACAGGATGTACTCAAGAAGTACTTGTTGAGTGACTGAATGAATGCTAATTATAATATCTGAATACAAAGAGGGCCTTAGATTTGTCTACACTTTTTACAAATATCACTTAATTGAAAGAGCTTTTCTGTATTATAGGAGCTATAGGCCAGGATGGGAGATGGGGACTGGTTAGATGTTACTCGGCTCAGACACATTGAAGGGAAGAATTGGTGGAGGGGTGCCTTGAGGAAGTGGGGTAAAGGATTACTCACAGGGTTTAATCCCCTAAGATAAGAAGTGTTTGAAGTCGAGCGAGAGACTGGGGACATAAGTAGTACCAGACAGCAGTGATGGAAGGAGGAAGGGGAAGGAAATCACAAGCCCTGTTATCAGAAAGGGGAGGAGAGTTCTTACAGGTACCAGGCCCTTTGGGCACTTTTCCCAAACGGTCATATATCTGAAAATGACAGATCTATATTGATATGCATTAGTTAGGAGCTACCCACAGTGTGAGAGATTACTAAATTCTGAAATTCACATAGCATAAAAACCTTCTTTAATGTAGTTCAATTTGAAGTATTTATCACATTCCACTAAAATGTTTAATATTGACAGGAAAAAAATACTGTGAGTTACAACTGAGTTTTTTACCAAATCATCTCTAATTGGTTTCCATTGCACAATAAGGTAAAAGCATATTAGATACATGGCTAGCTGCCATTTTACCTTGGGATACTTTTGCCACCAAGATGAGAGCAGAATAGAACAGGTTAAAGTAAATTAGTAAATTCAAGAATACAACACTCAAGATGTAGGCAAATGGATATTAAACCATAAAGAATGGTTTTTAATATTTGAAGCAAGATTTATTGTTGCTTTTACTAGTTAAAAACATTTTTTGTCCTTCCTTTTTTTCTTTTTTTGAGTTATTCACGATTGGGAAGTGATCATTGTAACTTTTTTTTTTTTTTTGGTCTATTGCAGTTAATCAGATCATAGCTATCTTAGACTGAATTTAATTGAAGCCAGCTTTCATGTGGCTTTGATTAACTGTTTAAGGCAGAAAACTGTCTTCAGGTTTCAAAACTCAGCTTGAAGTTGTTACCCATATATATGCTTTATTAGAAATAAATTAAAAGAAGATCTAGAAACAGCTGGAAACATTCTTTTTTATGTCTAACATTCATTTTGTAAAAGAAAATGATAAAAAAAATTAAGTCATTTGAACTATGATATAGTGCATCTCTGACCTGACGAAAATTCTACATTTCCCTTTTTCTTGATATATTTATCTGCATAGTGACCGAAGGGTGATGAGTGTTCATGCTGTTAATGCTGTCATTAATCATTTAGCTATATATTTATTTTAATGTATTTTTAAAGCAAACTTGGACTACTAGATACCTATACAGTGTTCTTTTATGGGACATGGATAATTCCTGTCATAATTGCTAAAGATCCCTTATAACAAATAAACATTTAGCATGAATCCAAAAGTTTCACTTTCATACTAGTTCATCTTTGAACCCCCAGCAATAAGCTCCTTTCATTAAATAATGTTGATATAGTATCCGGCCTATCCAATGAAATCAGTGTTTAATGCTTGTGAAGGGCATAGAACAGTGCAAATGTGCTGTTTTATAAGGCATTAATCCAGAGAGCCACTAATAGGTACAGTGACGTTTATCTTGACAGGTAAATCAACTCATTGCGAAGTGAAATAGCCAGACAATACTATCCTTGTTGTTGAACTGCAGGTGTTTAAAAAGCTAAGTGAACTAAGGAAAAACCTAACAGCGTCATGTGGGAGGAATGAATGCTGGTGAAGGAGGGGAAGCTTGGTTAGCTGGTTAGGCAGGTGCTTAGAAAATTTAAAGGCAAAAACAGAAATCTAAAATCAAAAGCAGATGCCTGGTTAGGTTTTTATGGCCTTACAGAAATAGTAAGAGAACTAAGGTTAGGAACGCAAACATTAAAATAGTTATTTCTAAGAAATCTTGTTTTGGGAGAATGAAGTACAAGTTTTAGAGATAACCCTGTTCTAAGAATTCATTGTGCCAGATTAAGTACCGGGAAATCCTGTCAATCTGAGAACAAACATATTTATCAGCCTCAGAAGTATTTATTAAATCTCTTCAGTATCTGTGGCAGGCTTCTATCCTTTATCCTGTCTTTCTTAAGATAACTATGATATAATGTTAGGAAATATTATTTGCAAGCATTTTTAACAATCGTAGCCAAGGGATGTAAACACATGAAGTATATGTGCATTTGCTTACTGAACGAGTTTACACTATTCTGTGTCTACGATGCTGTACATGGGGGAAAAGGCCATAGAACCCTATAATACATCTCCAACTAATAGTATTAAAAAAACACTTGCTTAAAACAATTGATGGGTGAATTTTGTGGTATGCCATTAGTATCTTAATGAAGATGTTATTTAAGAACGTGAAGGTGGCTAAAATAAAATAAAGCCATTAAAGAGAAATTAGAAAAATAACAGAAAGGATTTGTGAGCAGGGATAATTAATGTCTCAAGTGAAAATTATTATGTTTAATAGTTACACCAAGAAAAGTATAATGAGTAGAGAGAAGATAGAGCAAAATGTTTTCCTGGTCACACACCTGACCTGCAGTGAATTACATTTCATAAGTGAGGGTTCTAGAGAACGTAATTTATTCTTCAAGTTATTGAAAGCCAAGGGATTGCATTTTTTGTTTAGTTCTCCCATGATTTGTCTACAAAACCCCTTTGATGAAATACATGACATTTCATCTGCTAGAAAATCTTGTGTTTACTTTTGGCTGCACCATGTAAGGGTCAAGTTGGGGGACATCTCCAGCCTTGCCACCCTGCCTTAACTTCCCTGGCAGGGCTCCCATCTCCAGCCCCAACTGCTGTCGTCCAGCACACAGAGCTGTTCTAATGCACAGTTTCACCCTGTCACAGTGGAATGAAATGCCGGACACCAGACACCGGCTGTATATGGTTGATGTACATTTTTAGTGTAGTTTTAGATTTCTCGGTGTCCCTTGCCCAACTTGAAGGCTCTGAACAATACTTTCCAGCACCTCCACTTCCCAATTCCTGTTACTCTCTAGATTTCTCTATTAGAAACCTTTGAGGCTATGGACTTTTGTTTGCTTCAGCACCCCAGACCCTCTTCTGTTTCTTTCAGTCCCCCTTTTCACTCTCCAGAGAACCGGGGCCCTTTCCTGCTTGAGCTCAGTTGAGCCTAAATCAGTTTGTTTTGTGATCACCTCACGCTTACGTGGAAGGTGACCAACTGGTTCTTACTCTAAGAGTCTTTACCTCTTGCAGTTGCTTCTCTCCAGATTAAATTCCAGCAGCCACTCCTTCTGCCCCACCGCTTTGGTATGCTGTACTGGAGCCGCTTTTTGTTCCTCTGGATTCATTTAACTTCTGTCTTTCTGCTCTTACCCACACCCTATAGTTTTTTTTTCTCCTCTTTCTTTTTCTTAACCATTATTCTATTCTCCTTTAAAACCACGCACACTTTATCGACCAAAAATTTGTATTTTTCCCCTAGATAGGACATTGATTTTTGTTTTTCAATACTGTATTCCTATTCAGAGAATCACGTTTGCCCTGCATGTTAAATTCACAGAACACTCCTACATATTAAGGATAACCCCATTCATTTCTATTGTATATTTATGATACTGATGACAGCATTTAAATTTTAACACAGAAAACTTTAGACTCCAACCCTAGTATTGGTGGGAGGAGGGTGTTAAATTATGACAAGATTAGTTTTCACAAATGTAAAATGCAGATTTGGGAGATAAAAACCCTAAGTAATTAATCAGCTTGATTAAATGTTCTAAAATAGTTCATAACATCCACCCATAATTTATTACTATTATTAAATTTCCTGTCACTCTTGGCTCTTTTATCAATTGTGACTTGGTACCTATGTGTACATATTTATCAGTTTCTACCTTTTAGTGGATTAATGCTAAATATTTCAGCATATGAGTGGATAACGCATGGGCACACCCAGCTTCCCTAGCCCACTTTATAACCCCAATTTACAATTCGTATTCATTCAATAAATATATATTGAGCCCTTACCATGTATTGGGCACTATATTCCACTAGGGATACAGATATTAAAAACGTACTTCCTACCCTCAAGGGGATCAAAATCCAATGGGGGCATGAAACTGTTACTCTATGGAGCTTAGGTATGTCTATAAAGAGGAAGAACCAGTGTGTCCTGGCAGGAGAAAGTAGTGCAAAGGCCCTGAGGCCAGAGAGTGTGTGCATTCAGGGAGCTGCTATTTTCTCTGTTTTCTCCGTGACACATCAGGCAAGTGTTTACGTGAAGGTGAGAGGGAAGAAAGTGTGCCTGGCTTATGTGGGGTACCTAGAAGAGGCAAATTCATAGAAACAGAAAGTAGAATAGAGGTTACCAGGGGCTGTGGGCAGGAGGCAAAGAAGAGTTATTGTTTATGAGCACAGTGTTTTTACTGGGGATGAAGAAAAAAGTATTATATAGATAGTGATGATTATACAACATTGTGAATGTATTTAATACCACTGAAATGTATACTTACAAAGAGTTAAGTGATAAATATTATATTATGTATATTTTACCACAATAAAACAAAAAAAATTTTAAGTGTGCCTGGGCCTTGAGGAGAGTGGTGATGTTCTGAGACAGCCACTGTGGAGAACAGGAACAAGACCCAGCTAGAGACACAGTGAAAATTTTACTAATGACTCTCACTCCATCAGCATCCTGTCACCTGTTGGGCAATTCTGAGATTTCATTGACAGCCTGTGGTGGCCTGGATGTAAGAGTGGATATAGCGGTTTTGCCAGACAGGCATGAAGTAACTAGGAACTGAAATAGCTCTGTGTGTGTGTAATGAGAAAGTGGTTGAAGCCTGGCTCATGGTGCTAAACCCAAGACTTAGAAGGGAGTGAAGCCAAGGAGAGGGACTGATTAAGTAAAGGAAAAGCAAAAGCAAGGATTATGAGACCAGATGAGGAATGCTGGAAGGACACAAGATGGTTCTAGAAGTTGAGATAAAAGTTCAAGGATTTGAAAGCACAGCAGTGTGGATGGTGTGACTCAGTCCAGGGTGTGTCCATGGGGGTGGGTGGGTGAAGTTGGAGACAAAAGTCCCTGCAGTTGTGAGTTGAAGAAACTAAGTTCCCCGGAAGAGATAGGACAGCATCAGGTATCATTTAGAATTTCCAGTCAAGGCATGAGCTTTCTTGCAAATGATGTATTATTTATTTATTCATCACGTGCATTCATTGAGGGCCTACTTTGTACCAGACACTGTTCTCGGTGCTGGGAAAAAAGACAATTCCCTGCTCTCCTGGAATTTCCACTCCAGTGAAGCGGCAAGTTGGGTAATAAACAAAAATAAACAAACACAAAATACTCCATGGGCATGTGCTATTATGGTCTCCCAAAGTGTACATAAAAAATATAGCAACATGCACAGACCTAGAGATCGTTATACTGAGTGAAGTAAGTCAGACAGAGAAAGAGAAATATCATATGATATAAGCTGAATCTAAAAAGAAATGATATAAATGAACTTACTTACAAAACAGAAACAGACTCACAGACTTAGAGAATGAAATTATGGCTACCAGCGGGGACGGGTGGGAGGAAGGGACAGTTAGGGGGTTTGGGAGTGACATGTACACACTGCTGTATTTAAAATGGATAACCATGCCCTGGCTATTGTAAATAGAGCTGCAATGAACATTGTGGTACATGACTCTTTTTGAATTATGGTTTTCTCAGGGTATATGCCCAGTAGTGGGATTGCTGGGTCATATGGTAATTCTACTTTTAGTTTTTTAAGGAACCTCCATACTGTTCTCCATAGTGGCTGTATCAATTTACATCAGAAACTAACACAACACTATAAAGCAATTATACGCCAATAAAGATGTTAAAGAATAAATAAAATAAAAAAATAAAATAAAATGGATAACCAACAAGGACCTACTGTATAGCACAGGGAACTCTGCTCAATATTATGTAATAACCTAAATGGGAAAAGAATTTGAAAAAGAATAGATACATGTATATGCATAACTGAATCACTTTGCTGTACATCTGAAACTATCACAACATTGTTAATCAGCTGTACTCAATATAAAATAAAAAGTTAAAAAAAGAAAAGGATTACAATATTTGTAAAGTCAGTGAGATAGTATGATACAATATTAAGCCTGAAGATTCCAGGCATTTACAAGTCTACATCAGGAAAATACTAAACATAGCCAAAGATATTGATTGGCAATACAGAGCTTACAGCTAACACTAAATTTTGCTTCCACAAAAGCACGGAGCCCAGTGATATTTCAATTAACAGAACAAAGCCATGAAAACTGTTAGCATTAGCAGCTTGGCAGATTCAGAGCATGGCAATGGGCCACTAAGACACATCCAATGGGACAAGCACAAATTGGTGACTGTGAGCTCAGGACCCAGCATGAAAAGCCATCTTCTTCAGAACTTCCGGCAACATTTTTTATGAGGAAATGAATAATTTGAGATTTCATTTCAGAATCTCCAACAACAAGACCCTGGAGTGTAGCCTGAAGGGAGCATGGGAGGAGTGGTTGCTACATCACATCTCTCTTGGGGAGGGAACATGCAGGAAGAGTCCCAGGGAGCTCTTCACCCTTCTGTCGTGCAGTGAGGGACAATGGGTCACAGCAAGGAAGGCAATTTCCTACAGAAAAGCTGAAAAACATGAAATAATGGACTGTGACCGTAGGCTCCTGGCAAAGGATTGCTGGCTTGGGACAGTTAGAAATTGGATTTTTTTCTAAAGCAAAGGCTTCTGACAACAAAGTATTCAACAAGTGGACAGGAGAATGTGCTTCTCCATTCTTAGGCATAAGGGTGATGGCACAGATGAGTTGAACATGGAAGGAGGAGTAGAAAAGATAGGAATTTAAGAGAGTTCAGAGACACTGGCTTCATATGTATAGGTGGATGGGTGGCAGGACCTGCTTATTACTTGTGATTGGGGGTGACAGTGGTGATGGGTCTTAATCATACAGTGTTAGAAGAAAGAGAAAGCAAAAACCTTTTTTTGTTTTTTGTTTTTCTTTTGCTTTTGCCAAAGTTGATGACAGTATTGTTTGTAATTGCAGAAATTTGGAATGAAATGTCCAAAATTATGAAAGTTTGAAAATAAATTATGGTGTGTCTATCCAACAGAATTCTATATATTCATTAAAAACTGTATTTCAAAAGACAACAATAAATTGGGAAAATGCTCACAGTCTAATGCTAAATGAGAAAAATTTCAAAATTTGGTATAAAAGTTATTCTAATTTTTTTTAATGTCTAAAGAAAAAACTGAAAAGGAAAATTTTCATTCGTTATTAGCTTTTTCTTTCTTTTAATATTACAGGTATTTTTAATATTTCTACATATACTTTTCTATGTTTAAAAATCTGTAGCCATCAATATGTATTACTTAAAATTAATAAATTTTATGTAAATAGAGTGATAAATAATGATGCCACAAGCATAATTATGGTTTACACTTATACTAAGGAGCAGACTCTAGTAATAACCAGCCATCCAAAACTATAATGGAATATTCATTTAGTCAGTAAATGAGCCTTTATGTGTTGTTCACTGAAAAAGGCATAAGAGGTTCAAAAATAAAAGTACCAGTCCCACTGGAGAAACTCAGGACTAGTGAGGAGGCTGAGAGGAAAGCAGACAAGTGCCCACAGTGCTCTGTGATAAGTTCTTCTCCAGAGATGGGCCCAAGGTGCTGTAGGAACACAGGAGAGGAGGAACAGTCCAGCCACTGGGATTCGTGGAAGGCTTCCAGGAGGAGGTGACATCTGAGTTGAATCTTGAAGGATGAGTGAAGAAAAAAATCAGAGGAAAATGTTCAAGTAGAAGGAATGTATAAAGACAGAACTGAGTGAGAG
Source organism: Hyperoodon ampullatus (assembly GCF_949752795.1). Taxonomy (NCBI): domain Eukaryota; kingdom Metazoa; phylum Chordata; class Mammalia; order Artiodactyla; family Ziphiidae; genus Hyperoodon; species Hyperoodon ampullatus. The sequence goes on from NC_136929.1 coordinate 68,753,410, forward strand.
CAGTAGTTTTCTAAGGTGAAGCTCATTGTGCTGAAATTCAGGGGAGGAAAGAAGAAAACATGGACTAAACCAGTTACTGTGGGGATGGAGAGACAGAGAAAGATTGAAGCAATATAAGAACTTTTGGAGTTCACAGTGTCTTCTAGATTCTCTCTTGGACACGAGATGTGTGGGTGATTGCATCACTTGGCTAACATAGGAAATAGAGTTGGAAGAGTAGGTTTAGAGGGAAATTTTTAGAAATATCCATTAGCAAAGTAAACAATATATAGCATCAGAGAAAAGTCACTCATTTATTCTGCAAGTTTTTGCTGAGCACAACTGTCAGGGGCTGATCTAGGTCCTGAGGACACGATGGTGAATCAGACAGACAAGGCCTTGATCTAACATTGCTCAAGGTTTGCCTTGGAGACAAACCACAAACAAACAAACAAGAAAATGTCCAGAAGTGATAAGTGCCATAAAGAAAATTAAGCTGCATGCCACGAGAGGGAGTAATGGGTTATTTAGATTGGGTGTCAGAGGCTCAGAAATGAGTTGGGATAGGAGAACAATGGGACAGTAATAATGATTGGACAGCGATATGGTAGCACTGATTGAATCTTTTCTTTGTGATTATTCCACTTAATACACAATACAATCCCATAGGTAGGGAGTGCTGAGGGTCCAAAACTTGCCCAGAGTCAAACTCAACTCTGCCTGTAGCCATAATCTCAAAAATATGTGTACTTTCTGTCTGTATCAGGTTGGGCCTTGAGAGGTGAGGGCTGTAACCACGGGAAGGAATATAATCATCCAGGGACGCTGAAGCATGAGGAAGAAGTGGGGGTGGGGGCCAGGGACTGAAACCCAGGGAATGCTGGCATCAAGCTGGCGGAAGGGGAGCTCTGAAGACAAGCACCTCAGCCACGCGGGGCACAGAGACCCAGGGGACAGTGTAGCCTGACAGCCACAAGACAAGGCAGTGTCAAGAGTAAGGGACGGTCAGCAGTGTCCTCTTGTCCACACACCGGAGAAGGAACAAGAACAACAGGAAACATCCATTAGATGTAGCAACCAGGCAGTTACTGGTGGCCTTGCCAAGACTGGTTTCAGTGAGTTGGTGAGGGAGCCCAGACTGCAGTGTTGATAAGGGAATACTTCTTTTCTAAGAGATACAGGTTAGAGGCAGTATGCTTTGTTATGGTGGTTGTTGTTTTGGTTTGGGTTTGGTTTAAAGAAGTGTAAGACTAGAAGGTTGAGCCCATGGAGAGGGAGGGGTTGAGGCTGTAGGAGATCGAGGAAATAACTGATATAGCCAAGCCCTTGTAGGGACAAGAAAGGATGGTAAACAGAGTGCACAGGTCAAGGGCTAGATCTTGGGTAGGAAGAGAGCTACCTCTTTCCTGTGTTGGGAGGGAAGGGAGTAAGTAAGAAGGTTATAGGGGTAAGGAGTTGCCTGACTTCTGTGAAGTCGGCGGTATTGTCATCTGCTCAAGGTGAAGACCCCAAGGGGAGTGTCATCCTTAAGGTTCAGCTTTGAAATAGGGCTCCTGGAAAATGGGAGTGGATGCTAAGGGCCTGTATAAAAGTCTCCAAGTAGCCCTGCTGAGTTTAGAACCCTTGCATCTGTGGCTGCTGCATCTGCACAGCTGTAAGATTTCCTTCAGCAGGGCCAGCAGCCAGGCAGGCAGGGAGCTGGGCTGTGCTGTATGGCACCTGTTCTGGGGAGATCACTCCAGTCTTTCATCTGGCTTCTCGTGGACAGTCCTGAATCCAAGGACCCTTCAACAGCCAGAGCTAAACAAATTTGCAAAGCCAGAATTTATCTTCACATTAGTCATTTAAAGAAAACCCCTAATCCATGACCTCTGAATATAAAATATGTATTAAAATAGAAAGCAGTAGGGACCCAGGATCTTTAGAGCTAAATGATCAGTGAAATAGCTGGAATGTTCCTTGTACTGTTCTCTTCCCGTGCATATAATGTTACAACTACTGCCTCCGTTTGATTCAATTAGAGATCCTCTTTTTAAAGTTAAATACACAGCTTCCCTGGGAATGTAATTGTGAAACGTTTTGTCGTTATACTGTACGGCAGTCACTTTAAGATAACACAAATCTTGCTTCTGGCAGAGCATTTCCTTACCACTACATGCATACAAAACAGGATGTAATCAAAAGGGTATTTGGCATGGGTCCAGAAAGCAATCTGGATTAGTCTGTAACTGGCTGCCATAGTTTCAAGTCCATTTCTGATCCATGACTTATTGCTTCATAACTGACAATTTCAAAGGTTTACCAGGATGGCACAAAAAAAACCCTCAACCATTAGTTTCTAGCTTCTTCTGAAGTGTTTCACTAGTGAACATTTTTGAATATTTAAAATAAGAGAATAAGACAATAAAGATGGTTTTTACCATCATTTCTCCCCCCCCCCCATTTTCTACCAACAATATAAACTAGTGGAGGGAATATTTACTAAAAGTATAGAATTGCAGAGGGAATACTTCAGGTAGCTGTTAATTTCCACTCCTTAAGTCAATAGCAATTTATATAATAGAGAGAGGATTGGATAATTTACTTTAATTTTCAAACTTCACACGGAGCACCTGAAATTTTTTTTTAAAAAAAGAAAAGACAAAGAAAACAGCTAACTAAACTCTGGTTCTTATTTTAGCAGCCTGATACAAAGGCAATTAAAAAGAAGTGATATTCAAGCAATTTTACTGTTTAAATAATCCAGAAATTCTTTTTTTTTTTTTTTTTTTTTTTTTGCGGTACACTGCTGTGGCCTCTCCCGTTGCAGAGCACGGGCTCCGGATGCGCAGGCTCAGTAGTTGTGGCGATCTTCCCAGACCGGGGCATGAACCCGTGTCCCCTGCATCGGCAGGCGGACTCCCAACCACTGCGCCACCGGGGAAGCCCCAGAAATTCTCTTTTGAAATAGTTCAATTTCTTTAGCCAAACTTGAGATGTATGACATTAATCACATCCCATATCCTTGCGTTACATCAAATGTTGTCCTCATTACTTTCTCTGAAGGTCCTCCAAGCTCTTTAGAAGCAAAACCTTGAGAACAGCAGGACACCCTGAGGCCTGAGCTAGTATTGTCTTTATCTTTTGAGTGAGGCTTTGGAGCCCAGGGTAATGACTAGGACACCATCTCCTCGGGTATTTCTTAAAGAACCAGTATATACACATCATTGTAAAGCAATTAAACTCCAATAAAGAGGTTAAAAAAACCCAGTATATTTCCCCCCTCTTCCCTGCAGGAATTAGGGTTAATTTCTAATTATAAGCCTATTATTATGTTATTGGCTAAAATACCTTAAAATTCTTTTCACATTTCACTTCCCCATAATACCTGCTTTTCTAACTGCATACAGATTTTAATGCTTTACCAGAATATGTAAATCTATTTTATGTAGGTTCCTCAAGGTTTGACCTTAAATTTACAAGTTATTTTCCTCATAGTCAATGGCTATGCAATGAATAAATCATTTTAATTTGATTGTAGATTGCAGCCAGATAATCATCTCATTGATGAAACCAGGAAAGATTGATATAATGCAAGTGCACCAGTATCTAACTCCAAAAGAATGTCAGCCAAACTGAGGAGTCGAATTCAAGTGATTTGAATTCAGGAAAACTACGATGAGTTATTTCGGCACTAGCTATGGCACAGTTTGACATTTTTGTAATGGTTGTGATGGTGGCGCTTTCTGAGTGAAAAAATGTAAAGTATCAAGAAATGGGAGGAATATGGTACAGCCCCTGGCCTCTGAGTGAAAATGAAAAAAGGGGTGGAAACTCCGTAATCGGGGGCCCGTCGGGACCAAGCTGTCAGATTTAGGCGAGGGCGGGAGGGAGAGAAAACTCCCTGGGGGAAGGAGTGGGGCGCTAGACCGTCCGGGAGGGAGAGCGGAGGGAAGGACGGGAGAGGAGGGGAGCGGAGGAGCGCTGAGCCGAGGGGAGGGAGGGGAGGGAAAGGGGGAAAGGGGTAGAGGAGTCGACGGAGCGCCGAAGTTACCCTTGCGCGGCGCGCGCAGTGGCAACGCGTCCCGGCCCCCGCGCTGGACGGCGGAGGACCCCTGTCGCGCCCCTGGCTGGCCCCGGGACCCCAGCGGGAGTCCGGCGTCTGGCATCTCGAGTCGCCAGGAGTCTGAGTTGCGGGCCACGCGGGACTGGCGGTGGCAAGCCCGCTGGTCGTTATGAGGACGGATCTAAAATGACCGGCAAGCGGAAACCTTTCCAAACGCAGCTCAGGCGGTCAATCAGTGAGCAGTTGCGGGACTCTACCGCCAGAGCCTGGGATCGGCTGTGGAGAAACGTCCGGGAGAGACGGCTGGCAGGTCGGTGCCCCCGAGACTCGGGACCGCGGGAGCGGGAGGAGGCGCGGGCCGCGTCGCCCCGCCCGGCCCACCGCCCCGCCGCCGCTGTGGGCTCCCGGCACAGGTTTTCAGAGCCCGGGGATGGGCGGAGGAGGCTGCTCTCACCCCCTTGCTGGGCCTGGACGGAGCGCCAGCGCTCCCCGCTTTCCGCGCGCGGGGACCTGGTGCGTGTGGGCTCCGCCCCGCGCGCGCGGACAGCCCGGCGGGGCGCGGCGCGCGGGACCGGGAGCAGGCGCGGGGATTACCTGGGGAGTCTTCCGAGTGGCCGCTTTGCCTGGGCTGGCCCCGGCTCTGCCACCATCCACCCACCCCAGCCCAGTGAGTGAATGAGTGCCCAGCCCAAGTGGGCTCCAGGAGATCGGTCCCTCTCCCAACTTCGCCTTTTCCACGAGGGACACGTCCACTGCCTGTGTGGGCGGGAGAGTCAAGACAAGGCTAGGGAGCGTATCCAAAGCTCTGGGAGACAGATGTTTATGGGGTAGAGGGGAGGATTTGGGCAAAGACAGATGGACAGTGGTTGGTTCTGGTAGATAGCTGCCCACAACCCCTGTCCAGCTGTGGATCCGCTCTCCTCATTTTGGGGCTGCAAAAGAGCGGCCTCCCTTTTGGAATCCATTGCTCATGATTCAGAGGAAGAAAAGAGGTGATTATTCTGAGCCAAAAGGTTCTTAAGAATCCTTGCTTAGGTTAGAAGGCCCGTCCCCTCCTTAGCACCTCCCCCAGCCTCCTGGCTGTGGTCTTTCTTCTGTGCATGCTCCTTGGACCTACCTCCTAGTAGGGCCACGGATGCAGGAAGTGGTCTGAGCCTTCGCAGAGCCCATGCTGGGAGCATTAGGTCTGGTGAGTCACCACATCATACCTGCCACAATAAGGGAAGGTGGCCTTCCTCCACAGCACAGTTCCCAGGCAGTGTAGGATTTCGGAATGCTTTCCCCAAGTGTTAGCTGCTGGAAGATGTTTCTGGAAATGGGGGACGTGTGGATGGAAGGGCCCCTGAGCTGACCGTGAGTCTAGTCTCTGGATCTTCTTGCCTCCTGTCTCTCCAGCAGTATCTCCGAGTTGGCCAGTGACCACAGGGGTGGAAGAGAGGTCTAGAGAAGAAGAAGGTATGAAGCCTGGACAGAGGGCAGGGATGCCAAGGGTGAGATGGAAGATGGAACCTTCTCTGGGCTCCTCCCCGGTTTTCTGATTGAAGAAATGTAGAAGTCCTTTGCAAGATCTTCTGTCCTTACACCCATGCAGCCACATCTCTTCATTGGTCTGACAGCATTCTGGAGTAGATGCCCAGAGTCTGTGTCTCCTTGAGCTAGGTCTTTATCAGCCTAACTGGTCAAATTAGAAGTAGGGATTATAGATGATTCCAGCACTCAATATTGTCAGCATAAAATGTTTATCCCGTATTTTCTCTCCAATACAGTGGCCCTATTTAGTAAGCACCCAAGAAATAAACAGGCTTTGCAGTCTGGACGCAGAAATAAGTTGTGGTAACCCAGTAGTTTTGACTGTTGATTTTTAAAGACCTGTATGTGCATTGCAGACCTAATTGGTAACAACTAATAACTTTCCTTGTTATCGTGCTAAATTGTATAATCTACATGATGGATGGTGTTATAGAAGTTTTTGTGCTCTAGTAAACATGTGTTGCTTCATAACTTCAGAATGCTTACTGCAAATGTCTCTTTCATAGCTTCTGTTATTAAGTTTGTTAAGTTTGTTAAATCAGTGGATCCTCAGGAAACAAGAAGTCTTTCCAAGAGGGCTGCCAAAGCTGTGCTGGGTTTTTATAGAAGCTGAGGCCAAAGATGACTGCAACCCTGTCTTTTTCAAAAGGACATCTGGGAAGGACAAGAGTATAATGTAAAGACTTAAAACCGTTAAGATTTTCCAGGGAAGTCATTTATTCACATGAATTTTAGACTTTGTAGTTTAGTTAGGGCGGTGGAGAGAAAAAGTTTTGATTCTGAGAAATAAGTGATAGGTAGAGATTTTTAAGATCATGGATATATAGAAATTCAGGCTAAAAGTGGCTTCAGAATGGTAAGTATAAGAGTTCTCCCAGAGTAGTGTAATTATTTTTTAAAATAGTGGTATGAGGTTTTAAAATGTTTAATCAGAATATTAGTATCTGCTTACCCATAATCTGCTTACCACTCTGCTAACAGTGGATGCCAGCAGGTTATTCAACTGGGACCAAACAATCCTCTGTAAAGCAGACTTCAACCTCTGCTTCTCTAAGCAAGCTGGGATGCTTGCCACAAAACCAAGCCAACTCCATGAAGGAGCTTTTAGATGCAAATTGATTTTCTTGGGTTTTCTTGCAAAGGTAGCTAAAATATGGAACTTTGGCCATGAGACACTGAAATACTTAAATTATTAATGTTGGCATCAATTCTAGGTGAAAGTGTTCTTCATTTGTAAAAGTTTTATTTATATGGTTTAGTTCACAATATCATCATAACCAACTGTATGAATGTACCCCAGAGAGACTCTGCCTGCCCCCCAAGAGATGATGTGAGGCTATTGGCTTTTTTTTTTTTCAGCTTTTTTCTATCAGGTAAAAGTTTTGTGCTGGGACTTCTTTAATTTCCCTAAAATTTTCTTCTTATTACACTTAGTCAGTAGAACAGTATTCAAAGTGCTTTATAACAAACTTGTGTTTGTTGTCTAGAGCATTCTGAAGGTATTTGATGCGTCCTTTTGCTTTTTAACATCCTGAGGCAGGAAATCCTTATTCTAACTCACTGTTACTTCTCTTCGTGAAAGCCTGTCTTGTCAATGGGACAAAAAGACAAGAAGAAGTAGAGCTGTTTTAAACGTAGTGAAGCTTGTGGATTTCTGTGCTGTGGGACTGTATTTGGGAAGGAGGGGATTATACATAACTGGAAAACTATTTCTTCACACGCATCACAACGGCACAAATAATGAAACCGATAGAAGGATGAGGTGTGAATGATGTTCAGATATGTTCATTTCATTACAAAATTATAAAAGGGAGTTATTGGTTAAAGAAAGACTGATACTGGGAGCTCTTCTTGGGCTTTCCAATTCTGTAGTAGCTGCCAGACTTTCATCGGATTGTGGCGTTTTTGCCAACATGTACTTACTTCTTAATTACCTAAGACTCTAATCCTCATAAGAGTCAGCAAGAGTTTTTCTCACCTGTCATCTCAATATTGATCATTGAAATAATGGTGGTAATTGTTGTTTATTCCCAAGATGACAAAGTTAGTTAGTGTTCAAAGAAGTATTCTAATTCAGGTTGTCAGAAGTCGAAGGTCATCTGTGCCCATTTTGTGTTATACCATGCTGCCTTCTCCATGGCTCTTATGGAGACACATTGACCTCAAATCCTTTCTCTAAGTCTCTCTGTCGTTTGCAATTAGTTTTAAAAAGAACAACAAAATTAATCGGAAAAATTGCTCTTTCCTCCTGCAGTGACAAGGATAACCCTATGCACCAAAAATAGCTTGTCTCCCAGTCATCCTATTGGGCTGGGTAGTGTATGGGCTTACAGAGAGTTAAAACAAACAAACAGCCATACATCTACCTTATTGGGGCTCTCATGTGGTGTGCTCTGCCTATTACCATCGCTGCAAGAAGCCAAGGGCTGCAAGAAAGAGTTGTTGTCATAAAGCGTAAACGCAGGTTTCTTCAAGGTGGGTGAATGACAGGTTCTTTTGGCCTCTTCAGTTCCCTAATCAGCCACCACTGGTGACAATTCTTAACTTTTATAGCATCATTAAATTCTCTAGGCAGAAGCATACCCTTTAGCTTTTAGTCTTTGTAAGCAGCTTTTTTTTTTTTTTTTTTTTTTTGCGGTACGCGGGCCTCTCACTGCCGTGGCCCCTCCCGTTGCGGAGCACAGGCTCCGGGCGCGCAGGCTCAGCGGCCATGGCTCACGGGCCCAGCCACCCCGCGGCACGTGGGATCTTCCCGAACGGGGGCACGAACCCATGTCCCCTGAATCGGCAGGCGGACTCTCAACCACTGCACCACCAGGGAAGCCCTGTAAGCAGCTTGAACTACTTCTCAAAAGTTTAGGTCTGGGGCTTCCCTGGTGGCTCAGTGGTTAAGAATCCACCCCCCAATGCAGGGGACACGGGTTCGAGTGCTGGTCCAGGAAGAACCCACATGCCGTGGAGCAACTAAGCCTGTGTGCCACAACTACTAAGCCTGTGCTCTAGAGCCCATGAGCCACAACTACTGAGCCCATGTGCCACAACTACTGAAGCCCACGCACCTAGAGCCCATACTCCGCAACAAGAGAAGCCACTGCAATGAGAAGCCCGCGCACCTCAACGAAGAGTAGCCCCCGCTTGCCACAACTAGAGGAAGCCCGCGTGTAGCAACAAAGACCCAATGCAGCCAAAAATAAATAAATAAATAAATTTATTTTAAAAAAAAAAAGTTAAGGCCTGAAAAAATCCAAATGAGTTTTCTAAAGCTTTCTGCTCCTTCCTTTTTTTTTTTTTTTGCGGGACGCGGGCCTCTCACTGTTGTGGCCTCTCCCGTTGCGGAGCACAGGCTCCGGACGTGCAGGCTCAGCGGCCATGGCCCACGGGCCCAGCCACTCCGTAGCATGTGGGGTCCTCCCGGACCGGGGCACGAACCCACGTCCCCTGCATCGGCAGGCGGACTCTCAACCACAGAGCCACCAGGGAAGCCCGCTCCTTCATTTGAAAACCGTCCTCTGTTTTAATGGAAATGTAATCCATATGTATGATTCCTTTATACTCACATAACAATATTTAGGTAGCTTGTGAACTAGTTGATGGCCAAATCTTTTGATCTCTTTCATAGTCTTATTTTAAATCATTTCTCTTAGACACAGGAAGTTATATTGCTGCCAAAAACAAACTAACCTAAAACACTGAAAAGTTTGAGTTTTGTTAGAAATGCTAATTCCACCAAATTTCAGTGACTTCTTGTCATGTTAAAACAGGTTTATTCATCCTCAAAGTCAACAGTAGCATCCTGTGATGTGATGTAAACATGAGATTGGGACTTAAATGCAGAGCGGGATCAAGAATAGAACATGGGCCATAAAAAAGTTCCTTATTAAAATCTAAATGTGTTCCATGATAGCAAAAAGTACAGGATGATACCAGCTGATCCTTTTCATTTGTTTTATATCAATGTTCTTCCTTTTTATTATCACTTTAAAGAACAGGCCATCCTACTCTGTCAGTTTTTTCTTTTTAAACATCTCTTGAAAAGGGAATACGTTGAGATGTGATTTATATTAACAATAACAAAAAAGAAAATCTAAGTCAGGTAAATATACAGTGAAAATCAGAGAAAGAGAACACATCATATGTACCAGGGTTCCTCTCAGCCTTAGCTACCCACAGGGTCACCTGGAGCCTTTTGGAAATATGAATGTCCTTACTGCCGCCCAGAGACTCTGATTTGGTTCACCTGGGGCCTGGGGATCAGTATTTTTTTTAATACTGGTTCCAGTGTACAGTCTGGGTTCAGAATCACTGACTTATGTTAACTACCATATGATAACTTGCAGCAGTCTGTGTCTAGTACGAGATCATAGTCTAAGTCCCTAAGAAAAGTTTTACTTAAGTGAGGTTGGAATGAGCTTGATATTTTACAGGGACAGAAAAGAGAAGGAAAAACAAACAAACAAACAAAAAACGGTGTGCCTGGAGCATAATGAAAAAAGGTGGTACAAGTAGATGGTAAGAGATCATGTCAGAGGTGTGGGTAGAGTCAGGTTATAAGATTAGGTTGGGCCTTGTTGCCAGGGCAAGAAGTTTGGATTTGGTTCTACATGTGATAAGTAGCAAAGGATTTTAAACAGAGGAAGGACAGGACCTGAATAAGTTACTACTGGAGTGGTCCAGGTAAGAGAGAAACAGTGACACGGACTAGGCTGATAATGATGAAAATGGAGAGAATGGGACAGATTTGGAATATGTCTTGGAAGTAGAGACAACAATGCTGACACTTTTTGTTGGAGGTGAGGGAGAGGGATCAAGGGCTCCTAGGTTTGTAGAGCCATGGGCTGAGTTGGGGACAGGTGGAATATTTGCATCTTGCAGTGCAAAAGGACCTTTTTTTTGCATAAGCCAGATGAAGAGCGAGTTCTCCTTTGGCCAAATTAAGCCAAAGATGCCTATTAGACATCCAATGTAAAAGTCAAAGAGCTGGTTGTACGAGTAAAGTTTTGGGAGAAAAGTCAAAGCCAAAGATAGAAATCTGAGAGTTATTGGCATATGACTACTATAGAGTAAAGCCTTAGGACTGGATGGGTTACTTAGAAGAGAATATAAGAGGAGGGGCCAAGGACCAAGTCCTAGGGCATCCTTTATTTAGAACACAATATTGGGACATGAACTGTATATACATATACATGTGCTAAATTTCTGGGGAATACGAAAAATAGCAGCACTGTTCCTAAACTCAGCATTCTTATAGCTGAATAATAGTAGTGATATATCAAATAATCTTTTGTGACCGATCTACTTGGTCCCAGAACTTTTGATGAATAAAAAATAATCATAAAAATATATCACACTAGTAAAATATACATTTTAAATTTAAAAATGATATTGCAAAGTAAAAATAACATTTAAAGGAAAGACTTCTTAGGGTTGCCCCATAAAAATTAAAATATAGTTAATTAGATAAAAATAATCTTAGCAGGAATACATCTATGGTTACCGTGACTTGTTGACCACACATGTAATGGGGTAAGAACTTTATCTTGGAAAGGTGACTTCTCCAGTGTTGTGGTATCTGGGAGTAGGCTAATCAAAGTTTAGCTTGTAAGAAAGTTTCTGTACTATATTGAATTTTCCAATATTACATCCATTTGTTGACCTTTACCAATTATGGTCTGTCCATAATAAAGTTGATGGAAGGGAAATTTCTCAGAGAAAAATAGGTAACCGCATCTTAAGTTTTTGTGTTTGTAAGGAAGATAACTTAAACATGGCCTAACCCATCTGCAATATGCTGCCCAAACCTTGGAAGTAACACATTTTCTCCTAAAGTTGGAGCAAAGAGAGGACCATGTTCATTATTTGTGGGTGGGTGCTCTGAATAGGATACAGGAGCCCTGCCAGTTGGCTGAAATCCCTTAAGACCACTTAATACAGCTTTGGATCAGTCACCAACCTGATCATTTAGACGTGGAGCATGTCTATGAAATTAATATATATTCTTTGTGTGTGTGTGTGTGCGCGCTTTTTCAATCTTACGTTGAACAAAACAACTTATAAAGAAAAATGTGCTTAGAGACCTTGTAGTTTTCTGGGGGTTTATCCACCAGTATATTTCTATTCTACCCTTTTGCAAGTTTAGGGATATTGCCAAATGAAAACAAACGTGGTTTGAGAACTGTTGCAATGTTCCTGGGCTTTTTTTCAGAATCCTCGAGTGTTTAGTCCTAAGGCAGTCGAGTTGAAGGGCAAACATTTTTGTCATGTTTGTAGTTAGTCAATAAGTATTTATTGAGCCATGAAATAGCATCCTTGTCAAAGCATGTTGGGACTGTAGTGCAGGATATTAATTCAGGACTGTGGTTTTATCCTGGCAAAGCACACAAATTTTATTATGCTGCTCAAATCCCTTAACTCATCTATTTAACCAGAAATAGAGCAGGCTTCCAGAAAGTGCTAAAGGACAGTATAGAATGCACCATGACTACACAGTATTGTATTTGCAAATCTGCTGTGTCAAGCTATCTTATGTTCTCAGGCAGAATATTTCCTTAGTAACATTTTTATCTAAAATAAAAATTTCAGAACCTAATGGTTCTGTTATTTTGTGTAGTAGGGCATATTTTAATCTGTATTTCATCATGACATACTGTGTTTGTTGAATACTTCTTTCTCCTTCCTATGCATGAAATTAAGTGAACTCTAGAGATAATTGTTGTTCGACCTCATGAAAATTGATACATTTACTATCAATGACTTTAATTGGAAAGTCTTATATGCTTCTTATCCTCTCTCCATCTGGATAAAGTAGAAACATGTCCAGGTTTCTTGAAGGATCTTTGAACGTGTTTTCCATTGAAATTTAATGTTTACCATTAGAATAATATCCTAAAAGTACAAATATATGAATATCTGGAAGGTGTGACAGAATAAGTTAAACTAATCTACTGCTGCATGAGAAAGTCTGGGTTGTCACAATGACATTGCAAAGATGGCTTCCTTTCTTTGGCCGACAATGAGTTGCATTCATTGCAGAACTCTTGAAAAGCAATGATTGATCACACCTTTCCTAGCCAAGAGGAATTGTCCCCATGGTCTTGGAAATAAATTATATCTTTATTTTAGTCCCAAGAAAAGACTTCATAAACAATAGCCATAAAAGAGGAGCAATTGTTAGAATGAAAGTAAGAGAGGGCTTCCCTGGTGGTGCAGTGGTTGAGAGTCCGGCTGGCGATGCACGGGACACAGGTTCGTGCCCCGGTCCGGGAAGATCCCACGTGCCGTGGAGCGGCTGGGCTTGTGGGCCATGGCCGCTGAGCCTGCGTGTCTGGAGCCTGTGCTCCGCAACGGGAGAGGCCACAGCAGTGAGAGGCCCACGTACCACCCCCCCCCCCAAAAAAAAGAAAGTAAGAGAAAAAAAAAAGCTTTTACATATTTCAACCATTGTCTCATAGGCTGTTTTATTCTTTTTGGAAAGAAAGAAGAGAGGCTTTAGGGTAAGCATTTGAGTTCTAGTTCTTAAATCTAAATCAAAGCAACAATGACAAGTGGAAAATTGCTCTTAACCCTGTAGAGAAGCACTGTGGTGGTGGTGGTGGAAAAGTGACTGAAGCTGTTTGAGGCATCATCATTTGCATAAAATCACAGCTGTGTAATGGTAACTCACGTCTGTGAAATTAGCATCAGTTCAGCCATAACGTTGATATAATTATTTGGCACAGCTATGGCTACAGTGCTGGGAGCATAGATCTCCAAGTGTCTTAAATGCATGTTGTTTTACTTTTGTTGCATACAATGCAGTGGAGGGCAGGGTGAGTGGTGTTTGGGCATGGTGGAAGATTACTGGCATGCATCATGCCCTACTGGTTAAGAGCAGCTACTGGAGCAAGAGGTGGAGGTAGGATGGGTTTGCATCCTACCTCCACCTCTTACACAGTGGGTCCTTGGGCAAGATAAATAATCTTGATGTTCCTAAATTTCCCCATCTTAAAAAGGAGGATAAGCATAGAACTTATAGGGTTGTCATGAGAATTAAATGAGTCAATATTTTCAAAGCATTTAGCATAGTGTCTGACCCCTAATTAACAACGTATAAGGGTTCATTTTTTAAAAATACATATGTATATAGATGTAGATATAGATATATAGATACATAGATGTATTCTCTGTGGAGAACAGACATTTTCTGATAAAGGAGATGCTTTTTGCTCTAGCCTTAAACCAGCCACTCGCTTCATACCTGGATTCATCTGCCTTGTTCCCATATCTTGTGGACCCATTCTAGATCCCATGTTCAGGGATTTCCAAGAGCTAAGACATTAGCCTCACTCTCTTTGCTTTGAATCGAATTTAAAAACAAAATAAAATAGTACATATGTTGCTAACGTGGTTGGCAGCATCTTGTGCAAATCCATTAGTGTTATAACATGAATCATTCATCATACTATTATACTAACATTTTTCTGAAAGATCATCAATTACGGTTTGTTCATCAAAATTACTATCAGCTTTAGAGCTATGCAACCAAGAAATCATTCCCATGTCCTTGGCCTAACTGGAATTTGATGGACACCAAATTAAAATGAGAGAAGTTGGACTAGATTATCTCTAAGGCCCTGTTTAACTTTAAAAATCAATGAGTCTATAAAACTAGAATGTGCGTCTAAAGGAAACTTAATGCTCTAAGTATTTTAGTTCCTTTTCTGTCTGGATTTCATCAGATGTTTTGATAGACAAGGAAAGGGCGGAAGCCCAGAAGGACACCCCAGGATGCCTGCCAGTGTCATTCCCCATACTGCTTTGGTTACCTAGCCCCCATCAACAGCAGCAACTTAACTGGTACTTTCTGATGTTGGAACTACATCTGCCAGAATTGGAGAAGGAACAAGGAGGGGGGAAAGCTAGGAGTCCAGGGCCTGCAGATACCAGTAGAATCTCAACAGTCCCTGCACCCCACGCAGGCAAGTCCCCATGCTCAGAGAGGCCCCGTACTTAGTTTAAATGCTCTACTGTTACAATCTTGAAATTATTAATAATTGTTGAATGGAGGGCCCACATTTTCATTTTATACTGGGCCTGGCAAATGAGGTAGCTAATCCTGCATTATTGGTGAGTTCAGTGTCATTGGTGATTTGATGTTATTTAAGTAAGATAAAAGTGACTTGTAAAATCACAGGATATTAGATCTGGAAGGGACCTGCAAGCTTTCCCTTCAGCATCTACAATCTATAATCCATATACTCTGTGCAACTTGCTCTTGGGGAAGGTGATCTCCCAAGAAGGAAAGTGTGGTTGTTTTCTTTTATTGTTTATTGATTGTGACAGCATCATTATGAAATAAGGCAATAACATCACCCCTGGTGTTTACAGAGTTATAATGATTATATTTTAGTTATCACATATACCGAAGCAAGTATTTTAATTAGTTTTTTAAAGGTATTGCATTGCTTAGGTATAATAGGAGATTGGGACAAATTACACACTCTTGGTATGCTAGATTTTCAGATCCAAAGCTTGTTTTTGAAACTTCTTAGTTAATCTGTTTCTTAATTCAAAATTTATTTACAATATCCGTAATAGATTATTCATTAAACCACTGCTTTTAAAACCATTAAGGCTATTTCCTGTGTAGATTTCACCTAGGACTACTTACTAAGAAAAGGAAATTAGGAGAGGCAGTAATAAAGCCTGTGATTTATCACCAGGGATTTCCAGCACATATTGGCGAATTTTATTTTGTCATGATGTCCATCTGTCTCTGTGAGGAACACTGAAGCTGACCGAGTCTAGTCTCATAATGTTTCATAGGTTAAATCCTCCTTTGCTATCAGAAGCTAGACATAGAACTCCCCATTTAATGATGTAAAAAAAAGAAGACATCTTCCTTTGTTTGAAAGTTAGGTTCATTATTTAATGCAAAGTATTTGGGCAATTGAATAAAAAGAAGAGTATGTGCATTTTCATTTTCTCTTAAGCTACTTCAAACAAGAATGTGTTTGTGTAGTTCTGAATAGTAAAAGAGTAGGCAGATTCAGCTACCCTGAATCAGACCCTATTTTATGCCAGGCATTGTGCTAAGGCTTCATGTGTTTTTTCATTTGATGCCCAGGCTTCAGGGCAAGTACTCTCAGGGTCCCTGTTAGCACACACAGCAGCTTGCTGTGATTAAGAAAAAGGCTTCCACTCGGGGCCATGAACTACATTGTAAAGCAATTATACTCCAATAAAGATGTTTAAAAAAAAAAAAAAGCAAAAAAAAGAAGACTGTTAGAAAACAATGCCTCCTCTGAGAAAACACAGTCCCATGGGCGTGCGGCTAGGTGAGTGTTCCCTGGGCTGGATTTCAACCTCCATGGCCCCCCTGGCACAACCTATACAATCTTACAGTGTGGCCCTGGGTACTGATACTGTCCCCACTTTACGCATGAAGAAATCCAAGGCTTGGAGAAATTAAGTAACTACTCCTTGTTGTTATGTAGATTTATGAGAGTGGCACATTTTGAATGATCTACAGGTCATTGTGAGATTTGTGAGATCCTGGATGACTCCAGGACCCAAATCCTAATCACAGTCTAGCACTTAGGGAGGGGTAACTGTTCCTGGGTAGCGACAATATGGAACCATTTCCACAGCCCTGCCCCAATGTTGCCTCAAGGTTAAAACAGGGTATAATAGGTGGGAGTTGACTGTGGCATTCTGGCATCCCAGGGTCCCCGTGAGAATAATGATGACGATTAATGATGATCCTGAATATTTGTGTAACACTTTACAGTTAAGTGTTTTTCCACTAAGGTTTGTGACGGTGGTTTAAAATCAGTAGGTTCTCACAAAAGTCCTTTAAGGTAGTCAGGGTGGGTGCTATGATCTCTACTACATTATAAGACAAATGAGGATAAGAAAAATGGTGTGACTATCCAAGGTCCCATGGCCAGAGAGGGCCAGGGGGATATTTGAATCCAGGCTCCTACCCCAGTGCTTGCCCTTCTGCTCACTTTCCTGCTGCCCAGCGTGAGCTCTGCTCTGTAAGATCAGTCAGTCGCTGTTAACTAAACCTAAAGGCTCCCAAACCTGACTGAGCATCAGAACCACCAGAAAAGCTTTTTAAAAATACTTCTCCCGAGATCCGAGAGGTCAAAATCATCCCTGGGGTGCAATGTGTATGTGTGTGTATGCGTGTGTGGAGGGTGGGGTGGGAGGGGGTGTAGTATGCATTTTTTTTTTTTTTTTTTTTTTTGCGGTACGCGGGCCTCTCACTGTTGTGGCCCCTCCCGTTGCGGAGCACAGGCTCCGGCCGTGCAGGCTCAGCGGCCATGGCTCACGGGCCCAGCCGCTCCGCGGCATGTGGGATCTTCCCAGACCAGGGCACGAACCCGTGTCCCCTGCATCAGCAGGCGGACTCTCAACCACTGCGCCACCAGGGAAACCCAGTATGCATTTTTTAACAAGGCTCCTAGGTGGTGGTTGTTGTTGTTGTGTGTTTACAGGCTGCCTGGCACTGTCCTCCCACCAGTGACTGGAAGTGGCTCGCTCTAAACGCTCACAGCTATTTCAGACTCCATGCCTTGAGCCACGCATATGTCTTCCAGTCCTAATCCTTTTATCTCCCTTCTGCCCACCTAGATCCAACCCATTTTCAAGGACTGGCTCAAGTCCTTCCCACCTGGCCACTATCTCCCCCTTCCATGGCTGAGTGCCCCTTGGTGGGCGAGAGGGCGGGAGGACCGTGAGTGTGTGCTGTGCGCCAGGCCCCGCTTCAGTGCTTCTCCCCTTCTCGTCCTGTGAACCACCACACTAACACGCTGAGGTCATGGTCATCATCCCCAGTTTAAAGATGGGGTAAGTGAAAGAACTTGGCTGAGGCCAACACAGCTAGTAAAGTGCAGAGTTTCATTCAGCTTTAAGTTCCTGCCTTTCCAGTCACTCTACTGAGTGTTTCAGTCTGGTTCCTGTCTCACCAGCAAGAGTTCTTTTGTGCTGTAATAGAGAAACTTTGTCTGACATTAAGGAAAATCTTTTACCTCTTACTGTAAATCCACATGGCAAAATAACCTAGTTGTTGAAGAAATAAAAGAATGAATGCCTTTTCTTACTTCTTTTGTGAATCATTTCCTAGCAAGCTTCAAAAAGGTGGACTGATATTGATAGAGATGATACTTACTTACTCAAACTCTTTAATATTACTAGGAAATTCCAGCCAACATTCTCTTCTTTCATTTAGCTCAAAAAAACCATGAAATGTTAGAGAATATGGAAGCCTTGTAGGTTGTCTTGTCCAAGTCATTCATTTCACAAGAGCTGATTGAACCTCAGAGAGATTCAGTTAACCTGTTCCAGGTCATCTCATTAGCCGTAAACTTGAGATTAGACTCCAACTCCAAGTCACACCAAGTGACTTTTGGGATTGCAGGTGAATTCATATGTGACCACCCTTTTTTTAAAAAATTCAATTTATTTATTTTTGGCTGTGTTAGGTCTTTGTTGCTGTGCGCGGGCCTTCTCTAGTTGTGGTGAGCGGGGGCTACTCTTCTTCATTGCGGTGTGCAGGCTTCTCACTGTGGTGGCTTCTCTTGTTGCGGAGCACAGGCTCTAGGTGCGTGGGCTTCAGTAGTTGTGGCATGCGGGCTCAGTAGTTGTGGTTCATGGGCTCTAGAGTACAGGCTCAGTAGTTGTGGCGCACGGGCTTAGTTGCTCCGCGGCATGTGGGATCTTCCCGGACCAGGGCTCGAACCCATGTTCCCTGCATTGGCAGGCAGATTCTTAACCACTGTGCCACTAGGGAAGCCCAGTGACCACCCTTTTATAAGCCAAATGCCCATTTCTGAAATTAGTCTAGAATATAAACTTCTTGAGGGGAATTATGGTGCCTTACTTAACTTCAAGAGCAAAGCCTTTCCCATAAGATATGTTTTATAAGTGTTTGTTGGCAGCCTGACTCACTGCCTCAATAACTGAAGGACATTACAGGAATCTGATTGCCCCCTCCTAAGTGCTGAGTTCACCTCTGATGGCCTCAAACTCTGCCTGCCCTACCGTGATACCACCCCTATGTGTTTGGCACACCTGTCAGCTTTGCAGGTTTGAGCAACATAGACTTTCCCTGTCCTCCAGCCTCCTTCCAAGGTGCACCTGGGGATTTTCATTTTACAGCTAAAGGAACGGAACACTGCTGTTGTTGTCACATGTTAGGTTGGGGAAAATGAAGAAATCATAGTTGAAATGTAAGTATTAATTTTTCATTTATTTAAGATGGAAATGTTCCCTTTTGGCCATTAATAAAAATCATAAGGCTTCCCTGGTGGCGCAGTGGTTGAAAGTCCGCCTGCCGATTCAGGGGACACGGGTTCGTGCTCCGGTCTGGGAGGATCCCACGTGCCGCGGAGAGGCTGGGCCCGTGAGCCAGGGCTGCTGGGCCTGCGCGTCTGGAGCCTATGCTCCGCAACGGGAGAGGCCGCAACAGTGAGAGGCCTGCGTACCGCAAAAAAAAAATAAATAAAAATAAAAAAATCAGCACTAGAGGAAATGGGTGTTCGGGAAAAATTCCCCAAATCATATGGCTTTTTCTTTTTTTCTACAGAGACTCCAAGTTTTCATTCACTCAACTTATTCAACAAATATTTATTAAGTATCCACTATGGCAAATACTGTCCCAGCTATTGGGGATTCAGTGGTGAACAAAACAGACAAAATCAGCACCCTCACTGGGCTTCCGTTTAAGTGGGGAAGACAGATAATAATAAACAAATGCCTAAGATGTAAGTGTTATAAATAGCACATTAGGAAGAAAAAGAAGATGTGAAGGAGCTGGAGAATGAAAGGGAGTGCTGGTTTGGATCCAGTGGTCAGAGAAGGTCTCTCTGGGGAGGTGGCACTTGGAGCAGAGACAGTCAGAGATCTGGGGGGAAGAGTGTTCAGGCAGAAGGAATACGATGTGGATCAGTCCTGAAGCAGGAGCATGTGCATGTGTTTGGGGAAAGGCCAGGAGGGTGCGGGGCTTGGAGCACAGTGAGTGAGTAGAAGAGTGGCAGCAAGGGGTCGACAGATAGCCTGGGCCTCTGCAGCCTTCTGGCCTGAGAAGGAGTCCTGATATGATCTTGGGTATGATTTGCTGTGAACAGTTAACTGGTTTATGTTGTAAACGTTGGAAAGAAAAGACAATGAAGGCCAACAGTGGAAACAGAAAGACTTTTTTTTGGCTGCGCAGCACTGCTTTCAGGATCTTAGTTCCCCGACCAGGGATGGAACCCGGGCCCATGGCAGTGAAAATGCTGAGTCTTAACCACTGGACAGCCAGGGAATTCCCCAGAAAGACTTTTTAGAGGCCTCCTTGAAGTAACAGATTTAGTTCACATCTCAGTTATAAAACAAATACTTAGTTGCTAGTTACATAAGGGCCCACTGCTTAATTAAGAGGAAGGAAAGAAAAACCTCTGGCTTTCAGTTTTTTTATGCAAATGGAGAGGAATTAGCTAGATTCATTCATTTTTTCATTCAAAACATTTATTTAATAAATGTCATATTCCAGATACTCTGCTATGCTGTGCACTGAGAATAAAAACATGAAAACTATACTAAGTCTTACCCCCAAGGAGTTACGGACAAGTGCAGTGGTATTGATCAGAGGATGGAGTGATGAACTTGGTCTTGCTTCACAGAGGAGATGACCCCTGAGTTGGGCCTTAAAGGAGAGAAATTACACTCTAAGGAAGGGGAGGAACAAGCACGTGCAAAGAAACAGAGGCATGAGGTAGCATGAGTGATTATTCAGTGTTGCTGGGACCTTGCGTCAGGAACGAGAGCTGGTGAAGGAAAGACTGGAGGGTGGGCAGAGGCCAGATGACAAGCTTGTGGATCTCATGCATGACTTCCAGGGCTATATCAGATAGCCTGTAAATTATTTCTCATTCTAGGACTTTATGATTATGTGAATCCATTTTACTTTCTCCATCAGCATTTGGTATAAGCATCACAAGCCCTTATTTATTTTTTGGGTTTTTTTGTTTTTGTTTTTTTTTTTTGCGGTACGTGGGCCTCTCACTGTTGTGGCCTCTCCCGTTGCGGAGCACAGGCTCCGGACACGGAGGCTCAGCGGCCATGGCTCACAGGCCCAGCCGCTCCGCGGCATGTGGGATCTTCCTGGACCGGGGCACGAACCCGTGTCCCCTGCATCGGCAGGCGGACTCTCAACCACTGCGCCACCGGGGAAGCCCCCTTATTTATTTTTATATCCATCTTTTCTAAGTTATCTTGCTCTACAACTTTAAAGAAAAATGGTTAGAGCCTCTTTTCTTGCATGGGTATTGCAAAGAACCTGAGGTCTTCTGTGGCTTTTAAAGATGACTTCTGTTAAATTAACAGAGCCTACAGGAGCTCCTGTGAATTCCCAGTTGCCAGCCTCACTTCTTGGGGCTTCTTCACTCCAAGTCTTGGTGCAGTTGCCTGGATTTGCAAGTTTAAAGTTAAAATGAGTGTCCGAAGTACATGTGGTATATTACAGAGACTTGATAGTCTATAATTTCCACAATGGAACTAATGTGAGTTCTTGATCTATTTTTCACAGAGCTTTTGGGCCACAGTTACTTTAAAAAGAACCCTCTTGAAAATAGATCTGAAACGGATCTCAAAGGCTGTGTTTACTCATTCGTAAGCATTTATTGATGACCTATGTTATGCAAAACCGCAGTACCAGGTACTGGGGACACAAAAATGAACAAGATAAAATCTTTTCTTTCAAGGAACTTCCAACTATTAGTGATTCTTATTAAAAAACCTTATAATTCTCTGACTTTTGTGTGTGTGTGTATATATATATATATATATATATATATATAGAATGGTTTTAGATCAATGGTTTAAAAGGTTTTATAAAATTTCATGAAAAATAGTTGAGTTCTTTGATTATGCATAAGCTCAGCCTCTCATCATGGAAAACTGGATTTATTTATCTAACATGCTGACTAGAGGCAAGGAGGAAAAAAAGCCAGAAGAAAAGTACTAATTCATGATGCACAACTTGAGAATCTCCATTGAACAGCTGCATTGTTGGAACACTCACCCTTTTTGTTCACATGGAGTTGTTATCTGGAATCCTCAGATATCTGTGGTCGCCTGAGGGCTCCTCAGATGTCACCAGGGCAACAACAAAGTAACACACATGAAGCAGGCCTTCTGTGGCATTCTTTATGAAAAGCATTGAATTAAATTATTGCATAACAAATCATCTGCATATGAAAGGCAGTGAACTGTTGGAGAACCCAACTGAAAACAATGCTGAATTTGATTCCTACCTCCACTGATAACTTACTGGCACTCTTAGAAATCTTACTGTGACCCGAGTTCCCTATTTGGAATGCGGGAAATATCAATAATGTACTTATGACTTAAGGCAGTTGTGAGCTCAATTTAGGGAGATTGTTGAGGCGGTTAGAGAAAACTGCCATCTATCCCTTAACCCTGTTCATCTTATCCTTTCTTGGTCAACCTTTCAAAATGATTAAGAAATTTCAGGGCCTCCCTGGTGGCGCAGTGGTTGAGAGTCCGCCTGCCGATGCAGGGGATACGGGTTCGTGCCCCGGTCTGGGAGGATCCCATATGCCGCGGAGCGGCTGGGCCCGTGAGCCATGGCTGCTGAGCCTGCGCGTCCGGAGCCTGTGCTCCGCAACGGGAGAGGCCACAACAGTGAGAGGCCCGCGTACCACAAAAAAAAAAAAAAAAAAAAAAGAAATTTCAGCCAGAGTGGTCTGGTTGAAACCATTGCTCCCCACTATGGAGTTCCTAGCAAAACGGGCAACAGCTGCATTGACTGAGTCCTTACTATGTGCCAGAGATTGTGCTAATCAGCAGTTCACATGCACTATTTTATTTCACCCTAGTGACCTTCAGGGTCAGTGTTATTAACATCCTCATTTTATAATGAAGACACTTAAACTCTAAAATGTATGTGATTCTTGGCCTGGGTTCACAAAGCTAAGGAGTATTCTGAAACAAAGATTAGAACTAGGTGATCTCTCCAAGAGCCCTCAAACTTCTGTACATATTGGTTTAGGGAGAACTGTACTTCACATCACATCCTCTCTCACCACTATACTTGGCTTCTGCTTAATCTTAAAACCATAGATAGAAATCTTTACAGTAGGAAAAACAACTTCTATAGACTAAGTTATATATATTAATTCAAGAAAGCCTGTGGAGAGATAGAATGTGAAAAATAAACAACTATGTGATGCTTTAAGCATGATTAAACTAAAATAAGACATTTTGAAAAATACACTGAAATATTTACATCCAAATGATATTGTCATTGGTGGCCTACCCCCTTATCCCAACAGTGCTGGAAGCTCTTCTTGGGAATTGCCACTTATGAACCACACCAAAAAAATGAGTCTCATTCTTTTTTTGGTCTGATTTCGATTTTGGGTCCCCAAAGAAAATCAGTCACCATCTCTTCACCGGATTTGACCATGAAAGACTTAACGAATTTTTAAAGAGCAAGTCCATTTTCAAAGTGCCCAAAATTGGCACTAACAATTTGTATTTGAAAGGCCAGATTTCCCCCTCTTTTAAACTCTTAATTATTTATTTATAGCTGTAAAACTAACACGTTGATTATAAAGATAACATGTTGGTTATACAAAGCACTCAAAGATAATAGCTACATTCTTCTAAAGTATACTCAAAAGAGCACTTTGAAAATATTTTAAGCCAGCCAGCCATCATTTTTTAAAATAAATGTGATCTCGCAAGAGAATTCCTTTCATGGAGACAGCAGATACATGACTATGATACGTATTTTTAAATGATAACATTGCTTTATAGTCACATATCTTATGTGGTATTCTAAGATGGAAACACTATTTGTGGATAAATATACAATTATTTCTTAAATGCACCATTTTGTTCAAAGGAAATTACAATAGCTACAACTTTTAGAGTATTAACAAAGTACCAGGCACACAAGTTATTGTATTTAATACTTAACACAGGCCTAGAAAGTTAATATTATACTCATTTTTCATATGATACAACTAAAGTTGATAAAGGCTTAGGAGTTAAGCAGAGTCTCACAGTTCGGGCTGTCTTCCTTAAGGCTCCTGTGCTCAACCAGGAAGCATTCATGTTGGAAGAGAAGCACCGTTATTTCTGCTTAGATGGAGAATAAAGATACAAGTTAAATTATAAACATCAATACTTGAGTGTTAATGGGCTCCTAGAACTGAGGTGCAATAATTCTTAAAAAAAATTTTTTTTAATTTTATTGAAGTATATTTGATTTGCAATGTCGTGTTAGTTTCAGGTGTATAGCACAGTGATTCAGTTATATATATATGTGTGTGTATGTGTGTGTGTATTCTTTTTCAGATTCTTTTCCCATATAGGTTATTACAAAATACTGAGTATTGTTTCCTGTGCCGTATAGTAGGTCCTTGTTGGTTAGCTATTTTATATATAGTAGTATGTATATGTTAATCTCAAACTCCTAATTTATCCCTCCCCTCCCTTTGGTAACCATAAGTCTACTTTCAATATCTGCAGGTCTATTTCTGCTTTGTATATACTTTCTTTTTTTTTTTTTTTTTTTTTTTTTTTTTGCTGTACGCGGGCCTCCCACTGCTGTGGCCTCTCCCGTTGCGGAGCACAGGCTCCAGACGCGCAGGCTCAGCGGCCATGGCTCACAGGCCCAGCCGCTCCGCGGCACGCGGGATCCTCCCGGACCGGGGCACGAACCCGTGTCCCCTGCAGCGGCAGGCGGACTCTCAACCACTGCGCCACCCGGGAAGCCCTATACTTTCTTAAATTACTAAATAAGATAACCTATGTGAATGCATTTAGACAGTCATTTAATTAATTCTCAAGTTTAGTACAGAAGAATCACCTGACGTGCTTTTTCAATATACATAATCTGGGATCCAGTGGTGAGAAAGTCAGGTTGAGCAGATGAAGATCTAGGAACCTGCATTTTTAAGATGCTTTGCAGAGAATTGTGAAGCTCTAGGTCTGTGGGACACACTTTGAAAACACCATTTTATCACATAGCAGATGCTCTAAATATGGTTTCCTTTCCTTCCCTAAATGCCTGAATACAGGAAGAAAACCAAAAACAATAGTTTAAAATAAGAGCTCAGTTCATAGCGTACTACTTACTTACTATGTGTGGTTTACATTACTTGATTGAAATACGCCAAAATGAAATTTCATTTCAAATTTAATCTCTTACCTTGATGGCCTCTGTAAAACTTTAGTGTACAAAAGTGGTGCTTGAGTGAAGAAAGTTCCCACAGAAGCTATGGTTTGATCTCTTCAGGACTCCTCCAGCATAAGGAGCAGCTAGACTAATGCCAGGTGGGGATGCAGGGGATTTCCTGTTTATTCTTTTTACCTACCAAAATGATTTTATACATCCTGTGATTTTTACAGTTGTTCTGAAAGGAAGCTCTTATATTTAACTCCATTGAGATGTAGTGCTTATGTTTTTGGAGGAGGGGAAGTTGGGGATAAATCTCCTTTGCACTTCTCATAAGTTAATGAATTATGTATTCTTCCAGCTTTACTTTTGTGCTGTCAGTAACAGAGATGATGTTAGACTTCATAGGACTGATAATGAATTTCTAGGTTTCATAGGTTATGTGTTGGACAATTCAGGAGGCAGTGTATGCATTTTTTGGCTCTTTTCCCCCCTTCTTTTCCTGTCCTTCTGGCAAGTAACATTTGGATAGCTTAACCCAGCTCATACCAGGGTGGGTAAGAGAAGGGGATTAAAATTAAAATTCTTTAAAGTATCTCACATAAAAAGGCTTTGTGAAGAAAGAGATTCGAGGTCATATCAAGGTTTTTTATTAATTTTGAATTTTCTTTATTCATTTTCTTTCCTCTCTATGTATAGCATAATCAAGAGGTGTGTGTGGGCAGAGCTGTTGCTTGATGACAGCAAGTAGAGTGTCTGGGAAAGGCCTTCATCCTGTACTCTTCTGGAGCTACTGAGGTCTGATATTTCAGCCTTTTTAGGGTTGGATGAAGGCTAGAGATAAGAATTAAGTTGAACCTTCACGATTCAGCATCAGTAGGAAGTACTGCTGGTTGCCCTGAAAGCACAGTTGTACCCATGATGTTTTCAGAGAATGACAAGTAGCTTATGATACTCAAACAAACTAATGGCAAACTTTTTTGATGTTAGGCTCAGAATCCTTTCAGTTCACTTACTAAAAAGAGAGAGAAAAAATGTATGAGATACACTTTTGATATACAAGGAAGAAAAAAATTAGTGGCAGTGAAACAGACCCAGCCAGGGCCAGTAGGAATGGCATTTACTGCAGAGCCTAGAAAAGCAGCTCCTTTTTTCAGAAGGGAAGGTTTTAGGGATAAACTTGACATAGGTATAGAAGATCAATATATGATCATCAATCTGCAAGTATTTATTACTACCTTCAGTGTACTCAAAAGACACATATAACCTTTAACCTTTTTAGATGATGGAAATGGAGGGGTTTTTTTTGTTTGTTTCTGTTTTTTTTTTTAATTTAGGTAATCCAAATGTCTTAATCCCTTGAAAACATACACATTTGAAAAATCACATATAATATCTGTTCATTAACACAGAGTGAAAATAGCAGTCAGGTCAGTAGGGGATAGGAAGGTGATGAAACACTACATGCCCCTCCCTGAAGAATTTACATGAGCATTTTCGAGATGTTTTTGTGAACAAGTTGTGGAGGATTTTTTTTTTTAATAGAAAAAACAGTCCTGATGAATACCTTGACTTTGAAGCTTGAACTTGAATTCTCTATTCAACATGAACTTTTGGATTTGTGTTTGATATAGCTGGGTCATAAAGACCCACATTGACAAAATTTATTTAGAACTTTTAATTCTGGATAAAATAAATGCAGTGTCTAAGTTAGGTATCAGCCCTTACCCTCAGCATAAGGAGCTTTTGTTATGCAGGAATGCCCCAGCTGGGGAAATGCCAGTTAATAGATTCAGACAGATGGATTTTGATGAGAGTCTGCACTGTTCACACCCCTTTAGCAAATGTTTTTGAATATTCTCAAGTAACACGCTTAACTTGAAAACAAATTTAGATTTGCTTACTTTAGAGTCAATAGCAGTTATTATCATTAGTAGTATATAAAAATATCTGTTCTGTTTTTGCATATTAAAGTGCTAAATTCATATGTCACATTATATCTCTAGACCTTTGGCTGCCTTGTACATACAGAGGAGACACACTTTGAATTTAGAACAGGCTTTGGCAGAAAA